>NW_022589707.1:35573105-36239717 GCF_004348235.1 Phoca vitulina | reverse complement strand
TCACCCAGTCACCCCATCCCCCCCACCCCATCCCCCACTCCAGCAACTCTCAGTTTGTTTCCTGAGATTAAGAATTCTTCATATCAGTGAGGTCATATGATACATGTCTTTCTCTGTTTGACTTATTTCGCTCAGCATAATACCCTCCAGTTCCATCCATGTCGTTGCAAATGGCAAGCTTTCATTCCTTTTGATGGCTGCATAATATTCCATTGTATATATATACCACTTCTTCTTTATCCATTCATCTGTCGATGGACATCTTGGCTCTTTCCACAGTTTGGCTATTGTGGACATTGCTGCTGTAAACATCGGGGTGCACGTACCCCTTCGGATCCCTACATTTGTATCTTTGGGGTAAATACCCAGTAGTGAAATTGCTGGATCGTATGGTAGCTCTATTTTCAACTTTTTGAGGAACCTCCATACTGTTTTCCAGAGTGGCTGCACCAGCTTGCATTCCCACCAACAGTGTAGGAGGGTTCCCCTTTCTCCACATCCCTGCCAACATCTGTCATTTCCTGACTTGTTAATTTTAGCGATTCTGACTGGTGTGAGGTGGTATCTCACTGAGGTTTTGATTTGGATTTCCCTGATGCCGAGCGATGTTGAGCATAAAGTATTCCTAATTGTTAATGGAAATAAAGTTGTGTATCTTGCTAGCCCCCCCTTTTTTAGTTAATAGAAATAGCAATTTTAAGCACTATATTAAACAAATCAGTACTTTCTCCTCATCTTGTTATTTCTTCAGAAGGACATGGTATCAGCCCTATTCCTAATTAGAACAATGCCAAACTTGTTTCAGGTCTGGGCTCTTCATAACCTGGCATAGTTGTTCTTTCTTCTCCCACTCATCTTTTTATTGAACATTAGCTCCATTAGCCAATTTCTTTACTTCCTTATGTTCCAGGTACTATTGCAGGCAGTGGAAAAATTGATGGTGAGCAGAATAGACATGGTCTCCACCATCATGAAGCCTGTGTTGACAATTAGAATTGGAATAATTATACAGATATTCAGTTACAAAGTGAGGTAAATACTATGAAATCAAGAGATGATAGAGGCTCAGTCTTGGGAAGTAGCAATAGAGATCAAGAAGAGCAGATAGATATAACTTTTTCAGGAGATAAAATCAATAAATCTGGTAATTGGAGATCAGGGTTGAGTGTAAAAGAGAGGTATTGGGAAGGGCTCTTGGATCGCTTGTCACAGTTGACCAATGAGCCATTCACTGAAAAGTCATCTTTGGAAGAGAACAAGGCTTGAGGGAGGTGGATGATGAGTTCGGTTCTGTCCATGTTGAAATTGAGTGCTTATCTCATCTCTGCTTTTCCTGCAGGAAACCTTCCCTGAGTATTCTACCCTTTGCTAACTATTCTAACTCCTATAGAGTAAATAATGTTAGCAAGTCCATATGCTTTAAGCTAATACTTACAACTTAGAAAGTAGTTCAGTACTTTCAGTACTTCCCATTCGCACTTCTTGTTAACACTGTCTAGTTCTCTAATTGCTATATGTGCATTCTAAGTTAGAACATAAAATCCACGTGGGCACAAAATATGTGATCACTCTTTTTGTTTATACAACTGATAACACTTGGCAGAGCATGATGTTATATGGTAGTACATATTTGGATTCCCAGTGTCACTAGGTGATTTTCTTGAGACACAGCCTAATTTCTTATGGGTTAATTAATAATCTACAAAGATTCATTAGATAACAAGTATCTTCCAGGGCAATAGGAATGAGTGAGTTTGTTGACATAAAGTGAATTATATACTCTGACATACTAGTGGAATATGTTCCCTATCTGGAACTACTTTCTAATTAAAGTTGTGAAACCCCTCCCACTTAAAATGTTGAATAGTATTTAACTGAACTGCAAGTAAAACACAAGGATGGTAAACCCTCAGGAGTTTTCCCATCTCAAAATTTGCTTTTTGTGAGCTTTTTCCTTTAATATGTTATAAAACATCATCTAAATTTGTGTCAGTAACAGAATTTGATAGTGCTCTTCATACTTCAAATTGGCCTCAGAGATTTCAGCCTTGGAAAGTTAGGATTTTATTTTCCCAGCTGTTTAAATGTAATATATTTGAAGACAGAGGCACTGTCCTGTAAGTTTATAGCCTAAATAAATCTATTTTAAAGGTGTGCTGGTCCGAGGCCAGGTGGCATAATGGGATGACATATGAGCTATTCACATTTGAAGACCTGGCACTAAATTCATCTCAGGATGCCAGGAAAATGACTTTAGAGGTGTCAATTTGCTGGAGTCCTTGGTGGGCATCTGAGAACATCACAGAACCTTTGTAAAGTCTAACATAATGTATCCTCTGTAAATTATATTGCCACGTTAGCCGCCTAAGGTACAAAAGGGCAATTTGAATGACTTCAGTAGGCATTCCAAAATCTTGTTTTAATAAGTAATGAGAAATACAAGCCTCTCTAAAAGAAGACTGGTCTAATCTAAAGGTTGTATGTGGGACTGGGAATTGAAACTTAAGCTTTTCTGTTTCTCCAGTGTTTATCTGGCTCATCAATTATTTAGCAAATATTTACTTAAGCCCCTTTTTCTGAGCCTTTATCATTTTAGGCATGGATTTTATAGCAAGACCAGTTACCTTTCCTCTCCCTAGCTTCAGGTCTCCTACAAATGCCAGTAATAATATTTCAAAGAAGTGTTGTAAAAAACTTAGTAGTACTCAAAAAAAAAAAAAAATACCACAATAACCTTATCTTGAATACTTGTAAAATTATCTCTCAATAATCCCAAGGTGCTTAATTGGACTTCTTATCTGAAGATCTTTTACTTTTTTTTCATTTGCATTTGCCAAGAATGTCTAGTAATTATGCACTCAGTTTCCATTTGAGTACCTTTTTGAATTACTTAAAAGGCCATCATCATTAATTCATATTTAATATCTGAATCTAAGGTTTCTTTATTGTAGTAACACACTGTGTGCTAGCCAGAAGCATCACTTAATTTGAGAAAGCATAAAATGCTCAAAGGTACCAGACTTTGATTTTTATTGTGAAAATATATTTCAATAACTCTCAGACTTAGTCTCTATTAACTTGACCTATTTAGTTTTTTTCCTTTTGCATGGAGCATCAGCCCTTTGCACATAATGTCTGGCTAATGATCTGTTTAGAGGAGGCTCTAACCAGGAAAGCAATGATGATGGACCATGACAGCAGAGGAAGGGTGGTCCTGGGCAAAGTATGTCCTCTTTCTCAACCCAGGAGGGGCTTTCAGTCTGAAACTAAGCTGCACATGGTTCTGTGGCATTTCTGAGGAGCTGGTCCAAGTTGATAGTACTCCAGGCTGCTTCTAGGATCTCTTCTTTCCACAGATCCTACAGTTAGCTGGGGGCATCCTCCATGGAGGGCAAGATGCTAGAAAACAGGCAGGTGGTTTTTTTATTCAACTTCTCTGAACCTCCATTTCTTATTCTTTACCTCCCACTGTTAGGATCTCAGGATCCTTCTCTCAGTGAGAGTCTGTGATGCAATCCTCTACCCACACAGTCCTAGTTCTAGGTTATAGCCTGAGGCCCTGCTGATTGCTTGGGCAGAGCCCTTTGATGGCTCATGAAATCAGTTCATAGACGTAAGGAGAATTGGGGACAAATTGTACTTGCTTAACTGAAGAGATGATTTCAGGAAAAAAATAGACTTTAATCATTATCTCCTGGGATTAAAAATTCATGTATTTTAGAAATCTTTATTGGGTACCTACTATGTGCTTATTACCATACTAGAGTCTGGGTATACAGTCATGAACAAAATAGACAAAGACTCTGCCCTAATAAAACATCTATCCTGGTGAGGAAGACAATACACAAGGAACAAAAAAGATGTTTACAAATTGTGTTAAGTAATCTGAAGAGGGTAAGCAGAATAGTGTGATAAAGGGTAACTGGCAGGGGGAGGAGGTGCTTAGGGAAGCATTTTTGAGGAGGGGTCATCTGAAGTGAGACTGTGAACATGGGAAGGAGCCAGGTATATGAAGGTGCCTGTGGTGGTGTTGGGTGTCAGGAGGAGTAGGAGACATCCAGAAAGTGGGAACAGGAAATGTAAAGGACTCAAAGGAAGTAGGAAAGAAGGTCGAGGTGACTGGGGAGAATGACAAGAGATGGGGTTGGTAAAGCAGGCAGGGGCCAGATCATCGAGGAGGCCTTGTTCAAAGTTTAGGCTTTATTAAGAATGATCATTCTTGGAATAGGACATTTTTTATAAACCTATTATCTCTTAGACCAAAGGAAAGGTGGCAGTCCTAACCTTGAAGAGCCAACCTGCATTCATAAACTGGAATAATTGTGAGAAGTCAGCAGCATGTTGAAGAAGCACTTTATTGTATTCAAAGGCCTGAGACCACTAAGTTCTCAGGTATTTATCACTTGAGAGTGGAGGAGTAGGGAAGTTTAAAAGGCTGTAGCAATAACATTTGAGAAAATGAATAATTTAAAGTGAATGAAATCATGAATAATAAATTGTAAAAAAAGACTTCTCACTTGTGATTAGAGATTCATAATTTTTATTTTACAACAAAATGTAGTTGGCTGCCATGCATTCCTGACTTACTTCATCTAAGTACAATTAGGCCTAACACATTAGTGCCTTGATGTGCAGACTTACGACTGGCTTCTTGTGTCAAAACCATTAAATTTTAATGTACTCAGCTTAAACATAAGTGGTCACAGATGATTCATAACCCTGTTCCCTGCTTTTGGTGAAAATGATCGTCAGCAAGAGAATTGTCCCCAGTGACCACACTTATCTTTGTAGTTGATTTCCTAAACATTTTTGTGTCTGTAGGAGACCAGGAATAAACATTGCATAGCTGATGGGTAAAACACAATGATAATTGCTCTAAAACCACAAGATATTTAACGATGATAAAGTAGAACTCTGTAACTCTTGACATTTTCTTTTTTTAATTCCTGGTGTCAGGAGGGTATAAGTGGTAGAAGCTGCGCTTTGAGAATGGAGCTAGCCAACCATGAGTTTTTTTTTTTTTTTCCTTTAATAAATAAATGCCAAGAGTTGCCCACAGTTTTATGACCTCATCATTTAGCTATTGGGTGTAGAAGCAGGATGAATGAGCAGGCTTGCCCTACTGCAGCTTTAGACAGCAACTTAACCCAATAAAAATAGGACTGTGGCTTGGGCGTTTGAGTCTGCCAGCCTGATAATTATCTGAATGCTCACCTGACCCAGCCACTATACAGTACTGAGAAATCTCGGCCCACTATGCTGCTAGCTGAGTTTACTTATCTTGTGCAACCTGTGTAGACGCACGTGATCCAATCCTATCCCTCTAGAGTTTGAAGTCCTGATTGCCTTCACAATAAACTCCCATTATCTGCCATGGCTCATGAGTCCCTTCCTGATCTGGCTTATGTGTGTCCAGCCCCTTCTCTTGCACTTGCCACTAGCAATGTAAGCAGCTACCATTCTGACCTATCTGCAGCTCCCAGGAAGAAGCATGTTCTCTCCTGTCCTTGGGTCTCCCTCATCCCCAGGCGTGTAGCTCCTCTACCTAGGATTCCCACCTTGCCTACTCCAGCCAGGTGACTTCTGTGGTCTTTTGCAACTCAGATATTGTCTGAGACCATTCTTGCCTCTCCCCACACTCCTGGTGCCCCTGTCTGCCTGGGTCATGGCTTCATCCCCATTTGTGCTTGTGCACCCTAGATGGGATTGCATTGTGTTATAATAGAGATCAATATGCCCTACCCCAACCCTGCTGTGGGCTCCTTGAGGATAGAGGTTTTGTTTGTGCTCTTGGTACTCCTGGCTGTTAGCACAGAGTCTGCACACAATAGGCTTTCTGTGCTGGATGGATTGGATCCGTTGCAATAGATCTCTTTTCTGGCCCTGAAATGATAGAGAACAGCTGGCTCCTCTCCAAACCAGTCTAGATCTCATACTAGATTATTCTTAGTAGTAACGAGATAAGCAAACTTCAGTCCCCTCATTGCATTACAATTTGCTTCCCTTTCTAAATGAAGACATTTTTACAATCCCTTTACTTAATGAAGGAACATGGTCCAAACTTGCTGTACCCTGTGAAATCCACATGAGACTCATTCATGAACTATTATGAGATTAGCCACACCTGGGTGTAGGCTTTGGTTCGGGTGCTCTGAGAATTGCTTTGATCAAAGCAAGGTCAAAAGAAGAGCACTGCTGCTTGCTTCCTGTCCCTGGTCACTGTCACTTCAGTGGGCGCCTGCACCACTGAACAGCCTCTCTCATTACAGAAACACAATAGCATTTTAGGACTGGAGGATAAATCTACAAGTCTCCATTCTAATACTCTAGGCCGTTCTGTGTCTAAGATGACCCCCAGAAAGATAGATGTTTATTCTTAAGCATCTCCAGGGATAGAGGCTTCCACAGCCCTCTCAATTATGTGTTCCATTATCCCACCAGCCTTCTCATCAGGAAGGTTTTTTTCCCTTAATGTCAAACTTTAATCCCTCCTGTTGCAATTTAAACTCATTTCCTTTCATCTTGGCTGTGGTGGAAATAAAAAACAAATAACTCAGCAGCACCAACCTACCCTATTTTTAAATGAAGATGCCGAATTTCCTCCAGGCAGCTTTCTCTTTCTGGTGTTAAATGGACCCAGTTCTCCCATTTTCTCCTTTTGCCATTTCTTGGAAACTCTTCCTTTTAAAGCTCTAAGAGCTTTCTCTTGCACTTGCCACTAGCAATGTAAGCAGCTACATTGCTGCTTTCATTGCTCTTACTGCAGCAGATATCAGGGACCGTGCATTTCAGTTCTGTCATCTGTCATTTAATCCTGCAGTTATCTTTTCAATTGGCCAATCTGTATAACCTTAGTAAGCCACATAACACACTGAAAAAGAATCGATGGACACTGTTGTCAAGCGCTTTAGAGTTGTAGAGTTCTTCTTTCCAAGTGATCTACTACGGTTGGCCAGGACCCTCGCTGCCCTCATTTCCATGCTTCAGGGTGAAATGTTTCTCCTGTCCATTTCTTGCTTCTTCATACGTTAAGTGTCATGCGGCCACAACTACAGTGTTTCTGTGTCCTAGGTCTACTCACTACCCTGCCAGGTAGCTCAGGGGATGGAGGGAGAAGGAAAGGGACGGTATTCTCTTTTCCTCTTGCCTTTCCCAGATCCTAGAGGCAATAGCCAGTAGGGTTGGCAGAAGCTGCAAATTCCCCAGCTCATGGAACACTGATCTTTTTGGGAATCTGAGATAAGGACTTGGGAATAATATGAAAAGGAAGATGAGCTGGAAAATAAAAATACAACTGTGTTTACCCCCTTAAAAATAGGAATTTCTCAGGGCAATCTGCCTGGCTCATTCAGAAGAGCGTGCAGCTCTTGATCTTGGGGTCATGAGTTCGAGCCCCACATGGGGTGTAGAAATGACTTAAAGAAAACTTAAAAAAAATAGGAATTTCTCCCTAAAAATTAGAAAGAAGATAATGAGAGGTGTGAATGCAAATTTAGTTGAATTAAACAGTAAGAGAAAAGGAAGCACAGCAGGAAGAAAAAACGGATGTGATCGAGTATGAAGAAAAAAATGCTTTAATTTGTGATCCTCAGATAGGAAAATATCATGGTAAGATTCCGTAGCAAAATTAAAAAAAAACAGCAAGCATAAAATTCCAGAATAAGAACAGTGACTCAGATTTGTAAAATAAACATGACAAGATTTTCTGTTGATGGCTACATAACCTATGCTGTTAATCCAGTAACTCCACATAGACATGTTAACAGCAGCTGCCTATACTTTGTGGAAAGATAGGTGTTATTAATTTGATCCCTTAATAATTCCACATAGTCTGACCCTTCAGAAATAATCTTTGACTGTAAGTGGAATTGCTACTAAAATTAGTGTAACTTCAGAGTAACATCAAATTTAGTTAGGAATATAAGTAGCATTATGTTTTATTCCATGCATTGAAGATTTTATTCACGATACTCTGTCTTCAGTATAGCAGTGCCGTACAGGGCATTTTAAGGAACATCTAGTTAGCCCTTAAATTACCCTTGAAAATCAAAGGAAGAAATTGATGTACACGGCTAGTGGACTGAATATTAGGTCTCTGCAGTATGCAACAGAGGATAACAAACATTAGTAAGCACATTTGGAGGATGCCTTAAGGAGGGATTTCTTGTTAAATGTGCATATCTGTCACCTAGAGCTATTTAAAATTAACTAATCAAAAGGAAATGAAATATGTATTTCTCTTGCTTCTATGGAAAGGTACCATTTGACTAAAGTTTCATTCTGCAGACAGGACAGAATGCCATCTTCCCCCTAAATTAAATTAATTGGCTTCTGCTAAATCAAATGCATGCCCCGTTGTATGGCACAACCCTTAAGCCTCAACTAAACTTGAAACATCTAAGATACAAAAACTTAAAAAGCCTAATATCTTGGAAACTTAGTGATAGGAACCATAGAAATGAGGAGACATTCTTAATATTTTCTATACAACCAAAAATATGCCAATTTTGATGACATATGTTGGTGCAATGGAGAGCATGAATGCAGTGTAATTATTTTTAGGGAGTGTATTTTTTGATTTACTTACCTTGCTAAGGCCTAGGCAACTGCAATGGGTCTTATGAGTGCAAATCAGAAATAGTGTCAAATGGTACTTCAGATGTGTTGTGTATCATCTGGATTATCAAAATGGCAACTTCGGATCAATAATTAAATAAATAATTTGCAAGATAATATGTAGGTTCTTGCCTATATTTTGGCTTCCAGATTTTAAAACATCTATACATTTCATTTCAACTTTAAACCAGGGTCAGACCCCTGAAACCTGAGATCTAAAAATGGGCTTGTTGTTAGGATGAGTGATAACAGTTTCATTTTAATTCATTCTCACCCTATGGCTATTATCCTTTTAAAAGACTGCTTTTAGGGACACCCGGGTGGCTCACTTGTTAAGCGTCTGCCTTCGGCTCAGGTCATGATCTCAGGGTCCTGGGATCAAGTCCCATGTCGGGCTCCCTGCTCGGCAGGAAGCCTGCTTCTCCCTCTCCCACTCCCCCTGCTTGTGTTCCTGCTCTTGCTGTCTCTCTGTCTGTCAAATAAATAAATAAAATCTTTAAGAGAAAAAAAGACTACTTTTAGAAGAATTTACAATCTCCACAAACACAGGAGGTAAAGTCTGTGCAGAAAAAAATCATTCTGTTTGAGCCACTTCTGACATCATTCTGATCTGAAGTGAAGACATTGATTAGAAAATTGAATTTTAATAACTTTTTTTAGGGCCCATTTTACAACTACTCTCTATCTTAGAAAGGAGATAGTGTGGTGTTTTTGCCTCCAAAGAAATGGTGTGTATTTTTGGCTTCTTATCTGGCACTTTAAAAGCAACTTTTTATTTTAGTCTAGTGTAAAATTGATTCTCATGTGAGTAACTCAATCCTCTATGCCTATTGAGTTGCACGTACGGGTCAGTTTAGCCACACTGCATACTGTAAATGATGGTGAAGGGAAGGAATGTCTGAGTAGGAGTGCAATATAATATCTGTGCCAATCTACATTCAGTGCTAAAGCATGAGATGAGTCATGAGATGTGAGTGAGAGCTTCTTTGAACGGTGTTTACGGTGGGCCTTATTGCATGATTGGAGTATTTGAGAAGGAAGCTAGGTTAAAACTTCAGGTCTCAGTATGTTGCTGCCAATAAGACCAAGTACTTACTGGAACTTATGCTTTATTCATTTTAGCTTTGAAAGACTTTTTAAAAATCTTGCCTGGAATTCCATCAATTTAAAAAATGTATTTCATTATACTACTGTGTCTTGCTTTAAAGATAAGGATTGTCTTCTTTTAGGCTGTCTCCTCTTTGTTTTATTGGCAAATGTGGGAGAGAGAGAGAGATATGGGGGTAGGGGGAGAGAGAGATCTTTTTTATTTGCATCTTGGTTACATTATAGTGTAACGTATCTGCTAGGGGTCTATTCTTACACTATCCACTCTATGCTCCTCTCTCATCATATTTGTAACTCTTACTTATAATACCTCCTGCTTTTAATTTCGGAAGGCATTTTAATATAATAAGGCAAGCAACATATAATTAGTTGGAGGTGATATGTTGTGTTTTTGGAGCATGATATATTGAGGCAAGCCAACATGGATTTGTATTTGAGTCTATCACTTACTTGCCATGTGATTTTTTTCCCCTTTTTAAAAATTGAATTATAATTGACAAACAATAGTATATTCAGGTGTACAAGAGAGTGATTCAGTTATTTTATATATTACAAAATCCTTACCATGATAGGTCTAGTTACCATCTATCCCCATAGAAAATATATAATATATACTGACTATATTTCTTTGCTGTACATTACATCCCAGTGACTTACTTTTTTATTTTTAATTTTTTTAAGAATTTATTTATTCATTTGAGAGAGTGAGTGAGTGGGAGGGAGAGGGAGAAAGAATCTGAAGCAGACTCCACACTGAGCCCAGAGCCCGATGTGGGGCTTGATCCACGACAGTGCGATCATGACCTGAGCCAAAACCAAGAGTAGGACGCTTAACTGACTGAGCCACCCAGGTGCCCCAAGTGACTTATTTTATAACTGGAAGTTTGTACCTCTTAATCCCCTTCATCTATTTCTCCCATCTCTCTACCCTCCTCCCTTCTGGCAAGCAACAGTTTGCTATGAGCCTGTTTCTGTTTTGTTTTGTTTCTTCATATGTTTTGTTTTTTAGACTGGCCTTGTGATTTTTGAGCAAGTAATTTAACCCTTCTTGAGTCTCTGTCTCCTCAACTGATACAATAGTAGCATTGTGAGGACTGATTGAGATAAAGTAAGGAACACAGCATAGGACCTGCCCCATAGGAAACACTCAATTCATGTTGATTTTTTGTTTTATTATGATTATTATGATGGAAAATGATTTATTCCTTTTTGCGTCAGATGTTCTAAAACTGCCATGGAAGATTACATAAAGAAATTCTTGGCTGTTACTTTAAAGCCCTGATCAATTTCTTCTGGAAAAGAGGTGAAAATGTAATGTGTGCTCATTCTATGATGAGAATAACAATCTCACAAATATTTCTGTGTTGCCTTACCAGGCATTTGAGATTGAAAGCAGGTCCAGCCTGTTTCTCCAAAAACTGAACTCATTGCTGGGAGATAATCTCTCTTTTTGAGGTAAAGAACGATTTGTACTAATTTTTTGGAACTGACGCTTAAGAATCTCCTGGCTGTGAAACTGCAGTATAGATATAACATCAGAAGGAAATATTTGCAGAGTATGATGGGTGAGGCTACTTGGGCAAGTGGAAGTAGCTTAAAGGTTGGTATTGGACGAACCTATTTAAATCCAGATTCTACATAGTCATTGTAGATCATTTGCACCAGTGTCATTTCTAAAATGATGCTTATCATGCCTAATTCACAAGGGTACTGAAATATCAAAAAAAAAAGAAAACATACATACAGTAGCTGAACCTCGAATCTGCCTCAATGTAGATGCTCAGTAAATCCTCTGGTCCTCGGTCCCGCCTGTGTTTGAGGTAGTCCACCAGGGAGCTACCAACTTGCTTCCGAAGCCCTGCTTTCTGAGCCCTCTGACTTCGAGCCTTCGTGTCTGACCCATTACCCTGTTTGCCTACGTGGTGCGAGGAAGCCTGGTCCTGTCATCAAAGTTGCCTGGTAGAGTTTAGGAAAATGTGACTTAAAGAGAAATAAAGTAGTACCTATTTACTGACTAAAACACTAGTGAGCTGGCAGGAAATGCATCTGTGCCAACTAATGACTTCTTCCTTACTGGTCTTGTACTCAATGGAAGGATGTTATTTAAACACTTTATTTTCTTCTGTTGTTTCTCTTGATCCCCTGTCTTTTTTGTTTTTCTCATTGACACATGAAGGTAGCAGAGATTATTTTAAATTCTATATTTAGTTCAAAGCTCCCAGGTTGTGGGTATTCTCTTGCCATCGAAGGAGAAAGACCACACGTGTCATCACTTAAGTTTTAACAGTCTGTCTTCAGGGCTGATGTGGAGACTTGCATAGCAGTCAGTATCCATGTAGGGTCAACAGCAGAGCCCAGATCAATACAAAACATTAAGGCTATCAGTTCCCCAGATGAAATATCTGTTTTAAGTATGACAGTAAACTATAGCTATAAATAAATCAGAACCCTTCTTAGACAGCAGCTACAGAGTATTTGTTTATACAGGTACAAGGTGGGAACTGGAAGGGACTCTGTCCCAGGATCTGATTTGGACCACTTATTTATTGTTGGAAAAAAGCACAGGGAGTGTGGTCTGCAGATAACATCTGGACCAATTTTATCTCCTAATGTCTATTTAAGTTTGTTTCCTTTATATATAGATTCTTTTGATTTCTGCCTTATGGGTCACAGACTCCACTTTATGCTTCACACATTCACATATATATAAACACAATTTTGATATATACTGATGAGAAAGCTTGGTTCTCATTTTTGTTAAGATGTTGGCATAATGTTAGGTTGGTGATCAAGAAATGCTACAGATAAGCAGTAATGTTTTTTTGAAAAAAATGTACTTTTACTAATTTTGAAAGATCTCACATTGCGATATATATGTATGTGTGTGTTTATGTACTATACATCTGTAATCTGTAATATATAGAACATGCATCTATAATACAGATTATATTATATATTATACATATTATGAAATATATGATTTATATATTACATTATAAATTATCCATATTACGAAATACATATTTTTAAATTCTCATGGTAAGTTATTTCCTGGAAGAGTAAATTTTGAAAATAACTTCAGCTTTAAAGTTCCCATTAAATGAAGAGAACTGGGCCACCTGAGAGGCTCAGTCATTAAGCGTCTGCCTTCAGCTTGGGTCATGATCCCAGAGTCCTGGGATGGAGCCCCGCATCAGGCTCCCTGCTCCGCGGGAAGCCTGCTTCTCCCTCTCATACTCCCCCTGCTTGTGTTCCCTCTTTCGCTGTCTCTCTCTGTCAAATAAATAAATAAAACCTTTAAAAAAAATAAATGAGGAGAACCAAACATTTCTTTCTTTCTTTCTTTCTTTTTTTTTTGTTTTTGAGAGAGAGAGAGAGAGTGTGCACATGCGTGCGAGTAGGGGTGGGAAGGGCAGAGAGAGAGAATCTTAAGCAGGCTCCACGTGCAGTGCGCAATGCCCTCCCCGCCCCCCCAGGCGGGGCTTGTTCTCACAACCCTGAGATCATGACCTGAGCCGAAATCAAGAGTCAGATGCTTAACTGACCAAGCCACCCAGTTGCCCCAAGAACCAAGCATTCTTTTTTTAAAGATTTTATTTATTTATTTGACAGAGAGAGAGGCTGCGAGGGAGGGAACACAAGCAGGGGGAGTGGGAGAGGGAGAGGCAGGCTTCCTGCTGAGCAGGGAGCCCGATATGGGGCTTGATCCTAGGACCCTGGGATCATAACCTGAGCCAAAGGCAGACATTTAACGACTGAGCCACCCAGGTGCCCCGAACCAAGCATTTCTAATAAGGACCTTTTGATCTAAAAATTAAAGAGGACTTGCCCTGTTTGTTTGTTTGTTTGTTTCAAAGTAGTATGTATGATTTGGGAGGTAGAGAGAAAAGAATTAGTGCCTTTCAAATTTAAACCCTTGTTTGCTATTTTTATAACTCTGGTTATTTTCAGAGTGCTATCTTTTTCTTTTTTAACAAGGTGAATTAGTGAGTCATTACTATATATATAGAGTACATTTTTGCCAAAAAGTTGTAAAATACATATGTTATTAATATAAAGACAAAACTTTCAAATGAAAGATTCTAAATTGGTTTAAAATTTCATTGAAGAAGAATGTACGTTGACAAATTAGAGACACATTTTCCCAAAAAAAATTATAAGAACAAATATTAGACCCTTTATGTTAAGAGTATGAACAGCTACGATTCAAGAGCATAAGAAAATAACCATATGAGGATCTAAATTTCCCCAGATCATATGTTCCTTCCAGGTGGTTCAGTGGGATAGTGAGGACTATATAAGGAAAAAGAAGTAGGAATCATACTCAGATTCTGTTCCCCTTCAGAATGGAAGCCTGATGTCATATTGAAGTAGATTTAATTAGATGTGTGTTACTTAAGGGATCCCGAAATCAGATCCAGTCAGTTCTCTATTAAGTACTTAGGGTGAGCCTACATGAGACCTATCTTTATGCTTTTCTTTCCATCTGATGATACAGTGTTCTTTATTGAACCTGAAAATATATCCATTCATTCATTTTCCCAGCAGCATTCAAACTCAGCAGAGTCTCTCCCTTCTTCTAAGTATGTACATTTAATATTAGACATGTTTTCTTGGATCCCAGGATTCTAGATAGCTGTTGACATTTCTTTCTCTTTCTTTCAAAGTCAAACTTTTCTGAAACCATCTCTTGTTAACTTTCTGGACCTTGAGCAGCATTTGGTGCCACTGACCATTCCTTCCTCGTTAAAGTAATCTTCCCTTGATTCTGTGATCCTATTCTCTCCTGGTTGTCTCATCTCGTTGGCTGCTCCTTCTCAGCCTCCTTTGTGGGCCTCTCTTCCTCTTCCTAGCCTGGAAAGTTAATACTCACTCAGGTTCTGTCCTTGTCTGTCTTCTTTCTTACTGGCTGATTTTAATTTCTATCATTAGTCTTTCTGTATACTAATGATTTCAGATTTGTATCCTCATGACTTCAGATTTGTATCCTCACTACCTCTTTCCCAAGCTCTAGCTCCATATATCCAGCCACTTGTTGGTCTTCTCCACTTGAATGTGATGTATGCATCTTAAGCTCACATTTTCAGAAACTGAAGCCATCATTGTCCACATCCCACCCTACCCCAAGCCCTCTTCTGTTTGTACTTCATATCTCAGATTAGTACTGTCCCCTGTTTAGGTGCCTGGGCTAGTCACATTCATGCACAAAATCTCTTGTCTCAAGTCTTTGCTCTCTGTCCTCACTGCCTCTAGCTTGTTCTGGGCTACTGCTCTTGCTACATTTGCTTTGTTGCAGCAGCCTCTTCTCTTTTTTTGCTAGTCTTTCTTCTTCAGTACATTTTCTACAGAACCCCCTTGGCTTAAATCTTAACTTCAGCAGCAACCATTGTTTCCAGGATTAAGTCCAAATTCCTCACCATGGTAGCAGGCCCTGCATCACCTCATGATCTCATATTGCCTTCTTTTCTAATTTTGCTTCCTACTCCATGACAGGAGCAAGCTGCATTTTCTCTTTACTATAAACATTTGCATATGGCTCCCTCTTTGGAGTGATTGCCTCTTCCTACCTTACCACTTTTGTCTAGCCAGTTCCTAATTGACCTTCATATCTCAGCTTGCATGATATCTCTTCCAGAAGCTCCCGCTGACATCCCCACTTCCTTCCTCCTATTCACCAAATCAAGGTTTTATGTTTCTCCTATGTAGGCCTATAGCTTACCAAATCATAGCACTCACCCTAGTGTATTAGAATTCCTTTTTATTCTCAACGTTCACCTCTAGACTGTAAGTTCTTTAAGGTTAAAGAAGTTGAAACTTGTTAGTAGTTCCTGGAATATAGTGTATGCTTGAAAAGTATTTCTTGAATCCAGTGTATAAATGAATTATTGTGACTGTTCCTTACTGTTTCCATGGAGGTTTTGCCGGTGTCATCATTTATCATGTCTTCCCTCAGTTTCAGAATCTCTCTCCTAATTTCATATGAGAACTTAACTTCAAAATATGTTGAACAGTATTGCACTGTTAAGGAAAAGTAAAATGCAGTATAGTATTACAGTAATCTTCCCTCATGTAAGAAGGAAGGAGTATAAGAAAATATAATTGTGTCTGCTCATTTGTGCATAAGAAAACAGGAAGGATAAATAAAAAACTAAAGTGATTGGTTACCTATGGGAGTGAATGGTAAAGGGGGAAGTAATGGTAAGTGGGAAGGAAGGGGGGACATGGGAATAGGATAGCAGGGAAGAGGAGGGAACAATTCTAAGAACCTTTTTTTTAAATATTATTTGATTCCTGGAATCATCATAATCTTTTTCATATTCCTTCTCTAAAAATAGGTAAAGAAAACCAGGCTGTGGGAGAACCCAAAATGTAATACACAGTATAACAGATAAGGGGTGCCTGGGTGACTCAGTCATTTAAGCATCTGCCTTCAGCTCAGGTCATGATCCCAGGGTCCTGGGATGGAGCCCCATATCTGGCTCCCTGCTCATCAGGGAGTCTGCTTCTCCCTCTGTCCTCACCGCCCCACTCATGCTTGCTCACGCATGCTCTCTCTCTCTCTCTGAAATAAATAAAAGCTAGGGCGCCTGGGTGGCTCAGATGGTTAAGCATCTGCCTTCGGCTCAGGTCATGATCTCAGGGTCCTGGGATCGAGTCCCGCATCGGGCTCCCTGCTCCTTGGGAGCCTGCTTCTCCCTCTGCCTCTCTCTCTCTCTCTCTCTCTGTCTCTCATGAATAAATAAATAAAATCTTAAAAAAAAAATGAAATAAATAAAAGCTTTAAAAAAGAACAAACAAAATGTAACAGATAAGCCTAACTCTATTGTGAATTAATAATATATCCACACTGAAGAGAGTGGGAAAGAAAAGCACTAACCTGAATAATTTTTAAAAACAGTATTTTGATTAGAAATTGTGAGACTAAGGACAAAAAAGAACTGTACACAAATGTGGTACTCAAATTAGTGAATCTGTCTCTCAAAGAGGTGGTGTGGGTTATCAATTCTTAAACTGCTTTGTGTATACTAAAATTAAACAAAGAAGTTAAATTATGGAAGGGAGAACCCTATAATTGGATTGAAATCACAAGTAGTAGTATGAACTCATGATTTTATCTATATATAGATGTATATACAGATATATAGATACAAAAATAAAATAGATGCATGTGTGTGTGTGTGTGTGCCTATGTGTGCATGGTTAGTATACATCATATTTCCTTGCTCTGTCTGCTGAGAGGGCCTAGAATCAAAGACATACAGCAGAGTGAGCATTCCTGGTGTCCAGGTTTTGGTTTGTGATTATCATCTCTAATAAAAGGAACACGCCTAATTATATAGGTAATGCGTGCTTATCTTTAAAAGTAGCTTTATGTTCTGCTTTCCTTCCTTTATCAAAAATATTGTCCTGTGTCTAAAGAAGCATTTCTTAAGATTCAAAGTACATCTGAATGCAAGGGATTTTTACATTAAAAATAAACAGTAATAGCTCCTTTTACAAGACAAGAAATATATAAATTTTTATAACTTAGAACAACCTAAAAGGGAACCAAAGCTCCTTGGAGAAGTAGTTGATTCTAGACCAAAGGCAGGAAAACATGAGATGAGCCTGGAGCATCTGACTGTGCCACAAAGCCTGAAAGCATATTCAAAAGACAGAACCCATCTACAAGGAGTTCCCAACAGCCAAAGCTGGAACAATTTTGAGCAACAAAATAAATAATGATAGTACTGTATTATAAACCGTAGAGTTAAATAAATATGCATGAATCCATATTGATCTAAGTAAATTGATTGAATAAATAAATGGGTGAGAAGGGACAGAACTTCCTTTCAGTAAAAATCCATTTAATAAATGTAGAAGGAATGAGGGATATGCAAAATCACCATTAGGCAAACACCACAATAATAATTACTATAGGTGAGCTCTATCACTGGATGCCAACACTGGTAGGGGAAAATTTGAGAAACAGGATATTTGCATAGTCTTAAAGTATCCCCCAATATGTTTATTAATTATAAAGAGAAAAATACTATTTAACAGCAGAGAAAACTGGTAGACACACCTTAACCAAATGATCATTATCAACATCACTTGTAATAAGACATATTAACATCATATACCCCTGATATGAGGTGCTGAGAAGTGCACAAACGTCACTTCTGTGGTATTCTTAACAAAAGCACATGTCCCCGTGAGGCAACATCAGACAAAACCAAACTGAAAAATATTCCAGGAAATAACAGTACAACTTTAAAAGTGTCAAGATCACAAGAGATTGAGGAGTTCTCACCAATGAGAGGAGACAATGAGATATAATGACTAAAAGCAACGTGGAATCCCAGATGGTGTCCGGGAAGAGAAAAGGGACATTTATGGAAAAACTGGCAAAATTTGAATAAAACCTGTAGGTTAACTAGTTAACAGTATTATATCAGTGTTAGCTTCCTAGTTTTGATAACTGTACTGTGGTTGTAGAAGATGTTATGTCGGTGAAGAGTATACAGGAACTCATACTATTTTTCCTCGACTTTTTCCTGTAAGTCTAAAATTATTTAAAATAAAACTTTTTATAAATAAGAGCAACAAACATGCTCCAGAATTTCCTCTTAAACAAATACAAGCACTTTGGGTAAAACTATTAGGGTAAACCTTGATTGATTTGTTCCACCTTATTTTTATACCTCATGTCACCTCTGGTAAGGGTGGTAATGAACAGTGAATAGTCAAGAGGCAGATAGCCCAGGAGTAGAAAATAGCAAGGTATGAGAGCATCAGCTCCTAAATAATTGAAGGCTGACTATGTAGTTGTTTCCAGTTTGCATGTACAAAGCTATTTGCACCTAGCTGGCAGGTTTTAGTGCTAGCATCTGGCAGTGATGATGTCCCTTGCCTCAGGTCACTCACTGGTAGACTAGTAAAGCAGAAAGGGGCCTTGAACAGCTCCTCCATGGTGTATGTGAGGTCCCAGTGCCCAGTCTTGCTTGCCAAATATCCCATAGCTATTTAGCTGTAAGCTACAGCCAGAGCCCAGGTCTCCCAAATACCTGACCATATGCTCCTCCTCAACCCTGGCATGGAGTTGGAAAGCTTTTTTCAAATTGTAATTATAAGAAATAGCTGAAGAACTTGTTTTTGAATTTCACCTTTAAGCTCCAGTTTTAGCTGCAACTTTCGCCTCTTGCCTTGTATCAACCTTGTGTCAATGTGTGCAGCAAATACCATGTAGTGCTTACTGTGTGTGCCAGACATGTTTCTAAACACGTTATAAATATTAAAGAATGTACTCCTTACATCACCCAGTGAGGCAGGCACAATTTCTAATGAAGAAAACAAGGCCCAGCAAAGTGAAGGAATTCATTGAAGGTCACATAGTTCTTCAGAAGTCCAGTCTACTAATTGTATGATCAGGTCCTGGCAGCACAGGCAGGAGGATGTTTGCATATGTCTTTTTTCTTTGCCTGCATCTTTGGTGACAGAGGCAGAGATCCTCTGGGACCACACAGGTAATCCTAGTAGTTTCTGGTATAGGGAGGAATAAGTATGTCTATTGTACTGGGGGTCATGGGGAATACATACAGTTTTAGGAGGGGTTATATTTTGAAGGAGGTAGAAAGACTAAGAAGAAAATGTGAAAAGACATTTTTTTAAATTTTATTATGTTATGTTAATCATTACATTACATTACATCATTAGTTTTTGATGTAGTGTTCCATGATTCATTGTTTGCGTATAACACCCAGTGCTCCATGCTGTACGTGCCCTCTTTAATACCCATCACCAGGCTAACCCATCCTCCCACCCCCCTCCCCTCTAGAGCCCTCAGTTTGTTTCTCAGAGTCCACAGTCTTTCATGGTTCGTCTCCCCCTCCGATTCCCCCCCTTCATTTTTCCCTCCTGCTATCTTCTTCTTTTTTTTTTTTTTTTAACATATAATGTATTATTTGTTTCAGGGGTACAGGTCTGTGATTCATTAGTCTTACAAAATTCACAGCGCTCACCATAGTGCATACCCTCCCCAATGTCTATCACCCAGCCACCCCATCCTTCCCATCCCCCACCACTCCAGCAACCCTGTTTCCTGAGATTAAGAATTCCTCATAACAGTGAGATACATGTCTTTCTCTGATTGACTTATTTCGCTTAGCATAATAACCTCCAGTTCCATCCTCGTCGTTGCAAATGGCAAGCTTTCATTCCTTTTGATGGCTGCATAATATTCCATTGTATATATATACCACTTCTTCTTTATCCATTCATCTGTCGATGGACATCTTGGCTCTTTCCACAGTTTGGCTATTGTGGACATTGCTGCTATAAACATCGGGGTGCACATACCCCTTCGGATCCCTCCATTTGTATCTTTGGGGTAAATACCCAGTAGTGCAATTGCTGGATCGTATGGTAGCTCTATTTTCAACTTTTTGAAGAACCTCCATACTGTTTTCCAGAGTGGCTGCCCCAGCTTGCATTCCCACCAACAGTGTAGGAGGGTTCCCCTGAAAAGACATTTTTAAGCTATTTTTTCTTTTCTTTTGGCAGTTGATTATCATTTTCAAATTTAAAATATGCAGCTGTTAAACTCCATTTTTTGAAGTTACAGCTTGGGTTTGCTTCCTACTCTTAATTAAGAGAAGTGATCTCTCTATTCGAAAGTGGGGTGCTTATCGGCTTCTCCTGTCATGTAACCTTATATGACTTGAACAGGGCTGGCAATAGGTTGATTAGCCACTGTTAAGTCCAGGACTTTAGGCTGGTAAAAATTTGTCTTAAAAAAAAAAAAGAAATTATTTAAAAAATGGATGTTTCAATCTCTCCCAAGTAGAGGACAGAGAAAATTGATGCTATGTGCTCTCTTTTGGCTCAGTATTCCTTTCAACTTTTTAGAAGGTGAATAAGAGTGGTGCTCTCTGGGATTCAGTCACTATGAACAGTTCCTCAGTGTTCTGAAAACCTTATAGGAATGTCCCCATTTCTGAGAAGGCTTAAAGCTCGATTCTGCTATATCTTTGTCCTATCACTTTATTTTTATTATCATTATTTATAATAACTTTTCATTATTATAATGCTTTCACATAAGTTATCAGTTTGATTTCCACATCAACACTGAAATAAGGAGGGAAGTTACCACCACTGTATAGAGAAAAGTAAGGCTTAGAGATTTCAAGCAATTTGCCCAGCATTGCACTAATACTCGTTCTGCCCTATTATGCAGGACAGCTCCCAAGCAGGATGTGTTCTGGAGCTCAGAAATAACAATAATTGTTCAACTGTGGCCTGGTATGGAGCAAGACAGTGTCAGGGATGGCCTCTTTTTTTCCCACAGGTAGTCAGTCATCTGCTTGTGCTGGCCCTTTAAGACCAATTTCGCATTTCTCTGCTTATTTCTCTTGTTTTGATAGAGAACTCTGCGAAAAAATTGAAACCTAGTTTTGGCAAGTTCTGGAAGACAAGCCAGAAATCACATAGGAAGTAGAGTGTGTTACCACTTACCTTGCACAATCTCATGCCGCAGTCTGCAACAAAATACTAACAGGGGTCAGGTAGGAATTTCTGTTTTTATGTTGCTTTGCCTTTTAGGAAGGACTCATCATAGCCGTGTTCTGAGATTCATGAGCTGTTAAAATCTATCCCATATCAGTGTATAAGCTTTCATATTTCCTACATCTGGGACAAAGGGAAATGGTGTAGTCTTCCATCTGGATTCAGAATATACTTAGCAAAGAAAAAGCATATGCAAAAAGTAGTATGAAGCATTGGAGTAAAGCCTGAAGGAAGTATGCATTAAACGTACCAGAACATGAAAATCCTCAGTGTTCAAAGGAGACAATTCAGCCTAGCTCTAGGCCGCTGCCTTTTGTTGTCTCTGCTTTCCCACCAGTCTGCAGGGCTGTCTGTTTCTCCATGTTCAGAAGGCTACAGCTCACTCTTTGGCCCAAAGTCCTAACAGCTTGAAAATCTTAGTGTTGGATATTTCTACTTGAAATCCCTAATAAAAGTGGGAAAATTTTGAGGGACCATCCTTTTCAGTGTTTAGCTTGGAACTCATCCTGTCCTTCAGGGGCCTCCAAAGACTAACCACTTCATCCTCTGAAACACTTCATTATGAGCTGAAAAGGAGCCAGAACAAAAGACCCTATTCTATCTGAGATGGAACAGGACAGTATGTTTGTCTTGTTCCCAATATTGCCAGGCCTTAGGGTCACCAAACCATTCACTATCTCAAGTTGGTCCTATTTATTTGTGTCATACAAGGGGAATTTATTTTCTAAATTGTTAAGAGTTTGAATATATTTATGACACTCTTTGGAAGCCTTGTCCTGAGGTAATGAGGTTTGTTTTCCATCAATTTGAGCCTCAAACTTAAAAGAGTTTCAACAGTGGCTGGGATATTACCTGTCATTTTAATGATCAGATGAAGAGATGTTGAATTATGAGATGACCTGGACAACAACCAGACTTCAGAACCCATTTCAATAGAGTGTTAGTGAGCTGCCCAGAGCTCTTGATGGTGGTAAATAAAATAAAATAAAATGTCAACCAAGCTTTTCAAGACAGATTAGAGAATTACCCAATTCCCTCAACCTCTTCACTCTATGTCTAAGGCAAATGTTTGTTTAAAATTTTTAAACTAAGCAGTTTATGTTCAACTGGATAAATTTCATTCATTTGAAAAATAACCAAAAAAGGTAGTTTCTAGTATTTGTTCCGTAGCTGGTATATTCTTAATGAAGAACATTCTTTTGTGTGACAGTACTTAAAATTGGAACGCCATAAATGCAGTGAAAAATTTTATTTAATTGGCATTTGGTTTTAACTAATTAATTTATGCTAATAAAAATAAGTCGCTACATTTGCTAACATTTGTTGACCATTTTTGTATGCCTGGCCTATCCTTATGTAGTTGTCTCATTTAGTCTTTTCAGAAATCCATGAGATAGGTCCTGTTTTTCCCCCACTTTACAGATGACAGAACAGAGGCTTCCATTGTTTAGATGCCTCACCTAAGACCTACAGCTGTGGAGCTCCAGCTGAAGGCCCCGCAAGTCTAACTCCAACGCTGTGCTCTTATTAGTACATAGACAGTTTTCTGTTTTGAAGCTCAGTTCATCCAGGTGGTGTGGTCAATTGATGACAGGTTTACTGGATGATCCCTTGAGAACAGAATGTTAATCATGGAACATTGCCTAGCAAAGTGGAAGAAATTGACAGTTTTTATAATGTGTGTATTTGGCATCCACAAAATATGGTTGTAGGCACTTGAGAAGTTCATGGAAGCTGGGTAGAAATGAAGTTAGGTAGTAATCAAGAAGTATGATTGCTTATTTGGATGTGGAATGATTGCTACTCATTATGTTCCCAGATGAGACTTTGTTTTTCTTTTTTAAGTGATGGATACCCATATGCTGCTCATAAGAGATCAGAGAAAACATCAAAGAATCCTACAAGAGACTGAACCAGAGTGTCCTGGGAGATTGTTAAAGGATAATTTCACCAGGGGGAAATTTTTTACAGATAAAACTGTCTCTTCTAGAAATAGCTGAAAGGGATCTAACAGAAATCATTCCAGTTCAAACATATACAGGGAGACGGTTTCAGCCAGGATGCTAGGATAACTTCTATTTTCTCAGTTTTATAGGCTGGGGGTTTCCATGAATATCAGTGAAATCCAAGATTCAGTAACTTGGAGGGTCAGAGGTTTCACCCCCTCTGCATCATAAACCACATTGTTCAGGACAGAACCTTTGGGAAAAGTAAAGATTGTTTTTTAATGCTGGTGAGTAGCCATGCCAAATTGTTTCATATGACCAACCATTGGCCACAGCCTTCAGACAAATGTTTTGTCTACCACTTACTGAACGTTGTGTAGCTGAGAAAGACCATTTCTTCAGTCCTAAAATGACCATTTTGGGCCAAGATATTTTGTACTCCGTTTTGGGGGAAAGACTACCTATAAAGCACCTTAGTTGCAAAAATAAGTAGTGTTTCTGGTAGAATTAAATGATAGTAGAGTAAGTTCTTCTCACTGCAAGGTAGAAGGCCACTTTATGTCCGAAGTCTTTATTTCTATAAACATCATGCCCTGGCACATTAAGCCCATTTTCTTGTACATAAAAAGCTACTTTACCTCAGCCTTGCCTAGTTTCTGTAAAAACAGAGGTTTTATGGCCTGTCTAGCCGTATCTGTGCTTGACAAATAGACATCACATAAAGAACCAATTGTTGTGACTTACTCAGAGACTTTGGCTAAATCTACTTACCTGAACAGCCCTTGGTAGTAACAAACAGGGCCTGGGTGGTAAATGACTGGTTTTGTTTTCATGAAAGTTAGGACAAATATCACCTGCCAGAAGGGTTTATCTGGGAGTTTTAGGGCAAAGGCCTTTACTAGTTCCAGAACGATGACAGTCACTAACATTTATATGATATTCTAACCTTTCCAAAATCATTTATACAATCTCATTTTACCCTTACAGGGTTTTTAGAAAATAAAAGCCATAATATACATAGCATATACTATTTCGGTTTGTTTTTCACTCACATGAATTTATTTTTTTGTTTATTTTTTTATTAACATATAATGTATTATTTGTTTCAGGGGTACAGGTCTGTGATTCATCAGTCTTACACAATTCACAGTGCTCACAATAGTACATGCCTTCCCCAGTGTCCATAACCCAGGCCCCCCATTCCTCCCACCCCCCTCCACTCCAGCAATCCTCAGTTTGTTTCCTGAGATTAAGAGTCTCTTATTGTCTCCCTCCCTGGTTTCGTCTTGTTTCATTTTTCCTTCCCTTCCCCTATGATCCTCTGTCTTGTTTCTCAAAATCCTCATATCAGTGAGATCATATGATAATTGTCTTTCTCTGATTGACTTACTTCACTTAGCATAATACCTTTTAGTTCCATCCACATTGTTGCAAATGGCAAGATTTCATTTTTTGATGGCTGCATAATATTCCATTGTATATATATACCACATCTTCTTTATCCATTCATCTGTTGATGGACATCTAGGCTGTTTCCATAGCTTGGCTATTGCGGACATTGCTGCTATAAACATTAGGGTGCAGGTGCCCCTTTGGATCACTACATTTGTATCTTTGGGGTAAATACCCAGTAGTGCAATTGCTGGGTCATAGGGTAGCTCTATTTTCAACTTTTTGAGGAACCTCCATACTGTTTTCCAGAGTGGCTGCACCAGCTTGCATTCCCACCAACAGTGTAGGAGGGTTCCCCTTTCTCCGCATCCTCGCCAACATCTGCCGTTTCCTGACTTGTTAATTTTAGCCATTCTGACTGGTGTGAGGTGGTATCTCATTGAGGTTTTGATTTGGGTTTCCCTGATGCCAAGCAATGTTGAGCACTTTTTCATGTGTCTGTTGGCCATTTGGATGTCTTCTTTGCAGAAATATCTTTTCATGTCTTCTGCCCATTTCTTGATTGGATTATTTGTTCTTTGGGTGTTGAGTTTGATAAGTTCTTTATAGATTTTGGATAGTAGCTCTTTATCTGATATGTCATTTGCAAATATCTTCTCCCATTCTTTCGGTTGTCTTTTGGTTTTGTTGACTGTTTCTTTGCTGTGCAAAAGGTTTTTATCTTGAAGTCCCAATAGTTCATTTTTGCCCTTGCTTCCCTTGCCTTTGGCGATGTTTCTAGAAAGAAGTTGCTGCGGCTGAGGTCAAAGAGGTTGCTGCCTGCGTTCTCCTCCAGGATTTTGATGGATTCCTGTCTCACATTGAGGTCTTTCAGCCATTTTGAGTCTATTTTTGTGTGTGGTGTAAGAGAATAGTCCGGTTTCATTCTTCTGCATGTGGCTATCTAATTTTCCGAACACCATTTGTTGAAGAGACGGTCTTTTTTCCATTGGACATTCTTTCCTGCTTTGTCAAAGATTAGTTGACCATAGAGTTGAGGGTCCATTTCTGGGCTCTCTGTTCTGTTCCACTGATCGATCTGTCTGTTTTTGTGCCAGTACCATACTGTCTTGATGATGACAGCTTTGTAATAGAGCTTGAAGTCCGGAATTGTGATGCTGCCAGGGGCTTTGCTTTTCTTTTTCAACATTCCTCTGGCTATTCGGGGTCTTTTCTGGTTCCATACAAATTTTAGGATCATTTGTTCCATTTCTTTGAAAAAAGTTGGTGGTATTTCCATTTCTTTGTGTCTTCCTCAATTTCTTTCATGCGTATTCTATAGTTTTCTAAGTACAGATTCTTTGCCTCTTTGGTTAGATTTATTCCTAGGTATCTTATGGTTTTGGATGCAATTGTAAATGGGATCAACTCCTTAATTTCTCTTTCTTCTGTCTTGTTGTTGGTTTATAGAAATGCAACTGATTTCTGACTCACATGTATTTAAATGCATGCATGCGTACACACACACACAATTTTCAGAAATATTTACTATCAGTTTCTTAATAGATTCATGTACTCTTATTTTGACCTTTTCTTTTCTCTCTCTTTTTTGATATTCTCTGGACAGTTTTTCTTCCAGTTGTTTTAGACATATTCAGGCATCAGTGAGCCAGAGAGCCTTTGCTGAACATCGTTGTTGTTTCTTCTTTCTTTTTCATAAGATTTGATATAAAACTGTGACTTGTCCTTTTTCTCCTTGGTTTTTCCACCCATCCTCAACCCCTTTTTACCTCGTCAAATATTGATTGACCTTAAGTCCTTGAGTCAAGTACAGTCAGAGTCAGGGTCAGGGAAGGAAGGCCTGTCAGACATTTGAGTGGGTTTTGGAAAAACAAGTAGGAGTTTAAGCCAACAAGGAGGGAAAGACATTCCTGTCACAAAGGCACAGAGGTGCAGTACAATGGGATGAGTCCCAGGAACCTGTGTAGACCAGTGGGGCTGTGGTGAGAGGTGGTACCCATTAGGGGAGGCTGGGAAGAAGCTAACATGAAGGCCAGACCAGGCCAGACTGTGAGAGCTTCAGCCTTTATCCTGAAAAGCCAAATGGAGCCATTGCAGGCTTTTAAATAGAAGAGGGATGTGGCCCCTGTCCTCTTTTCATATTTGTACTTTGTTTCTACAAAACTAATATATTTTTTATGAGTTTGATGCGTGGTCCACATTTCTGGACACTGTTGTACCTTTAGGTTCTATTTCTATTCACTTGCTGCTGCTCATTTCAATTTCATTCAATTCAGTAAACATTTAGTATGGGACATCTTGAAGCTCTCAGGAGCTGATGTGGCATGTTACATATTTACATGGACTTAAAAAGAATGTGGAGATTTGGGCAAGCAAATACTTTTTAAAATTTAAACTTAGCACACATCCCTCCTATCTGTGTGTTGCCTTGTTGAATGGTTCCTGTTATGACTGCTGTAGTGTGTCTGTCCTGTTGGTGGGAACTCCATACCTTACCTATTCGCGCCTGCTGCAATAGGTTCCAGACTTTGGAGCAGAACTGCCAGACCAGGTCTTAGAAATTTGGTGGCCTGTTCCTCCCACCCTCCTTATTTTATTTTTAAAATTATCTTAGATATATCCTCTTGCATCATTATGCTGGTATCTATAGTTTGACCCACTTGTCAGTGAAAACAGAAATCTGTATTTTCCTCAGACTATCCTCATCGGTTTTGTAGAACTCAAAAGGGACCTGCAGACCCACCAGTAAGAAAATGTCCTTTTTGGCTACTTCATGACATATCTTATATGAAAGCATTCAGCACAGGGTCTGACAAGTGGTAGATGCTCAGTGTTGACTTCTTTTCCTCCCTGTCTCCCTTTTTTGTTTTTGTTTTGGTCTTTTGGTTGGTATTGTGGTATCAGCCCACATCTGATAGGTAGGTAGGTAGGTAGACAGATAAGTAGATAGATAGATAGATAGATAGATAGATAGATAGATAGATAGATTCATCCATCCATCCATCCATCCATCCTTGGTCCTTGACTCCCTCCTTATATAGAGTTTTCTTCTTTGATGCTTGATATTCAGTTTCGCTAATTTTCTTATGCGTGTACTTTGTTTTTATTTATTGGGTAAACATATACTGAAAACCATTGTTGTTCCAGTGACTGTGCTTAATTATGGGATATACAAGCCAGAGTAAGATATAATCCTCAGAGTCTGGTACAGGAGATGCACAAATAAAGATGCCAAATCATGTGTGAAAGTGCTCTCATAGGGATTTTATAAGAAATACATAGGGGGTTTGAGAGCTAGGGCCTGATTCTGGGCTTGGGGCAGGAGGAAATTTTACAGATGAGGTGGCTTGGAGAGGCCAAATTCTAGGAACATGAACCTAGAGCCACATTTTTGGTTGGGTCTGTATCATAGTGCAATCTAACTAGCTGTGTGACCTTGGGTTTGTGATTTAACTCTTATATCCCTCAGTTTTCTTCTCTGTATAGTAGAAGTAATAAAAGCATTACAGCATAAGGTTGTTACCAGTATTAAATGTTATCATATATAACTCAGAATAACAGTTGCTTCTTAAAAGTTCTTGATAAATATTATCCACTGTTATCATTATTATCTCTATACTTATTATCATAGTTACTATTATTATTCTTTAAACTGATCCATGAAGAACATGAATTTAAAGGAAATTAGAGGAGGACATTCCTGGCAGAGGACATAATTTAAATAAGAGCAAAGGAGTGTGGAAAACCAGAGCTTGTTCAAGAAACTACCTGCAAGATCTTTAGAGTGAGAGGTCTGTAACAGAAAGTGTATGGGTGTTGTAACCCTGATTATTGGACATTTAGATAATTTTATTTTTTAATTATTATAAATACTGCTGTGTCCAACATCTATGTGAGGATATCGTACCCATCTTTGATTATTGCCTTAGAGCAAAGGCTTAGAATTGAAGAACCTGTTTCTGTTTTTGGCTTGCTCTCCAGGAATTTCTTCTTGATTTTAAAAGTTCAACAGTGACTTTTTGGTGCCTCCTTCACATCAGTGATTATCATTCTTTTTTGTCTTTGTTGTTATCAAAGTGGAAACTGGTATTTTAATTGTATATCTGTGGCTATTAATAAGGCTGCATTTAAAAATATTTGTAGCCATATTTTGGTAATTTTGTAATAATTTGCATTATTCCTATTATGTATTAGCCTTTTATATTTTCCTTCTGTGAATTACTTCTTCATGCTTTCCCATGTTTCTATCAATCAGAATATCACTTTTTATTATTGATTGAAGAGCACTTTGTATCAAAAAGAAATTAACTCATTTTCTTTAATGTATGTTACAAATATTTTTTCCGAGGTTTTAGTTTTGTTTTAAATTTTGCCTAAGGTAATTTGTTTGGATTTTTTGTTTTTAACCTGACTTCCTTTTGATAGTCAAATCTATTCATTTTTCTCTACTGATTCCATATGTATATATATATATTTTTTTACTTTTTCTTCGTACATTTTTACCTTAAGCTCTTTTAACCATCGGAAATTTATTTGGTGTACCTACCTTTTGTTTTTTCCCAATATTTTACCCAAATTCCAGCAGAGTTTATTGGATAATACGTTGTTTGCCACTAATTTGAAATATACTTGTAAAATATACTAAATATCTCATATGGTATTCCATTTTCCTCTCCTTCTATTCTGACACTGATAGCAATGCTATTATAATTATCATAATGGCATAGTAGCATTTATTTAAGTATTTATTTGGTATCCTTTTGTGTTTTTGTTTGTTTGCTTTTAAAGATTTTATTTATTTGAGAGAGAGAAACAGAGGGAGAGGGGAGAGGCAGAGGGGGAGGGAGAGAGAGAGAATCCCAAGCAGACTCCGCACTGAGTGTGGAGCCTGATGCAGGGCTTGATCTCACAACCCTGAGATCTGACCTGAGTCAAACCAAGAGTCAGACTCTTAACTGATTGAGCCACCCAGGTGCCCCTATTTGGTACCCTTTTGAATATAATAATTCCTCCATTACATTTCTATTTGGATATTGTTAATTCAAAGGGAAATGATCAAATATATATTCCAAGAATATGAAATAAAGTCTATTTGAATAGGTGGAAGATTGTATGTATAGGTATATATATTTGATATATTTATCTTTTATATATATGTTATATATATGTGTGTGTCTGTATATATATATATACACACACACATATATGTCTTCCACCTATTCGGACAGATTTTGTTTCATATTCTTGGAAATATTTTAGGTATATAATTACATCATCCAGAAATTATCATTTAATCTCTTTTCTAATACATACATTCTTTTCCTTTTTTCTTATTACATTGCCTTGAATTTCTAGAACCACGTTAAACAATAGTAGTGATAGATGGCCAAGATCCTCATCTTTATCTTGACTCATGTTTTTATCTTACCCTGAATGTCTTTGTCTGCTTTACTCATAAATTTGATGTTGCCTATGAATTTCAGATAGTTATTCCTAGTTCACTAGGTGTCTTCTTAAATCAGAAGTGCATGTTGAATATTATCCTCTGTTGAGATTCCTTTCTGATATATTGGCTTGAAGAATTATATTAATCGAATAATTCTGTATTCCTGGAATAAGTTTTTTTTTTATTGTTGCTTTTTTAATGTATCATTCTTAGTTTGATTTGCTGTCTTAGTTTGGATTTTTTGCATATATACATGCATAAATTGCCCTTGAGTTTATTTTTTTTTTTCTGTGCGAGTTTGTACTCGCAGGGCTTTGTCAGTTTCCTAGCACAGTTATGCTAAATTTGGAAAACAGATCTTCATGTAAATGTTAAATGTTCTGCCACTGTCTAGCATCATGAGAAAGATAGTTTATCATAATTTTTAACCATTTTTCTTTATTTTTGTTGTAATTAAAATTTTTCTTCTATGAACTCCTTTGACATTTCCCAACTTGTGGAAGACTGATTTTGTGTTTTCCTCAGTGTAGTTGGAAAAGGCATTATCTTCCACTTTACTATTTCACTTCTTTCTAATTGTAAATCCTATCTACTCTATTGAGCCACTTCCTCTCCTTTGTAATTATATTCTATAGAAGCATCCATTAACTCTGAATTCTTTTTCAACAGTCTAAGGGTTTTTTTTTTTTTAAGATTTTTTTTATTTATTTGACAGAGAGAGACACAGTGAGAGAGGGAACACAAGCAGGGGGATTGGGAGAGGGAGAAGCGGGCTTGCCGCGGAGTAGGGAGCCCAATGCGGGGCTCGATCCCAGGACCCTGAGATAATGACCCGAGCTGAAGGCAGACGTCCAACGACTGAACCACCCAGGCGCCCCCAACGGTCTATGGGTCTTTTTAAACTGTCTAAGAATCTGTCTTCACTGGTGGCTCTTTAAGTTACTTCTGTGCTGATTTCTTTTTTGCTGAGATGAAACCTCAGTCATTTTCCCAAGCCCTTTCACTTTTCTTTTGAGCAAGAGGTAGGGATGAGTGGGTTTTGGGGATATAAGGTATACACCGTGATCCTATTTTGCCAATCTAAAACTCTTATTCTTCAAACAATAATTTACAATCCCATTGTGTCTTTTCTTTCTGTCAGGGAGAAGCAAGATAATGGAATGGTTTAAGAGTTGGATTTTGGAGTCAGCATATAACAGATTCTCTCACTCACATGTGTGTGACCTTGAACAAGTCAATTTTTAGAGCTTAGTTTCATCACCTGTGAAATGAGATACTAATAACCACCATTTTAGGTTGCTGAAAATGAGCAACCATATAAAGAAGTACCACGATGGCTAGTACATAATAAATACTCAAAAATGGGTCTAATGTAATTATTATCCAACTATCATGAATAAGCCCCTCATTCTTTCGCTTCATCATGGTCTTCTCTTTCATATTCCTGTGCAAAAATTGCATCCAGTTTTTCACCTCTCGGAAGCCCCAGTCTGGGTCTTTAGTCATCTCTATTATCTGTACTGCACGTTTCCACCTGGTCCACTTGTACTGCTTTGAAGCCCCCTCAATTTCTGTCTTCTGTCTTTCTCTCCGTACCACAGTGTGCTTTGGTGGAAAATGTTCATGGCATGGAAGACCCAGGTTCTACTCCTAACGGGGTCATTGGCTCGTTGTTTGACCTTGGGTCAGTCAGTCCTCATTTATTATGATAACTACCCATTATTTTGCATATGAGGAAATAGAGATTCAGAAGTTTTAAGTAAGTTACTCAGGAGCTGGGTGGGTGTTTTCTTTGGGCGTGGGGGCATAGAGTTTTAGCTACTCCACCACTAAGATCTGTTGTGAGGACCAAAGTCAAGTGAGATTGTTTTAGACACTGTGGAACATGATGCAAATTGAATGGTCCCATTAGCCTGGTGTATTCTCTTATCTCCTAGCCACCCCTTACATTCCCAAACATTCTGACACGTGGTTTGTACTGTGGGCTGACCATCCTCATTCCCTCTGCCTTTTGCACACCCTTTGTCTTCCTCCATCTCTCCCTCCCTTCCTTTCTTCCCACAGAGCTGCTCATCCCAGCGTCTCCCTTTTCTCAGCCAGAGAGACCCCTCCTCTCCTTGATGTTTTCTTGCCTTACCAACTATTCCTCTTTTGTGTGTGATACCATTTAAAAATTGTTTTCATAGCTTAATTGTAGGCAAATAGCTTCACGTTTCCCCTCTGTTTATAAAGGTGTGGTTTGAGAGAGGGCAGCACAGGATGTATAGAAGGTAAGAAAGCAGAGAAAAGGAAGTGTTGGGCAGGGCTGCTATGTGCCATCTTCAAAGGCAGTAGAGCTGGGGAAGAGAGTCATAGTACCATAGTTTGGATGAAACCTGGCTTTTTATTGCCAAAAAAGCGTAAGATGGAAATGGAGGTAAATGTGAATAATTCACAGTAATGTTTAAACTTTGAGGATATTTCACTTTCTCTGGAATTAGAGATTTATGTTAGTAAAGAGTTAGGGAGGAATTTGAAATGTTTAGTTTACAAGAGTGTAAAAAACATTGTCCAATTATTTATCTAATCTTGCATTGGTCTTGCTTTTAAAAACACGTTTAGATTTGAAGTAGCCTGAGAAAAATAAACTGTTCCAGGCTATAACTTGATGCCCCAGTGGAAATAAGATGGATCCTTTTTCATTCGTTTTGAGAAATTTCTCAGACAGAAGTCTTTGTACCTTCCCTTGCAGTTCTTTCATCCACAAATGACTGTTATCAAGAACTAGAATTACAAGCGCCCCAGTACTTCTTTTTAACTTTAGCTTCTACACAAATTACTACTGAGATCTTATTTCCTTTCTGGGCTGATCATTTTGTTGTTGCACCTATTCAATTTCACAGATTCTCCATGTGTTATCATCCAGTAAGGTTCATTTCTTAAAGATGAGTATCAACTAAAGCAAGGAACTTGTTGAGAACCATTTCTGGTTCACAGAGCAATCAGGTACGCTGGGAAGTAGGAATAAGAGTTACTATACTACATTCTGCTGTAATTACTTTCCAACCGCCCAGTGGGAAAGACAGATAATATTATGTTAAAAACAGAATTTTGGTTTCCATTGCTTCCTCCTGATCTCTTAGCCTAAATTCATTTATTCAAGTCAACAAATAATTATTGTGTGTGTACTATGTGCCAGGCACTATTCTAGGACTTGGGATAGAGCAACGAACAAAATGAAGGTCTTTGCAGTTTGGGGGCACTGAATTCTAGCAGGGGGAGACACTGCACACCAAGCATCATAAATAAGTAAACTATATCATATATTAGAAAATAGTGTTAGTGTTAAAAGGTGATAGGCATTACAGAAAAAGAAAAGGAATGTCGGAAAAGGGGCAGTTACAAGATTATGATTTTAAATTGGGTTGTCATGGTAGGCTTTGTTGAGGAGGCAACTTTTGAACAGAGACTTGAAGAAAATGAGGGATTTATTCATGCATAGATCAGAGGGATAAGTGTTCCAAGTAAAGGGAATGGACCTGGCATGTTCCTGGGACAGCGAGGAGACCAGTGAGGCAGAGTGGTAGGATATGAGGTCAGAGGGGTCAGATCATGTACAGTCTTTCGCAGACTTACACTTTTTCTCTGAGTGAAATGGGTAGGTCCATTTTGAACAGAGGAATGATGCGATCTTACATTTTAAAAGGATCCATGGCTGCTAGACTGAAAATGGACTGTTGGGGGCAGGGGGTCAAAGGTAGAAGTGAGCAGTCAGTTCAGTGGTTACTCAGTTAAGTACTTTAGCAGTAATTCAGGTAAGAAATGATGGTGGATTATATCAGAGTGATGGTATAGTGGTGGAGGTGGTGAGAAGTGGTCTGATTCTGGATATCTTTTAAATACAAAGACAACACAACAGAATTTAGTAACAGTGGCTGTGGTGTGTGAGAGGAAGAAAGGAGTCCAGAATGACCCCAAGAGTTTTGGCTTGAGCCACTGCAAGGATGGAGTTGAGATGAGAAAGGCTGTGGTAGAACAAGTTTGTGGGGGAAAATCAGGGTACAGTTTAGGATACGTTGAGTTTGAGATGCTGCTGTATATCCAAGTGATGTGAGTGAGTACGTAGTTGGATATATGAGCCTGAAGTTCGGGAGAGAAGTCTGGGCTAGCATTATAAACTTAGGATTTGTCAGCATGAAAGTGTTATTTAAAGCCATGAGGCTAGATAAGATCACCAGGGTAGTGATTTTAGAAGAGATGAGGATCAAAAACTGAGTGCTGCATCTTCTAGTTTACAGGAGGTTTGGGAGAAGAGGGGGAACCAGCAAAAGGTATTGAGAAGGAGCATGTAGTGAGGTGAGAGGAGAATCAGTCAAATGTGGCGTCCTAGAAGTCATGTGAAGAAAGAGGTTCAGAGAAGATGGGGTTATTAGCTGTGTCAAATGCTGCTCAGGGGTCAAGTAAGTTGAGGGCTGATAATTGTCCAGTAGATTTAGCAACATGGGGGTCATAGTGATCCTGATAAAAACAACTTGAGTGGTCGAGGCAAAGGCTACACTGAGATTCATGTACAAGAGAAAGGAAAAGAAAAGAATTGAAAACAGCAAATTCAGACAACTCTTTGGAGAAGTTTTGCCATCAAGAGGAGCAAAGAAATGGAGGAAGATGTAGGAAAGTGTGGTCAAGAGACAGTAAATTATTCCTGATTTGATCTTTATTGTTGTCCATGATTATTTATCTAGATTATTTATCTAGACTCCAATCTTTGTTCTTTCTTTACCAAGCTATTATTTCCTACTGGTCACTCTTTTTTTTTTTTTCCCAGACCAGATGACCAATTAAGGTTTTCCTTGTCTAACACAACAGTTCATTTTCTGGAGGTCAGATAGCTATAGTTGCTGCTCTCCACCTTGAAATTCAGTAATCTCCTTTCCTTACAATGAGACTCTTAGGCTTAGGTGAGGGAAGTTTGGCAATACAAGGCAAAAATGATGCTTATGATAATAATAGTAGTAGTATTATACTACTTGTATATCACTTACTGTGAGCCAGGCACTATTTGAAATGCTTTACATAAATTAACTCATTTAACCTTTACAGTTACCCTATGAGCTAGGTACAGTTATTATCCACATTTTACAAATAAGGAATTTGAGGCAGAAAAATAACCAAGTAACTAGTTTTAAAAAAAACCAGCAACTAATAATGTTGGGGCTGGGATTAAAATTCTGACAGTCTTGCACAAGAGTTTATGCTCTTGAAGCAACTGGAAAATTTTCAGAGCAAGATGTTAGCCAGAGAGATTTCATTTCACATGATACGAGAATTTGTTAGAGTGGATGGATTAAGTTCTTTGAGAAACAAGATAGAATACAGGACCTGATCAGGCATTTTCCCAGCTTGGCTAGCCTGTACATTAGTGGGCTGTCACCAGCCACAATCCTAGAATCATGTGGTAGAGCATTCTTCAAAGATAACTTTTTAAAGGACTGTTTCCTGTGTGTTTCTTCAAGTTTCATGAGTTCCCTTTTGAATATATGTATACATATATATATATTATATCACATATATGATATATATATGATATAATAGAATATATTAAGTACCTACTCTTTGCATAAGAGAAAAAAAATTATCTCCTTCCCCCTATGTGTTTATTTTCCTGTGGGAAGCTTATTTGTTTACCTTGCAGGCTAGAGAACATCTGGAAAAAGGACTGTATATAGGAATGTAATACTTTGCTATTTAAGGATCTTAAAATTTCTATATCTTTAGAGGTGAGGTATGAACTAAATGACTCTTTGTTAAGCGTTATTTCTTAAAATACTGGTGGTGAGTAGTTGCCACTGAATCCTTCATTAATAATCCCTTCCTTTTCCAGAAGGACTTGCCAACACCTATAAAGTATTCACTAGGAGAATTAAAGTCATATAAAAATAATTGGTGTTTGCTTCCTTCAAGGCATACATTTAAATACGTTGCTTTATTCCTTTGCTCCTTGGCTGCCTCCTATGTTTAGTAACTCTAGGTCAGCAGACTTCCTCTTTTAAGGTTCATCTGCTGGCCATTTCAATTTCCCATGAGAAAGCAAACCTACCACTCTTTTACCCTTTTATCTTAATGTTTCTTCCATTTATGTCATATTATCTCGTGGGTTTGCATTTCTCAGTAATAATGGCACTGCTGGTAAATAGAAAACAATGAATGTGATTATGCACCCATCATCGTCATCATCATCATCTTCTTCCTGGTGAGCCTTTTTAAAAAATTCCTTTTGTGATCCCAAGAGGGGTGGTCATCTTTGACAGTAACTTATCAGTGATTTCATCTTTTTAAAATTGTTTTAAATTTTTATTTACTTATTATATTTATTTTATTTTCATTCCAGTGGGGTTAACATACAGTGTTATATTAATTGATTTCAACTTAAAAGGAATGCACGCACTATTTTCAAGTGAATTATTTTAATGCATCATTTGCAGTTTGGGTTTTGACTGCTTGGTACAGCTGGAAACATTCTGCCACTGGTCTGCTTACCCCAGCCTCAATTTTCACTTGAGCATTTTTTAGAGTGTCAAATATAAATTTGTGCTGTCCTCATGGCTTGCAGTTTCATGTGTAATTGGCTGTAACTGTAATGACTAATGTATATTGGGGGTTAATCAAGAAAATAATAGCTAACATTTATTGGGAGTTTACTGTGTGCCAGTCTCTGTGATAACTATATTACAGGCATTAACTAGCTTAATCTTTTTCTCTCATAAGATAAATGCTATATTTTCTGCATTTCTGGGAAAAGGAAACTAAGGCCCAGATTTATGTGACTTTGTTCAAGATACAGTGAAACTTGCCATGCAACGCCCCTTTTCAGGATATCCCTCTCTGCGATCAGTGGGCTAACTTATCCTGTGTACATTTCCCTTTTCGTAAGATATGACATTGTTTAATGGACTATTTTAGAAATGTATCACTAGACAATAAAGTTACTTTGGAATGAGTCCTGAGTGTTTATTCAGGTTCCTCATTGCATTTGAAGAATATGATGGAACAGGCACTCTCCAGAACCATTGTGTTCTTTTCTCTTTACTCTGAACCTGTTTGTAACCAGAGTGACCCAACTGAACTCTTCATTTCATAATCATCACCTAGACTCTGTCGTTATTAAAAACAACACAGTTTGGTCAAGATTATGGCTTTTAATTGGGTTGTGGAAAGAAACTCAAGTTGAAGAAATGTTGCCAGGATCATTGGGGAATTAATAGCCGCTTGATGCAAGAGGGAAGCTGTGAAGAACACTGGCTCTCTTATTATGTGGTGTCCAGGCAAAGTAGAGTTATGCTCTTACTATTTCATTTCAGTTTTTGAAAGAAATTATTATTGCAGAACTATTGGCTTCCTTTCTTTCTCAACTGTGGCTATAATGTTTTATTTGTGCGTGTGTACTTTTGAGAGAGAGTTGGTCTCTGAAGTGGGAGTTAGGAGAGGAAAGTATTTGAAATGGAAATGTCTTAAAATCATGTCTCTTTCCAGTTGTACATTGGATTTCCTTAGGATTTAGAAACAAAATGGAAATTAAAAACCACAGTCACCTTCTTTTTGAACAAGAAAATACTGTACTTATCAGTATAGAAAAAATCTAGTTGAAAGACAATAGATCTTGCATTTCGTTGCAGAGTGCTCCAGACATCGATCAACTGGCAAGGAAAAGCAAATATTAACTTTCTCTTCTTCCCCACCTTCTCACTATGGCTGGGTAATACTTTTGTATTCCTGTTTGGGGGATTTAATGGCCTTGTTAACATGTGGGAAAACATTGTGATTGGAGACTTTAACAAAATAGTGAGTAGGTTTTTTTTTTTTTAAGTTCCATGTTTATGTTCTTACTGGGTTTGTGTCTTTCCAAGTGCTCCAGGTTAAGAACTAAATGTGTTAGGAAAACAGATGTAATGCAAATAAATAGGAAGAGTTCTCATTTCCTTCACTGAGCAAAGCTCTGAGTTCCTGAGCAGTAATTTTATGGTACCTTCTCTCCATATCAGAAGTTGTGCTGACCCCAGCTTCTGTCTCCTAATTTATGTCGTAACTGATTAATGATCTATAGGGCCAGACAATAATTCACCTACATATGGTTGGGGGTCATAATGCACTAACATAGTGTAAAGATCGCTCTTGCCAACAATTAATTGAGGAATTCACTTTATGAAGCCCTGTTTACAGACTGACATCTGGAGAAATTCTTAACCTGGATCCATTCCAATCTGTAGGATTTATGGACTGCACTTGCTTTTTTGTAAATAGGATTCTTTTTCTGCTTGGTACATTCTGTTTACGTAATTATCAATGGATGAAAATGGCTATGTTCCTGTATTTCTTAGTCCTCTGTACCAAGTGGGCCTAAATTCTAAATGGTGGTCTAGCTAAAAGAATACTAGACACCTATCATTATTCAAGTTGTGGAAACCTATTAATGCCAGGAGCACCCTGCTCTCTTAAATACAGACTCTAACTGGAGCCCTTACACCCCAAGGGACTTAGTATTTAGCCTTTATGGGGATTTTAAAACTTGTTGAGACACATGCTAGACCTCTTAAAATATATTAGACTCCCTTTTATTCACACACTTGGTCTCTGCTGTGAAGTGTGAAATGGAAATATTTTCAAACATTAGGTACACGCATAGTCTTGAACACATTTTAAGTTCTCACTATGTGTGTGGGGGGGATCAAAGCTTATTATTAAGCAGCAGAATTAGATTCCCAAACATTCCATGGGTTGTCATGGTGGACACACATTACAGTGACCTTCACCTGCCTCTCTTTGCTAGCCATTATTATCTCTGTTGCTGGTGAATGAGCTACTGTGGATGTGGTCAGCATGGCATCTGCGAATACAGGGAGATAGAAAAGTTGTAGAATGGACTGAAACAGAACACAGGAAAGCAAATATTTTATGTTGGAACTGGACACCTAGAACTAGATCGAAAAGCATTTTCTTCTTCTGCTTTGCTGAATTTTGAAACTGTAAAATTGAACCAAGTTAAGGATGGGGTGCTTCCACATTACAACAAAGTAAAGGGCAGAATGGAAGTAGAGATGAGAAAGATACAGACCTATGTCGTCCAGTTCCTCCTTTAGAGTAGCAGTGTCATCACATGATATCAACCTGATTTACCATGCTGTGGTAGAGACATATTCAGTGATATCATACATTTGCAATAGCTTTATTTCCAAGATGTGTTTTGATGAGGTCTGTGCCTGTTGTATTTATTATGTATATGTATGTATACACATTTATATATATATATATATATATATATATATATATATATATATATGTATTTTTTTTTTCTGGAACACATCTGCTAAGCAAGCACCTTTCTAAACCCAATTTCACAGAAATGTTGGCTCTCCAAAATCGCTCTTAAGCACAGAACAGAGTTACACACACACACACACAAACACACACACACACAGGTCATTAGTCATAATATTTCCAACAAGCATAACCTTACCACTTATGATGTGCTTTTAAGGAAATGTCAAGTCCAAGTATGGGACAGACCAGACACTTTGATCTGAAGTCCAATTTAGATGGAGATTGGTGGGGAATCAATCAGGGAAGTGCGGCCCCACTTTTCCTCCAGAGCTTTTTACCTTTTATTTTCACTGTAGCCCTTGTGTAGGTCTTTAATCTGTGTTTTTTCCACAGCTCTTCTTAGCTATCCCTCTTATTCTGCATTACATTTTCCTAACTGCTAATGTATTTTTTATGCTTGAATATTTGATCATCTACACCTTCAGTAAGTTGCCCCAAATATCTTACATAAGAGTATGTTCACAGAATCATAGCCTACATTGGTGATTCATCCTTTCTCTTTCCCTTTCCTTTTCATCCTCTGTCTCCCTGTCTCTTCTACCTGCATCCTTCCTTCCACTGGTCCATTTTGCTGAAAAGTTTCTAAACACTCAGCTAAAATCACTATACAAACGTACAGTAGGATACTTGGCTTTCTAAGCTTATGCTGTCCTTGGGTTAGAAAAAAATATATTTAAGAACAATTAGGAAAATAAACACAGTAAAGGAGAATTATCAGAAAAACTCCTGTACATGTCTGTATGCCTCTGTGCTTGCGTGTGTTCACACTCACCCATGTATAGATAGATAAGGGGGGAGGATAAAGAATAAAAAACATTTCCCAATGGCTATATTTATAGAGAAATTTATAAACTACTATTCAAGTCTCTTTGGGAAGCTCTTCATATTTAAGATAGTGAACTATTCTTTTCAAAGCACCCATTCCCCACTCTTCACATGAATTATAAACCTTTGAAATGAAATCTGAATGTTAACCTCAAAAAAATACTCTATCCATCAACTAAATCTTGATTAAATGAAGAATATCACTGGTGTATATTTTTGAGGCTTCTGCTGTTTTTAATTCTAAGTGGCAATTCAAGCCACTTGAACAGATGATTCTTTGGCTGGCAAGTCAGAGCAGGGTCTGGGGTCATTTGTGATTCTCAGTGGCGCCTTGTTTGATTCCTCTCAATTATGAAGAAAAAAGAAGAAAAGTTTTTTTCCTCCCTGAAGGAATGGAACATTCTCACCCATACACCCAATTGACTGCAAAGGTCACCTTTGCAAGAAAATAAATCAGCAAATCCTAAAATATACCCAAAGAACAGCTTGCCAACCTGCTGGATTTTCTGTATCATTGAAAGGAAGTACTAGTTAGAACAGCCAACTCACAAATCCATTGAGATCTTTCTGGAAAAGGAGGAGTACTTGAGAAAGCTCTAGTGGTTTAGGAAGCAAGAGATTCAGAACTAGCTCTGGGACATTAGGGGCATGAGCTACCTTCTCTGAGCCTCTGTTTTGATATCTACTAAATGAAGGCAGTTGAACTGAAAACTGAGTTCTTTGATTCCACAAAAATGGTGCAGAAAGTACATCTTGCCAAAAAAAAATTAATAGAGGGCAGAGATGATAAAATGTACTGTGTGCTAAGCACTGTACTGGGTGTACATGGTCTCATATAATCCTCCCGATAGTCCTCATTAAGACCCTCTTTTTACAGATGGGGCAACTGATAACCTGGCCTGGGTCCTGCCACCAGATCCAACCTGGTCCACTACTGTGAGCTTCACGGTCTAGGTCAAGTCTCACTGTTGGCCTCCTTCCCCTTCAGTCGCCTCTCCAGTCACCGCCCACTTAGCTTTCACTTTTGATAAAAGGAAAGATAAACCCCTGGAGACAATTCTAAAATATTGGAAACCTTAAGAATTTATAAAAAGAAACCTCCTATAAAAATTTTTCCCCAGTCTAGTCATGAGAAAAACATCAGATAAATTCCAGTAGAAGGGCATTCTGCAATATACTTGACCAGTACTCCTCAAAACTGTCAAGGCCATCAAAAACTAGGGGAAGTCTAAGAACTGTCACAACCAAGAAGAGCCAAAAGAGGTATGACAACTAATGTCGTATGGTATCCTAGATGGAAAAAAGATATTAGGTAAAAACAAATGAAATTTGAATAGACTATGGACTTTGGTTAATGTTGGTTCATTGATCGTAACAAATGTACCACACTAATGCAAGATACCACAATAGGAGAAACTGTGCAGAAGAATATGTAAGAATTCACTGTATTATCTGCTAAATTTTTCTGAACATCTAAAATGGTTTTGAAAAGTAGTCTATTGAAAAAAAGTTTATCACTGCCTAAACCAAAAATATTGTAGCAGTAGGGTAAACAATATGCTTTTTTTCTTTCAATTTATGTGTTTCACAATTTATTTATTTGTTTATTTGAGAGAAGGAGAGAGAGAGAGCGAGTAAATGCACACAAGCAGGGGCAGGGGGCAGGAGGGAGGGGCAGAGGGAGAAGCAATCTCCCCACTGAGCAGGGAGCCCAATGTGGGGCTCCATCCCAGGACCCTGGGATCATGACCTGAATGGAAGGCAGGCGCTTAACCGACTAAGCCACCCAGGTGCCCAACAATATGCTTTTAAACTAGTACTACTCTTACTACTACTTCTTATACTTCTACTACTACTTCTCCTCCTGCTCACCCTCCTCCTTCTCCTCTCTCTTCGTCATCCTCTTCTTCCTCCAACTCCCTCCTCCTTCTAGTTATTATATTAACTATAAGGTGATCTAACAGTATTAAAATGCCTCTAGGATCCTTTAGAATTAGGATACTGTAAAAGAGTAACTTTCTGTGAGCCTTGGATTAGGCCAGGGATTGGCAAACTATTTATGGTCCATGGGCTAAATCTGGCCTACTACCTGTTTTAGTAAATAAAATTTTATTGGAACACAACCAGTGCTCATTCACATTTACATTTTGTCTTTGGCTGCATTTGTACTACAATGGAAAATTGAGTGATTGCACCAGAGATCAGATGGCCTGCAGAATTTAAAAAATGTTTACTATCTGGTGAACCCCTGATTTAGACTATTTGGGTTATAAGGTAGAGAGTGAGGCAGGTAAGTGGGGCCACCAGGATTCACATGGGGATAGGATCAAATATTAGAACTCAGCTAATCAAGTAGAAGGAAAAGTATAAGATAGGGCATAAGTAAAATAGAGCAGTCAATTTCAGTGTTGGCCACTGTTCAAGGTTTCTGGGCACTTTTCTTTTTTTGTTGCAGAGCTGTGTCTTTGGCCCATAGGTGCATCAGCCTATGTGAACCCTGCCCTTTCAGACTCCCACCTTTATAAAGGGACCTTTATCTTGGCCTATTTATTCTTCTTTTAGTGTTCCTAACTTTTACCTGAAAATAGCCAAAACTTCCTGTGTTTTTCAGTGTGCCAGGCACTTACACACACTCATCAGTTTCTCTCTTACGAAGGAGGGATGCCATAGTTTCTATTTTATAGATAAGGAAACTGAAGCTCGTTCAAGTGAAATAACTTGCGCCAGAGGATCGGTTGGCTCATAAATGCTGTGCCACAGTTTGAATCGAGGATTCATAACATAACATTAAACCCCCTACACCATGCCCACCTACAGTGCTGGAACTGGCTTTCACTAGCTCATGAGAGCCGGTTGTTGACTTTTTAGGTATTCTGTGAGCTAGGTGACAAATTCAGCCATTATTAAAAACTAAATTATGTATATTTATAATCAAATACATTGTATCAGGAACAAAGATAATATACTTTAAAAATCTTTACTATTTTACTACATTTTACTCTATGCTCTGGAGGTGGTTGGTGTCTACAGAGTCTGTGTGGTGAAAGTGCTAACCGTGTGCTCCCCGTGCAACTCTGCCAAGCTCTTATTTGGCGATGCCACTTTGGTTGCTTGAAACTGGCCATGATGGGAGTATTTACACCATGGACATGAGCAAACACTACAGATCAGGGCTTTACTTTTCTCTCTTGCCAGCTAGCTGGTTACATATTTAGCGGCATGTCAATGTTTACCTTGCATTCTGATTTTGATATCTAGCTAGTATTCTAGAGGATAGTCACATTTGTTTCTGGTGGGCTCCTATCTTGACCTTTGAATTCTATAACTTTTATAGTTAATGCCACAGTAGCAACCTACAGAGAGGACCTGAGCTCTTTTTTTTTTTCAAGATTTTATTTATTTGACAGAGAGAGACACAGCAAGAGCAGGAACACAAGCAGGGGGAGGGGGAGAGGGAGAAGCAGGCTTCCTGCCAAGCAGGGAGCCCAATGTGGGACTCGATCCCGGGACCCTGGGACCATGACCTGAGCCGAAGGCAGACGCTTAACGACTGAGCCACCCAGCTGCCCACCTGAGCTCTTTTTTATTGTTATTTTTATTTGTTTGTTTTTCTGACAGTGGGTAGAAATTCCTTAGAGTAATTCCCTTGTTGAGAAAATATGTTCCACATGGTTAAGGAGGAAGTTCAACCATTTTATAGTTTGCTTTTAAATACAGAGACAGGTTTGAGGATAGTTTGGGCTCCCTAAAAAATCCTCGAGTTGAAATATAGTGTGAACTCCTATTCAGAATTTTAGATAAGGTTTTTTACTTAAATAATTTCCTGGCTACATGAGGATTTCTGTATGTATTAATGTGTTATTAACTTGCAAAAAAACAAATTTTTACAGCTAGGTATGGTTAACACAAATGAGCTTGTACATAATTTGGTAACAATTCAGAGGAATAGGCAGTGTAATAAAGTGCCTCAAAAATATCCTCCTAAACATCATTGGTGTAGTCTCCAATTTATAGACTATCTTGTTCCAAATGCTCCTGGGCTGATTATTCACAATTCATGATACATGCTTCATGTTTTTAAAATTTTACCTGCAGGGATTAGCTACTACTTACAACATTGTTCTCTTATGCCAATGCACCCAGAGTCCCAACTCCTGATCGCAGTTTCCCTTAATGAATCTCCTCTTATAAAAGAGCACAGAAGTAGAAGTGGATTCCCATCGTTGTGGCGGGAGCAGGCACTGGGGAACCTGGACATCTTCCCTGGCAGGGAGATGGGGGCTGGTCTGGACACTGTGCAGTGAGGGAGCTGCCCCCCCAGATATTTGAGTAGAACAGAGATCACATAAGTAAGTCGTGAGAAGCCCCTGTTGTTGCCACAGTGACTTTGCTGGCTATCTGAACTTTAAATAATTAGGAGTTTGCTGAATGGTTATTTCTAAACTCTAATTCTATATATCATATTAATTAAGGTAGACCATATCTTGTGTCACTGCTGTTAAAATGTGGCCAGAAGACTGGCATCTGCCTGTAGACTTTTTGTGAACCTGAAATTGAGAGTAAGTGTTTAGGAACTTGTAGCAATTGACAGAGTACTTTTATAAAGATTAAGTCTACTACTAATAGATGAGGGCTGGTATATTGTTCATTTCATTTTTCTAGTAATTCCTTTTATTGTTATTACATTTTACAAAAATATTAGTTTAGATAGATTAGAAATTTTTAAAAACTGGTCCTTTTGAGAAGCATGGCTGCCAGGGGAAGAGCCGGCTGCAGCTCATACAGACTTGCTGTGTGACCTTTGGCGAATGATGTAATCTCTAGGTTTACATTTAATAAATTGAGACTTTCTAGCAGGCCTGATAGTTAGTCTTACAAAGCTAAGTCAGGGATGCAAAAAAATGTCAAAATTTTAATTTTCTTTATGAGCAAGACGGTGGGAAATTCAGTCTCAGTTATTATTGCCCACCCCACCTCCCCTAGCTCCTGTCTCCATGGGGCTCAGAAAATGAGGGTGCGGTACTGTCAACAGCCTCATTGCCTAAGCCCACAGCAGAGGCTTGGTGGATGAGGAAGTCCTTGCTGAGGTTGGAGCTCCTGATCCCCAGCCTTCCTTGTGCCTGCATCTCCATCCCTTGATACCTTGCTCCCTTGGGGTGGTCCAACCTGGCTCTCTTTACCCCTCTGAATTACCACTAGAGAAAATCTTTCCCCAGAGATACTTTAATATCTTCAGTGAGCTCAGGCTATGGAAAACTAAGGCTAGAAAAGAGAGTATTTTCAGGCTACTTTTTTTTTTTTTTTTTGATTTGGCCCCAGTACAAATTTCTGAGGCATGGAAGCACAAATGACCTGGAGAAATTTGGGGGGAAGAGGCACAGGGGAGGGAAAGCTGAAGAAAAAACACAAATTAATATCAATAATTTTATAATTGTAAAGTGGGGCCAATAAACCCTTACTGATAGGGTTGTCTGAGGATTGAGTAAGCTAATGCATTGAGAATTCATAGCCAAGTGTCCAGCACACACTAGGTCCATAGTACTGTGATTTCCAGATCAGGAGGTCCCTGGCTCTCACTTGTTTTTGCCTGTTGGCTCTTATGTGTTGCACACACAATGTGTGTTTGGATGATTTCATCCAGCTGTGGTTTTTCTTCCTTTCTTTCCTTTGATGATACAGGCTCTAAGCCAAGGGTACTTCATCTGGCATCCATGGAACCCAGGCTCCACTTCCACGGATGGGCTTCAGAGGGTCTCTGATAGTCTGGAAGTTTTATATGTTATTTCTATTTACTGTTTACTCTGAAATTTTTAACAAACAAATGTTTTTTTCCTAGCAAAAATCTCATCAGATATACTCATCTGTCCTTCTTAGCAGATTCAAATGTAGTAGCTGTGGGGTGAGGACTAAGATTCTGCATTTCTCACAAGCTCCCTGGTGATACCCAGTGCTGTGGGTCCAATGATCTCACTTAAACTAGCGAGGCCAAAGTGGCCTTCTGACTTTAAGGATGTACCTTTCATTGCCTATTAACTTCACCAGACTTGCCGTTTTCTTTTTTTCCAACATATCTGGTCATCAGAAGCAGCCGCCCTATTCGGGAATGTTTATAATTATAAATATTTCCACTCCACAGCTATTCAATCTGCCAGTCTTGACCTCTACATGCACTTCATTCCAGTTAGCCATGGATGAAAGCTTACATAATTACATAACAGGGTTTTGCCCATCATGTTTGCTCCCACTCATGGAGCCCCCGTTTCTTACACATAGGTGGGCAATCTAACCTCAAAATTCTGTGTTGAAGGCCTGCTTTTTAGAACTATTTCCAGTGTCAATAATTTTTGCAATAAAGCAGAGCCTGAGGCAAGGATTAAAATGATGGTTTATTTGACAAACTCAGGGAAGGGAGGATGAGGAAAAAGGTAAGGGAGTCAAGGAAATATGTGATATAATATAAAGTGGTTCATCCTTGGTTCTTCTCTCAAAGAGCCATGAGGAGACCCAGCAGATACATCTACCCAGCACACAGCACTTTCCTGGAGGTTGGCAAAAGGAAAATAATAATTCAGAGTCCACCTGGGGAGAGGCAGGAGGGGAATTCTCTGCCCAGCTTTTTCCCTTCTCCCATTTTCCATTGGTCAGGATGCCAGATCCCATAGCTTATTCTTTCTTCCAAACTGGGAGGTCAGAAACTCTAGGCATGTGGTTGGTCAGTCTGGCTGCATGGAGGCATCCGAAAAGGGGGGGGGGGGGGGATTCCCAGGGCAAATGACTGGTCAGCCCTGCAGTGGGATTTGAGAGATTTTTTTTATCTCTTTGTACTAAGGACAAGGAAAAAAATTTTTGTGCCAAGAAGAAAAGAGGAAATTACATAAGTTGTTCATAGTCTCTAATGACTGACTTGTCCTTTTATGTCCATGTGATTAAAGAACTAGGAAGTGCTTTTAAGTCTTTATCCTTTGTCTTGCCTCAATATGAGTCAGCTGGAATAAAAAAGGTGGACTCTACTTAATCAGTGGAGATCTGCCTCTCTCCACAAATGTGTGGCAGACACCACTAACTGATCACTGCAGTCTTCCCATTTGTTGGCTGGGTATACTTCTTCCCCACTCCTGAAGTTTCTTTGTGTGTGAAGATAGCTATAGGAGTACAACATTCCTGGCCTCACCCTGCTTCCTCCCTCCCTCTGCCTCAAGGATGCCTTAAACTGATTTGTGAGTGTGCAATGAGAAACCAAGCCATTCTTGGTCCTTTTTTTTTTCTTGAGATCAGGTTATGTTCTGCAAGGAGCACATCACTTATTTCTGTTCTTCCCTATCATTAGTCTTACAGAAGTACTTCCTCACCCCACATACCCTAGTTTTTATCTCAGTTGGGTGAGGGGCCAGGAGGAGAAGGGTGCTATTTCTTGGGCTTTGCCAAGGTCCCAGCACCTCAGTGCCTGCCTTGGCCTCACAATACTCTAAGCAGTGCTCCTGGCCATCACACTCAGTGGATTGCCAGGTGGAATAAAACCTGCTGACACCTGAGTCCTGCAGCCTCAGTACCTCTTTGGCTAATGCTGCAACTGAGGAGCCATAGAGTAAGTGGTCAGATGACATGCGCTTTAGGTGTTGTCAGGCTTGGGTGTGAGGTCGGTCTTATTCCTTATTCCTTAGGAGCCGTGTGACCTTGGCAAGTTACTGCATCTCATTAGATCTATCTTATCTGTAAGATGAGAATAATAATATCTATTTCATGGTTTCTAGAAACTAAATGAGATAATATGGTCAGGGTTTCTAGCATTTAGAAAGTACTCAATAATGATAGTTATTGTTACCATGATACACAGGCTTTGGAAAGAGATTAAAAATAAGGGGCGCCTGGGTGGCTCAGTCGTTAAGTGTCTGCCTTCGGCTCAGGTCATGGTCCCAGGGTCCCGGGGTTAAGCCCCGCATCAGGCTCCCTGCTCTGCGGGGAGCCTGCTTCTCCCTCTCCCACTCCCCCTGCTTGTGTTCCCTCTCTTGCTGTGTCTCTCTCTGTCAAACATATAAATAAAATCTTAAAAAAAAAAAATAATTAAGCCTGGTCCTCCTTCTGGATGGGGCCCTGCCGTTTTTAGATATAGCCAGGCAAGTTTCATTGCACTGTTGGAGAATTCTAACATATCCTCTTGGGGAACCTCTGAGGCTACCTCTAATTCTTATTTTATGAATGTGGAGATACTTTTCTCTCAAGTTTCCCTGGGCATCAATTTCTTTTTTCAGAGTTGATGCAGAGGGATGAATGGTAAGGTGTATTCTCCTTCAGACTTGGGATCTTGCTACTTCCCTTTCATTTGAGTGATGTGGTTTACAAATCAGTGCTGCGATACCCTGTCTTTCCTCATAAACCCCTTCATGCATACAGCCAAACTTGAGTACAGAGGCTTTGGACTCAGTGTGTGAGAAGCCTCAGACAAGGAAAAGAAAAAAAAATCACACTACATTAACAAGAAGAATGGCTTTGGAAAAAAAATATGTATAGTATACAGCATGTCAGTACATTTTCAGGAAATGGTAGCAAATTAGTCAAATCAAGTTACAGATACATTCAAGAAGTTATCACGAGTCTCCCCTACAAGATTTTGGTGAATAAAATCAAATGACTTATACCCAATATTTTAAAAGTGCAATGGTGCTGGCTCATCCTCAAGTCACTGTGGGAATTGACTGGGAATTGAAAGCTTCCACAATGCAGCATGTGGCTTTGCTGTTGAATTATGAAGTGTTTGTGTCTGTACTGTGAGGTGCTGGACGCAGGGATAGAATCAAAGTGCAGAGATATACCACCGCAGTCACCATCTCGGGATGCAGACAGCCTTCCTCTTGGCTCAAGAAAGGTTTCATTCCCGTGTGGTCAGTGTGCTTTTGTTTTTATAGTTTCTGATGCTCTGATATTAGAGAGAATTCCTGCTGGGGTACCCTTATATTACAGATATCACATATGCTATAGGTTTTGTCCTTTCTGACTTCAAAAAGAATAAAGACAACGCCATTGCTGCTATTGCTAAGTGATCTCGGTATAATATGTCTTTGGGGGCAATAACTCATTCCCAGTATTTTCACCAAAGAGAGACATTTAAAATTATTCTTTTTGGTCTGCTCCTGAAGATTGTTGTCACATCGTTTGTTACCTTTATGATTGGTATGTTCTTAAGCTGTGGTTGCTGTGTGGAGAGGCAGATTTTCCTACACACTGCTTAAAATATTGTATGTATTTTTTCCAACTAGGTGGCTGTACTACCATCCCAGAATCAGACTTAGAGGAAAGATCAATAGAACAAGACTCCGCTGAACTGTTTACCAACCACAAACACCTCATTGTAGAGACGCCCATGCCTGGTAAGAAAATGGGTGGCCTTCACCAATGATATGTCAGGGATAGTGACACTCTGATCAGTTCTCGTCATGCCAGAGAGCCTTTTTACAAAGCTGCTTGTTTTCCAACTTCTTCATCCTTCCCCTCAGCATTGGTGCAGTTGAATTTGATTATTTGTATATTCCTTTCAATATTGAAACCTTTTTTCTCTCTCTCTCACTCTCTTTTTTCTAGAAGTTTCACCCCTCCAAGGAGTCTCGGAATAGTTCAAGTAGAGTTGTCTGGATGAGGGGAAGATGGCCTTCCCAAGGCTGATCCTGTGTGGACCTCATGCCAAGCACAGATGTAGGGCTGGTCCAGGTGCTTCATCCATCTCACCTGCTTGGAGATGATACTATATAGACATGGGGATTGGGATTTTTTTATTTTGCTAGGAGGACTTGTAATACCATGGGCAGGTCAGTTGAAACTTGTCTTACTGGGAAAAGCTATTGCCGCTTTTTGGTCATCTGTATGCTTATAGCCATCGGATATAGTGAGAGGACATCTTTTGGGGACAGACTTTATAACGCAGAGACCTAGATCCAAAGTAATTTGATAGCCCATTTTTTTCACAGAATTCTTATATAGTAAGTGTATCAAATTTAATAAAGCATCTCATTGTCCAACAAAATCTTGGATTTGATTTATAATTAGAGGGTTTTATAATTGGTTTCTCTACATTTTTTCTTCAAAGGAAAAAAACTGAAAGGAATTGAAAACTTTGCTACTCCATGGTAACACTCAAATATAATTGTTTTATAAATAAGCTACAGAATTTTCATATGATCTATTTACTCTATTCTAAAAAATGGAAGAAGGTAAGTTTTTAGTATTGAACAAAAATGTTAAAATATTTTTAGGGAAGGTAGTATATTAACATCCTCTTTAGATTACCCCATGGTGGCACCTTTTAAAAATTCAGGTTGTAAAAGAATTCACACATTAGAATTAAAATGTAAGGTTTTTTATATTCAAGAAATAAAAGAGATTTTGCCAATTTCAAGTTAAAATTACAGTTTCAAGACTGATTTAAATAAATTAAAAATAAGTCTGTGCCAGTTTTGGAATGCCTGTCAGTCAGTATAAAGGGGGATATGGTTCGTGGTTTTTCTATATGTGAAATGTCAAAAAACTGCAGAGGATTTATTATTTCTAGCATTCTTTTTTAGGAGATGCAGCAGAAGATGTAATATTTTTAATTGTCAAGCATGGAAGTGGACAACTTCTAGCCTTTGGACCAGAATCAACCATTAGGTTAATTTCACCCAGGCGTTGGGGACCAGTAAAAGATGTCATGGCTCCGCGAATGACTATAGTTGCAAAAAATGCAACACTTCTGATCATCTTTAACAACTTCATTCAAGAAAGGTTACAAAACAAGTATATTACTTCTTAAAAAGGTGTTTCCGTGTTATGTCTCTCTCTCTCTTCCTTTTTTTTTTTCTTTTGGATGTTTGGTTCCTGTGGTTGTTTTTTGTGCTGTGCATATGTCCATGTGCTAATTTCTGTTCTTCTTTCTCTCTTTTTTTTCTTTCTTGAGTCATGCCCTGTTTGTATGTGTCCTTCTAACTGTCTTTCTTTAACTCTTTTTCTCTCTTGTGTTTCTATGTTCATCTGCCTTGATCAGTTTTTCTCTTCCTTCACTTATCCCCCCCCCAATTCTTTCCCTTTATTTCCTATGATGTAAAACCCAAGTATATTGTTTGATTTGTAACGGTTACTTTAAACATAGACGAGTGCAGTGATTTCTCTCTCTTTCAAATCCCTCCTCCATTGATTTCCTTTTATTTGTGTCCTCCATGATTGCTCAATTCTGTGAGAGAGTGACTACCAGTGTAAACTCAAAAGGCTTCCTACCTTCAGTTTGGGAATTTAAGGTGACTTTTGTTGCTACAATTACATGTCATACTGAGAGTTTTTATGTTAAGATGTATATTTGTAAATGTTTTCCTGGAAATCATTATCAGTATCTTAAGTCTGTTGGCACAACTACTTGACCAAATAATTTTTTTTATTTGAATCACTAGTACAGAATTCTGTATACATACATCATACACATATTTTTAAAAAATCTAATTATATTTGCATTTTACTAGCTGCCAAAAGGAAAGAAGGTACTAATTAGCCTTTTTCAACATTATCAAATATAAAATATAAGTTCTAAAATGATAAAATAATTTGATTCATGATTTAAAAATATCATTTGGTAAAAAAATTTCCTAAATTTATGTAATGTCTTTTACCCTTGATTTTAATATGATTTAAAAACATATATAAAGTGTTTCTACTAGCAGCCAAGAATTATGTTATCCTTTGAAGTGACTTTTTAAAGATCAAGACCCAAATAATTGTTAACTGTTCTCATTATTTTGGCACTAGTATTTCAGTCTTTAATAACAATTGTCCATTATCTCTTTCGTGTATGTGTGTGTATACATGGTCTTGAAATCTTAGAGTAACTCAGAAAGCTTTAAGAAGTAAGATGTTCCAGGTTTCTGATTAGCCAGATAGTCTCATTATTACCAAATATATCAGAATAGGTACTAATAAAACAGCAAATATTCAGTAAATTCTTACTGTATGCTAGGTACTGTATATGCATGATTTCATTCACTCCTTACAACATTACTTAGATGTAGATAATGTTATCTCTATTTTGCAAATAGGAGTACTGAGGCCAAATAACTTACTCAGTGTCCCATAGTTCGTGTGTAGCAGAACTGGGATTTTAATCCAGGCTGATTCCAAAAACCCATATACACACCCAAAATGTAGAGATAATTGGTAAGACTACAATAAAATACATTTTAAACCTGAAGGTTTTTAGTCCAGGATAGCTACATTTTTAAGATTTCTAGTATGGTTATTTTAAAAATATACCTATTTATATTTCTCCTTTAGTGAATTACCTGTTCACGTTCTAAATTTTGGGGGGAGGTTGGTGATGGTGGTAATAATCTCCTTACTGAATTTTAATAGCCTTTTGAAAAATCGTATTAGTCTTTGGTTGATCTGGTATGATATCAACACTGTTTTCAGTTTTTCACTTGTCTTTTAATTTTGTTTCTCGGTTTGTTTTTAAGGTCATTTTCTAAAATTTAAGTAGCCAAATCTATTAGCCCCTTTCTTTGTGGTTGCTGCCTTTGGTGTCCAGCCTGGGTGGTCTGATGCCCTCTCCTGCCTCTTTTCTGTGCCAGTATGAGGTCCTGCGCCAGCTGTTGTGTTCTGTGCTGCAGCAAGCTTCAGTCATACGGATTTTATAAGCCACAGAGCTGTGTTCTTTTCTGCTCTCATATCTCACAGAGTTTTACATGAAATGCCTCCTAGGTTTTACCCAGCTCCTTCACCCTGGGGAAAATGACCCAAGTAATAGACCCCACAGTTCTCAAAATCCTGCTCCCCTCTGATGCTTGGCCCCTCCTGTGGGCTCTCCTTTAGGATGATTAGCTTTCCCCAAAGATTCTTTAGCAGTCTTATAATTAGCCTTGCCCGCTCCCACACCAGCCATTCAGACATGGCCAGATATGTTCCTATCCCATGTGAACACAAGTTGGGCTCATGTTGGGTGTGCTGTGCCCACTTAAATCTATATGTACAGAGGCAAGAGATATGGAGTCCGTGCCCCAATCCCCCCATTCTCTAAGCTTTTTGGTTCCCCAGCCTCACAAGGGACTAGCTTGGTGTTTCCATAGGTCAAGTATACCAGGAACCACAGGGGTTCCCTCAAGTTGAGGAACATTAGATTGTGTTATGAATGGCTTTGTTGTAATTACATTAATAAAAAATTATTCTCTGGATTAAAAGTAGCTAAGCAAAGAGACCTCTCTCTTTTTTTTTTAATAGCTGCCTCTGACTAGTCAGTAGTCTGTCACAGTGCACGTGATCCCTATCACATAAAAATGTAGGTGAAGATGGGCAAAAAAATCAAAGTAAAATACATGTGAGGAGTGTTTAAACTCCTTAAAAAGCTTTATATAAATACAGGATTGACAGTGGTCATCTGCCATGGCACCGTGTCCTTGTGAGCCAACCGGTGTTACCCGTGGCCTCCTGTTCAGAGATGAAGGGTGTGTCCAAAATGGTCAGAGAGCTGATGAGGGACAGGCTGATGGGAAGAGCCCAAACTGGGGATTTTCAGCCTTGGTTGGACCTTACTATCTCTAATTTTCTTCCCTTTGCTGATCTGTATTTTCAGAGTATTCTGTAATGAATATGTATTGCTCTTGTAATAAGAGAACAGATCCCATCCTTGTGTGTATCGAGAGAGAAAGGTATCATTCAGGATATCAGTGCTAGTGATATACATAATAATCAGTAATATACTCTTGTTACTTAGCTTTTGGTATATTAACAGCATGAGTTTTAGAGAAACTGCTTGGACATTGTACTCCAAGAATGCTGAAAGGTCCAGAGTAGACGTAGTATCATCAAAATAACATGATTATTATGATCTATAGCCGTAACATGAGCCTAAGATTATATTGAAAATTATAGTTTTTTTTTATGTCCTTAACATCTTCTGATGCAAAAAGCAAACATATCAATTAAATATGAAAATATTAGCGAGGTTTCTGAAAGAGCAATACACAAGGCTCAATACACAATTTAGATTGTGTCAGACGCTGTCCTTTTTATAGCCTTTTTGTTTATGCAGTGTTGAACTAGCTGGTGTTATTTCTCTGTTTTTATGGCTGAATCATGGAAGCTATGTGACATCCCATGTGTTAAGGGTTTTGTTGAGTTGGACTTTAAAAGGTATAACTTACAGTGCAGCACAGTTGCCAAGACCTAATCAGAGTAAGATGCCTGTTAGAGTGATCACATCCCCCAGTGCTTCATCTGTGCTCCAGAGAGGGGGTTTCTGTTCCGGCTGATGTGGGAAAAACGTTGCAAAACCCCTCATTCTCAGGTTTGCTGTTGTTTCATTTTAATTATATTCAACCCAGACTCCAACCCTTCCTCCGAGGCTCAGTCTGAATAAATTTATCTCCTCACTTGTATACTAAGAGCTGCATTTGAGGCCCTCTTAGAACAGTGGGGACGACTTTGTGGGTCATGCCTTTTAGTCCCGTTTTCTGGCTCCTTATTACATTCTCCTCCTTTTTCTCTATTTATTTTGCTCCACTTTTCACTGTATTCTCTTTTGTTGTATTGACAGGTCCTTTAAGCACCTTAAATCATTTCTGTAACAGGTGGGGGTGAATAAATCAATATTGGCACCTCTCAAGACTTTTCTAGTCACTGTTGCTAGTGGTCATGTTTCCCTCTTGAAAAGTCCTGAACTCCCTGCCTCTCTTAAAACACACTATCCCTCACTTACTCTATTTCAGAAGTCGAATTTTTCTTTCCAGCTGGGATGGATTTGCAAACTTCTTGGACACGACTGTTCTTGGATTCTTTTTACTGATTAGTAAATTTATGCTGTATTAGTAAATCAATCTCTTAAAAGAAGTCAACAAGTCATAGAGAAATGGAGAAATCTGTAATCTTACTTTCCTAATTTATTTTTGCAGATTATGCAGAAGAGGCTAATAAGACTCTCCTACTATATTTACTTAAATTTGGCTTTAAAGAGAGATATGATTCTTAAAAATTCAGTACTTCATGACCTTTATTTCCATGAGTACTTAGGTGACAGTGATTTGAACACAGGATTCAGGTTTTTTGAGTATCTGAAATATATACAATTTTGGAGCACCTTTAAAGGAAAACAATAATTCTAATACAACATTAGATCCTAAGGTATATGTTTATTTAGAATAAAAAGAATAAGAACAAGTTACATATTTGTAAAAAGTTGACAATTGACACAAATATCACAAAATCCATAAAAATAATATATTTATCCTCTTAACTGCTTCATATAGCTTTTTAATACTTCTGCATATTTTTGGCCTCATATTCTTTATTTACCTCTTCAATTATCAACAGTTTTATAATTTCATTTTCTATAGAGTGAATTAAAAGATAACTTATTTTCCTTTGGCATTGTTGACGAAACATCTAAAAAATTATTGATAAGTTTATAAAAGTTTTTTCTGTTCTATAACTTATTAGTAATGTGTAAGTTTCAGGATTATTAATATACTTAGGAAAACCTTTGTCAAGCTTCTTTCATACCTACAATGTAAGATTTCAGGGCATTTCAGGTTTTATTGTTCAGTGATAAATTTTAAATAGCCACTGAATTGAGAGCTGTCCTTAACCAGTCTGTCATCAGCGTCCTCACTGAAGAGGTCCTCACCTTCATCAGTACCAGAATTTTATGTCAGAGCAGCCACATACTAAATATTTCTCCATTGTCTTCATATGATTCACTCTTCTTCATTAAGTAGGTTGTTAAGCAGTTCAGGAATCTATTTATTCTATTTAAAATTTATCATCTCATCTTAATGAATTAATCTTGGCATTATTTGAAAATGTTTTTGTTATAGTTTTCTTGTTTATAGCAGAATAATTTGTATTGATTTTATATAGGAGCTGTATGACAAAAAAATGTTATTGGATGAGGGGTCTGTAATTCTAGATTCTGAATTATCAAATATGCCTGACAGGCAAGAACTTCCACTTTCACTCAGTGTCCCTAAAACAGGAATCTACTTACACTTTTATTTATTTTTTATTATGTTATGTTAATCACCATACATTACATCATTAGTTTTTGATGTAGTGTTCCATGATTCATTGTTTACGTATAACACTCAGTGCTCCATGCAGTACGTGCCCTCCTTGATACCCATCACCGGGCTAACCCATCCCCCCACCCCCTCCCCTCTAGAACCCTCAGTTTGTTTCTCAGAGTCCATAGCCTCTCATGGTTCATCTCTCCCTCCAATTTCCCCCCCTTCATTTTTCCTTTCCTACTATCTTCTTTTTTTTTTTTTAAACATATAAGGTATTATTTGTTTCAGAGGTACAGGTCTGTGACACTTTTAGATGTCTGGTGTTCAGAACTTCAGATTCCATATGTTTCAAACCATGATTTATCTCCACCAGACTTACCCTTCTGGTGCCATTTCTCATTTAGCACTGCAGACTTTTGCTCTGCACCTTTCCTCTCATGACAGTAAGGAGGAGCAATGGGCGGTAGTGGAGTTCCTAGAATCCATCCCTCCAACAGAACAGCTAGCAATAATTTAACCATATTCGAAGTTGACTGAAAGCCACATAACTGTATCTCATTTGCCCAAGTTGAATGTCTCCCCAACTCAATTCCCCTTAGCCAGATCCCCAAGTCCACAACTGCTCCAGTGCCCAATACTAGAGGAAGACAAGTGGAAGAGACAGCAGTCTTTACCAATCATGATTAAAATGTTTTTTGCAGATTTTACAAAAGCATATGACCATGTACCTTTCCTAGGTAAGGAAAGTGCCCTGAAGTTTAAACCTCATTAATGTCACAGTAAATCTAGCTTTGTTACAGCATGAGAGTCAGAATAGAAAGTATGCTTTGAAGAGTTCATTTGCTTTTTTTTCCCCCCATAAAATATAACTGCAAAAAATGTCTGAGACAAGAGTATGTACATGGGAGTGAGGAGGGCAGATTTTGTAAGGAAGTATTAAAACTTCCTTTAAGTACATTCTAAGTCACTTCAAATGTGCCTAGCTTTGGGCTCAACTCTAAGTACACTTCCACTTTTAATTTTTGGTAATTAGTTTTTCCCTTAGAGGTATCAATAAGCCATATGGACTAGCAGAGCTATTCTCTAGTGCATGGCCTTGATTCTGTAGAGAGATGTTTCACCTTCTATATTCAAGGACAGTTCTGCCCACCTTTACCTCTTAGCAACTACTCCAAGAGAAGCCTCCAAAGGGATTAAATCAGTTCTCCATCTCAGCTGGCTGAAGGATATATGTTAGATAAAAAGTACAAAGCAGGCTATCAACTTTAAGGGGGCCACAGCCACTTTATTGGCTCTAAGATCATCAAATTGGTGAGTGAAGAGGTTTAAAGTGCTATTAATTTAACTAAATTCTGTTTAATTGGCCACAGTAATCAATGTGTTTTTTTTTTTTTCCATCTGGTACCTGTTCCAGAGAGGGAAGCTCATGGTGTCACTTGTAAACTCTCATTTCTATGTGCCAGGCATTCCATAAAAACATTAAGATCGTGTGAATATGGGGAACAATTGGAACTGAATGCTTTTATGTAAACAAAAGATGTAGAAACTTTATCTTCTCACATAAGACAGATACTAATTAAGCCCAGACTCCAGTCATTTGCCATTTAGTGAAGTTTAGGTCTGTAATATTCACTCAGTCTTTTTCATGTTATCTTCCTGCATTTCGGTGAACTGCTATTTATTTGAGGATGAAAATTAAGAAATCTCTTTAGGTCTCTAGGCATAAGTAAGGAAACTGAAGCTTTTATTTTACCAAGTCTTTTGGGATAAAATTAAGGAGTTATTCATTCCTTGGGGAAAATGATGGTGTGTAATCCTCATCTTTCACGCTCAGCAGCTCACAAAAATGAAAAAAAAAATGCAATTAACAAGTAATTCTGCGAGAAAACATTAAACACTCCCCAGACTTTAATCACAAATAGGCTGGATAGAGAATGAGAGTTGGGATTTATTTTCAACTTTTCCCGAAGTGTCAATAACAAATCATAAAACACATACACACACACGCACACACACACATGCACACACACACTTCACTCTACTTCTGAAATCAATGCCATCTGGATCTGGTCCTCTCTTTCCATCCCAGTAACAGTGATGTACTTTTCTCCAGGCTGGCCTCCAATTTCATCACCTCCTCTGATGCCTGCCTGCCTTTGTTCTTCATTTAAGTCCCTCCCATCATTTGCATGTATATAATTGATCCCCATAATGACATTAGTTCATATAATCTCTCTCTTAATCTTTGATTGTTTAGTCTGTGGTGCTGGATCTACTGGACATACACTTACAAAAAAAAAAAAAAATGAATCTAGACACAGACCTGACAAACCTGACAAAAATTAACTCCAAATGGCTTATTGATCTTAAATGTAAAGCACAAAACCATAAAACTCCTAGAAGATAACATAAGAGAAAATCTAGGTTGTCTTAGGTATGGCAATGGCTTTTTAGATACAAAACCAAAGATATGATTCATGAAAGAGGAAATTGATAAGCTGGATTTTATTGAAATTAAAAGCTTATGCTTTGTGAAAGACATTGTCAAGAGAATGATGAGACAAGCCACAGACCTGTCTTCACAGATAAAGAACTGTTACCCAAAATATATGAAGAGCTCTTAAAACTTTAGCAAGAAGGAAAAAAAAAAAAAAACCAACCATGCTGATTTAAAAAATGGGCAAAAAACCTCAACAGACATGTAACCAAAGAAGATACACAAATGGCAGATAAGCATATGAAAATATGCTCAGCAACATATGTCATTAGGGAATTGCAAATTAAAACAACAATGAGATGCTAATACACTTCTGTTGGAATGGCCAAAACCACAGTGCTAACAACACCAAGTGCTGGTGAGAATGTGGAGCAACAGGAACAATCATTCATTGTGGGAATGCAATGTGGTACAGCCACTTTGGAAGACAATTTGGAAGTTTCTTACAAAAGCTAAACATAATTAACATACAGTTCAGCAATTATACTCCTTCCTATTTACCCAAATGAATTGAAAATTCATGTCTACACAAAAAACCTGCATATAAATGTTTATAGCAGCTTTATTCAAAATTGTCCCCAAATGGAAGCAACGAAGATGTCTTTCAGTGAGTTAGTGGATAAAAGTACTGTGGTACATCTAGACAATGGAATAGTATTTGGTGCTAAAAAGAAATGAGCTATCAAGCCATGAAAAGACTGTAGGGATCCTATGTGGCAAAGGCTGCTGGGGTCCTCCTGTTCTCCACTTCTCCCATGGAGGGAAGTTGTGGTCTAGGGGGTCCCTCTTGGCACCAATTTGTGCTGCCCTCAGGGATGGGGCAATGCAGATAAATGTTTCCTACAATTTTCTATGCAGACATCCCCAGTCATTGTGCTGCACTGGGTGGTTGCAGCTTCTTACTTATACTCTGGAGCTTTCTCAGAGCTATTTTCATTCATGAGTAGTTGTTAAAATGTTGTTTCTATGAGGGGATGAGGGTTGGGACCTCCTGGTCTGCCATCACTCTTAAGAAACCACTCCTTTGGGGCGCCTGGGTGGCTCAGTCATTAAACGTCTGCCTTCGACTCAGGTCATGATCCCAGGGTCCTGGGATCGAGTCCCACATCGGGCTCCTGCTCAGCCGGGAGCCTGCTTCTCCCTCTCCCACTCCCCCTGCTTGAGTTCCCTCTCTCGCTGTGTCTCTCTCTGTCAAATAAATAAATAAAATCTTTAAAAAACAAAAAAAGAAACCACTCCTTCAATGTCTTACAGGAGGTACCAGTCAGTAGTAGAAAAAGAAAACGATTTAAAAATATATGGATTGGAAAGGAAAGTACAAAACTGTCATTATTTGTATATATTATGATTGTCTATATAGAAAGTTCCCCATCCAAATTACAGATGAATTACAGATAAACTATTTTAATTGTTAAGAGTTAGCAAGTTTGTTGGGCACCAAACCAATATGTAAAAGTGAATTTTATGTCTCTTCAGTAGCAATTGGAAATTAGAAAATGTAATTTTAACAATAAGGATAGTACTTAAAATGGCAATAAAAATATAAAATGCCTAGGGAAAAGTCACAAAAGATATGTAAGCCTTTTACGTAGAAATTCATAGAACTTAGGGGCACCTGGGTGGCTCAGTCAGTTGAGCATCTGGCTCTTAGTTTCAGCTCAGGTCATGATCTCATGGGTCGTGGGATTGCTCCACACACAGCGGGGAGTCTGCTTGGGGGGTCTCTCCCTCTGCCCCTCCCCCTACTCTCACTCTCTCTCTCTCTCTTTCTCTCTAAAATAGATAAATTACTCTTAAAAAATTCATAAAACTTAAATTAATAGAGAAAGAGAACATGTTATAAGAAAGCTAGGAATAATAATGATTTATAGGTTTAATGCTATTCCAAAAAAAAAAAAAAAATCCCAGAAGGACTTTTATGGACCTTGACAATCTGATTCACCCCAAAACAGTCACTACTGAAGAATTTGCTCCACCAAATGTCAAGTCTAATTAAAGCTTAAGGCAGTGTGCAGTTAATGCAGGGATATACTAATAGGCCAGTGTAACATAATAGTGTGTCCAGAAACAGATATGTCCAAACAAGACAGAGATATTGCCTAACAATAGGTGAAGAATGGACTTTTCATAAATGCTGTCAAAGCAATTGTATAACCATATTGGGAAAAAATGAAATTACTGAAGTACTACTCACACTTTAACATATGGAAAAATCAATTTCAGTTGGATTAAATACCTAAATGTGAAAGAAAAAACTGTAAGTATGTTAGAAAAACATGTAGGAGAATATTTTTATGACCCCAGGGTAGTGAGAGATTTCTTAATTTAATAAATGATAGTCATAAATTCAATTGTTGAATTGCTTTAAAATTAAAAATTTATGATCATCAAAAGACACCATAAGGAAAATGATAATCATCTCACAACGTGGGAGGAAATATTTCCAGTGCATATAACCAGTGAAGGATTAGTATCCAGAATGTATGAGGACCTCCTCAACAAATGAATAAGAAAGAGGCATCTTAATAGAAACACAAGCAAAAATATGAAAGGTGTTTTGCAGAAGGGAAATTATTAATATGCTAAAAATGAAATTTTAAAAGCATAATCTCATTAGTAATCAAGGAAATGCAAATTAAGCCACAATATGATTTTGCATGTACTAGATAGGAAAAAATTAAAAAGTCTACAAATAACAGTGCTTGGAAAGGATATGGAACAGCAAACACCCATGTCTGTTGGAGGTAGGAGTATCAGTTGGCTCAGGCCAAGAGTCTGGCATTTCTTAGCAAGGTTGTATGTGCACATAACCTATAACCAGGGATTACATTTCTAGATGTGAACCCTAGAGGAATTCTTGCACTCATGCCTAAGAAAAACTTGTAAGGATGCTCACAGAAGCATTAATCATAAGCAGAAACCCTCCAAACTCTCCAAATATTCAGCAACAGTAGAGTTGACCAATTTTAATATATTCTTATGATGAATTAATTAATATACAGCAATAAAAGTTAGTTAAAGCTACCAGGATTAACATGGATGAATCTCAAAAACATTTTTCTTTTAGCAACAGAAGCAAATCATAGAATGCATACATTATGATCCTGTTTATTAAAAGTTCAAACTCAGGCAATGTACAACAACATACTGTTTTAGGATATATACCTAGGTGACAAACTGTAAGGCAGAGATTAACAAAGTTTTAGAATTGAGGTTGTCTTTTGGAGATGGAGGAAGGAGAAAATACCACTGAGGAGGAGCATCAGAAGACCTGTTTTATTTCTTGAGCTGGTTAGTAAGCAAATCTTTTATTCATTTCATTATTTAAAAACCCCCATATTTATAGGTTTTATATACTCTTTGGGTTGTATAATTTATGTCACCATAAAAAAATCTGAAAACATAAAAAAAAAAATCTGAAAACAAAAATCTCATGTACCTTATCTCCCTCAAGATTCTGATAGATTTCAATCCTTGAGAGATGTGCCGCAATTTGCAAATCCCTGTATAGCTTTGCCAATAGAGGTTTTGGTTAAATTTTACTTTCCTTGGTTTAAGAAAACAATGGGTATTTTTGTTCTTCGAATGTAAATTTATATGTTATACTATGTTGAATATGCCTTATCTAATTATGTATACCTATCCTCTATTTAGATTTTGATTTCTTCTCCTTCCACCAACTACCTCCCTCACATCTACCCTCAACCCTTGAGAATTGCCATACAGTAGCCACATTTGTAGCCAATTTTGCAAATTTTTGCAAATATTAACTTTCTGATCTAACAATCCCATCTGTATCTCCTCATCCTATAAACATTCTGTTTGGCAGTATGGTTGAAATCTAGTTCTCCTCTTTCATTTTCTAATTAACTTGCAATGTGTTTTCTCTAAATTCACAGAGAGCTTGGCTTATAAGTAATTTGCTTCACCAGGTGGTATTTCTCACATTCCAGGTGTTAATATAGGTCTTAACCCTTGATCACCTATAAGAGTAACAACAGCACAATAGTACTTATGACATTTAACAAATGTGTTGCAGAATATAGTTGGTAAATGATAATTATAGATAGAGTAACATATGACTGATGATCCGAACACTTTGGGGAGTGAAAGGGGGCACTATTAATAATTATTTTGGGATGACAGGCATAAGTTGGAATAGTTCTAAGCAAACTGGGATGTAGAGTCACCCTGATTATAGAGGAATCTAGCTCAATGAGTGCCCAGATGAGAACACATCTGGTTTGGTACAGGTCCCATTTCAACAATTAAAACATCATAAACAGAAACTATCCTGGCTTAGGAAATGTGTGCTGCCATAATTGTATTTCTTAATCAGCACTCTTGAAAGATGTGTTGCTAGGCTTCATTGACACCAATAATGGGATGCTTATTTATTGAGAGGGGATTTTCTCAGCAATCCATGCAAAGTAACAAGTGCCCAACTAATGTATTAGAGAAAGATGGCTTTGTATTTTTTAAAAATAATTTTTAAATGGTTGATTATTACCTGAAACAGCACAAATACAGCAACTTGGTTCCTATTCTATATGGGCTTAAAGTCTAGACAAATGGTTTAGATATAAGACAAGAAGAATAAAAATTCTTTCTGGAGATGATATGAAAAGTATTTGTACAAGTTTATAAATAATAATAAAATAATGAGAATGGGCCTTTATTGAGTTTGTACTATGTACCAGACATTGAGTTCTATTCATATAGCATGTAATCTTCTTAACAGCCATATTAAGAAGTTATTATTTCTATTGTTCAGGTGAGGAAACTGTTAAGGAATTTGCCCAAAGTTACATAAATGGTGGTTAAGGATATAAATTCAGGTCTGTCTGACTCAAAAACCTGTCTACTATCTATCTATTATGCCTACTTATTCTTTGGGGTTTTTTCCCCTTATTATTTATATTGCCAATGTATCACTACTGATACAGAGGTCAGGCTCCCTTTGGACATTCATAAGGTGGCTTTTCCATTTCCACCATACAACTACTATTGGAATGATCAGGTTGATTTTAGGAAACATTTTCCCATGGTTTGGAATAATTTTTATATCTGTCACCAATGACACCTAAAAATCAAATGAGAAGAGAAAGGGAAAATATTTTTAAAAATCAAATGGAACTTCTAGAGAAAAATACAATATATGATATAGAAAATACACTGGGTAGGTTTAACATCAAATTAGGCACTGCAAAAGAAAATAGGAATTAACTTGAAGACATAGCAATAGGTACTACCCAAACCAAAGTTCAGAAAGAAAAAAGTCTGAAAATAAAGAGACCCTCCATGATCTGTGTGAAAATATCAAGGAACTTTTATAATACATATAACTTGAGTTCCTGAAGGAAGTTGGTGGTTGGAGGGTAGGGAGGGAAAAAAATATTTAAAGACATAATGGGTGAACTTTTTCCAAGTTTGATGAGAACTGTAAACCTACTTATCTAAGAAGTTCAATAAATGCCAAACAAAATATAAAGAAGATCATACCAAGGCATGTCATAATCAATTTGCTGAAAACCAGTGATGAAGAGGGAATTTTAAAAGCAGCCAGTGAAAAAAATAACATTTCATATAGGAAAACAAAGACAAGAGAGCTGCTGACTTCTCTGTGGAAACAATGCAAACTAGAAGACAATGGAATGTCATCTTTAATATGCCAGATGAATAACTCTGTCAGCTGAGAATTCTATATCCAGCAAAAATGTCCCTCAAAAGCAAAATTAAGAAAAAAATATTTTCCTACCAACCAACCAAGAGAGTTCATAGTTCATTGTCAGCAGATATGCATTACATTAAATATTTTAAAAGTTCTTCAGGCTGAAGGAAAATAATGCCAGAGGGAAACTCAGATCTGTACAATGGAATGAAGAGTGCCAGAAATAATAAACATGCAGGTAAATATAAATATATATATATAAAACTTTTCCCTCAAATTTTTTCGTTTAAAAGAAAATTAGATGTAGCAAAAATAACACATTTTGGGATTTACTCTCCAGATGGAAACTCAGATCTACACAAAGATATGAAGAGTGCCAGAAATAGTAAACATGCAGGTAAATATATAAAACTTATTCCTCATTTGATTCATTTAAAATAAAATAGGATGTAGCAAAAATAATATATTTCAATATTTATTACATATATAGAAATAAAGTATACAGTAGGACCTAGGATAGAAGGAGAATTGAAAGTATACTGTTGTAAGCTTCTTACATTACACATAAAGTGATAATAATAATATTTGAACGTAGGCTGTGATGTGTTTAAGTTATATGGAGTAAACCCCAGAGTAAGCACTAAAACAAACAAACAAACAAGTATAGAAGGCAGTATAGGACATAGAATACTAAGAAATACTCAATCCAAAAGAGAAAGAAAAGTTAAAGAATAAAAATCTAGGAAAAATAGAACACAAATAGCAAGATGGTAGACTTATATCCAACCGTACTGATAATTACATTCAGTGTGATTTTTGTCAGACTGGATAAAAAAGCAAGATCTAAATAAATGCAGTTTACAAGAACCAAAATTTTAATATAGAGGGACAGTTAGGCTAAAAATAAAAGGAGGAAAAAGATATACCATGCAAACATTAGTCATATATAAGCTGGAGTGACTGTATCAGAGAAAGTAGACTTCAAAACAGATTGTCAGAAATAAAAGGGTAATAACAATAAAAGGGCAATACATAAGAAGACATAACAATCTTAAATGTGTATGCATCCAATAACAACTGCAAAACACATAAGCAAAAAGTGACAGCTAAAAAAATAGATCTATAGTTACAATTTAGAGATTTTAATTATCTTTTTTTTTTAAGATATTATTTATTTGTCAGAGAGAGAATGTGCGTGCACGAGTGAGCGCAAGCAGGGGGTAGCTGCAGGCAGAGGGAGAAGCAGGCTCCCCACTGAGCAAGGAGCCCGATGCAGGACTTGATTCCAAGACTCCGGAATCATGACCTGAGCCAAAGGCAGATGCTTAACCAACTGAGCCACCCAGGCGTCCTGAGATTTCAATAATCTTCTCTCAAAAATTGACTGAGAGAACAAATGGACAGAACATTAATAAGGATATAGAAGACATGAACAAACTTATCAACCTAATTAACATCTATAAAACAGCACATCTAACAATGACACATGATAAGTGCCTATAGAATATCCACCTAGGTTGACCATATGCTTGGCCATAAAACAAGTCTCAACAAATTTCTGAAACTCTGTTCTTAGCATATGTAAAAAGAATAAAAAGTGCCTACCTCAGCCAGTTGTGCAGACTAAGCTAAGCTAAAATATATAAATCTTGTTATGATGCTTGCTTGTCACATAAGTAGAAGCTCAAACAATACTATTTTGTTTCTTCCCCTCTCATGTGTTTTAAGATACATAGTCATTAAACTTTATTAGAAACAAGGTACTTAAACCTCACAGGTCAAGCTATCAAGGTGACAGATCCTTATTTAATGTTAAAATTACATTTCTGTAAAACCATGTATTCAACTGAATCTCCCTTAAATAAATACAATCTTTCTTACATTATCAGCAAATTAAACATGAACAATTACACTTGCTACTGTGCTTACCTCTGAATTCCTCTAAAGCTCCTCTGTATTTTATTGCTGTGTAAATATTTAGAAGACTTTAAAAGGCTAATTTCAGATTTGGGCCTTCTCTGTTCAACAGTTTATATTTCAAGACCTTTTATACAGTTCATATTCTTATTTGTGAAACCTAGTGCAGCTCTCATATTGATACTATTTACATTTTTGGGGGTAATGTGGCACAGGTTTATAAAACCTTCCATGTAAATTTTTGATGTGATTAGCTGCTTTTAATTACATCTGAAAATCCCTTGCCAAATAATGATTAAAACACACAGAAAGGGTATGGTTGAGACATAAGCAAAGCAAAACAGATCTATGTAAAAACTGCTTCAAGCAGTGTAACAAAAGTAAATCCATTTAATTTGCACATATGTGGAGGAGTTAATCCAAATTGAAATCGAACAAAAGATAAATAAGGTGAGAAAACTAGATAAGAGAACTTTAATGTACACAAGTTCAAATGCTGTTTTGTTTTTTTAAAATCAGAGCATAATTGATTCTTCTGGGGAAATTTTTGGAGGAAAAAATAAAATTCATATATAATGATGGTTCACAGCAAATTGTATTTACTGCCTGTTGAGCAAACTCAATTGGATTACTAAACCACAATATTTCCCACCCATGTGTCAGTTAGATATCCAACTTTCTTCACTGGCTCTTTAAGATCCAAATACTTAAGCACATTTTGGGTCTTTTCTGTGTTGTGTTTTTCAGGCAGCCACTCCCCTCCTCTTTTTCAGTGGATCCCCACAGCTTTCAGTCTCAAATTCAAATTCACAGCCTTGGTGGACCCATGTTTCTTCACGACATTCTCTGGTTTCTCTCCTGGCATCCTCTACCCACCACACACACCCTTCCCCCTGGCCACACAGCACTCACACTTCCTGGGCATATGGTTCTATGCCTTGTGGGATCACTCATTTATTCATCCTTTCGGTCATTCCATCATTCATCCTACAAAGTATCTATGAGCACAATGCTTAGTGGTGGAGATACAGTAGGAGGACTGAAAGAAACCCTGTGCTGCCCTCAGGGGGTTACAACCAAGTGGAGGAAATGGACTTTAATTGAAGAATCCCACAGGAACTGTAAAATGACTGCTCTGATGGTTGATGCAGTCCCTGTTAAATACAGGGACTATGTGTGGTTAGAAATGCTTCTCTGAGGAAGTGAGTGTGGCTCTGACACAGAAGAGAGAGCAGCAGTTGCCTGGGAGAAGGCAGAGCCCTGTGGGTTAGAAGGAAGGAGAGAAGGTAGATGTGGCAGGTCCACAGAGGGAGGAAAGCACAGCGAGGCTGAACTCCTCAAAGGGAGGCAGACAGACCAGGCCTCCGAAGCACTGTGATTATTTATCCCATTAGCAATCCATTCCAGTGGCTCTGCCTTCCCTTTGGACATTCCTCTCCCATCACCTTCATCTTTTGGGGCTCAGCTCAAGTGCCCCTTCTCTAGGAAGCCTCTGGCGCCTTCCCTCTCTCTCTGAAGGGTGAAGTGTCCTCCCTCCGGAACTGTGGCATGTTGGTCCTTGCATCCTCAGCTCCTTTCACAGGCTCTGCCACGGAGGAATGGGTATGTGGGAAAACTGGGCTAAGCAGGATTGGGGCTCTGTTCGCTGAGTGTGTAGAGAGGCAACTTGGTCGTATGAGTCCAATTTTCAAAAGCTCTCCCAACAGGTGGCCCTAACTCTAATAGCACCAATTCAGGGACCCTCTCCTCCACCAAAAAAAGATCCTTCCCTTTTAATTCAAACCAAATCGCAGCTTGATGTAATTTCAGATGGTAAGGAAACACTGGATCTGATGTGGAAGCATGTGGTTTGTGCAGAAGAACTCAACCATGACTTACTCCACACTACGGGTGCCATCCTGATTCTCATCAGTTTTTCCGACTTGGTGTTCCAATGATGAAGATTATTAAAGGGATCCTGGAGAGAGAGGCTGTTCCCTCTTGGGAATGTTCCAGTGAGCAAGTGGGGAACCGGGTTGGGGAATCACAGCCACTAATTGGGGCATAGATGGAACAAATTCCCTCTTATTGCAGAAAGGTATTGTATTTCACATTGAGGGAAAGAAGAGATTTGCCTACAAATTCGGCTGGAAACTGTAAAGAAGAAATTGTTTGCTGGCCAAACTGGTATGCCAGGACTGTAATGAAATATGACATAAAGAGAAGGCAGTAGGTGCTCAAATGAGAAAGTGGGTTTTCTTTAGTATTTCCTTTACTATCCTTTTGGAGGATGTGTCCCTTCTGTTGCTGTATTTCTTGGCACTCACCAAATATTCCTCTTTAGGGTGATTATTAACCCCTTTTCTCAGCAGAAGAAGCAGCAGAAACCCTGAGAAATCTTCATTACTCATGATTCTGCTGATGCCATGGAGAAGAGAGTGAAAGCTGCTTTCCATTTATTTCAGAATCATAACATGAATGGAAAGGTTTTTTGAACATTATTTGTTGTTTGTAAATGAGCAACAAGGTTAGACAGACATGGAGCCCAGAGTCCCTGGTGCCTCACCTGCCCGACACTGATCCTCCCAGCAAGCCTCCTTCCCACCCTGTATCTTCTTGATCCTGCCTGGCAACCCCTCCTCCTCAGAGTAATCACTCCCCACCCTTGGGTGCCCCCGTGGCTTCTTCATTTGTTCTGGCTGGCCTTGCTTCTCTGCCTTGCCCTCCCTTTGGATTTGTCTGTTCTTGGGTTTTCCTGTCACAGAATGACCCATTTGGACTTAGGTGTTGGGCTTCAGAACTACTTGGGGTGCCTGGGTGGCTCAGTAGGTTAAGCGTCCCACTCTTGATTTTGGCTCAGGTCATGACCTCAAGGTTGTGAGATAGAGCCTCGTGTTGGGCTCCACCCTGGCTTGGAGCCTGCTTAAGATTCTCTCTCTCCCTCTCCCTCTGCCCCTCACCCCCTTCCCTGCTGGTGGGCACATGTGCATTCTCTCTCGCTCGCTCACTCGCTCAAAACAAAACAAAACAAAACAAAACTAAAAACTACCACTGCCCATCTCCAGACTCCAGGCCCCAGCACTTCCTCTCCCATCACTCCAGTCAGTCCATGACAGTAAAGGAAAAGAATTACTTAGGGTCCTTTGTGTGTTGGCTTTAACATATACAACTTATAAAAAGGCCACACTTCTACACTCAAGTATTCTTTATTAAAGCACACATAGTGGAAATGCAGACAGATGTTAATAAAAGTATTGAACTGATTTGTGGTTTCTTTGGGGGTGAATTTGAATGAGGGGGATGCGTAGAGGCTGTTAAGACAATGTTTTCCTTTTAGCATTAAGGAAGGATTTCTTTGGTTTGTGACAAGGGATCATTGAAACCTTTCAAGTGGGCGAGTGGTGGGCAGTCTAATCCCTTCTAAAGCACTTATGTGACCCAATCAGGTGGTTCAGAGTTGGATGGATCAAACCAAACAAGGCCTGTGAATGAAAACCTTTTGCATGGGGGAAGGCACTTGCCTGAATCTTTAGTCCCTGAGGAGCCACTTGCATGCTGCTCATTGAAGCATTAACTGTCTTTACAGGGAATTTGTTTCCCTTCACCTGTTACTTCTGATTTGATTGGAACTGTTTTTTTCTTAAGGCAAAGTACAAATATAGTCACTGATCTTACTAGAAAACAGTTTTATATAGTTTTTTTTTTTTTTAAGAAGACTTAAAGAAAAGACTTGGGAAAAAACTAAAAAAAAAATCACTTTTCTTTCTAGAAAACTGCCAGATATGCTTTAGGGGGCTGCATTTTAGAAATATTTCTCAGGAAAAGTTGTATTAATCAGCTGACAGATTTTGAAAGCTGGGAACTCATGAACAACATGAACAATTGTTTTGGGTTGTGAAGTTGGTAAAGTTAACTTTTTTTTTTTTCAGGTTTGGAAATATTGGGATAGGGATTAAGAGAGGAACTCTTTTTTTTTTTTTTAAAGATACAAACTCTTTTTTTTATTTATTTTTATTTTTTTATTTTAAAGATTTTTATTTATTTATTTGTCAGAGAGAGAGAGAGAGCACAAGCAGGGGGAGCAGCAGAGGGAGAGGGAGAAGCTGGCTCCTCACTGAGCAAGGAGCCCGATGTGGGACTCGATCCCAGGACCCTGGGATCATGACCTGAGCCGAAGGCAGACGCTTAACGACTGAGCCACCCAGGCATCCCTAAGAGAGGAACTCTTTATCAGGTAAATACCGAAATATATTTATTGTGTAACTTCTACGGGTTTTACTAGTATCTTCCCAAGCTCTTTGGAATACCTTCCTCATGAAGTAATAAAGGAATACTTGCAGTATTCCTTTGAATATACTTTACAAGTTTAACTTCAGTGTTGTGAGGAAAAATTATTTCTTTTCCTCTAGTAAAAACTGTGTTCATATAATTATCTTGGGAAATGTGGTTTTGAGGTCAATAAAAGAGAGACTTCTTGCCTGTAAACTACCTTCTGTCCATGTGACCTGGAGTTTGTCAGCTGGGCATCAGAGCCGTTTTCCTATCCACCCTTCCCTGCCCTCCGCCAGTGCCATCCCTCAGAGTCCTTCCTGAACTTGTGAGAACGGCGGCTGCCCCTAGTGTCATAGCTCCTTTCTTCACGGTTCAGAGTCGACTTTACAGGAGTTGTGGGAATCACAAGCACTACATAGCCTTCCCCTGATGCCTGACCACCCCACCTCAAAAGCTGCACAAACACCTTCCCCACCAGGTGCCCCATGTGAGCCCACAGATGAAAGCCTGCAGGCTCCGTATCTCCCAAGTCCCCTGCCTTGCCCAGAAGTGCCTGTGTGTCAGTCAAGAGGTAGGTCAATTTTGGCTAAAGTGCTCTGCTGAAAAGGAGATCGAGACCTAACAGAGCCTACAAGCTTTTGTCTTGTGATGTCTGAGGTAGGGGAGGTGGTGGATGAGCTTGGGGGTGAGGGCAGTCCTTGCTTGGACTCTGCAGTGGGGCAGCCGGGCGTCTGGATGCTATTAACCTCTCTGAACCTCACTTTCCTTCTCTGTGAAATAGAGATAATCATACTTATTCACATGACTGTCGTGAGGATTAATAGATGTAAAATGCTTTGCATATTTCTCGACATGTTAAGAATCACACAAGAGCATTTCCAGACTTTCCCGCTGCCACCTGTCAGACGCGTCCAGTGTCGGCAATATCTTACATTGGTGCTGTTACCCGAGGTGTGTATTTCTGTCCAGTGCTGGCTACGTCAAGTAAAACAGATTCAGTGCATGTTTGTAGGAAACAGCTAAAACAAACAAACAAACAACACCCTACAAGGCACCATTTGAGAAACTCTGAGTTGATGATAATGTATAAGCACACGGTATTTGTTTTTAGAGGGTAGGCTATAAATAAAAGCTGAGGCGGGACCTGGTCAGAATTGGAAACCTGTCAGGCGAAGGTAGGATGATCTGGCTCCCCAGTTTGGCTAAATGATGACCTCAAGAAAAGGTTCTTCAGCCACAGGTTTAGTCCTGTGTGCTGGGTTAAAGATGACACAGTGGACTCCGCACACACTCACTGTCATGTCAGAAACGGGGCACAGGTGTGTGCAATTGACTGCTGATGGATTTAGGAGCCGGAGCCGACCCTGAGAAAAAATGTGGAGTGGAGTGACATTTTCCTTTGGTGTCCTTGGCCTCATCATTGCTACCTCCCTACTTTTAGTGACTCTCTCTTCTAAGGCATCAGATACCCAGTGTCCTTCCCTTTCCCTCCATTAAATGCTGTGCTCAGAATTAGGTGCTGCAATGCATGTGAAGAGGTCATACTGGTTTGTGGGAGCTGTGGCTTTTAGATGCCCTGCATGCCTTTACTCCCACTCCATCCCTCTCTGGTCACAGATTATGTGTCTGGACCCCAGGGGTGAGCGCAGGATCCATACCTGGACTGTCAGGGTACCTTACCCTCTTGGCCAGTGTCTCCAGCAGACAGTTGACATATGGGCCCAAAGGTCAAGTTAGGCCAATCAGAGACTTTCCCTGGGATGGTTACAGCTGAGACAAGCCGATGGAGAAGGTCTTTCTGTTTTGGGTTGGTGAAGTTAGAAACACTGGAGGTTTATCCTACTGTGTGGAGAAAGCCTATATGCCCAAGACAAGCCCAGGGCTGAGCCAAACCAAAATGAAGGCTGGAGAGAGGCCTACCAGGATCAGGCCCTGGTTCTAGTGCCCCAAGACCCCCAGACTAGCCTAGTCCATGGACCTGCAGCTCTTCCTGTCTATGAGCTACCCCAGTGTTCTTATTGTAACCCTTCCCACCCCTGTTTTGCTTTAATCAGTTTACACTGTGTTTCTGTCACTTCTTTCTGGAAAAATCCTGTGTGCTTCAACCGACTCCAGGGTCTTCATCCCTGAGGTGAATTTTTTAAAGTCACTACTAAGTATCCAGGTATAGGAGAGTCTATAAGGTGCTTTTTTGTTTGTTTGTTTGTTTTTGTTTTAAAGATTTTATTTATTTATTTGACAGAGAGAGAGAGACAGCGAGAGAGAGAACACAAGCAGGGGTAGTGGGAGAGGGAGAAGCAGGCTTCCCGCTGAGCAGGGAGCCTGATGTGGGACTTGATCCCAGGACCCTGGGACCATGACCTGAGCCAAAGGCAGACGCTTAACGACTGAGCCACCCAGGCGCCCCAAAGGTGCTTTTCTTTTAACTATCTCCTGTAACAAATGACACTGAAGATGTATAAGTAGGAAATTAAATTCGTTGCAAGATTATTGGTTTATATATACTTTTTTTTTGTCTAAAATGCTCAAAGGATAGGTATTAGTTAGCTATGATAAAGACACTTTATTTTTGAAAGAGCAAAGACAATGTAATTTAAGTTTAGATCATTCCAGACTGAGTTTAACATGCAGATGACTGGAAATCTGCCAGAAATTAAATGCTGATTATTGGGTCCAACTTTAGGTTATGACCCAAGTTAGGGTCACTGGGGTTATCCAAAAGGCCTGTAAGATTATAAAAACAACAACAACAACTTGACATGTTATTTTTACCTCTGAGCTACGTATTTATTGGGTTGTGGGAGGGAAATTTCTAGAGGGGAGGGGCTCTGGGGAGAAAGTCAGCTACAGAGAAGCCAAGCCTAGGGCAACAGTGATCCCAGAGCCCTGGTCAGGGGCATTGTCCAAGTGGAGTGTATATCAGAGATAGGAGTTTGTATGTGCTCCATTGATTTGCAGCAAGGTAGAAAAATAGGTTTCATCTTTAAGACAATTCTTGACAGATAATGAATAGTACGTGAAGAATTTGTATTCAGAAAGAGTCCAAGGTTGACTGTAGGCTTACTGGGTCAGCCATGATTATTTATTAGTGATATCTGTCTTGGGCATGGGAGTGGAGTCTGGTTATACTACCTGAATCAGGTATTTCCCATCCCCAGTTTAGATTCTCAGCAACAGGGCAAGTAAAAAACTTCCACCTCATTACAATGGAGCCATACTTGCTGAGCCCCCACTAGTTGTATGGAATTGGGCAGTGAGAAATTCATATCAACCTACATGCAGATCTGACCAGAACTCAAGGGGGTAGTCTGCAGAGCTATGGGAAATCAGTGTTTTACTGGATATTGGCAAATACTGAGTTTAGATAATGCTCCCTATAAAGAGTAGAACATTTTAAAAACTCAAATGTAGGCTGGTCAGAAAAAAACTATAAAATGAGGTAAAGGGAACAATATCTTGAAGTCTAAAAAAATTATCTACTGCAGATTCTGGAAGAAATTTTTAGAAGGATGATAGGGCTCCAGCAATAGGTTTAAAAACAAACAAGACAAAAACAAAACATGGTCTCTGAAATAAAACAAACCCAAAGGAGAGATCAGGCTGAGATAAAGAGACAATGGGATAAGATGAGATTTACTTATTTTATTTTCTACAGGTTTATTTTGTTCTTTTACTTCCTTCTTTTAGCTGAATGGTTAGTTCTTTTGTTTTCAGTATTTCCTAGTTTCTAGTACATGTCATTGAGATGATAAAATTATCCCTGAGTACCAGTTTGGCTGCATCCCATAATTTTTGATATGCCACATTGAAAATAGTCTGATATTTGAGGTTTGATTTCTTCTTGTATCCAAGTTATTTAAAAGGAATTATTAAAATCTAAGTGAAGGGAATTTTGGGGGGTTATCTTTTGACTGTTACTTTCTAGTTTTATTATATTGTGATTAGAGAGTATATGCTATAATTTTTGCTTTTTAGAATTAATGGAGTTTTTTTTCCTTGAGGACCATTGCATCATCATTTTTTGTAAATACTCTGTAGATTCTTACTTATGATTGCCCTCCATGATCTGTTGATTAGCCTAAAGTTTTTCACTATGACACTGGATTTGTTAATATCTCCTTATTCTTTTAACAATTTTTACTGTATATGTATATATGTGTATATATACTATATATATATACATTACTATTTAGGTGCGTAAAATTCCTTAAAAGGCTTCTACCTTTTGTGAATGCATTCTCCCTTTGTCATGTTTAATATTTTAATTTTTTCATTGAAGTATAGTTGACATATAGTGTTTTATTAGTGCAATATAGTGATTCAGCAATTTTATATATTACCCAGTGCTCACCATTATAAGTGTACTCTTAATCCCCTTCATCTATTTCACACACCACCCCCCACCTCTTCCCTGGCAACCACCAATTTGTTCTCTGTATTTAAGAGTCTGTATTTTTTGTCTGTCTCTTTTTTTCTTTGTTTATTCATTTGTTTTCTTAAATTCCACATATGAGTGAAATCATATGTATTTGTCCTTCTCTGTCTGACTTATTTTACTTGGCATTATACCCTCTGGGTCCATCCATGTCATTGCAAATGGCAAGATCTCATTCTTTTTTATGGCTGAATAACATTCCTCTATGTGTGTGTGTGTGTGTGTGTGTGTGTGTGTGTGTGTGTGTGTATCTTCTTTATCCATTCATCTATTGATGGATACTTGGAGTGCTTCCATATCTTGGCTGTTGTAAATGCTACAGTAAACATACGGGTACATATATCTTTTTGGGTTAGTGTTTTCATTTTCTTTGGGTAAATACCCTGTAGTGGAATTACTGGATCATATGGTAATTCTATTTTTAATTTTTTGAGGAACCTCCATAATATTATCCAATATTACCCAGTAATATTTTCATTTTGAGTTATATTTTTGAAATACTAATATTTTACATCTAGTTCTTTTTTGAAAGCATTTATCAGGTATATTATTGTTCATCTCATTATTTTTAATGCTTCTGAATAATTTTGTTCTAAAGGTATCTGTTTTAAACATCAACATAGATTTAAAAAAATTATTTTTGCCCAGTCTATGTCTCTTTCAAGAAGAGATTTTTCTATTATGGAAAATTTCAGGCATATGCAAAAGAGGAAAACAATGAATGCCACTCTCAAAATAATCAATTCTAACCAATTTGGATTATTCTGAAGCAAGATGTTTTTTTAAATTTGGAAGAATTGACAATAGGGATTTTTATTGCAGATGGGAATGACCCAGGAGAAGGAAAAAGAGTTTTGAGGTTTACATATGAGTTTTCTAATTTATTTATTACTTTTCCTCATAGCCCATATTTTCCTCTTTCCTTGGAATTGTGTTTTGAATTTGTTTTTTTTTTTTTGAAATTTTTCCAGAAGATATCTTTTAATGATTCTTTTTTTTAAAGATTTTTATTTATTTATTTATTTGACAGACAGAGAGAGACAGTGAGAGAGGGAACACAAGCAGGGGAAGTGGGAAAGGGAGAAGCAGGCTTCCTGCTGAGTAGGGAGCCCGATGCGGGGCTCGATCCCAGGCCCCTGGGATCATGACCTGAGCCGAAGGCAGACGCTTAACAACTGAGCCACCTAGGTGCCCCTCTTTTAATGACTCTTATAGAAAGTGTTCTTGATTGATATATTTTCAGTGAATAATATTTTTCCTGTCAGTAGAATTCCAGTTCAAAGTAATTATTCCCTCTGAACTTTGGAGTTATTGCTTTTTGTCTTCTTGCAAAGCAAGAAGGGATTACTTCCACTGTAGATAAAAGGTTTTTTCTTTTTTGTTTTGGAATATCCAATAATTTATTTATAAGTGAAGTTGCTTGCAATGTATTAAAGCAATAGAGAGATATTCTCAGGTTCAACAGAAAGGTGTTCTCTAGAGCTCAGAAATTTATAGTACCCATGTATCTGATTTTAAATATTTACTTGAAGACATGCATCAGCCAACTGAGACATAAATTAATCAACAATTCAGGGGATTCATGATGTATTGATTTCTGCCCCCACTGAGTTTTGACTCCCCCTCCCTCAACAAATTAGGCCTTTACATGGATTATTTGTTGTCAGATAGATTCTGCTCCTGCAAGAACTTGGTCCCGTGGTGTGTCAAGCAAACCTTTTCCTTCTTTGTTCTTTTCCCACTTGTGAGGAATGTGCTTTTCAAGCTCTGTCCTTCACCCTTGAAATTCGTAAGAAACTTCTTTCCTTTCTTAATGATTGCTTAAAGCAATAATGGTGCCATTCCGTTCTAGCAGTAGCTAACATTGGCTAAATATTTTGCAGAAAGAGAGATGGACAAAATCCCCTGACATTAGCTCTTTCTAGCAGAGTTTCCCTCTTTCCACTTACTGCTTTAGAAGGGCTTCATTATTTTCCTTCCCCTTCCTTCTAGTTTGAAGTAACTTAATGCCTGTCTCATTTTTCTTGAAGAATTTGTCATATTTTCAGTTGACTGAAGCTAAAACCTATTTGAGAACAATGGAAAGGCTAAAGTTATATTTTCAGTTTCTGGTACTGAGAATGTGAATAATTAAAAAAAAACCCCACAATCTGGATTTGTTTTTAATGAGATAGATACAGTTTCGACTTTGTCCCTAGTAGAATACTAGGAGACAGAACTGTGAGCTACAAAATAAGGCCTCAAGCCGAGAATAACAACGATCTTGTTATGTTGTCCACTCCATCCTCAGCGCTGCCCATTCCAGGATCCATTCTGCTATTTTCATAACACTGGAAATGATTTCACATCTGCAAGTAATTAGTTGCAAAATAATCTGTCTTGGGACTGTGGGCTAGAGAAGGGTTGAGAAATAGGAGTTCCAACTGTGGTATAACAATGTGTAAATCATGTATTCCTTCTGCTTTTATCTACATATACAGCTGTAAATATATTACATGGATATAGTCTGGTCCCACAAAATTATGAACATGGCCCTTTGAGAAGCTCATCAATGACAAGAACAACACCAACAACCATACCTCACATTTATGTATTCTCTCATTTTACAAAGCTCCCTCTCAACATTATCTCAATTCTTTTTACAACAACCCTGAGAAATAGGAGAGGGTAAGATTTCCATCTGATACATGAGGAGCTGGTGGCTGTTCAGCTCCTAGTCAGTAGGTGACATGATTTTGTTTTGTTGGGTTTTTGCAAACATTTTATTATTAACAATTTTTTACTGTAGTAACACACATAAAGAGAAGTACAAAAAATCATAACAACATGGTGTGATGAATTATCACAAAGAGAATACTCATGTAACCAGTTCCCAGATCAAGAAACAGAACAATATCAGCACCTCCGTACCCTCTTCCAGTCACTCACCCCTCAAAGGTAAGTACCATTCGGACTCCTAGATAAGTGACAGGCTTATTTGAATTAATTTTGTATGGCATGTGAACCAGGACCTTGCAAAGCATGGCTGCATTGTATATGTGTGCTTGACGTATTCAGGAATACATCTTTACATGATGAAATGCAATGCACATGAGGAAATTAAAAAGGAATGAAGATGATCCAACCTGAAGAAGGTTCATCTGAGTTGGAACTTAATAGCTTCTATTTTTGAAAACTAACTAATTTTAAATATCCATAGAAGGAAATGGATTCCTCTTTGTCCACAAAGTTCTAAGGATGAAAAAATGCACTTCTTTCATCCTTAGAACTTTGTGGACAAAGAGGAATCCATTTCCTTCTATGGATATTTAAAATTTTAGGCTATAAAGTGCTAACTCTGAGTGACTTTGGTTCGATCTTAACCAGATGCAAGGAATGGACAAAGTGATTTTTCAAGAGGCTTTCCTTTCCTTCCCGATGTTTGGCTGAACATTTCTATCAATTTCCATGGGAGGATCAGCACCGTGTTCTTTTAAGGGCAATGATGTTTTTCTGGAAAAGGGAGGCAGTGTCTAATTTGCCTCTCTCCTTTGGAGGTAAGAGTGTCTCCAGAGATGAAGTTTTTGCTTGTGAATGTGCTGCATCTCCTTCAGAAGGGCAGAGCCAACAACTGACAGTAATTGCTCCAGCTGGTATCCTTCATCAGATGAATTTTGGAAGCTTCCCCTCCCATGTCCTTACCATTCTTCTCTCATTTTTCTCTGCCATATGGAGGATAGGAAGCCAACGGGCAACCGGTGACTTGTTTGGGGCTCACGCACACAGAGGAATACAGACTAAGATTGCACCCAGGTTCGGTGCTGCCTTGAAGTGGAATACTAGACTTTGTTTAGCAAGGGCTGTGTTGATGTGGCCTCCATTAGAAAAGACCTGCTTTCTCTTTGGAGTCTGTGTGCATCCCTCTGCTTCACCCCCAGACCCACTGAGCTCAGAGCAGAGGAATGTTTACATGAAAAGAGACTGCCAAGGTTTTAAATTGCATCCATTAAGAAACGAATTATCCTCTTAATCGTTTTTTTTCGTTCCTGAAAAGATTAAAATGCTTTTAATTTAATAAAGTTTTGAAAATAGGTAAGTTTATAATTTTACAAAAATGTGTTCAGAGAAGTAAAAATACCCAGGGAACTCTAGAGGATATTGAGAATGACCTATTTAGGTCTCGCTCATCTCTTATTTCTATAATACAAGGACATTGCCCAATTTTGGCTCTCTGTTCTCCTTTAGAAGCTCTTGGGCTACTTTTTTCCCTATCAAATCAATAAGTCAGCTTGTATGTCAGAATCAAAACAAAACAAAACAACTGGCATTTCTACCCTTCCAAATAGTGACACTCTTCTCTGAACAGACATGCTTAGAGAGAAACACTGTTTTTATTCATCTTCTCATTTTTATCCTGCAGATATGTGAAAATGTAGACCTTATTTCTTCAGTGTGCCATTACAAGGTCAGTTCTGAGATGGGTGAACATAAGATAAAGACATATTTATTACTCTGATTTGATTATAAATAAATGTTATAAATAATTTTGCTCAAGTTTGGAAGGAAAAACAGCAGGTCCTGGTGCTGGTGCTAACCTGACTTCTTTGACCACAGATTCCTGGGTATGGCAGATCATTACTAACCTGAAAACAGCGAGTTTGTAGAAAAGCAAATGCTCACATGCAATAATCATTTCGACCAAATATTCTAAACAGTTTTTCAATAAGCCGATGTTTAATCACCATGAAGTAATGGTCATTTATCTCCAAAGGAAAATTTTTAGAATGCAAAATTCTCTTGTTATCACAAGGTGCTACAGATGGAATGCTTGTGTCCCCCCCAGATTTGTATGTTGAAATCTTAACCCCCAAAGTAATGGTATTAGGAGGTGGGGCCCTTGGGAGGAGATTAGGTCATGAATGCAGAGCCCTCATGAATGTGATTAGTGCCTGAGAACCTCCCTTTCCCCTTCCATCATGTGAAGATACAGCTAGAAAGTACTATCTATAAACCAGGAAGCAAGCTCTTACCAGACACTGAGTTTGCTAGTGCCTTGATCTTGGACTTCCAGGCTCCAGACTGGTGAGAAATAAATGTTTGTTGTTTACAATGCACACTGTGGCATTCGGTTAGAGCAGCACAGATGGATGAAGACACAAGGTGTACACATAAATGTAGTGAATTACCATTTAGTAAGCACTTACATCAACCCTTCCCTGAATGAGAGGAAATAGTACCTGGACACCTTGTTATACTTTAGATTATTCATACTCTCCTGCATCTCTGAAGAGGAAAAGGAAGATTTAAACTTTAAAAAATATATAAGCATTTGAGTGATAAAAGTTAATTATTTAACTAAAGTTTTGAAAAAAAACAAAGAAAAGAAAATAAGTAAATCTCCTTAGCCTAATGACTATTGCCTTAAAAAAAAAAAAAAAAAGCACTTTTTATTGAAGCATGACTCACACAGAAAAGTTAAATTGTATGTTTACAGCTCTATGAGTTTTCACAAAGTGAACACCCCTGTGTAACCAACATCAGGAAAGGAAACATTGCCAGCCCACCGGAAATCCCCCACAGAAGTGCCCCTGCCCCCTGCCTGACCCCTTCTCCATCTTTCCTCCTCAGGTAATTGTTAGCATGGTTTCTCTTCTAGTTTTGTCTATTTTTCTTTTTCCATAATTTTTTTTTGAAAAAATGTCAAACCCACAAGAAAGCTGAAAGAATAGTACAATAAACACTCATATTTCCATTACCCAGATTTACTTATTGTTTAACATTTTGCCAATTTTTTATTTCTCTGAACCATTCTGAAGTTGAAGACATCATGTTTCACCCCTAAATACTTTATCACATTATCACCTAAAAATAAAGACATCTCCCCTGTTTAACCCCAATATCACTATCACACTCAAAATTGGACATTGATGGAGTAATTTGATCTAATAATATATAATTATATCCAAATTTCCCCAGTTGTTCCAATAATTTTATAGATTTTTTCCATGATATGATCAATAAGCATGTATTTTAATTGTCCTACCTCTTTAGGTCTTCTTTAATCTGGAATGGTCCTTTTGCCGTTTTTTTTGTTTTGTTTTGTTTTGTTTTAATGCTGTTGGCATTTTTCAGATGTCCAGGTTGGTTGTTTTGTAAAATGGCCTTCAATTTGAATGTGTCTGATTGTTCCCTAATGATTCCATTCAGATTAAGTATTTTTGGCAAAAACATCACAAGTGACAGGACTTCCTCTTTGACTCATCTGTCAGGAGTCAAATATCAGTTTGTCACATTAATGATGATGCTAAATTGGAATCATTTGGTTAAGAAGGTGTCTGCCAGATTCCTTCATCATGAAAATATTCTTTACCTTCATAATTAATAAATAATCTGTGGGGTGATATTTTGAGACTGTGTAAATGTCCTGTTCCCCTCAGAATTTTTACTAATGGTTTTACCATCCACTGATGATCTTGGCCTGAATTATTACATCAGTGGTTGCAAAATAGTAGTATTTAAAATTCTATTATTCCTTCTACACTGATTCCATCTACATTGATTCCTGCTACGTTGTTAGCATTCTTCAGTAAGGAATCTTTCAATTCCTCTCTCACTCCTATCCACTTCTCAATTTCACCATGGAGTCAGATTCTTTTTTTTCAGTGTTTTGTAATTATCATCATTATTTGTTTTGATGCCTCCAAGTTTGGCCATTGATAGTCCCTTCAAATGAGCCAATGAGTCCTTTTGATGTCCCAGCAGCTTCTGAGCATTCTTTTCCTTCTGGCATGAGACATCTTTCCATTTATTTAAAAATAATTTTGCGTATTTTAAAAAAAATAATAAAAATAAATAAAATTTTAAAATAATAAATAAGTAAAATTATTTAAGAATAATTTTAAGAGTGTTTTAAATCTTTTCTCATAAAGTTTTTACACATTTCTTTTTAAGTTTATTCTGAAATATATTATTTTTTGTTGTTATTGTACATGAGGTTTTTCTCCTTCATTATGGCTTCTAACTGCATGTGTATATATGTAGATATATATTACATATATAACTATGTATATGTCTGTGTGTACATATATATTACATATATAAACATGTGTATGTGTGTATGTATATCAGTATATATTCTATCAGTTTTTGTATGTTAATTTTATGACTAGCTATTTTATTGAATCCTCTACTGGTTGAGTTAGTCATTGATTTATTTGGGCTTTCCACATATATTATTCTACTATCTGAAAATAAAGATTGTTTTACATCCTTTCTAATTCTTGAGTTCTTTATCTTGTCTAATTGCATCAATGAATACCTCCAATACAATGATAAGTAGTTGTTCTTCACATTGGTGAATATGCCTCTAGTGTTTCCCATGAGATATTGTCTTCAGAACTGATTATGTATATGTATATATTTATGAATTGGTATTTATTATATATGTGCATATAATGTGTGCATGTATAGAATCTATAAGGAAGTATCCTTCTATTCCTATTAAATTGGGTATTTTCATCAGGAATGGGTTAGATTTTTTCAAACACCTTTCTGCATCTAAAAAAACAGTTATAAAAGTTCCTTCTTAGATCTAGTAATATGGTCAAGTATATTAACAGATACCTTATTTCAGATTTAAGGACGCATATAGTCTTCCCAAAGGGATGGAAAAAGATATCCCATGCAAGTGGAAACCAAAAGAAAGTGGGGTAGCTATACTTATATCAGAGTTTAAGCAAAAACAATAACAAGAGACAAGAAACATCATTATATAATAATAATAAAGGGATTAATTCATCAGAAAGATATGACAATTGTAAATATATATGCACCCAACATTGAAGCATCTAGATATATTAAGCAAATATTAACAGATATGAAGGGAGAAATAGACAATACAATAATAGCAGGGACTTCAATATCCCACTTTCAACACTGGATAGATTATCAGGGCAAAAATCAATAAGGAAACAATGGGACTGAACCATACATTTAGACTAAGTGGAGCTAACAGATATCTATAGAACATTCCATCTCACAGCAGCAGAATACACATTCTTCACAAGTACACGTGGAACATTCTCAAGAACAGATAAATGATAGGACACAATGCAAGTCTTAGCAAATTTAAGAAGATTGAAATAATTCCAAATATCTTTTCCAGGCACAATAGTATGAAACTAGAAATTAATAACATGAAAGCTGGAAAATCTACAAATATGTGGAAACTAAACACAATCCTGAATAACCAATGGGTCAAAAAAGAAATCAAAATGAAATTTAAAAATATCTCAAAACAAATGAAAATAGAAGCACAACCTAAAATCTATGGGACACTGCAAAAGCAGTTCTAAGAGGAAAGTTTATAGTGATAAATGTATATATTAAGAAATGAAAAAAAAAAAAGAAATGAGAGTTTGCAAAGAACTTTACACCTCAAGGAACTAGAAGAAGAAGGGTAAATTAAGCCCAGTGTTAGCAGAAGGAAGGAAGTAATAAATATCAGAGTAGAAATAAATGAAAAAGAGACCAGAAAAAAACAACAGAAAAGGTCAATGAAACAAGGAGCTGGTTTTTCAAAAAGATAAATTGACAGGCTTTTAGTGAAACTAGGGAAAAAAGAGACAAATAAAATCAGAAATAAAAGAGGTAAAATAATAAGTGGTACTACAGAAATACATAGGCTTATAAAAGACTACTATGAACAACTATATGCCAATAAATTAGAAAACCTAGAAGAAATGGATAATTTACTAGAATCATACAACCTACCAAAACTGAACCAGGAAGAAATAGCAAGTTGGAACAGACCAATATAAGTAAGGAGATTGAATCAGTAATAAAAAACCTCCTAAAGCAGAAAACCCCAGGACCAGATGCCTTCACAGGCTAATTTTATCAAACATTTAAGGAAGAATTAATGCCAATCCATCTCAAACTCTTCCAAAAAATTGAAGAGGAGGGAAGACTTCCAAACTCTTTCTATGAGGCCAGCATTATACTGATACCAAAGTCAGATAGGAAACTACAAGAAAACTATAGACCAATATCCCTAATGAATATAGTAGATGCAAAAATTCTCAATAAGATATTAGCAAACCAAATTCAAGAACTCATTAAAAGGATTATACAACATGACCAAGGGGGATTTATCCCTGGGATGCAAGGATGGTTCAGTATACACAACTCAATAACTATGATACACCACATTAATAGAATGAAAGATAAAAGTTATATGATCATCTCAATAGATGCAGAAAAAGCATTTGACAAAATACAACATGTCTTCATGATAAAAAACCTCAACAGATTGGCTATAAAAGGAACATATCTCAACATAATTAAGGCCATATGTGACAAACACACAGCTGACGTTATACTCAATGTAGAAAAATTGAAAGCTTTTCCTTTAAGAACAGAAAGAGGACAAGGGTGCCCACTCTCTTCACTCTTACTCAATATAGTGCTGGAAGTCCTAGCTAGAGCAATCAGGCAAGACAAAGAAATGAAAAGCATCCAAATTGGAAAGGAAGAAGTAAAATTGTTGCTATTTCCTGATGATGTGTTCTTATATATTGAAAACCCCAGATTCCACTAAAAACTTGGATCTAATCAATGAATTCAGTAAAGTTGCAGGATATAAAGTCAATACACAGAAATCAGTTATTTTTCTATACACTAACAACAAAACACCTGAAAAAAAAGAAAGAAAGAAAACTACCCATTTACAACAACATCAAGAACAATAAAATAACTAGGAATAAATTTACCAAAAAAGTAAAAGATTTGTGCAATGAAAATGACAAGATTTTGCTGAAAGAATTTAAGACACAAATGGAAGGACATCCTGTGTTCATGGATTGGAAGAGTTAATATTTTGTTAAAATGTCCAGGGGTGCCTGGGTGGCTCAGCCTTATGCATCTGCCTTGGGCTCGGGTCATGATCTCAGGGTCCTGGGATTGAGCCCCACATCGGACTCCCTGCTGAGCAGGGAGCTTGCTTCTCTCTCGCGCTGTGCCACGCTCTCTCTCTCTCAAATGAATTAATAAAATCTTAAAAAAAAAAAAAAAGAGTGTCCAGGGGCGCCTGGGTGTGTCAGTTGTTAAGCGTCTGCCTTTGGCTCAGGTCATGATCTTAGGGTTCTGGGATTGAGCCCCGCATCTGGCTCCCTGCTCAGCAGGAAGCCTGCTTCTCCCTCTCTCACTCCCCCTGCTTGTGTTCCCTCTCTTGCTGTGTCTCTCTCTGTAAAATAAATAAATAAAATCTTTTTAAAAATTTTAAAAAATTTAAAAAAGTGTCCATACTACCCAAAACCATCTATAGATTCAACACAATCTCTATCAAAATTCCAATGGCATTTTCCATAGAAATAGAACCAAAAAAATCCTAAAATTTATATGGAACCCCAAAAGACCCTCAAATAGCCAAATAGCTAAAGCAATTATGAGAAAGAACAACAGAACTGGAGACATCACACTTCCTGATTTCAAACTATACTACCAAACTATAGTAAATAAAACAGTATGGTACTGGCATAAAAATAGACAATGAAACAGAATAGAAAGACCACAATTAAAACTCCACATATACAGTCAACTAATATTTGACAAGGCAGCAAGGAACATCCAGTAGGGAAAGGATAGTCTCTTAAAAAACTGGTGTAGAGAAAACTGTATAACCATGTACAGAAAAATGACATTGGGCTCCTATCTTATACCACCCACAAAATTAACTTGAAATGTATCAGAGACTTAAACATAAGACCTGAAACCATAAAGCTCCTAGATGAAAACATAGGGAAGAAGCTCCTTGTCATTAGTTCTTGACAATCATTTTTTGGATATGACACCAAAAGCACAAACAACAAAAGAAAAAATCAACAACTGGGATTACATCAAACTTTAAAACTTCATACAACAAAAGAAACAACAAAATGGAAAGGCAACCTACAGAATGGGAGAAGAGTTTTGCAAACCATGTATCAGGTAAGGGGTTAATACCCCAAATTTATAAAGAACTCATATAACTCAATAACAAAAATCCGAACAATGTGATTAAAAAATGGGCAGAAAAACTACATAGATATTTTTCCAAAGAAGACATCAGATAGCCAACAGGTACTGAAAAGTTCCTCAATAATACTAATCATTAGGGAAATACAAATCAAAACCAAGATGAGATATCACCTCACACCTGTAAGAAAGGCTACCATCCAGAAGACAAGAGATAAGTGCTGGCAAAGATGTGGAAAAAAGGAGACCCTTGTACACTGTTGGTGGGATTATAAACTGGTTCAGCCACTATGAAGAACAGTGTGGGGGCTACTCAAAAAATTAAAAATGTAACTACTGTATGGTCAATTTAGCAACTCCACTTCTAGATATATATCCAAAGGAAATGAAAATAGGTCACCAAAGAGACACATGTACTCTCATGTTTATTGCAGTATTTTTCACAATAACCAAGGTATAAAAACAACCTAAGTGTCCATCAATGGATAAATGCATAAAGAAAATATATTTATATACAGTGGAATACTATTCAGCCATGAGAATAAAAGGAAAATCCACAAGACAGATGGAACTTGAGAAGATTGTACTAAGTAAGATAAGTCAGAGAGAGAAAGAAAAATACTGTGTCATATCTTGCGCAATGTAAAACTGTAACCTTAAAAGCAGAGAGTAAGATGGTGGTTACCACCTGGGAGGTGGGAGAATGGGAGAGATGTTGTTTCAGAGTACATACTTGCAACTAGTAGATAAATAAGTCCTGGAGACCTAATACACACTGTACTGATTATAGACAACAAAAGTGTATTATAAACATTAAACTTTCTAAGAGACTAGATCTTTATTGTTCCAAACACCAGAAGAAATTGTAATTATGCGGCATGATGGAGGTGTTAGCAAACACTAAAATGACAACCATGCTACAATACAAATGTATCAAATCAATATGTTGTATACCTTAAACTTACACAATGTTGTATGTCAAATATATCTCAATAAAAAAGTGTAAATTTCTAGATGGAAAGCCATTTAGTTTTAACAAATTTGTTATTAATTTATATTTTTATTGAATTGTAATGAGAGAATGTGTTTTTTTATTTCTACTATGTGGGATTTATTGAGCTTTCTTTGTGAACTAACACATGATCAAGTTGTATGAATGTTTCATGTATGGAAGTGGAGAGATCAAGAAATATACATTAAATCTAGTGCTGTTTTGTTTATGTCTTCTATATCCTTATGTTTTATCCACTTGATCTTAGTTTATTCCTTCTTTCCTCAAATCTCTTGAGTTGTGGGCCCACTATTGTCTTGCTTTATACTATTGCTATTGAGAAATCTGACGCCGAACTGATTTTCTTTACTTTGTAAGTGAGTTGGTCATTTTGCTTTGAGGCCCAGGGTTTTTGTTTTTTTGTTTTTTTCTTTTTTTCTTTTTCTTTAAAAATGTAATAGTCTTAATAGGATATGTTTTGAAGTTAACCATTCTGTCAGTCTTACTAGATACACAGTGGACCATTTCATTATGTAAATGATGATGTAAATGTAAGTCTTTTATCTCTGGGAAATTTTCTTGGATTATAGTTTTAAATATTGGTTCTATTCCATTATTTTGTTTTTAATTTTTCAGTGACTCCAACTGTTCATACATTGACTTTTTTTATTTTTTAAAAGAAGTTATTTTCTTTGTTTTAGAGAAACAGAGAGGGAGAGAGCACGTGAGTGGGGGAGGGGCTGAGGGAGAGAATCTCAAGCAGATTCCCTGCCAAGCACAGAATCCGATATGGGGCCCAATCTCATGACACTGAGATAATGACCTGAGCAGAAATCAAGAGTTGGATGCTCAACTGACTGAGCCACCCAGGCACCCTTATAAATTGAATTTTTATTTTTTTAAAATTTTTTAAAATTTTTAATTTTTATGTTTTCTTTTTTTAAAATTTAAATTCAATTAGCCAACCTATAGTGCATCATTAGTTTCAAATGCAGCGTTCAACAATCCATTAGTTGCGTATAACACTCAGTGCTCACATCACGTGCCCTCCTTAATGCCCATCACCCAATTACCCCATCCACCCACCCTCCTCCCCCCAGCAACCCTCAGTTTGTTTCTTATAGTTAAGAGTCTCTCATGGTTTTTCTCCCTCTCTGATATACATTGAATTTTTAAATTATCTTCTACCTCAATCACTTTCTCTCATTCTTGTTATATAATTTGTTATTTTGTTTTCATTCTTTTGTTTGTTTTTATGCCTTTCCTGGGCATATTGTAATTTAGTCATAATTTCAAAGATGATTTTGTCTTTTTCTTCAATTTCATTGATAATTTTTATCCATTTATGTTTTGAGTTTCAAAATTTCTGAGTCAGGCTGTTTTTTCTTCCATATTCCAAATGCTTGTTTAAGGATATTTAATTCAGATTGGGGTGTTGGCATTTTCTTCTGCTTTGTTACTGTTTGAGGAGGGAGAATATTCATCAGCTAAAAGGTTCTGATTTTCATGTTGTAATTTCTTCTTATAGCTACATTGTATGACTGTTGTGCTGTTTACTCTTCATTTTGAAATGCTTTATTTTCCTGGGCCAGCAATAACTGTACAGGTAGACAAGGTGAGGAGATGAAGATTTAGGTAGCTTATGAGATTCTTAATCCAAGAGCTTCTTCTTCTGTTTGTTTATAAATTACAGTTTCCTAAAATTTGCCCCCTCTCAGGGCGGGGTGGGGGAGGGTGGGTATGTCTTCTGATTTTGTGATTCTCTTATTTTTGAAGTACTCTTAATTTCCAGCTCTTACTTTTCCTAACACCAAATATCTGAAGGTCACTCTTTCCTTTTCCTCCAGAACCAGTGCTTTCCCAAGATTTCTACCCTTGTTCTTGTAGACTTTGAAGTTCCTTCCTTTTGATTCATCAGTTACCTGCAGTTTAATCTACCATGTCTCATACCTATATTTAGTATTTTCCTATTTAGGGGAGACATTCTCTTTCTGGGGGTTGTTGTATCTGTTTTTCCTTACCTAGGCCCCTGCTTTCCTTTCCTCTTTTCTGAAGTGGCTCTTCTGAACTGAGTCATTTATTTACCTATTTAGATAGACTTTGAGTTTGTAGTATTTTCTGTCCCATGGTTGTGCTATAGGTGTGGGTTCAAGTGGTTTTACTGGCTCATCTTGTTGAACTCTGGCTTTTTGGAATATTTATGGAGAGATTCAGAATATAGCATAATTCATTTTGATTTTTTTCTTTTCTATCTTTTGTCTGTGCATAATTTTACATGGTTACCACCATTGGTCTATTCAATTTTGCTTCTTTTAACTTAACAATATCATTTTAATTTCCCCAATTTCTTCATAATCCTATAGATGCAATCATTATCTGTGGATAGGCCCATAATATTTTGCCAAGTGGATATGTCATGCTATATTTTATTACTTTTTTGTTGTTGGATATTTACATTGGAAAAGAAAGATTACAAGTGTGTTTGGCACACTCAGGCCATTTTGAGGGATGAGCACTTGGCTTAGAATAAACATGTAATAAATCTTCGTGGAATCAATGATTTAAAAGAAAAAACTGGACAAAAGTTGCCCAGATGGGAAGAAAACTGAAGTATCCTTTAAAGTGTCCAGTTAAAATACGTAAATCTCATATTCTACAGGAATTTTATTAACTGTTTAGGACTCCACTTGGGGCACACCAGAAATAAATACTCTGGGAATGTCAGATTGAATAAACTTAACATTAAGTTAGGTGTTTGGTGGAGTCAAATGCAACAACTGTGTCTTAGAGTGAAGGTCATGAAAAAGTGCTTCAATCTGAGGGTAACTTTTATTCAGGGTGACTCCTGGGGATAAGTAACTGTGTGACCTTGTCATTTTCTTCCCTCTCCTTTGTATGGGTGGTGATGATTGAACCAGGGAAATGAATGAGACTTGCAGTTCTGGATGTGGTCAGTCTCCATAAATCATTTCTTCCATTGTCTGAATACATTTGGGCATCCACAGTAGTTTATTTCCAAAGTATATAAAGAAGCAGAGGCCAAGGGTGTAATCTTGGAGCTATTTAAATAGAGTGGTTCCAGTCAAGACAAGCAGCTGTTCCCAATTATTAGTCCATATATTCTAGGTGCCAGGGAAAACCCACAAGGGTGTCACTAAATTGAATTTTAAAGTGACCTCCTGTTCAGATGAAAATCTCCTAGCTGTTGTTTTTTTCCCCAAAGACTGGTCTCCTATTGAACAAGTTAGCAACACTCTTGTTCTGAATGAATCATTGCTACTGCCTATAGAGGAAATCTGAATTCATAAGGCTTCCAAGGAACATGAATTTTTTTGTAAATGTCGCAAGGCTAAAAGCCTAAACACAAGGACAAGGACAAATCAGAAATCTGCAAAAAGTGCAAATTCTAATGATGGGGAGTGGTTGTAATCTTTTAAACTTATATGAGTTGTGTTAAAGCAGTTGTGTCTGGTTCCTGACACACATCTTGATGGTCCCTGTGGGAACATGGGACTTGTGATCCATTTCTGCTTTGTGAAATAGGTCTTTTTGTCTTCCTTTCTTATTACAGGTTATAGGAGTAACTTCTACCAGAGCAGTCCATGAAAAACATGAACCCCAAAAGAATGAATGGCAAGGTACTCTTTCAACACAAAATCTTACCATGGGATGCCTTCATATCCCTTCCCTCTAATTCCATAAACGCTAGGGTTAAAGAGCACAAGCTCTGGAGTCCTATTGCCTAAGTTTAAGTCTTGGCTTCCTCATTTATGTAGTGTGACCTTGGGCAAGTTAGTTAAACTTTTTTTTTAATCTCCATTTTTGTATCTGTAAAATGGAGATAATAAACTACCAACTTAATAGGATTGTTGTGAGAATTTAATGAGGTTATCCATTTAAAGTGCTTGCCAAATGTTTATGACCAGTTTCTTCCTCCTCCTCTCCATTATCATTGTCTATTGTCACCCCTCTCAAGGGATATATACATGAAATTACAACAGTGCTTGCATTTATCTAGCTCCCCTTATTGAAGTTATCCATGTGCAGAACATGGGCTATTTAAGTTTTTCAAGGCCAATTATTTTCCTTTTCCTCCCTCCACATGTGTAGACATTACAGAAAGAAGTCTGAGCAGTGATTTCACAATTCACAAAGCTAAAGGTGTCCTTTGTTAGGCTATGGAAATATCTCCCGGGGTCACTGGCCAAGCCAGAACATCACCCCACACGGGTTTTGAAGGTGACCTCAGGTCAGTGAAAAATTCCTCATTGTGCACGTTTTCCCTTGATGATTTTAAGAACTGAAGTTTGAGGAAAACACATTTGGTGAATGTCAATGTAAAACATAAAAGCAAGGTATATAATTCCATATGCCTCAAAGAGATATATCAATAGAATATTTATTTCACAAATATGAAAAAGGCCCATTTAATTAGTTGTCAGGGTTTGTGAGTTTATATTTTAAAGCACATATGAAAGCTCTTTGAACAACAGCACAGTTTATTTAGCTGTTCTGTTTTACTGCAGTGAGGTGCCAAGTTGACTCCAGAGAAATCTTGCAATGTGGTGCCTAGGAGTCTAAGACCTAAATTGAATGCCTAGGCTGCTCTCTGTCCTTGCCATGTCAAGAGCAAGAATGCAACCTCAAGAGCAGCGGGCCTTTTATTTCACACAAATGAATTCTTAATAGTTGATGTTTATGATTGTTTTTACATACAGTTTTTATGACTTATTTTATGTCTACAAGATTTCTAGATTATATGTCCCTGGGTTCAGTATTTCCCCTTTATTCTCTCAGACCTAACTGTGTTTGATATGCTGCATTTGATATGCTATCTTTTATTATGCAGAAGCCCTTTGATCTTTGCAGAGGAAAGGCGCCATGTAAATGCAGAAATCCATTATAATCATACAGAAGAGTGGCTTTATGGGTGAAGTCCTGCTTAGTGATGCTGTTGGATGGAAGAGTGTACTAGGCTATGGAATGTTAATGCCAAAGAATATATTCAGATAAGTAGGCTTGTTTGAGAAATTTAATTTTTAAGTAAGCTTTTTAGTGAAGTAAACATACATACAAAACAATGTACAGATCATAAGTGTTCAGCTTGATGAATTTCAACACAGTGAATATACCCATTTAACCAGCACCCAGATCAAGAAATAGAACATTACAGCATCATTCATGCCCCTTCTTATTCCCTACACTGGGACAAGGTAACCACTACTCTCTTTATTTAGTTTCACCTGATTTTGAACTTCACCTAGATCAAATCACACAGAATGTACTCTAGGGTCTGGCTTCTTGTTCTTTGCATAGTGTTAGCAAGATTCATCCATGTAGCAATTCTTCAGTTCTTCATATTGTACCAATTTTATTGTATGGCTTGTTTTGTATGAATATACCACTATTTACCCATTCTGTTATTGAAGAGCATTAGAATTGTTTCTAATTTTTGGCTATTATGAGTTGTGCTGCTAGACATTCTTTCAGACATCTTTTGATGAACATATAAGTGTATGCCAGATGTGCACTTAGGAATGGAATTCCTGGCTCATAAAATATGTATGCACATGCTTGCCTTTGGTAGATATTGTCAAACCATTTTCCAAAGTGGTTGTACCAATTTTTACTCCTGTAAGTGGTATGTAAGTGCTCTGGTTGATCCACATCCTTACCAACATTGACATGGTCAGTTTTTTAAATTTGTAACCATTCTCTTGGGTGTAAATTGGCATCTGATTGTGGTTTGATTTTCACTTCCCTAGTAACTAATCATGTTAAATACCCTTACATATGTTTATTCTATATTGTGAGGTGCCTCTTTGAGTCTTTTGTCTATCTTACTGTCAAGTTGCCTTTTTTTTATAGGTTTATGGCTATAAGTCCTTTGTCAGATATGACATATGTATGGCAAGTATCTTCATCCATTCTGTGGCTTGGGTTTCTCTTTCTTAATAGTGTCTTTTGATAACATCAGTTCTTAACTTAAAGGTATTTCAATTTATATTTTTTTCCTAAAGGAAAAATTGTTCAATGCTTTTTGTGACTTAAGAAATCTTTTCCTATTCCAGATCATGAAGCTATTCTTCTGGGGGTTCCCCTCCCAGAAAATTTATTGTTTTAAATTTTATATATAGATCTACAAACCATTTGGAATTGATTTTTTGCTTGTGGTTTAAGGTGGATATCAAGATACATGTGTTTTCCCCCTGTATAGATTTGCAATTTATCCAACATCATTTTTTTTTTTGAAAAGATCATACTTTTTCCACTGAAATTCACTTTTGAATTCAAGGTTGAAATTCACAGCAGGGAGATCACTGTCTTCTCATGCATCAGTTTTCAGACTGTTGTAGATAGGAATCACTATGGAATGTGGTTAAAATATAGATTCCTAGGCCACACTTTCAGAGATTCTGATTTGCTGCAGATGAGTCTCATGCCTGGGAGTCTGGCCCATACTCTAAGGATTGGTGTTTCTTTCATACAACCCTGAACTAATCAGACCCTGCATCTCTCTGCCTCATTTATCCATGTATAGGCATCTGTACCTCCTATAGATTTCAGTGCAGGGAAGACCATTTAACAAATTGATTTGGGGGGGATCCTATTTCTCCTACCAACTCTAATGTTTTAGTTGATTAATATTCACTCCCTTCCATAGTCATTCATCAGTACTTATCAGTTAATGATTGCCGATTTGAATTTCACAGGGGCATGCCACACCATTCTGGTGCTCAGTAAAGCTCATTGCAAAGCAAATCTTTTAAGACAAAAGCTTGTCTCTTAATATAACTTAACCCAGTTGTCTTGTCCTTTTGTTAGGATTCAGCACATTCAATTAGCCTTTATTGAACACCTACTAGTTACCAAGCATTATCTTAGAATCAACTCTTTATCCTCAAGGTTCTCATAGTCCCTAGTAGGGGTAGGGGTGCTGACCAACTTCTTAGAAGATGTGAAACAACTTGGCATGTTTGAAGAGCTGCATGTAATCCCATGTGTGCAACTCCTTCAGTAACTTGAAAAGCCCATGTAAATTGGATGGCAGGAGTACTGTACCATTGACTTTTTTTTTTTATGTTATGTTAATCACCATACATTACATCATTAGTTTTTGATGTAGTGTTCCATGATTCATTGTTTGCGTATAACACCCAGTGCTCCATGCAGAACGTGCCCTCTTTAATACCCATCACCAGGCTAACCCACCCTCCCACGCCCCTCCCCTCTAGAACCCTCAGTTTGTTTTTCAGAGTCCATTGTCTCTCATGTACTATTGACCTTTAAACAAAAACCAATCCAAACTGCCAGACAAAATTCCAAATTAAATTTGTGAAATTTGGGGTAAGGTTGTATGTGATCCACAGATGCCCCTGGTCCTGGAGGTCAAAACCCATTTCTGCTCAGAGGATAGGCATATAGACAAATACAGAAGGGGAGACCTTGACAATGAATGTATTACTCACTTCTTCAGTGCTTGCTGCAGATTTTCCTGGCCTGTCAGATGAGAACCCCCAGGGCTGTAGTGGGCTGTTATCCATCTTCACCCTCCTTTGCTGAAGGTGGTGGATGGACACACAGGGCTGTTGATGACAGCCACCTTTCCTGATGAGATCATGAGGACCTTCGTGCTGTATAATATGTTAGAGAAGGATATGGCTGCTTTTGTATCATAGATAATAAAGAGGGGGAAACCCTGCTAATTCAGTGTAAAAATAAATCAAAGTCATAAATATCCCAAACTGAAAGCAAACACCAGAAAGGCTAGTTTTGAAATTGGAGGTAATTAATTCCTTATGCAATGTGCTGGAATTCAACCCAGACATGCCTTTTTTTTGTTTCTTTCAGACAGTTTACAGTCCAGTGGAAAGTAAAACCATGCAATCCCTTGGTGTAGTACAGTTTTAGTGTGTGTCCCTTTTTATTATTTTGCTCATTTTTTACGTGAACATGCATATAATGAATTCAGCTCCTCTTGTCCATAAGATTTATTTTACCCTGAAGATCTCTCTTTCCTCTATCAGTAGTCAATCTATCCGTCTATTGTTAATACATTTTTTGATAAAAGAAAAAGATCTTTAGAGCATTGAAGGTAAATGTTGACATTAATTTGAAATTCTGATTTTTTTCTAATTCAGAATAAAAGCTGCTTCTTAGTGAAATCAGACTTAAGTTTAAAGTTAGAAAAATAAGGTTTAATTAAATTCCATTTCCAAGGGATTGTAAGCCTCCATACTGCTCTGACCTATCCTGGCCTTCTTCTTGAACCTCTTCTACAGTCAAGTTGAAAATCCTCTTAATCCTTAAGTGTATTTTTCATATTCCCAACTCTGTACCTTTGCTTCCTTCATTCTCTGAGCCTGGCAAACCCTCACCACCACTTTCTTTTTGTTTGGTGGGGCTGTCCACTGCAACTCAGATGCACAAGAGAAAATATCTTTTATTTTTTCTAGAACTATGTCGTACTCTGTAGAGTCCTTCACCCTTTTAGGTGAGAAGAAAATAACTAAATACACAATCTACTTCAAACCTTAGACCCAATCAATAATTTAGAGTATCTCTAGATAAACCTGTCTGTGGGGATGATTGCTCTAATTTCCTCTTGAATTTCCATCCCAAGTTCCCTGCTGTCTTTAGACAGTGGTTGGATGTGTGGAGTGGTGGCTGCATTTGTTCTCACAGGCTGGTCCCTTGGGTCTACATTGAGATGGTGCCTGGATCCTCTACACGAGGGACTCCCAGCTGTGCTATGGATGCTGGCATCCCGGGCAGCCTTGCTCCTGTGTGTTTTGCTGACCTCTTTCCCTGATGTCTGCAGCTGATAAATGTGTCAACTAGTGTTTCTGAGGTTGGCCAATGATGGGTGGCCTCTCTCTGCTGATGAGAAATTTCCTTGGTCCTGCATCTTCTCCCTGACTCAGGTACTCTGCTTAGGCTGAGCCAAGAGGTCCGCCTATGCGCTGCAAGGTCCCCGGGCAGGCCTGCTGGCTCTCACCAGTGTCTGTTCCACTTAGTACTGAGGGAGCCTCAGTAGTCAGTACTCAGTACTCAGGCTGGAGTAAGTACCAGCCCTTTCCACTTGACCTCATGCTCTACCCTCTTTGCTCTGCTGGGTTGCTCTGTGTTGGTGTGGAACCCCTGCGTTGCATTTTGCCCCTGACTCTCAAACAGGGAGGAAGGCAAGAGCGCCTTCTCCCCTTGGTGTTCCCCACAACTTACCTGACCGTGCCTCCTACATATTCTCATCTGGATCATTGTTTTTGTTTTGTTTTTCTTTTTTTTATTATTTTATTTGTTTTGTTTTGTTAAGGATTTTATCCTTAAAAGAGAGAGAGAGAATGCACAAGTGGGGCAAGGAGCAGAGGAAAGGGGGATAAAGGGACTCCCCACCGAGCTGGGAGCCTGATGTGGGGCTCGATCCCAAGATGCCGAGATCATGACCTGAGCTGAAGTCAGACACTTAACCAACCGAGCCACCCAGGCGCCCCTCATCTGGATGATGTTTAAAATAAAATGATTTCCCCTGGGAATTTCAGAGCTTGGTCACTACATATAATTAATCATTTTAACATATTTGGAGGCACAAGGGAAACACTTGTTAATGAAGTATGGTAAATGAAGAGCTGAGTATTACCAAAAGTAAATTCGTGTGTCTCTTTATAGCTATTTGCTTATGTCTCTCCTCTGGACCACTTCTTTTTTTTTTTTAAAGGTTTTATTTATTTATTTGACTGAGAGAGACACAGCGAGAGAGGGAACACAAGCAGGGGAAGTGGGAGAGGGAGAAGCAGGCTTCCCACAGAGCAGGGAGCCTGGTGCAGGGCTTGATCCAAGGACCCTGGGATCATGACCTGAGCCGAAGGCAGACGCTTAACGACTGAGCCACCAAGGCACCCCATCCTCTGGACCACTTCTTAATCATTTCTGACTTCCCATTGCCTGGCATAGTGTCTGGCACTGCATAGATGCCCCATAAGATGCTTTTGGAATTGAACTGTATTGTGAATTCCTTTTGGTGAATGGGCTCATACTTGGATTGGCCAATAGATGCCAATGACTGTTACTTTCTCAAAATTGCATTAAGTTCATTATTGATGCTCCCAGAGACAGTGGGGTCTTCTGATCCCTGAAGCCTGGCTCTGATGTTGTTTTAACCTTCTAAACTCTCAAGTCTCTCCAAAAAACACCTCCCAGTCTGAAATGCCAGAATTCATGCCTTCATGGAGTGCTGATACCTACAATTTAAGGAATTCCAAAAAAAGAAATTGAAAATAAAAAGTCCCACAGAGGGTGCTGGAGGTTTTTTGTTTAAATATATTTGGAGAGAAATGAGTTTATGATTTACTTACTTTCTGATTTCTTCACCTTTGTCGTTGTTGATTTAATCTCACTACTTGTAGAAAAAGTTCCAGACATCACTCCCATGTGGAGAAATACCCAGTTTGAAAGCCAACCCAACAAGGTATCTAGACAGTTTGAGCAGAAAGTTCCAGAGACTCTGGGAAATCAGCTTTTTCCTGCTGGGCTGGAAGCCTAGGTGGAAGAGATAGCCTGGAGATGTGGGAGTGTTGGCTAATTAACTAATTCACAAATATTTATCAAGTGACTTGTGTGTGCCTCCCACTGTTTTAGGCTCTGAGGAAGAATTATCTTCAGGGAGAATGATCTTTCCAAGGGCTGCAGCAGCAGAGGATGACAAAAGGGAGGCTGCCATGGGGAAAGGATGAAAACAGATCCCAAACGTTTGCTAAGAGGTCCACACTTTGAATTTAGACCACTGTTAAGCTGAATCTTGTGGACACAGAAGCCAAAAGACAAAGTGCATTGGTAGCACCATGCATGTATTAGCTAAATGATTTGGGTGTTTTATTTTGTTTTTAAATTTTATTTATTTATTTATTTATTTATTTATTTATTTATTTATTTACTGAGAGAGAGCATGAGCAGGGGGAGGGGCAGAGGGAGAGGGAGAGAGAAAAAAAATGAATCTCAATTAGGTTCCACACTCAGTGCAAAGCTGCACATGGGGCTTGATCTCAGGATCTTGCAATGGTGACCTGAGCCAAAATCAAGAGTCCGACGCTTAACCAGCTGAGCTAGCTGCCCAGGGGCCCCTTCCTTTGTTTTTTTGTTTGTTTGTTTTAACAGAGATTTCCTTTAGAAGTTTTCTTCTCTGGCATTCTTTGTCAAGCCCATGTGCTCTTTTTGTCCATTAGTTTCTTTCTGACTTGAGACCATGGATGGTTTGTTTTAGCATTTTGAAATTCAGTCCTAGATAGAAAACTAATACTGAAATTGGAAACGGATCTAGAAGAATCCTTTTGAATCATATGTGCTTTGTCATTTTTAAATTTGTGTTAGTTTCTAGTAAAGGAGGTAAATGTGATTTATCATCGTCACTGGCATTCCAGACCAGGCTGAGAGACATTCAAAATCACGTTCAAAATTAATGATGTCCTCTCATAACAACAATGTCTTCCTGACTCTGTTTATTTTAGGGGTATTTAATTTTTAGGAATGATATTCTTTCCTGACTTTATAGCAGGTTAAGTGGCTTAAAATATGAACACTTTTATTCTTTTTCAGCATAGTATTTCAAAGTTTATAGTAAGCTGAGTTTTTAAACTTCCAATTTTTGTATGCTTAAGCTTTTTACAACCGTGGTGAAGAAAGAAAATATAAACATTTATGTTCGATTTTCTTCCTGCATATTATTAGTATATATTCCCACATCATTTTCATTCAGAATTATAATTTTGATTAGAAGCTCATATATATAGATATTTACACATATTAGTACTTTTTGAGAAAGAAAATGAAAATAAGTAGGATGGTGGAAAGATGGGGCAAGATGGTAGGTTGAAGCAAGAATGTAGGTGGTCTAATTTGCTTCATTGTTGGTGCACTGATAAAAAGGAATTACTATTCATGAAATAGATCTTTTGTATCCATTTCATCTTTATTATTTCAATTATCTAAATGCACATGGTAAATGACACTGATTCATGGGCTTGGCATGGGCAAGAGTTCAAAGGCCTCATCAGCAACAGACCCAGGAACTGAAATGGAACAGCACCCCCACCCTCAGCCCACCACACATTATTGTATAATAAATTAACTTCATCAAGCAACTTCATAACTTTTACAGGGAGAAATTAGAAGACTCAATTAACATCATTATCTTCCTCCTTTGGCAGTCACTTTAAAGCATGGCAAGCCTAGGGGTTGGCTAGATGGAAGAGAATTTGTGGTTAACGAGAGAGCTGCTGTTGAAGGCAAGCAGAGTGTCCATGAGAAGCATAAGTCATGATCACTTGAAGGGTCAAGGAGTAGAATCAGTTTATTTCAAGGTAGAATGATGTGGGAAGGCTCTATGGAAAAATTTAGTTGCAGGGGTCAAGCCCTGAATCCCCATTCCAACTCTGCTGCAGATTAGCATGGCTGGACATTCTTCTTTTTGGGCCTCAGGAGATGGTTTGGTTAGTTGGTGTCTGTTGCCAGCTCCGGATGGCTGTGTTAGCACTAGATGCATTCCATGACAGGATAGTAACAATTGCGCCTTAGATTTTCTTTCTTCCAAATTTTATCTAAGCTCAGGGAACTTCATGAGGGTCCCATGTGTTGTTAGTTCTATTGGCATTAGGGGCCAAAGCCATGTGCTGGTTGATGGTGGGCCAGTCAGGTACTGGCCCCTCTCCTAACTTGGATGTCCCATTCTTTGGGCCTATTATTTGTTCATAATGGGGACTCTGGGATGTGGAGTCCATAGGTCAGAGACCAGTACCCTCAAATCACTATGAACAACATGAAGCAACTGAACTATCAGCAGGCATCATCTCCCCTCATGAAGGACACCATGGCAGAGAATTGACATGGACTTGTGCAAAATCATTTGATTGCCTATCTTCTAATAGATTCTAAAATCTGCTGGAAGAATTTTTTTTAATTTATTTATTTTAAAGAGAGGGAGTTAGAAAGAGGAGGGAGGGCAGAGGGAGATGGAGAGGGAATCTCAAGCAGACTTCCCACTGAGTGTGAGACAATGCAGGGCTTGATCTCGCCACCCTAAGATCATGACCTGAGCCAAAATCAAGAGTCGTATGCTTAAGCGACTGACCACCTAGGTACCCCTGGAAGAATTCTTTTTTAACAAGAATTTATTGATATACCTTTACTAACCAGATTGTTAAGCTGTTACATTTCCTAATTGTCTATTAAAAATTTTTTTTGCCTTCAGGATTTTTTTCTCCATTTTATTTTATTTGTAGAGTTTTGACTTAAATTATTTTAGCTATATCTTATATTAGTTGAGGTTTTTAAGAACTTTGGAAATGATTTTAAAAAAGACTTTGGAAATGATCTAGTCTGACTACCCATCCACTGCCTGGTTCCTGTACGCACATAGCTATGACAGCAAGTTCCTCCATCCTGCTTGAAAACCTCCAGTGAGGAAAATAGTCTTACTTTCCAGGCAGTGCACTGAATTTTTTAATAGACTTTATTTTTTTGAGCAGTTTTAGGTTTATGGCAGAAATGATAGGAAGGTACAGGGATTTCCCACATATCCCTGCCCCCACCAATGCATAGCTTCCCATATTATCAACATCTCCCACTGTAGTGGTGCATTTGCTACAATTGATGAACCTACATTGACACATCATTATTACCCCAAGTCCATGGTCTACCTTAGGGTTCACTCTTGGTGTTGTACATTGTGTGGGTTTGTACAAATGTATAATGACACATACCGACATTATAGTATTATACAGAGTATTTTCACTGTCCTAAGATTCCTCTGTGCTCTGCCTTTTTATCCCTACCCAAATTCCCCCACCCTGACTACTGGCCACTACTGATTTTACTGTCAGTTTGGCCTTTTCCAGAATGTCATATAGTTGGAATCATATCAGATTGGCTTCTTTCACTTAGTAATATGCATTTAAGTTTCCTCTATGTCTTTTCATGACTTGATAGCTCATTTCTTTTAGCACTGAATAATATTCCATTGCCTGGATGCAATACAGCTTATTTATCCCTTCACCCACTGAAGGACATCTTAGTTGCTTCCAAGTTTTGGCAATTATAAATAAACATGTTATAAACATCCATGTGCAGGTGGCTGGAAGAATTTAAATTCAAATTTTAGCAGTTTCACTCCAGATCCTTTCATTATTTTTTTCTATTATTTTAAATCACAAAGCAATAAACTGTTAAGTCTGAAATTGTGCTAAAATGTTTTGGCCTCTTGAGCTTGTTTTTCTCAATAAAGTTATGAGATAGTCTTTGCCAAAAGAGACACTGGGGTTTGTTGTGAAAGTTGTTAAAATATAATTGAAGCCTACTGCTATTTTGAGTCATTTGGAAATTTTTTTGCATTTCCCCCCCTGCTGGTCTGGTTTCAGATTTAATTAACTTGGAAAACTAGGTTGCCATCACCTATGTGATCTTGAAAAATATATTTGAAAAAAGTAATTTCCTACATATCATATACAAATAGATCACAAAATGGGGTTAGTAATTTGATAATGTAATATGAAAATCATTCTATTTTTTAATTTACTCTGGTTGACCATTGATAAGTAGATAGGAAAGAATATGGAGGACCAGAGGGTAAAGTTATACCAAGAGCTTCAGCTAATGCCCAAGGGAAAGATCAAACAGCAAGCTTTCAGTCCTATGCATGATCATCTCATACTGCCTCCTTTTAAAAATAGACGAGGATGAACATCTAAATAAAAATGTATGAAAGGCAAGAGCAAGAGAATATAGGAACACTGTATATTGATTCAGGTCTAACAAATACAAAACCAGTCATTGGTGAGGAAAGGATTTTGGAATGGTCTTTAGAATTCTTTTAAATATATGTTTCTATAAAGTTGGCTGTAGAAAACTTTTTCCTGTGGAATATGGTGTTAGAGGTGTACATTTTCAAAAGTTTCAAAAGGAAGGAAATGGTCCCACTATATAATAAAAATCAGTATTGAGATTGAAGCAACTTGTATAAATCACACATTTTAGGATATATTTTCCTAATAGTCCTAACAGTCAGGTAGATAGAAATTCAGGCGTGAAAACTGAAAAGATTTTGTAACTAATTATAATCTCTGGAGGCTTAGGTTTTGGATTTCCTTGTCTTCAATATGCCAAATTTAGTCCTTGAGATAAATAAATAGCTCCTTGTGGGGATTTCTAGCTTTTAAGTGCCTTTCGGTTCTGATAGGATTCATCTTCTGCTCTTTTGGTACCATGGAGCTGTGTGTGCATAAGTCACCGGGAGCCATCCTTGCTTCCTTTTAAGGAATCTACTTATTTCTGTAATCTGAAGAATAAGTTTCTGAAGACTGAGTTTCTCCTTTTAAGCAGGGGTCATTTCACAAAGAAAATGGCTTCTCATATTTATTCACATTTTTCCTTCTCTCACTTTCAGGAAACAGGGAAGAGTGGTAGAGTCTCATTCATTCAACAAATATTTGTTGAGTGCCTATATGCATCAGGCACTGTGCTAGGTACTATCACATAGTCCCTGCACTCATGGAACCTTCTGGAAAATGTAGCAGACCTTTCCCAGATGGCCTACAAGGCTAACAGTTTTTCTCCTCAGAACACCAAAACAAATATTATCAGTATAAATGGCCTAATATTACACATAGAACCACATTGTCACTTGGTCCCTAACTGTTTTGTGCAGTATGCTGTTATTAAACTAAATGTATTTATTTTGCCCTATCCACTATAATTTACCTAACACATTTTAAAAATTTTCAAAACAGGAGACAGGAGCATCTGGGTGGCTCAGTCGTTAAGCGTCTGCCTTCAGTTCAGCTCGTGATCCCAGGGTCCTGGGATCGAGCCCCACGTTGGGCTCTCTGCTCTGCGGGAAGCCTGCTTCTCCCTCTCCCGCTCCCCCTGCTTGTGTTCCTGCTCTCACTGTGTTTCTCTGTCAAATAAATAAATAAAATCTTAAAAAAAAAAAAAACAGGAGACAATTTAACGGGGCTGATTAGATACATGCTCATTGTTAGCTGCTGTCTTGAGAGTTTCTGTGCCCACTGCAGGTAGCTGTAATGTGGTGTTGGCTCTGCTCTCTGATAGCAGTCACGAACACTTGTGGACTCTACAGTCCAATAACAAAGGATGGCAGAGATTTTTTCCATGATGTACAATTCTGGGCACTTCTAAATTAAGTCTCAAGTTCTTAATATGTTTTGGAGGCAGGTATATGATCCAATCAATTAGATTAATTGTAAAAGGGTAATTACAAGGCCCACTTCACTAGTGAGTGTGAATATGGCCTGAGAGAACAAAAACCCGGGGCCTGGCCAGGCTGTGTACCCAGGGGCAGGCCTAGGGATGGTGAGGCCTAAAGCTTATGCAGTTGGGGGGAAGGCATAAAAAAATACAAAATTATGAATTAAAAATATATTAGAATGAAGAACATCTCAAATTAAAAAATTAATAGCCAGCAGTTGTTGCAAATATCATAATATCCAGAATAACATAATTTTTAAATTAATTAACTGCTGGATCTTTGACCCCATAATATTTTTTCTTTTATGTCTTTGATCTGCCTACTCTTTGCCTCCTTATGTGACATTTTGTGTTATACTTTTCTGTCGAGAGAACAGGAAGGTAACTTTGTCTTTCCTCTGGCGTGGTTGATCAAATTAGCCCTCCCCCCTTTTATTTTGTGCTACTCGTAGTTTTAAAAAGCATTTTTTAGGGGCGCCTGGGTGGCTCAGTCAGTTAAGCAACTGCCTTTGGCTCAGGTCATGATCTCAGAGCCCCAGGATCAAGTCCCACATCAGGCTCCCCGCTCAGTGGGGAGTCTGCTTCTCCCTCTGACCCTCCCCTCTCTCATGCTCTCTCTTTCTCTCACTCTCTCTCTCAAATAAATAAAATCTTTAAAAAAAAATTTTTTTTTTTAGCTTCACAACTTGCTAATGGGATTGTTGTATAAAATTTTAGAATTGTCAAATTTAAGGAAAATGCCATTAAATTTATTTCAGGGTTTTTCAAATTTTCTTGTGAAATCCTAAATATTCTTTGAATTGACAGCACTCATTTACCAGTTGGTCACTGATGTCCTTGTTTCAGCTGAGCATTATGAGTTTTATGTGCTCTTCAACCATAGCAGTAATTTCATGTAAATGGGCCAAAAGGGCAACATCTTTTTCCAATATGCTCATATGATTTATTCTTCTTCATTAGATGGATTATCAAGAAATTTAAGAGCCTGCTCATTACTTTGATTCAAAATGTATGTCTCCTTGTTAAAGAATTAATGATTTTTTTGCATGCTTAGAAAAATGTTTGTTTGCAATTTGCTTCTTTGTGTCAGAATAGTTTCTATTTTGATGAAGTCTCAATAGTTCATTTTTGCTTTTGTTTCCCTTGCCTCAGAAGACTTATCTAGAAAGAAGTTGCTTCAGCCAATGTCAATGAGGTTACTACCTGTGTTCTCTAGAATTTTTATGGTTTCAGGCCTCACAATTAGGTCTTTAATCCATTTTGAATTTATTTTTGTGTTTCTTGTAAGAAAGTGGTCCAGTTTCATTCCTTGCATGTTGCTGTCCAGTTTTCCCAACCCTATATGATTTTTCCATTGGATATTCTTTCTTGCTTTGTCGAAGATTAATTTACCATAGAGTTGTGGGTTCATTTCTGAGTTTTCTATTAATCTGCATGTCTATTGTTGTGCCAGTACCATACTCTTTTGATAACTACAGATTTGTAATATAACTTGAAGTCCAGAGTTGTGATGCCTCTATCTTTGCTTTTCTTTTTCAAGGTTGCTTTGGCTATTTGGGTTTTTTTGTGGTTCCATACAAATTTTAAGATTGTTTGTTCTAGCTCAGTGAAAAATGCTGTTGGTATTTTGATAGGGATTGCTTTAAATGTGTAGATTGCTTTGGGTAGTATAGACATTTAACAATTGTTCTTCCACTCCATGAGCATGGAACGTCTTTCCATTTCTTTGTGTCCCCTTCAATTTCTTTCATCAGTGTTTTAAAGTTTTCAGAGTACAGGTCTTTCACCTCTTCATCAAAATAAAAACCTTCTGCACAGTGAAGGAAACCATCAACAAAACTAAAAGGCAACCTATGGAATGGGAGAAAATATTTGCAAATGACATATCTGATAAAGGGTTAGTATCCAAAATATATAAGAACTTATAAAACTCAGGGGACCTGGGTGGCTCAGTTGGTTAAGTGTCTGCCTTCTGCTCAGGTCATGATCTCAGGGTCATGGGATCGAGCCCCACATCGGGCTCCTTGCTTAGCGGGGAGTCTGCTTCTCCCTCTTCTCCCTGCTCCTGCCCTCTCTCTTGCTATCTCTCTCTCTGTCTCTCAAATAAATAAATAAATAAATAAATAAATGATATTTTAAAAAAAAGAACTTATAAAACTCAACATCCAAAAAATGAATAATCCAATTTAAAAATGGGCAGAAGACACGAATAGACATTTTTTCAAAGAAGACATACAGATGGCCAACAGACACATGAAAAGATGCTCAATGTCACTCATCATCAGGGAAATGCAAATTAAAACTACAATGAAATATCACCTCACCCCTGTCAGAATGGCTAAAATCAACAACACAAGAAACAACAGGTGTTGGCAAGGATGTGGAGAAGAAGGAACCCTCTTGCACACAAACTGGTGCAGCCGCTCTGGAAAACAGTATGGAAGGTCCTCAAAAAGTTAAAAGTAGAACTATGCTATGATCCAGCAATTGTACTACTAGGTATTTACCCAAAGAATACAAAAATACTAATTAAAAGGGATACATGCACCTCGATGTTTATATCAGCATCATCTACAATAGCCAAATTATGGAAACAGCCCAAATATGCATTGTCTGATGAATGGATAAAGAAGATGTGGTGTGTATATATATAATGGAATATTACTCAGCCATAAAAAAAGGATGAAATCTTCCTATCTGCAATGACGTGGATGGAGCTAGAGAGTATTATACTAAACAAGTCAGTCAGAGAAAGATAAATACCATATGATTTCTCTCATATGTGGAATTTAAGAAACAAAACAAATGAGCAAAGGGAAAAGAAGAGAAAGAGAGAGAGGCAAACCAAGAAACAGACTCTTAACTATAGAGAACAAACTGATGGTTACCAGAGGGGAGGTGGGTGGGTAGATGGATGAAATAGGTGATGGGGATTAAGGAGGGCACTTGTTGTGATAAGCACCGAGTGTTATATGGAAGTGTTAAATCATTATATTGTTATCTGAAACTAATATAACACTGCATGTTAACTAGAATTTAAATTTAAAAAATTTAAAAATTATGTAAAAAATAAATGGTTGTACCAAAAAAGCAAGAATAGTTTTATTGATTCCATATAAAAATAAATGAAATGTCCTTATTTTGTTCATTTATAATTCATGTGCATTAGAACTTGCATTTTGATCAGTGTTGATAAGAAATGAAACTCCTTCTTATACTTCTGATTGGAAGAACTTTGTGTAGAAAGCTTCTTGCTCCATACATTTTAAATCTCATTTCTCCTCCATCACCCACATACTTCAAATGTCAAGAGCTGTGGACTTGTTCACATCACACATAGCTCCTCTGGCCTCACACCTTCACATTACATGGGGAGTCATCACAGAGAGCTGTAGGAATGTACCTAAAAGCCATTCTTTCTAGGACAACTGGGAACCTGACTCAGCATGCAAGTAACTGAATCAGAGAAACATACCTCACTAAACCCAAATTCCGTGTATCCTCAACTCAGTGTCCCCTAGGTCAGTGGTTTTCAACTGGGGAGATTTTGCACCCCTCCTCCTACCTCGGGATTTTTAGAAATGTCTGGAGACATTTTTCATTTTCATGACTGTGGGGGTAGGGTGGTACTACTGGAATCTAGTGGTAGAGACCAGGAATACTGCTAACCATCCTTCACTGCACGAAATAGCTCTCACCACAAATAGTTATCCAGCCCCAAATGTCAACAGTGGGAGACTAGTAAACTCCGACTAAATGGATCCCCCAAAAGCCACAGCTACTCCAATGCCACCTGATGTGAGCAGCAGTGTGACAGAGGGGAAGTCAAAGTGGAAGTGACTGTAGTCCTAACTGTGGTTAAAATATTTCACTTCTGCGAATGTTGGGAAACAATGATCATGTGAACACATTTCTTGATCTTGGGAGGGGCTGGGGAGAGCAAGGTGCCCTGAAGCTTCAGCTTCATTAGTTTCATGGTAAAGCCTCTTCTTTGGTGCTTTGTGTTGGGTCCTTTCTTCCCTTCCCCGCCCCCAGCCCGTGTCCTCCAAAAGTAGAACGTTTGTTTTGCATATAAGAGGGGAAAAGCCCGTAAGCTCTGAGCAGTGAGAGTTTGCCATTTTTCCAATCGAATAACGATCTGCTGGAGACGGGGTACCAGCGGCTGGCCTTCAGTTTTCACCTGATCTCTCACTGATTTCTCATGGGCCCTACTTCTTGAGGACGATGTGGGTTTCCTTGGCTGGGAAGATATTAGCACTTTATACACTTTCCTTCACCAGATGTTTCCTCAAATGTATTGTCTTTACTAAATCTGAACCCACAGTAGCTCTTTAAAATAATGTTTTTCCCCGTCTGATGGTAAAAACAACCCATGTATATAGAAAAACATTTTAGAAAGTACAGAAAATATAAAGAAAATTAAAACATTCTGAAAAAAACCACGACTGTTATGACTGATCGATGTTTTGGTATGTTTCCTTCTAATCATTCCCTGTGTGTGTGTGTGTGTGTTTAATTAATATATCGTATATTTTCTGTCTTCTCATTGTCTTCTTTTATATATTTTTATTTATTTTATCTATCATACTTTCCCTGTCATTAGATATTTTTTGAAAAATATTTTTTTTCATGACTATATGACATTCCATCCTGTGACTTTCATAATTTATAGAAGCACTTTTTTCTTATAAATATATCTACACCCACCCCTAGTGTTCCCATTTCTATAAATAATGTTGTAACGAATATCCTCGTACATAAATCTTTGCCTATATCTTGATTCTCTCTCTAAAATAGATTCCCAGAATTGCAGTAACTGGGCTAAAAAAAATGAACATGTAAGGTACTTGCATTGAAATTATCAAATTACTTTCCAGACCACAGTATAATTTAAATTTTATTCCTAATGTCATCTTGATGATTAAGAGGAGGATTCTAAACCCTCAACATCCTACTTTAATGAGAAAATCAGATCTCAATAGAAATAGTCATTATTATATACAATGTATGAAACTGCCCTGCCAAGAGCAGGTAATTTGGGCCTGAAGGTGACTTTAGACACTGCCTCATTTTATGTGGGTCTGAACTGAGGCCTACAGAGATGAAGTTACTCACCTGAGGATGTACAGTAGATCGGTGTAGAGATGAGGTGAGAACCCATAGTGCTAATGTCAGCACTTAAAATTTATAATCCTGTACATTTTATGTGGTTTTCAACTTAACTAATTGGAACAGAGTGACCCTGTAAGACAGGAAAGTCAAGAGTTATGATGCCCATTTTACAAGTGAGAAAACTGAGGCCCTGATAAATTGAGAGCCTTGTCCGTAGCCCTGTAGCTCTTATGGTGGAGCTTGAATACTCTGCTCCACTCAACCAGTGTTCTCAATCTTGGTGGTGCATTAGAGTCACTGGAAAAATACTTACACCTGGACTCTATCTCAGACCAATTGATTAGAATTTGGGGGATTGAGACTGAGCACTCATATTTTTAAAAACTCTCCAAATAATCCCAATGTGTAGCCAGGGTTGAGAATACTGCACTACCTCTAAGACAGCATAAAATTTCATCTATCCTGCCACTTCTGATATTTTGATGGTCTTGCTTAGAGCCTAGTGTTAAGAAAGAGTCTGAGGCCAAAAGTCTAAGATCAAGGTGTTGGCAAGGTTAGTTTCTTCTCCTTGGCTTGCAGATGGCTGCCTTCTTCTGTGTCCACATATGGTCTTTCCTCTGTGCATGCATCCTTGGTGTCTCTCTGTGTATCCAAATTTCCTCTTCTTAAAAGGACACCAGTCAGATTTGATTAGGAACCATCCTAACCTGCTCATTTAACTTAATCACTCCTTCAAAGGCCCTGTCTCCTAATACACTCATATTCTGAGGTACTAAGGATTAGGACTTCAACATAAGAATTTGGGGGGGACACAATTCAGCCCATAATAGGGTGAATCCTTGTAAAATGTTGAAAAATAATTCTTATCCTTGTTTATCAGGCTCTCAGGCTTTGGGTTAGAACAGTCTTAACCAGGGCAGTTTGCTTCCCAGAGGACATTTAGCAATGTCTGGAGACATTTTTGGTTGTCATAGCTAGAGTGAGAGGTTGCTAATGGCATCAAGTAGGTAGAGACCAGGGATGCTGCTAAATACCATGCAACACACAGGACACCCCTAATAACAAAGAATTATCTGGTCCAAAATGTCAATTGTGTTGAGGCTTGAGAAATCTTGAGTTAGAGAGACCTCAGTTGGAATCTGTGTTGTGATACCTAATAGACATCTGGCCTTGTAACATGCTCCATCTTTATGAATATCCTCATCTGTATAGTCCTTATAGTGGGTTAAATGAGATAATCTATTGCAGCTTTTAGCATACGGCCTGACTCCTGGAAGCTCTCAACAACCTTTAAGTGCTTTATAGATTTCTCCCCCAACAGATGCCTCACTGGAGAGCTCAAGTGGGAATTAGAATTGGGAGATGTCCAGCATGAGGCAAGAGGAAGGGCCACGCCAGGCACAGGTAGGTAAGCAGGCCACAAGAAGGCAAAGGCCAAGGCTTGCAGAAATATATTGAATTCCATATTTTCTTTGGATGTTTTCCAGTTTCAAATATGTCTACTTCATTGGGCGAAATACGGCTTGAATTAGGGACAGCCTTTTCTCTGAACATAAAAGGTTACATCATGCATTTCCAGGATCTGTGCAGCCTGCTTCTTCTTCCTCGAAATCATTTAGAAAGATGTGTCGGGCACATCAGATTTCCTGCTTGTAGTGTCAGGTCTGGAAGGCCCCCGAGGGGGAGGAGGGAGTGGCAGAGGGGTGGAAAGCAGTCTTTAGAGGGGAGGACTGTTTGACACACACTGATACCCTCAGAGTTTTCTTCTAATTAAAAAGATACTAGAATGCAAACAATGAATCATGGAACACTACGTCAAAAACTAGTGATGTAATGTATGGTGATTAACATAACATAAAATAAAATTTAAAAAAATAAAGAATGCAATTCTATATTAGGACCCACACTGCACTTTACAGAAAGGTTTAATTACCTGGGCACTAAAGTAATCTTTTTATGCTATTACATTAGCTTCCTCCAACCTACCCATGATGTGATCTCTGGGCTAGCAGTATTTGCTTCGCAGGGTCTTTGTTAGAAATGCAGAACCTCAGGCTCCACTCCTGAGGACCGGGTGAGGCAGAACCTGCCTTGTAATAAGATCCCCAGGCGAGAAGCATGCTCTAGTCTCTGTGGTATGGCTCCCTCTCCTTTTTACTGGAATTTTCTCTTTCACCCTGCTTTCACGGCTCCACAGACCTCTTGTGCATTTGTCTTTCACTGTGAGCCACCTCAATCCTTTCTGGGCTTCAGTGGAGTATAAATATTTAGTAAATGTAACGTGTTATTGGTCGTCCAAACCAGGTTCTGGCATAGAACTCTTCTTAATTGTTTTTGATGTCCGCTCTACAGGTTAGGAGCGGAGGCTCAAAAAGGATGACCCTGACCGAGGAAGGCAGTGCTCAGCAGTGGCTTCAAGGGTTTCATTAGCTCCCATTACCACCCCCAAGCTGCCACTACAAATTATCTAATATTAATATAATAAAATGGTGAACATTTTGCATAAAATTGCACCTGATAAATAAAATTGTGCAAGCCGTACAAATCCACTTCAAGACACTCCCCTCTCACCCCTCCAGCCCTTCCAGCTCGCTCGTGGTCCCTATTGCCCTTCCAAATGGAACTTGGAGAGTGACACTGCACACAAGGCCACTTCATTCCACCACGTTGCCCCAACGTTTCTTCTGGAAACTAAGGAAGGAAAAGTTTTAAGTCACTTCCCAAACACTTTGAATCAGAAAGTGTTTTTGGAAATTTCCCACAACATTATGAGGGATCTTCCAAAGGAAAATGTCTTAACTGGCTATTCTCTAGTCCCTTCCTGTCCAGTTCTTTTAAACAGAAGGAATTTGACTGGCTGTCCTGGATCAGGTTTTCCCCCTTCCACACTGTCCCACAATGTGTCAGACGAAGAAATGAGGTAAGGTGTGCGGTGGAGGAAGACAATGTTGTGTTAGCAAGGAAGACTGTCATTTGAAACATGATGCTGGCACACAGGCTTTTCCAGATCTGATTAGAATGTTATGGAATGGCCTATAGAAAGACTTTGCAATGTCTCCCTCTGAGAAGGCATTTAATGAGCAAGGGAAGTTGTCTTAGTGTGGAAGGGTTCAGACAGATGCTTAACTACAGTGGAGACTCAGGCAGAGAAAGAACCTACCTGGCTAGCCTAGTGCACCAAGGAGACAGGAAGCCTTTCTCATGAGCCTGAACTGCAGGTTGATCAGCAGGACTGTTGCTAAGAAAACTGGTAATCTACTTTTTAATTTTTCTTCTTACCATATTACCAGAGGACTATAGAATGGTCATTATGGGCCAATCTGTGTAATTTCCATGTACAATATTTAAATATTTTCAGGTTGGTTTCCATTTTGATAGCATGTTGTTCCTTCATGTTTATCAGCCTGTGTAATCAGAGGAAGGTTTAGGGTGGGCTCTTGCAAAACAACCCTATGAACACATATGTATCATATGAATAGTGTGATTCTTTTCTGCTTTCCCTGTTGTGTCAGATACAGGAATAGAAATAAGACCTTCACGATGACAGTTTAATATTTTTCCTCTCTGCTCCTATAGCTTATTACCATTTGACATATTTTCTGGGGAAAGAGGGGTATTGTAATTTTCTTTGGTGCCTACCAATTAAAGACTAAGCATTTTGATGGAGGGGGTGGATCATGATCAGAAATAAATAGGGGTGCCTGGGTGGCTCAGTCGGTTAAGCGTCTGCCTTCGGCTCAGGTCATGATCCCAGGGCATTGGGATTGAGCCCCACGTTGGGCTCTCTGCTCAGCAGGGAGTCTGTTTCTCCCTCTTTCTCTCTCTGCCCCTCCACGCACTTGTGCGTGCACTCTCTCTCTCTCAAATAAATAAATAAAATCTTAAAAAAGAAAAAGAAATAAACTCTGAAGCAAGTAATATCCTGTTTTTCTGAAAATAGTTTGAGAATAAGAAACAACAGGAGAATGCAGAAAATATGATCTGTTATCTCAGATTGTTTCTAAAACAAACTATTTTCCAAAAATAAAAATGAATTTTTTTCTATTATGCAATTGCTCTGGCTTGCATAAATCCAGTGGGCACTTTCAGCTGGGCAGAAAATTCCCAGTTTGTTTAAGTTACAAGAAATAGTATCTTCATTTCTTTTTGACATAAAGGCCATTCATTCATTGATTTGTGAACTGATTCAGTCATTCATTGGACAATATCTATTGAGCATGTATTGTACAGAGATGAATGGCCCTGCATGAAGGAATGCACACTCACGGGGACAACAGACATATGCGTCCACTATTACCAGTGTGGTGATTGCAAATCACAGGTCTGCAAGCCCTGAGTAGGGATCCTCGTCTGGTTTGGGACTCTCAAGGAAACCTTCCAAGAAGGAGGGTTGAACTGATTCTTGATGAATGAAGAATAATCAGTTAAGTTTTGGCGAAGTAAATGAGAAGAGGAAGGGGTTTAGAAGAGGAGAAACAGCACATGTAGACACGGAGGTCAGAAAATGTGGTGGGTTCACGGAGCAAAACGAAAAGCAAAGCTATGCCAGGAGGCGGTGGGGTATCCTTGAGTGTTATGAACTGAATGCCGGTTAGTGCTATTGAAAGAGAGGAAAGAAAGAAACACAGTCCTGTGATTCCTTAATAGATCCATGCTTCCACCAGATTTCAAGACATGTTTTCCTATGTGTTTAATCCCATATTGAGAAGGGTCTATTGTTCTCTGTTCTCCAGGAAATGCTCCATAGTCAAAACATCACTTGACATTCCATCCTCTTGCAACAAGCAGGATGGCTGAAGCTATACTTTGTCTTATAGTTATGATCCATGACAATTACATTACTAAGAATAACAGTCTTTAGAGCAAGATCCACAGATTTATCACTAGCATTTAAATCAACGCCCAGTCACTTAAATAAATATCCACTTTGCTAAATTACTTTCTCTGTCAGTGTCAGAGAGAAAAGGAGTGCCTGAGAGCTTTTGTTTGACATTAGAAATGAAGACCCAAGGAGCAGGGATGGGCAAATTGAGAAATAAATTTCTCAGATAGTTAAAATATCAATGCTATGAAGTAAGAGGAGTATTTCTGAACATCTATGTGAAAGGATTTGGCTCCAGGGTGTGAACGAGTGCCCTAGTCATCTGGAGGTAGAAATCAGAAAAAGAGAACAGTTTAAAAGCACAAAACCCATTTTGACACATGTCTGTTTGGAGCAGTTGGGAGTTTTGTGAATGCCTCGCCAGGTGGCTTTTTAAGCTCTCCCTAATCTCTAATGAGTCTGCCTTCTTGTCTCACAACTGGGCATCTGTCACTCCTCTCAGACTTGGCAGAGGGTATTGTTGATAAGGGAAAACCCGTGAGGCTCAAAGGTCTTATGAGCGGCTCTTTTCCCTCTGTCTGCTAGGATGGTCTGCCCTTTAATAAAAATAATGGCCAACCTTATGTGGTGGTGTCTCAGGCATTTTACAGATGTGATTTCATTTCATTCTACATCAACATTATGAGATAAGTATTGCCATCCCCGTCTTCATGGGAGGAAACTGTAGTTCAGAGGAGTTTAACTAACTTACCAAGGTCACCTTGCCAATAAGTGGTAGAGCTGGGTTTGAACCCAGGCAGTCAGATGCCCAAACCATGTTTTCCCAACATAACGTACTATCTCCCTGTGGTATCTGGACTTGTAGCATAGGATTTGTGTTCCAACCTCTTAAGTTCCTGAATCAAGTTTCTTAGAGCATACTCTTTTCCACTGAAACAGAGTTATCCACACAGAGAGAGAGGCATAGAGATAAAAATTTAAAAACCCTAAGACTTATGCCTAAGATGCTGTGGCTACAGAAATTATCCATGAATCTTCCACTATAGGCAAAGTGATTTTGAGCAAGTCACTTGACTTCTTTGGTTCTACATCTGTAAGCTGAAGGAATGGGGTCAGATGTTTCTTTAGGCTTCAAATCTATAAATCTGATATACTCAGCAAACAGAGAAAGAAGGCTGGGGGGCTTGGGGGGTGGGCTTCACAGTAAGTGCCTAAGTTCGTTTGGGGGTTTATGTTACAGGAATATGTTAGCTGGGGCTCTTTAGGCTGCAATTATAGAAACCCAACCTGAACATGTTCAAACTAGGTGATTTTATTAATTTCATGATTGAGGAACTCCGTGAACTCTGAAGTAGGCAGCTGGCCTTGAAGAAGAGATTTTGCAGCTGGGGCATTGAGAAACCCCCAAGTTCCTGCCCTCTTGGCCTCTCTTCTCTGCCTCTCCTGATACTTGTTTCCTCTTTCTTACAGAACAGTCTTCCCTGTTTAGCTGTCCAGGTGGCAGAAACTCACTGTCTCTTAGATCTGATCCAAATTTTGCAGGAACTGATTTCCATGACTTGGGTCCCCTTGGACCAATCAACAGCAGCCAGAGGGTGGAGTAACATAGTAGGGACAAGTTGCTCCCCTTCATCTTGGAGGGTAGAGAAGAGCCGTAAGTTGATAATGAGCCAGGTTGAATTATTCCAGAGAATGAGAACCATGACTCCCATTTATTCGAGGTGATGGCTAAGATGATGAGATACTGAAGGACTTATACACTCTCATATAGCAAATGACTAGATGGACGAAGAATGAAGCATAGATTTTAGCTTTTAGTTCTCTCTGCCTACTTGACTGTATTTCATTAGATCTCATTAGGGAATCTACTACCTTATTTGAGTTGACTATGTAACTGCTTTGAGTGGTAGTTCTAAGTACCAGAAGAAGGAATCTAATGAATTATATCCCCTCCCCTCTCCAAAAGGTACACCTTTTCCTATGCACATTCAGTTGATCCAAAGTAAAATTAAATTGAAATTGTCCCCTTTCACAGTAAGCTTTCATTCAAATGCTAACCTTATAAGACTGTTAGGAAAGATTTTATCAAACCATTTCAGAGGTGAGCAATAAATAGATCCCATACTTCTTATAAAGCTTAAACCTCATACCTCTCAGCCCTGAGAGTATGGCTGCAAGGTATCATTGTGGCTTTCTTAAAAGGCCTTACGTCTCTACCAGTAGGATGTGATCTTGTTTGAGGGACCCAGGCACTTGGAACTATGGAAGAATTTCCTTTGTGTGAAACTTAGCTCAAACATGCTCTGTCACGCTTGATGGAGTTGTTTATGGGCTACTTCCTTTCAACCCCAACCAGCAGGCCCATGGCTGCATTTCACAAGCTATTAAAAACACGAGCTCTCTCTTTTTTTGTGTGTGTGGCATCTAACCATTTATTTTGAATATTACATATTTGGAAAAGCATTCAAAATAGAAAATGACGGCTTTGGGGGATTCTGACTATGTCCTGAGTAAACTAGATCCATAATCTGAAACATATTCACATTATGCAGGAATGATGACCATGGTCTGTTGCCATGATTTTTTCAATACTTGAAAGCTTCATTTTTCTGTTTTCAGGGAATTATGTTTTGATTTCTGTTTTCCATAGACAGTAGCAGACACTCACCTCCCTTAATCATTCATGACCTTCCCTCACTGTTTTTATTTTGGCACCAAAGAGTTTCTCCTTCTCCAAAAATACCCTCCAGAGCATTCAACATTTTTCTTAGTTATCACTTAAACCAATACAATCTTTTGTTAAATTAAATTCTTACAGTTTATGAAACACTTTTGGGAACATTTTATCATTTGATCCTCTTCTAAACCTTGTGAAATAGTTATCATTCTCATCTCCATTTTACAGATGAGGAAACTGAACTTTATAGAGTTGCCGAAAGTCACACAAGGTGGGATCTGTGCCCAGGGCTTCTGTCTATAGAGCCTGTGCTACTTAATCTTTCATTCATTCATCCACCCACTTACCCGTTCATTCATTCATTCACTCATTCATTCATTCAGCAATAGTTTAGTACCGGTAGTATGGCAAACAGATAAACCAGCACACCCTGCCTCTAGATGCTTTAGAGGCTCAAGGAAATCCAGTGGAATGTGATAGATCTTCTGGTAGGGTTAGGACATTGGGTTTGCCCAAAGAGGCTTAGCTGTGTTGTGTCTGATAGCACCACACTTGACTACATTGTGAGCTATTCCCACAAGTACTTGACCATGTGTTGCACTAGGCCTGTTGCTTTTTCCAGTGAGGGCTAAAAGCATGTGGATGACTACAGAGCAGAGAGGGAGGGGACTCATTAGCCCTTCCATCTGGCTCAACTGACAGAGTTTTAACCATAATATTGTGCTGATGACAAGACACACACTGTGCTTTTATCTTTCTTTGCCTTTCCTTTGAGCTTATTTCCAATGGCTGCTGATTTTATCTCTTAGTAGAAAGACAACTGTGTTCATTTCTTCTGCATTCTAGCTAGGGGTTGGCAAACTTTCGGTAAAGGTCCATAAGAACAGGACCAGGCACTTGAGTGAGGCACTTGCGTCAGGTAAAAATACTGGAGGGGGTAAAAACAAAAACAAAAACAAAAAAAAACCCTCAGTAATTAAGATAAATACTATTTCAATACAATATTTTAAAAAATCAATACAAAAATCCATGATGAACAACATATCAAAAATTTCAGCAAAATCAGATGAGATGCAGTGCTGTGCAGAGCCATGTAGGAGCCTGGGGTGAAAGAAGAGTGATACTAAACCTTTGATAGAGCATTGAAACCCTATGCAGGGTTGGGTCTTAATTTGACCTCTTATTTCCAGGACACCTCAAAATGTTTTTTCTCAGTGGGTCTCCTTGGGGAATCTCTTTTCTGTTAAACATGCCTCACTGCTCCTAACTATCCCCAACTTTGGAAACCCAACTTTTGATTTCCAAGGAAACCTCAGAGTTTAGAAAATGTTTCTGAGGTATTCCTATAGCAAGTGATCATTCCTAAAGCACTGGGAAGACAAGAGCATCTGTGGCTTCCTGGGCCTTAGAAGCCTGTTAGAGATGTCATTATACTTCCAGATGTGGCAAAAAGAAGGCATTTGGGCATCTCTTCCCTTGTGAATTCTTGTTTGATCCCAAAGTCAGAATTCAAAAGGTGTTCTTCATTCGCACTACTAACATTTAACCTATTTTTGAGTAATCATAAATATATTTAGTTTATTTACAAATCCTCTTTATAGATTTTGAAATGTATTACAGATATTAACACCGGCAAAACAGGGTGAGGGTCACTTCACTGATATGTTTGCTTTGTTCCCTCTTTTGTTGGTTATTAATTAGATAAAAGAAGAGGGCTGTAGTCTGAATGTTTGTATCCCTGTAAAATTCATTTGTTGAAACCTAACCCCGAAGGTGATGGTATTAGGAGGTGAGGCCTTTGGGAAATGATTAGGTTTTGAGGGCCCCAGGATTTGTGCCTTTATAAAAGAGGCCTAAGAAGGAAGAGGTGGTATATATATACAAGGGAATACTATTCAGCCATTAAAAATATGAAATCTTAACCATTTGCAATGACATGGATGGAACTGGAAGGTATTATGCTAAGCAAAATAAGTCAGTCAGAGAAAAACAATTATCATATGATTTCACTCCTATGTGAAATTTAAGAAACAAAACAGATGATCATAAAATAAGACAGAAAAATAAAATAAGACAAAATCAGAGAAGGAGGCAAACCATAAGAGACTCTTAACTATAGGAAAAAAACTGAGGGTTGCTGGAAGGGAGGTGGGTGGGGGGATGGGGTAACTGGGTGATGGGCATTAAGGAGGGCACTTGATGTAATGAGCACTGGGTGTTATATGCAACTGATGAATCACTAAACTCTACATCTGAAACTAAGAATATACTATATGTTAAATAATTGAATTTAAATAAAATTTTAAAAATGAAGTTAAAGAGAAAATAAATTTAAATAAATAAATAAATAAATAAAGCCTGAGAAAGCTCCTTTGCCCCCTCTACCACATGAGCTTACAACTAAAGGGTGCCATCTATGAACTAGTGTCAAGGAGAAGCTGTTCAGGGTGTCCATTTCCCAGCCAGGAGCCCCAGGTCAGATGAACAGAAGGCTGCATGTTACATACAAGTGAGGGGCTGGCTGTTTTCCTACAGAGTCACATCTTTTTATGAATCAACATCTTTATGCGAATAACTCTTTCCAGCCATCCTCTCTTCCTGGAGGTAGGTTCCTCTGAGCCCCACCACACACTATGCGTGGTCTCTCTCATGTACCTGCTACCTGTGCACTGAGCCTAATGCCTGACCTTCAACACGGAAATCCGTTACAAGTATGGTGGACTTAGGGGCAAGGACTGCATTCCCGTCTTCAGTCTCTAGGGTTGGGCTTCTCTAACACCTCTTTGTTCATATCTGGGAAACAGCATTTTGCCTTCTTGGGCAACCTGTGGTCCCAGAGCTGCTTGGAGAGTTTCAGTTGTCATTCTCTATAGAGGGACCACATTTCCTAAAATAAAAATTTGTTGAACTATACTTCAACTATGACCTTACATTGCAAGAGAGTACTTTAAATCAGGATTCTCTAGGAAATTCAGTATGAATCTATGCATTTTTGATAAATGTGTGGATTTAAAAATTATTTCTTAATTTTTATTATATTAGGACTTATATTGTTGATATATGCTGCCAGCAAACATTTGCATAATCGTGTTAGTATATAACTCATTTGGGGGGAAATAAACATTCTTCCTTGATCCTGAATATCATATTCAATACCTTCTCCTTGTCAAAGTTAACTGTCTTTGAGTTATGTTTCAGAGCTAAATCTGATTGATTTTACCAAAGGAATCAGCACATAAATGTGCATTTTTAATACAATACTTACAGGGGACTCTTTATTCTCTAAAAATGTAGCAGCATTATAGTCAAACAGAGTGAATCACATTCTGCCCAAGGTTAGGAAGACTTGAAGGACTGATCCAGTTAATGCCCTTGAGTTCTAAGTGGGGGTGCCCCAAGAATAACATACTGGGAGAGGGACAGAGTTACAATGGGAGGGAATGCCTTCTCCTGTAGGCTCTGGTCAGCTCAAAATAGCAGTGCAGTAAGTCCTCTCACTAGTTAAAAAAAGTAAAAAAAGACCAGAGATAGATCTCCTCTCAAGCTCTTAGCCCCTTGATGGTTTGTGCCATTCTTTATTAAACCTGTGTGACTTGAAAAGTAAAACTGGTGCTGTCTTGTGAGATACCACAGTCATTCCTGCACCCTGGTTTTCTGTTTGCCCTTTTCTCTTTCTCTGCCATTAAAATAAATGTCCCTTTCAAGATGTTTTATACCCATCTTAAGAATAACTCCTACAAATTGCCCACAGATAAAGCAAGAAATGACTTCTTTTTTCCAAACCTATTCTTTGGCACAAAAATATGAATTGATGTGTGTCTGGTTTGAAATGCACAGCAAACAAGGAAAGAAAAGCCACTGGGCAATTCTTACACTCCAGCCATAACCCCCAGCCCAGATGCAGTGCATTTTCCCACTGAGAATTAGGACTGGGGAGGGAAGCTGCCAGAATCAGGCAAAGTGAAGCTACAAGAAAATCTACACTCACACTCACAGTATTATCTCTTGTGTGGTGGACAGAAGGGGTGATCTGTGGGACATGCCAATGTTTGTTTAACTTTTTAAAAGCTGACCGAAGTGTAATGCAGTATCCAATCAATATGCTTGAGATGGATTTCCAGTAGGGGAAGTAGGCTTAATTCCTAGGTTTCCTCCCACTTCGTGGGGTCCTCTCAAGAAAAGACTGATGTGTTTGGTAAGATGGCTGCATTCACAGCGTGATAAGTGAACTTTAGGCTTCATTCATGGTTTTTAACATGAGTTTCTCCTTGAGTTAATTTTTTCAGAGACCTTAATAAGGTGTTTGAGTATCTTCCCTTCCTGTGCTGCATGCTGGAAGAACAGGGGCTTTGGAATAGCAGCCCCAGGCCTTAAAGTTTGTTCCAGCACCTCCTATCTGTGAGACTCATTTCTCTGAGTCTCAACTTTTCCATCCCATCTATGATATGGGTAGACTAATTCCCTGTGCACAAGATTTTTGGGAGGATGAAGGGAGAGGATGCATGTAATGTGATCGACGTTCATTCATTCCCTCACACACACACCCCCTCTTAAATATTTCTAAGTGATATTTCTGGGGAAAAAAAGGTAAATTGGCCAAATAATTATGAATTTCCAAACGAGGTTTGTTTACTAGCATTATAAACACACATATATTTAATATTTTAAAAGAGGGGAAAAAGATTGGAAGAAATTAAGCTGCAAATCTAAATTACTTTAAAGGTATTTCAATATTTATTTATCTATTTATATCTGGCTTTGCTATTTTAGTCAGGGGCTTCCCCTCTCTAGCAAGCATGTGCCATTGTACTGAATATGTACTGTGTTTTGTATTTACAACCTTCAGACAACTAGAACATTAGGGAAATGAACTAGTTTCAACTAAAATACGTTGCCTGTTTTTAAAAATCTTTCTGATTTGATAAATCAAGAAGCAGTCCAAGAAACTTGGATGCAGCCTGGGCATTTCTGGCAAAGAAATCCCTATTCCACTTTGGAACCAGGTACAAAGAAGACACTTATCCCAGATAAGTGCCTGGGCTTCACTGCGAAGAAAGGCGTGGTTCAGAATCCAATATGTTTTGGGGGTCATATTTGCCAGCGTAGTCAAATCTTGGTGATTCAGGATCAGGAATATGTAAAATAGAAATGAAATTCATGTAAAATCTCAGCCTCATTTTTAACCAATGATTCCAATTTCTTGCAACATCAAGCTATTTTTAAAACTCAGAGGGAAACGAAATACTTAGACGTGAGATTTCCCCCTTTACTTTCACTCAACAAGCCCTTTGGAATCAGGCATTAAGAGTGTCAAGCAGGGTAAAAACAGAGCTGGGAGATGAAGCGCAGAGAGAGAGCTGTGTCAACAACAGTCAGTGGATGCACATCCCTGCTCTGTCCTTACTAACTGGGTGGCAACTGACAAGTTACGTAAACTCTCCCACTCTCAGTTTTCTCACCCGGAACCTGACAATAACAGAAGCAACAGAAACAGATTATTTACTTGCCAATTAATATGTCAAAATGACCAACTGGTTGAATATTGGTATTTTTTGCCTCTGTTCACGTATCAGTTATTTGCAACTTTTAAGGCACTTGTGAAAGCGTTTTCAAAAGAACATTTGTTTTAAAATCTTTGCTTTGTGACTTCTAGGATGATTTAGCAACTTTTCATGGACTCTAATGCCTTCTTTGTTTTGAGATTCCTTATATTTCTATTTTTAGTCATTTATGAAAATGAAGTTAAAAATAAAAGATAAAGCTAAAAGCACAATGAAGACAAAATTAATAAAAGCAAAATATCAACAAAAAGAGTGTCTGTCCATTTTTGCCCCTGTAGCCGCTATTTCCACACATTTTAAAAAATTTTTATATTTTGCAGTTTTTGCTAGATATTCCTGAGAAGGCCACTCATGTGTTATTTTTAAAAATGGAATGTGGAATAAAAAGCTAAGGAATATTTGTTTAGACTATTTCTTGGTATTTGAGCATTCTGGTAGGCATTGTTGTGCCTTTTTCTCAAGATCATTACTATACATCTAGATGGTACAGATCTTTCTATTTTGCAATTTCTAAAAAGGCAAAGTTGGAATAACTGCCAGAAAATGTGTTTAAATTATTTCAAAAGCAAAATACTTAGAAAGTTGTAAAATATCTAAAGAAAATTAATTAAAAATTAAAAATCTAATTAAAATTAAGAAAATCATTCGAGGATGCACATACATCCTCAATATGTGAATTACGGGTCAGAAACAAGAATTTCTGAACCGTTTTACTTTCAATCAGTTTACTTAGAACTGGACATAAAAATTTAAAACTCACAAAAAATATTGCCAGACAAATAGAGTAGGCAGAATTGGTTAAAAGTAAATACAATATTTGAAAACCAATGATCTGGAAAACAGACAAAAATGTAAAAACACACGTAAAATGTTGGTTTGCTCTCCAAATTAAAAAAACCTGCAAAATACATAAAAACTCATAATAGAGTACCAAAACTGCTTAATGATACACCAAAATGACTAATATATACAAAAAAAAATCTGCCTAACTCTGTTGCCGGCACAAAGTATTTGCTCGATACTATGTAGCTGTAAAACTTATGAATAGGTTTAATACCTTGCCTAAAATAAATGAGGTGAATCAAAAAAAAAAAAAATCTGCCTAGATTTTTACCTAACTAATCATTAAGCCAATTTGTTATTTTAACCAATTTGTTTTAAGCAATTCATCTATAATCATAATTTCCTATGATGGTGAATGAGGATGAAAATAGATGGTTTGTAAAGTAACTGGATCAAAACAGACACTTAATAAAACACAGCTCTCCATATTTTCTGAGGCTCAAAAACCTTGATGCCAAAAAAGTACAACAAAAATTAGTGTAACAAATTGAAATAAGCTTTAGGATTTGAGGACTGCTGAGGAATAATTTCTGCAAATTATCTTTTATTCAGCATGTCTGTTGTTTGCATACTTAATGAAACTGTTCTCTGGCAGAAAGACAAATACATACATAGTTGATTCAATTCTAAAACTCACTGTTTCGTCAATTTACGCAATGACAATTTGGTAAGCATTATTAGAAGAGGTGTATATAACCAGAGGCTCACCAGTTTCAAGGCTGTTTTCTGCATTCTCTCCCTGGACCTCCTGCTGTTGGTTTGTGATGATGACCAGCACCTGGACCATGGACTACAGTACCTGGTATTACGTGCAGTAATATCAGAATTTTTGGTTATATTCTTACTTAGTGATATATGCACACATATATCAGCTAAGCCAAATTATATCTCATGATTCATTTTCCTGTGGGTTTTTTTTTTTTAAATAACTTTTTGCTCTGTCTATAGTTAAGAGTTCTCTCATTTCCCATTCCAAAGAGAACTCTCTTTGGGCCAGTTGCCCCGTTGTTATCCTGTAAATAGCCCCTCCCTTGCTATAGCCTGTTGTATCTGTTTTCTGAAACCCATCTCTCTCTCTCTCTTTTAGGCTTACTCCCTCATTTTGGTGAAATGTATCCTCTGGTAAGCTCTTGAGAAAAATGTCCATGGGTATGTTTGAAACTTTGCATGTCTTAAACTACCATTATTTTATTTTTGCACTTGATTTATGATTTGCCAAGGTATAAAATTCTCAATCTTTTTTTCATTATTTTCAAGCCTAATATTGCCTCTAATATTGTTATGAGAAGTCTGATGTCACTCTATTTTCCAGTCCTTTTTGAAGCTTTTAAGATCCCTTTATTGTTAGCGATCTGACAAATTCATGATAACATGCCTTGGTGAGAGTTTTTATTATGCTGACCACTTGGTGTGCCCTTCCAATTTAGAGTCTGGGAAATTTTCTTATATTATTTCTTTGATAATTTTCTTTTTGCTACATTCTCTAGTCTCTTTTTCTGGAACTTCTGGAAATAGGACTTCTTGAATAAATTCTCCATATCTTATCTTTTCTATTATGTCCTTTCAATTTTTGTCCTATTTTGGGAAGGTTTCTTTTACTTGACATTTTAACTTTTTGCTGATGAAAAATAGTTAGCTATTAGATTTTTAATATCCAAAAACCCCTTCTTCTTCTTCTTCTCTGATTACTCACCTTATATAGCAACCTGTTCATATTTCATGGTTTCTTCGAAATTCTCTATTGCTTCAAGCAGTATCTCTGTTATTTTTGAGTTCTCTTTTGTTTGCTTATTTGTTTTTGTCTCCCTTGTTCATTTTGGAAGCTTTCCTCAATTGCCTAGTATCCTTGGCTATCTTTTCATATGTTAAAAGTGGGCTACTAAGAAGGTGATTGGAGATGGTGTACGCATCGTGTCACCATGCCTCGCCGTCGTGTGGTCAGCTGCTAACTGGCCTTTTCACTGGTGACTCACATGTCAGTAGCTACCAATCTTTTTGAGGGGCTGGTACCTCTGAGGAAAATCCTCTATCTCCTGCCTTAGAGTTTTAAACTTGGCTACTGGTGTTCAGAGATGGGTGGGGAAGGGAACTGGGGGTATCACTATTCAGTATTCAGACTTACACTTAATTGCTATATTTTTAATCTGCTGTCCTAAATGTCTGGGTCCTTTCTTAAGGAGTTTTTCTAGTTCAATTTCTCCAGGGACTGTACCACTTCTCTCTGGTCAGGGGAGGATTGCTGTTGATAAGGGTGGAACCTGGAGTTATAACTGACTCTAAAATAGACTTCAGATAACCTCCCTGTTCTCGCCATCCTCTTTGCCCCTCCCTTCTTGGTGTTTTCAATGCCTGAGCATTTCTAGAGTTCCACAGAATGACTCAATTTGCTTCTCATCTACAGAGCCATCCACAGGCACTTAGTCCAACCCTCCTGCGCTCCTTTGGGGCCATCCTCTTTCTGTGTATATTATAGAATAAGGTTAGAGATGTCTCCTAATACTGTTAGAGTTTGTGTTTCTCTTTCTTATTCTACTTACTGTCTGGAGATGATTTTTAAAAGGATAAGGAGATAGAAGTGTCTTTACTATACCATCTTGAAATGTGAAGGTTCTGGTGTTAACTTTTATATCAGAATATATTGGGAGTGGAATATTGCTTTCTGTGACTACAAATTAATATCTCGACACTAAAGAGACTGAGCAAAACTTTGTTCTTCTTTTTATTATAATTAGATTTGGTTGTCATGGAGTTTTGAACTTGTGCTGACTATTGACCCTATATTTAGTTGTCTTAGACCTTCAACATCAAGTTGGCCAAATATCCCAAGTATTTCTGGGAGGGGAATTGGTGTTGAGGTAAACAGAGTCTCCTGGTCAATGGGCTCTTCACTGTGTGGGTCTCTCTCTTTAAGACCAGTCCTGCAGGGCGCCTGGGTGGCTCAGTTGGTTAAGCGACTGCCTTCGGCTCAGGTCATGATCCCAGGGTCCTGGGATCGAGTCCCACATCAGGCTCCCTGCTCTGCGGGGAGCCTGCTTCTCCCTCTCCCACTCCCCCTGCTTGTGTTCCCTCTCTCGCTGTGTCTCTCTCTGTCAAATAAATAAATAAAATCTTTAAAAAAAAAAAAAATGCTCTTTAAAAAAAAAAAAAAAAGACCAGTCCTGCATGCTGCTTATGTCCACTTAAAAGAGTTAATGCTCTTCGTCTTTGCTTCCCATCTCTTAATCTGGTGCAAAGGAAAGATAATTTGCTCTCTAATTATTTCAGAGTGTGAATCCTATGAATGAGGTCTGTGAACTTGGACAACCTAAACAATTTTGCAAGCTCAACCTCTTCTCTCACAAGCTGGGGAAACTGATACCAGAGTTATGGATAATATTAAACAAATGAAGAAGTTCATTCATTTATTGATTTAACAAACATTTCCTAGGCTTCTTTTAAGTGCCAGGCATAATACTTGGCATTGTGCAAAGATGCAACAATGAGTAAGCCAAAAATCCTTGATGGCAGTTGAGCAGGGGAGGGAAGCACAAGAGTGGTTATTAGGGTGTAAAGTGGTGAGGGCTGGGACAGAGGGATGCATTATGGAAGCACAGATATGAGCAAGCAACCCAGCACTGGGGGTGTGGGAGCATGTTAGGGGTCGCTCTCGATAGGGTGATAACTGAAATTGACAAGCAGATCTTAACAGAAAAGCAGGAGCTACCCAGGTGAAGAGGAATTATAAGAATATTCCATGTTATGGAGACAACATAAATAAGGATTACAAAGGTGAGAACGACATTGTTTGTACAGGAAAGTGAAAATGATTTAGTGTTAATGAATCCCCTAACAAAGACTCCAGCACTCCAGAAATGTTAGTCACCTCCCTCCCTGCAAATCCTAAATGTGGTCTTACTAAAAATTCAAGGGATTCTCAATTCTTGGAGCCAAGACACAGAGATATCTGTCATACACGTCAGGTGTAGCCACTGCAGGACGCATGTCTCTTTACACACTTGTACGTATGTGCGAGTGTGTGTGTGGTGTGTGTGTAGGTGAGCTTGTGCTTTGTTGTCCGAGGCTGGTTTTACATAGGCTTTGTTAGGGAGCCAATTTCTTCGTCTTGGCGGTTCAGTTTGACCTCTGCCATTAGTATATTAGATTAGAGTATAATCTAATATGCATGTATATATAATACACAAAAAATATACACTAATGTGGTCTATTAGGTTACACTCTGCTGTACTTCTCTGTGAACTCTCTGTAGAATTCTCTATGCAAACAGCTGTCATGTTCTATGAAAGTCCTTGTGCTCAGACTGGTGCCACAAAGGGGACTTTTTCTCAGCACTGAGTTAGGTTTGCCTATTCCTGAATTCCCTGAAAAGGTATTCCTGCCAATGACTGCAGTGGCATTGAGTTAGAACCTTCTCATTTGAGGCCTTTGGGGAATTCCAGCTCAATATTAAAACTCTGCTATTGAGGCAAACATGGATTTTTCTAATTAGATCCTTCACAAAAGGGGATGGATTCGTCACCTATAAGTTCTCAATCTTCTCTCTTTGAGTCAGAGACGATTTGACAGGACCATCATACAAATTGCTCTATTGGTTTTTATGGCTTTGCTTATATTTTCTATGGGGAGCATAGTGTGACTTCATCATTGCTGGGCTTCGCTTATTTCAGAACAGTGGTAAACATTTTCTGTCATTAAGTGTATCTATAAAATGATGGTAAAAATCATGGAGATAAATGTGGCCTCCATCATGTCTATTCTCTTGAGAAAAAGGATTCTGGTGTCAATGCTGCCTTCAGATCCTGAAGCACAGTTATTGGATATTCTCAATTAATTTCATCCTTTTAAGGAAGAATTCCATTGTGGAAACCTCACAATCATGTCTTATGAATATAGTGTGGAAAATAATTCAGTATATGCGTGTGGTGTGCCTATGAAGTAATGAGAATCATTTGTTTGGATACTTTGCAAAAATGGTTCTGAAGGTAGTTTTTAAAAGAGTTTCAGAAAAAATTTTTAGCACAATTGAAATACTTTTAGTTTATTTGCTTGCTCATTTATTCATCTAATATCTATCAAGACCTATTATTATTGTTCTGATACGCTGCTAGGTACTGGGAATGAAAATGATGAGCGAGACAGCCTGTCCTTTGATGAGGGATCCATCCACTTTGGGTGGTGGGGTGGGGAAGGCATAGAAGAAATACATGAAACACAGTATGATAAATGCTATAGTGTTGATATATTCTTATGTCTTCTACGTATTATATATTATTCAATAGTAACCAATTCCTAGGTTGTTAGGGAAGGCTGCATAGAGAAAATAAGGCCTTCCTCCCAAGCTGAATTCCCTGAAGAACAGGATTGTGTTGGGAATATTTAAGTTCTGCCTTTCTTTTAAAAGACAATACTATTACTTTGTAGATGTATTTATAGTTACGTATTTGTACTGGATATTTGAAGTTCAAGTGGTATACCTATGGAAGGAAAAATTTCTGGACAAATTATAAAAGAAAGTCACCAGCTCCATTTCTTTTAGAAGTAGTAAGCGCTATGGTTATTATTTATAAGACAACAATAAACATGAAAATCCTTTTCCTATTGTTCAAATAAGTATTGCAATTGTTACTATCATTTCTACCTGTACCCATTTGTGCTTTATATCAGCTATCAGACACAAAGTTATCAAAATGACTAATAGAGGTCCTCGAAGTTTTTTTTTCTTATAGCAAAGAGTTCACGAGTTGAAATGAAAGAAAAGAAAAAGTAATAGAAATTATTGAAAAACATATTTACTGCACATTTTTAGGGAAATGCTATTTTATTACCTTAAGGTAAGATGGAGAAGCCATAATCCAAGTGAAAAAAGCTTAACATCTAAATTCTTTATTTACTTCTATTGATCTTGTTTTCATCAGTTCATTCCTTTCTACGCAACTTTCTTGTGCAGAGATAAAGACCTCAACCTAAGATAAATGTAACAAAATTCACAATTTAGTCATTGATCATAGCATTTTGGAGGTGAAATATTTCCTTTTAGCCAACACCAGGATTGGTTGCAGCTAGTGCAGGTAAGGCATTAAAAAGACACATAAGGGTTACGTAGATCCTTCCTTGAAGAAAGAGAAGCCTAATAAGAGTCTCAATAATGTAATGATACTGCCAGATTCATGTGAAAAGCTTGTGGTATGCCTATGCTCTCTCGTGCAAAAACTCTTAGAATATCGGAAGCCTGAGAAACCTTTTAAGATTGACCCATGTTAGTATGACATACTCATTTATTATCTGCTAAGTACAGACCTCACATTTGCCAGGTACTGAATTCTTGCCCTCGTGGAACAGATGTACTAGTAGATTAAAGGAATAATTGTGTTAGGCATGGTTTATGCTTCTTGTTGATGAAGCAACATACACTAAAATTCAGTTTTAGAACAGGGTGATTTCTAGGGCATGTGGCACAGAAAACAGTAAGTATAATGATCTTGAAGTTCTGAAACGAGACCCAGTTCATCATGATGATTGGTTTGAGTCTGGAAACCTCCTAGGATGGGACAGCTAAATTTACATGTTAGAAAGCGGTGTGACCACAGCTCTGGAGTCGCCTCCTGACATGTTATTGAATTTCAGGGCCTGGACTCTGGCCTGAGAAGTGAGTGTTTATAATTACATGTTTTCACATATGTTTTCCTGACTGCTGTATATTTTGGCTATTGTTTATATACACACTGCATAGGAAAAAAAATACGCTTGACAAGAAAATTAACTAAAAGATTTTGATGTTAAAAATGACAGGCAGACTTGGGGCCTGAAATCTCGTAAGAGATGTGGGTGGTGAAAGGTTAACATGAAGGGAAAAAAATCTCCTCAGATGTGTTTTTAGGTGTATAGACTAGTCCTTCCACAAAGCCACCACACATGCAAACCTAACATTCTTTGTAAGTCTCGAACAATAGACACCCTAAGAAGATGACATCACATTGCATGTTTTTGGTCAGGAGAAGGCATATTAGTGAATAGGGTGGCCTGCAGCAGCCTTCAGCCGGTTCAGTCCTGTGACTGACTCGGACAAATAATTCCTCCAGTGGCTACATAATTAGGTGTCACAGCTGTTGTGTGTGGTGCACGTGGCTGAGAGCCCGAGTGAGGTATTTGTGAGGCTGGGGATTGGTGAGGCTGATTTTCAAGGTGTTCCTTCTTTGTTCCCGTTAAACCTCTTCCTTGCAGAATCCGTCCGAAAGACAAGCTTTATATTGAGAGAGATTATGCTGAATCCCATTCAGTAAGCAACGAGGTGGTAACGTAACACTCCTGTGACAAGCTTTGGACTTAGCTTGCCCATTCCTCACTGAATGATGTTTGGTAAATACCAAGAGACCGAAAGGAGTCCGGAATACTCCCCAAGTCAGCCTGTAACTCAACTCCGCTTGTAGCAAATCTAGATGAAAGACTCTGAGTTGTTCAATTGTTTTTCTCCTGCCGAACACTCCTCAGAAGTTGAAGGTAGAAAAGTGGAGACAGGAGTGGAGGCCATAAAGCCCAGGAGAGCTGGAAGGTTTCATAGCAGGTACTAGGGCCATGCCAGGGCAATGATTGAAAGAATTTTGTTGCAATTCCCTGCTATTATTTTATTTTCCTTTAAACGGCAGATCCAAAATTTAAATTCCTTCATAGCTACCTCAGTCACCTCTTCTGCCTTGTCTAGAATCTGCTCTCATGGTCAAAGATTAATCTCCAGGGGAGAAGGATGATCATGAAGTGGTTTTCCCTTAGAGTTGTCTTTATTTCTGCATGTTTGGCCTCTGACATAATTACCTTTTCTAATTTAATAAACATATGGAATTACTTTTTCTAAACATGACTAAAGGGTCAGAGTTTATGTTTCCTTTAATAAGATTACAAAACTTCTTAAAGTTGAGAGAGAATTTTTTTCACATGATAAAAAAATTCCTGAGAGATTCTTGATTTATTATTTTTTTGAATGCAAAGACTTGAGCACAATGTTTTAATTCTCATTAACTGCCTCTGTATAATTTTAACTATTCTTCATTTGATAGTTTATATCCTTAGGAGACATTACATAGTGTGCTGGTCCCAGTTCCCCATTTTAAAGGTGGGGAACTTTATTTATAAATATTCTGGCAGTTGTTTTTAGATTTCATTTTACCCCAAACATCCAGCTATAACTGTATATTTGAAAGTACCTGTAAAAATGCAATATGAAAGTATCTCCTCAAATTTGTTTTATTAGAATAAGAATCCCAAATATGTGTATAGAATTATACACTTGCAATAACAGCTGATTTGCAGGTGATTTTTTTTTTGTAGTAGAATTCTTTGCTTTATAAAGTAACTTTCCACAGAATTGATTTAAGTAGCATTCCTACCCAGTTCGTTTAGGAGAGGATTATGAATATGAAAAATTCCTAAGCACTTTGATGTACCTTTAACTTCATTTTTTAAAAAGATTTTATTTATTTATTTGACAGAGAGAGACAGCGAGAGAGGGAATACAAGCAGGGCGAGTGGGAGAGGGAGAAGCAGGCTTCCTGCCGAGCAGGGAGCCCAATGTGGGGCTCGATCCCAGGACCCTGGGATCATGACCTGAGCCGAAGGCAGATGCTTAATGACTGAGCCACCCAGGCGCCCCTGTACACTTAATGTCTTAAGAACATTTCTATGGAGTCAAGTAAGGCATTTATATATTTGTCTTTCATTCAGTGGATATTTTTTAGGTACTTTCTATGTGCTAAATGCTGGACTAAATGCTAAGTGTGCTATAATGACATACGCTTGTATTAGAGGGGGACATGGACATGTAGGCTGGGTTTACCATTGGGTATACAAGGACTATGGTAAATTATGCATACAGGGTGGGAAAGCACAAGAGAGGAGCATCTAACTCAGACTAGAAGAGAAAGGGGGACTTCTTAAAGGTGGTGATATTTGAAATTAGTTTTGAAGGATGACAAGGAGTTAACCAGTGAGAAAGGAGCAAGAACATTCTCGTTACAGAGAACAGCATGTAGGAAGCCTCCTTAAGGTATGACATTATCATGACACTGACCAGGACCTTTACGTGTAATCAAGAAGGTAAACATGAGAGAGTGATAGAAGATAAGAATATCTCTCCGTTTGATTCCTACTCATTGATTACTTCTCTGTCTCCTTGACAGCTTCCTGTTTTTTCCCCTAATTCCTAACTGCAGATTTTCTGAGAGCTCAATTCTTAGTCCTCTTCTGTATCTACATTCACACCGTTAGTGACTTCATTGAGTCTCATGGCTTTCAATGTCATCTCTGTGCCAAGAACACTCAAATGTAAATATTCTAGCCTAAATGCTCTTCCAAACTAAAAATTTGTCTACAGACTATCTTTCTGACATTTCTATTTGGGTGCCTAATAGACCTTTCAGACTCAACATGTCCAAAACTCAATTGTTCATCTTCCCCCCACTAGGCTGCTCCAGCCACAGCCTTCCTCGCCTCCATTGATGGCCACTTCATTCTTCCCAGTTGCTCAAGCAAGAATACTACAAGATACTTTTTCCTGTATTTGAGGTAAGATTCATAGAATATAAAATTCATCATTTTAACCGTGTTAATGTGTACAATTTGGTAGCTGTTAGTATTTTCATAATGTGAAAGCATCACCACTCTCTAATTCCAGAATATTTTCATCATCCCCAGAAGTAATCCTTTATCCATTACCAACCATTCCCCATTCTCTCCAGCTCCCCAGCTCCTGGCAACCACTAATCTACTGTTTGTAGCAATGGATTTGCCTCTTCTGGACATTTCGTATAAATGAAATTATGTAATATGTGACCTTTTGTGTCTGGCTTCTTTCACCCAGTGTGATGTTTTCAAGGTTCATCCATATTAGAGATTAAGCATATTTTTTATTCCTCTCATTCTCTCACACCTCACATCCACTCCATCAGGAAATTCTATTGGCTCCATATTTAAAATATACCTGGAATCTGACCACTTCTCAGTCCTTCCACTGTGACCTGGTGTGAGACCCTGCCATATCTCTTCCACATTATTACTAGAATCCCTATCGGTCTCCCTGCCCTATTCTCACCTCCCTCCAGGGGATTCCCCACATAGCAGTCAGAAGGATACTTTTAAAACCCAAGTCAGCCAGTGACATCTTCTTGATCAGTTGTGGTCTTAGCAGTAGTAAAAATAAATAAATAAAAAATAAAATAAAATGATTCAGTGATAATATACAACTGATATTCAACTCTTATTACAAACTACATTATTCTGTGTAAGTATTCAAGAAAGAAGCAAATATTTAGTTGAATCAATAATTATTTTTTCTGGGTGCTGGGTGGCTCGGTTGGTTAAGCGTCTGCATTTGGCTCAGGTCGTGATCCCAAGGTCCTGGGATCGAGTCCCGCATCAGGCTCCCTGCTCAGCTGCGGGGGGGGGGGGGGGGGTCTGCTTCTCCCTTTCCCTCTGCCTGCCGCTCTGCCTACTTGTGCACTCTCTCTCTATCTCTCTGTCAAATAAATAAATAAAATCTTTTAAAAAATATTTTTAAAAATTATTTTTTCCTATAAAACATTAATTAAATTAAAATGCAAATAGCATTTATCTATGTCACAAACTAAGCAGGTGATGACAAAAAAAGAATTAATCTCTGTATTTCAAGTTTAAAAGAAGAGTCTATTACGTAATAGCTGCAATTTCTTATTTGGAGACCCTTTGTTACTGAGAAAAATTTTTCTGATACATGAATAATTATAAAATAAGCCAATAAAATAAAATTTTCAGACACAGTTTTTCACTGTTCAAAATCTTTCAGTTAATAGTGTCAGTTCTCACTATTACACTCACTAGTGACGCTCACTAGTGTCAGGCGGGTAGCACATCAGCAGGAAGGATAAATTAGGCACTACAGGTGAATCATTGTGTAAGAGTCCTCAAGCTTTGGAACCTGTCATATATATTCCTTTTATTTTTCTCTGTTTTTCTAAATCTCCTGCCTATTTTCTAGGATAAATATACCAACGATAAGGGGGAGGGTGCACTACATTAAAGAATTTTTTTGGTGAAATTTGGTTTGAAAATGGTAAGCCATATTAAACATGAACTAATTTGATAGGGCTTAAGCTAGAGATTAGTTACCAACATGTTTATAAAGTAACATAAAACTTTAAATTCCAGCACTATGGCAAACATGACACCTAGAAATGTTAGATTGAATGAAATGTCTTTAACAAGAACAACAACAAAACAAACAAGCAAACAAAAACCCCCCAAATACGCACACACATCACACACACAAACAATTCAGAGCATGTCACTCTTTTGCTCAAAACCCAGCAGTGGCTCCCTATTCCATTCAGAGTAAAAGCCAAAGTCTCTACCATGTCTATGAGGCTCTTGGGATCCTTATAACTTTCCAAGGAGTTTATTTAAGTAGCATTCCCCATCCAGACTGGCCTACTCTCATTCTTTTTCACTGGGCCATTCAGGCCTTCTTGCTGTACCTCAAATATGGTCTTCTCCCAGTTTTAGGGACCTGACACTCACTCTTCCCTCTGCCTAGAGTGTGAACTCACTCATTTCCTTCAAACCCTTGCTCATGGGTCACCTACTCCATGAGGCTTCCACTGGTCCCCACCCCTCATCTGAAATTACAACAGGACCTCCCACTCCAGGACCCAGTCTCCCTAACCTTGCTCTTGTAAATATTTCTAGAACACATGTCATCCTCTAACTTGTTCTTTTCTCTCTTTCTTTTTTTCTTCATTTCCTGTGTGTGTATATCTCTCACCAGAATGTGAACTCTACAAGGGTGGAAATATTTGTCTTTTTTTTTCATTGATGTATAATATTTTTAGGACTAACTACCATCTATTGGTCTTTTTATGTGTCAGGAACTCAGCTCAAGGCTATACTTACATTATTTATCTCATTTAATCCTCACCAGTAGCTCTGTAGAATAGATGACCATTTCTCCCACTTCCAGATGAGAAAACAAAACTTAGAAAGGTCAAATAACCTGCCCTAGGTTTTGTAGCTCATAAAAACTCAGATTGCTGAGCTCTGAATCTGTACTCTTAATAGTTACTTTGAACTGCTAGCGAAGTAATCAGGATAGGGTCATGAAGGGTGCTGGGAGCTCTTGAACTCTATCCTGAAGTACAAGGAGAGAACTAAAAATTTTTCGTTATAGGTGTGATGGAATAAACTTAGGATTTCCATGGAGTAAGGTAGGATGACTAGTGGTACCCCCAAAGATGACCATATCCGAATCCCCAGAACCTATGAATATGTTACCTTACATGGTAAAAAGGATTTTGCAGATGTGTTTAAGTTAAGGATTCTAAGATGGGGAGATTATCCTTGGTTATCCAGATGGGACCAATAGAAGTGCAAGAATGCTTTTAAGAGGGAGGCAGGAGGATCACAGTCATGGAGAGATGGAAATATGGAAACTGAGGTGGAGTGATGTACTTTGAGATAGAGGAAGTGGTCATGAAAGGAGCATAAGCAGCCCCTAGAAACCGGAAAAGGTAAGAAAACCGATTCTCCCCTATAACTTCTAGAAGGAATTGTGGCCCTGCTGACAATTTGATTTTCGCTCAGTGGAATTGATTTTGGAACTCTGACCTCCAAAACTGTAAGATGATAAATTGAGTTGGTTTAAGCCATTAAGTTTTTGGTAATTGGTTATAGCAGCAATAAGAAACTAATACACAGGGGAGGAGCAAGATAGTGGAGGAGTAGGAGACCTGGATTTCGTCTGGTCTCAGGAATTCAGCTGGATAGGGATCAAACCATTCTGAACACCTACAAACTCAACAGGAGATCAAAGAAAAGAATAGCAACAACTCTCTGGACAGAAAAGCGACCACTTTCTGGAAGGTAGGACGTGTGGAGAAGTGAATCCGAGGCGATATTCGGGAGGATAGATGGCGGGGGAGGGGCCTCCGGTGGCCGCTTCTGGCAAGTGATAGAGGCGCGGAGCACAAAATCGGAACTTTTAGAAGTCCGCTCCACTGAGGGACGTCACTCTGGTGGCTAAGCAGGGGGTGGAACCCTCGCGGGACAGTGTGGTCTCAGGACCCTCGGGGTCACAGAAAGACTGGGGGTGCCTGAGTGTGGCAGAGCTCCCAGGTATGGGAGCAGGGAAGCCGGCTGCAGAGACGGAGCCCAGGCGCGGGCTCTCAGCTCGGGGTTGCCATAAACCATGATCCGTGGCACAGTCGGGCCACTGCTCCTCCAGCAGGGACCCAACAAGCGGCAGATCCGGGGAGACTCCCCTTCCTCCCCCAGGAGGAGAGGTGCGGGAGCGCACCGCAGGGATCTGCTGGGTTTGGAGACTCCACACGGGGTCGGGTGCCAGAGATAGAAACGCTCGGTCACAGGCCGGGTGAGCACGGAGTGCCCGGGGAGACCGGAGAGACGGGGAGACGGGAGTGATTGACCGCTTTTCTCCGGGGGTGCACTGAGGAGTGGGGCCCCGAGTTCTCGGCTCCTCCGGGGCGGAGATTGGGAGGCCGCCATTTCACTCTCGTCCTCCAAAGCTGTACGGAAAGCTTACAGGGAACAAAAACTCCCGAGAGCAAACCTGAGCAGATTACTTAGCCGGGACGGCAAGGGCGGGGCAATTCCGCCTCCGGCAAAGACATTTGGGAACCACGGCAATGGGCCCCTCCCCCAGAAGATCAGTGAGAACTGCCAGCCAAGACCAAGGTTACCGATCAATGAGAACGGCAGAACTCCAGTGCTAGGAGAATAATGCACAGAGAATCCATGGCTTTTTTACCATGATTCTTTAGTCTTTCAAAGTTAATTTTTTTAACTGTCTTTTTTTTTTTTGAATATTTCTTTTTCCCTTTTTCAACCAACATCTTATCAATCCCTTTTTAAAAAAACATTTTTATTTTTCATTTTTAGAGTCATATTCTATCCCTTCATAGTAGTTACCCTTATTTTTGGCATATATATATAAGTTGTTCTCTCTTTAAAATTTTGAGATAGTTTCTTCTAACAGATCAAAATATACCCTAAATTTCTAGTGTATGGTTTTGTTCTACTCTCCTGCCTGATCACATTCTCTCCCTTTTTTATTTCTTTTTTTTAATCCTCTTCTTTCTTTTTTCAAACAACTTCTTATCAATTCCTTTTATAAAATTTTTTATAATTTTCATCTTTACAGTCATATTCCATCCCTTCATCATATCAACCCTTATTTTTGTACATATGTAAGTTTTTCTTTCTTTAAAATTTTGGGAGGCACTTTCTTCTAATAGACCAAAATATGCCCAAAATCTAGTGTGTGGCACTGATCTATGCACCAGCCTGATCATATTTGATCATATTCTGGGTTTTTTTTGCTTTGTTCTGTTTTTGTTTGTTTTTATCTTTTTCTTTTTCTTTTTTCTTTCTTTCTCTTTCTTTTCCCCCAGCTTCAGGTCTTTTCTGATTTGTTTAGAGTATATTTTCTGGGAACGTTGTTACCCTGTTAGCATTTTGTTCTCTCATTCATCTATTCTCCTCTGGACAAAATGAGAAGACGGAAAAAATCACTGAGGTAGTGAGGTAGCCCGACTGAGGTAGTACCGACTGCCAGGGACCTACTCAATACAGACATTAGTACGATGTTGGATCTAAAGTTCAGAATGGTGATTTTAAAGATACTAGCTGGGCTTGAAAAAAGCATGGAAGTTATTAGAGAAACCCTTTCTGGAGAAATAAAAGAACTAAAATCTAACCAAGTCAAAATCAAAAAGGCTATTAATGAGGTGCAATAAAACATGGGGGTGCTAACTGCTAGGATAAATGAGGCAGAAGAGAGAATCAGTGATATAGAAGACAAAATGATGGAAAATAAAGAAGCTGAGGAAAAGAGAGATAAACAACTACTGGATCACGAGGGCAGAATTCGAGAGATAAGCGATACCATAAGACAAAACAACATTAGAATAATTGGGATCCCAGAAGAAGAAGAAAGAGAGAGAGGGGCAGAAAGTATATTGGAGCAAATTATAGCAGAGAACTTCCCTAATTTGGGGAAGGAAACAGGCATCAAAATCCAGGAGGCACAGAGAACCCCTCTCAAAATCAATAAAAATAGGTCAACACCCCGACATCTAATAGTAAAACTTACGAGTCTCAGAGACAAAGAGAAAATCCTGAAAGCAGCTCAGGAGAAGAGATCCGTGTCATTTAACTGTTCTACCTACAATGGTAGAAACATTAGATTGGCAACAGACCTATCCACAGAGACCTGGAAGGCCAGAAAGGACTGGCATGATATAGTCAGAGCACTAAATGAGAAAAATATGCAGCCAAGAATACTATATCCAGCTAGGCTGTCATTGAAAATAGAAGAAGAGATAAAAAGCTTCCAGGACAAACAAAAACTAAAGGACTTTGCAAACACGAAACCAGCCCTACAAGAAATCTTGAAAGGGGTCCTCTAAGCAAAGAGAGAGCCTAAAAGCAACATGGACCAGAAAGGAACACAGACAATATACAGTAACAGTCACCTTACAGGCAATACAATGGCACTAAATTCCTATCTTTCAATAGTTACCCTGAATGTAAATGGGCTAAATGCCCCAATCAAAAGACGCAGGCTATCAGATTGGATTAAAAAACAAGACCCATCGATATGCTGTCTGCAAGAGACTCATTTTAGACCCAAAGACACCCCCAGATTGAAAGTGAGGGGGTGGAAAACCATTTACCATGCTGATGGACACCAAAAGAAAGCTGGGGTGGCAATCCTTATATCAGACAAATTAGATTTTAAACCAAAGACTGTAATAAGAGATGAGGAAGGACACTATATCCTACTTAAAGGGTCTATCCAACAAGAAGATCTGACAATTGTAAATATCTATGCCCCTAACATGGGAGCAGCCAATTATATAAGGCAATTAATAACAAAAGCAAAGAAACACATTGACAACAATACAATAATAGTGGGGGACTTTAACACCCCCCTCACTGAAATGGACAGATCATCTAAGCAAAAGATCAACAAGGAAATAAAGACTTTAAATGACACACTGGACCAAATGGACTTCACAGACATATTCAGAACATTCCATCCCAAAGCAACGGAATACACATTCTTCTCTAGTGCCCATGAAACATTCTCCAGAATCGATCACATCTAGGTCATAAATCAGGTCTCAAGTGGTACCAAAAGATTGGGATCATTCCCTGCCTATTTTCAGACCACAGTGCTTTGAAACTAGAACTCAATCACAAGGGGAAAGTCAGAAAGAACTCAAATACATGGAGGCTAAAGAGCATCCTACTAAAGAATGAATGGGTCAACCAGGAAATTAGAAGAAGAATTAAAAAAATTCATGGAAACCAATGAAAATGAAAACACAACTGTTCAAAATCTTTGGGATGCAGCAAAGGCAGTCCTAAGAGGAAAGTATATAGCAATTCAAGTGTTTCTCAAGAAACAAGAAAGGTCTCAAGTACACAACCTAACCCTACACCTAAAGGAGCTGGAGAAAGAACAGCAAATAAAGCCTAAACCCAGCAGGAGAAGAGAAATAATAAAGATCAGAGCAGAAATCAATGAAATAGAAACCAAAAGAACAGTAGAACAGATCAACGAAACTAGGAGCTGGTTCTTTGAAAGAATTAACAAGATTGATAAACCCTTGGCCAGACTTATCAAAAAGAAAAGAGAAAGGACCCAAATCAACAAAATCATGAATGAAAGAGGACAGATCACAACCAACACCAAAGAAATACAAACAATTATAAGAACATATTATGAGCAACTCTATGCCAGCAAATTAGATAACCTGGAAGAAATGGATGCATTCCTAGAGATGTATCAACTACCAAAACTGAACCAGGAAGAAATAGAAAACCTGAACAGACCTATAACCACTAAGGTAATTGAAGCAGTCATCAAAAATCTCCCAACAAACAAAAGCCCAGGGCCAGATGGCTTCCCAGGGGAATTCTACCAAACATTTCAAGAAGAATTAATACCTATTCTTCTGAAACTGTTCCAAAAAATAGAAATGGAAGGAAAACTTCCAAACTCGTTTTATGAGGCCACCATGACCTTGATCCCAAAACCAGACAAAGACCCCATCAAAAAGGAGAATTACAGACCAATATCCTTGATGAACATGGATGCAAAAATTCTCACCAAAATACTAGCCAGTAGGATCCAACAGTACATTAAAAGGATTATTCACCATGACCAAGTGGGATTTATTCCTGGGCTGCAAGATTGGTGCAACATCCGCAAATCAATCAACGTGATACAATACATTCATAAAAGAAAGAACAAGAACCATATGATCCTCTCAATAGATGCAGAAAAAGCATTTGACAAAGTACAGCATCCTTTCTTGATCAAAACTCTTCAGAGTATAGGGATAGAGGGTACATACCTCAATATCATAAAAGCCATCCATGAAAAACCCACAGCAAATCTCATTCTCAATGGGGAAAAACTGAGAGCTTTCCCCCTAAGGTCAGGAACACAGCAGGGATGTCCACTATCACCACTGCTATTCAACATAGTATTAGAAGTCCTAGCCACAGCAATCAGACATAAAAAAAAATCAAAGGCACAAAAATTGGCAAAGAAGAAGTCAAACTCTCACTCTTTGCAGATGATATGATACTTTATGTGGAAAACCCAAAAGACTCCATCCAAAAACTGCTAGAACTCATACAGGAATTCAGTAAAGTGGCAGGATATAAAATCAATGCACAGAAATCAATGGCATTTCTATACACCAACAACAAGACAGAAGAAAGAGAAATTAAGGAGTCGATCCCATTTACAATTGCACCCAAAACCAAAAGATACCTAGGAATAAATCTAACCAAAGAGGCAAAGAATCTGTACTCAGAAAACTATAAAATAGTCATGAAAGAAATTGAGGAAGACACAAAGAAATGGAAAAACGTTCCATGCTCATGGATTGGAAGAACAAATATTGTGAAGATGTCAATGCTACCTAGAGTAATCTACACATTCAATGCAATCCCCATCAAAATAATATCCACTTTTTTCAAAGAAATAGAACAAATAATCCTAAAATTTGTATGGAACCAGAAAAGACCCCGAATAGCCAGAGGAATGTTGAAAAAGAAAAGCAAAGCCCCTGGCGGCATCACAATTCTGGACTTCAAGCTCTATTACAAAGCTGTCATCATCAAGACAGTATGGTACTGGCACAAAAACAGACACATCGATCAATGGAACAGAACAGAGAGCCCAGAAATGGACCCTCAACTCTATGGTCAACTAATCTTTGACAAAGCAGGAAAGAATGTCTAATGGAAAAAAGACCGTCTCTTCAACAAATGGTGTTGGGAAAATTGGACAGCCACATGCAGAAGAATGAAACTGGGCCATTTCCTTACACCACATACAAACATAGACTCCAAATGATTGAAAGACCTAAATGTGAGACAGGAATCCATCAAAATCCTAAAGGAGAATACAGGCAGCAACCTCTTCGACCTCAGCCGCAGCAACTTTTTCCTAGAAACATCACCAAAGGCAAGGGAAGCAAGGGCAAAAATGAACTATTGGGACTTCATCAAGATAAAAACCTTTTGCAGAGCAAAAGAAACAGTCAACAAAACCAAAAGACAACCGAAAGAATGGGAGAAGATATTTGCAAATGACATATCAGATAAAGGGCTAGTATCCAAAATCTATAAAGAACTTATCAAACTCAACACCCAAAGAACAAATGATCCAATCAAGAAATAGGCAGAAGACATGAACAGACATTTTTCCAAAGAAGAGATGCTAATGGCCAACAGACACATGAAAAAGTGCTCAACATCGCTCGGCATCAGGGAAATCCAAATCAAAACCTCAATGAGATATCACCTCACACCAGTCAGAATGGCTAAAATTAACAAGTCAGGGAACAACAGATGTTGGCGGGGATGTGGAGAAAGAGGAACCCTCCTACACTGTTGGTGGGAATGCAAGCTGGTGCAGCCACTCTGGAAAACAGAATGGAGGTTCCTCAAAAAGTTGAAAATAGAGCTACGAATGGTCCAGCAATTGCACTCCTGGGTATTTACCCCAAAGGTACAAATGTAGGGATCCGAAGGGGTACGTGCACCCCGATGTTTATAGCAGCAATGTCCACAATATCCAACCTGTGGAAAGAGCCAAGATGTCCATCAACAGGTGAATGGATAAAGAAGATGTGGTATATAAATATACAATGGAATATTATGCAGCCATCAAAAGGAATGAGATCTTGCCATTTACAATGACACGGATGGAACTGGAGGGTGTTATGCTGAGCGAAATAAGTCAATCAGAGAAAGACATGTATCATATGACCTCACTGATATGAGGAATTCTTAATCTCAGGAAACAAACTGAGGGTTGCTGGAGTGGGGGGGTGGGAGGGATGGGGTGGTTGGGTGATAGATTTTGGGGAGGGTATGTGCTATGGTGAGCACTGTGAATTGTGCAAGACTGTTGAATCACAGATCTGTACCTCTGAAACAAATAATGCAATATATGTTAAGAAAAAAAAAAGGAGAAGATAGCAGGAGGGGAAGAATGAAGGGGGGGAAATTGGAGGGGGAGACGAACCATGAGAGACAATGGACTCTGAAAAACAAACTGAGGGTTCTAGAGGGGAGGGGGTAGGAGGATGGGTTAGCCTGCTGATGGGTATTAAAGAGGGCACATTCTGCATGGAGCACTGGGTGTTATAAGCAAACAATGAATCATGGAACACTACATCTAAAACTAATGAGGTAATGTATGGTGATTAAAATAACATCATAATAATAATAAAAAGAAACATACACAGAGTTTCTCCTTATTTCTTGAATTTAATAGAGAATAGATAAAGATCAGGTTTATCTTAAATAAAAGAAGAGCTCCTCTCCTCCATGGATAGAGCCTGGCTCAATGGAGTGGTTTGTAGAGCTCAGAACAGTGTTCCGTAAACATTAGGATAGGCTACCAGGGTTCAGTGGAAGGGTGGGAGGGGTGGTGGTGGGAAGGGGTTCAGCTCTCTATCTTCTGGTTGCACATCTACTCTTGATACTGTCCTCCATGGGGGTTTGTCTGTACTGCAGTGGACTGCGTGTTAAATAACCATAGCTGTCTTTTCTTCTCCCTAGGTGAAGACTGCATAGCATAGTCCCAGAACAATGCACATACAGAACCAAGTACATGAGAGGTGAAAGGAATCCTTTTTCTTAAGTGCTTGGAGTTCTTCTGATGCAAATGCCACTAAATAAGGAGGTAATTTTTCTTTTCTTTTGCAGCTTAAAGAAATGTTGTCAAACTAAGACTAACTTGGACTCCTTAGGCAGAGCACCTCATCCTGGGATCCTGGGACACCTCTCTGAACCTCTTTCCATTGAATTTGAGTTTGGATGCAAAGGTAGCTCAAGAAGACACTTGAAGAGAGCACTTTGGAAGGCAGTTTAATTCGAGCTACCACAAGTTTGGTCACACACTGAGCTAGTTCAGAGATGGGAACCCAGATGGAGTCAACATTTCCCACCTTGGCATCGCTTACAGTTGATAAGGAGTTAACTTAAGTTTGTCTGTTGCTTCCTGACCCAACCTTAACATGTGAGAAAATTTAGTTTCACAAAAACAAATTTAGAGAAAACAGAGTTGTGTTAATAAAATAACAGTCCCTTTAGACTTGGGTCATCTTGCAGATTTAATTTCAAGAGTGTTTTAGTGTAAACACATTTCTAAAGTTTCCTAATGCCAGCCAATATAGTCCTTTTGGGAGAAACCAAATGTGCCCAAATAAAATAGGGGGAAATGCCCCAGAGAAGTTCTCATAAAAGATAAACTATTGCAAAAATATATATATATATATTTTTTACTATCCACTTTGGCCAGAGATTCAACAAAGATAGCTTAAGAAAGGAGGACAAGGATTAAACCATAGTACTTTCGATTAAAAGAGACTCAAATTGTTTAAAGTGATCTTTCCATCTTGACCAGGCAGTCAGCTGTGGTCTGTGCTCTTGGATATGTTGCTTGTGCTCCTACCAGCAAGGGACTGCTGTAAACAGCCTTCACCAACCCCAGCATGGGGGGCATTCCCAGTATAGCTCCAGAGCCTTTCTGTGTATTCCCTATGTGGTGTCTTCAGAAAAAATAAGGGCTGGCCATTCCTCTCTATAAAGTAGGGACAGCCAGCTATTCACCAACTCTTAGGCTGAGATGGTCCATGTTTATCCAATTTTAACTCAGCAAACACTTATTGCACTCCTTTCATTTAGCAAATCTTTACTGTAGTCTTCTTTGCATCATGGCTGTAGAGATTAACCATGGTCTCCTTCCCTTAAAGATCTCATAATCTTCTGAAGGAGACACATCAGTAACCCAATAATCATTGTGCCTAAGTAACTCAGGTTGCTGGGAAGGCCAGAGAAAGGCAGGTCATTCATCTTGGTAGAAGGGAGCAGAGGGAGGTTTCTGAGAAAAGTATCCAGAGAAAGCCACATGGAGCTGACTCTAATACCCTGAATTGTAAATGAATTACTTAGAATCAGCCCTAAATCTTAGTTCCCAGTAGGAAATACTGGTCTGTCTTAGTGATGGATTGTAAGTCCAACAGAATAATGTGTCTGCATGTTACCTTACTGGTTTCCCATCCCCAATCCTGCTCCTTCCTCCTTTTAGTTCCGGGTGTTAGAAATTCAACTAAAGCAAGGTAGGCATGTCTGGTGTCAGGGTGCCATTTAAGAGCTTATGACTACACTGGTTGGGAGTCTACTTGCTTAGAGGAAATAATTTGTGAGGAGATTATAGAGACACCACCACCTATTTTTGTATAATAATTAGCTCTTAGAAAGTATGTTAATGGGCATGACATTACTTGCCTAGTACTTAACTCATCCTCTTAGTGACTAGAGCTAACCTTCATCAGGCAAAATTTTAGAGCCATAACTCAGTGTTATGGGTTGAATTGTGTCTCCCCAAAATTCATATGTTGAAATTCTTACCCCAGACTATGACTCTATTTGGAAATAGGGTCATTGCAGATGTAATTAGTTAAGATAAAGGCATCCCGGATGAGGGCAGGTTCCTAATCTGATTGCTGTTCTTATAAAAAGGTGAAATTCGGACACAAACACTCCTGGAGGGAAGGCAACATGAAGAGGCTCAGGGAGAAGGCAGCCATCTCCAAGCCAAGGAGAGAGGTCAGGAACACATCTTTCCCCCACAGCTAGCAGAAGAAATCAATCTGGCCACACGCTGATTTTGGACTTCTAGCCTCCAGAACTGTGAGATAGCTCATTTCTATTGTTTAAGCTCCCCAGTTGTGTAGCTATGTGTGGCAGCCCTAGTAAACCAGTACACCCCCCAAAATCTGGCATCTGGCTTTGAGTAGAGGGAACGGGTCTACTGAGGTGCCGCCTCATTCTGTCAGAGCTTCTCACTTTCCTCCACACTGACAGGAGGGAACGTAAGTTTTTTTCCAAGAGATGCCAAGTATGAGTTATGAATTCAGTATGGCTCGGCATGGGGACCTTTTGTCTTTTAAAAATGGTATAGGAAGAGAGTAAGACCTCATAGATTAGCTTTCTTTTATTTTGTGGAATGTTGGACAGGAAAGAAAAAGAAAAAGAAAAAGCCCTCAGGGCACTTTAATAATACTTACTTTTAACCAGCAGTGAAAAGAATTCACAAGTTATTGATGGGACATTTTTAAGGAGAGAAGGTACTTTTGTGGTTTTCTTTTTCAAACGACTGAAAACAAACAAACAAAAAACCCAAAACAAACAAACAAACCTCAAAACCAACCAACAACAAAAAACCCCCAAAACCCCAAAACAAAAGCCCTTCACTTTATTTTCTTGAAGATTTAGTAGAACTGTCTGATCTTCATCTCAACTCCCTGACTTAGTTTTTAGTTTTTCTCTGAATTTCAACCCTTAATGATGAATATTCTTAATTCTGTTGCCCTTGAGGCACATCATTTGCTTTCCCTGATTTGCAAAAGGCATGTGTATTTGTCTAAGGGGCAGATTATAATATGATTCCACTTTTTATTTTATAATACGATCAGCTATTAGTATTAATAAAGTCTATGCATACAATAATTTGAATTTTGAATATTACCAAGTAGGAAGCAAGAGTCTAGAAAGAGTATGGACTTGAAATTAAAAAAAACCTGAGTTTAAACGCAAACCCTGACGCTTCTAGCCTTGCAACTGTGAGCCGATCACATAACCTCACCGAACGTGTTCAAGGCTACAAGATAGCTATCTCCTCCAAATGTTTATACTGAGAATTAAAATTAGATAATGAGCATCAGATTATCTGGCATGATGCCCTCACTTAGGTATATCCTAAAAAATAGCTATTGGGAGTTTGTTAAATTGAAAGCTCTGTCAGAGTAATAAGTGGATGTTATTTTCATTCCAGTTGTTCCATTTTTTAAATAGCATGTTTTTTTCCTCCTCAAATTTGAAAGCCTCTTACAGTAAGTAAAAAGGGCCTAATCTGTAATCAGTTTTTCAAGGCACCTAGTTTTAGGATGTCATTTAATATTTATTGAGGGTTTACGGTGTACCAGAAAGTATTTAGTACCTATTATCTCATTTGGTCCTTATAAAAACCTGAGGAGGGAGACACTATCATTACTCCCGTGAGGAAACTGAACCTCAGAGAATAACTCTAAGTGCAGAGCCCCCCTGGGAAGGGAAAAACTAACTAGGAAGGGAGTTCAAACCAAGGTGGCACGGGGCTGAGACCAGGCTTTTAACCTCGGCACCAGTCTGCCTCCCTGTAGTGGAAAAATTATCCCAAGCACTACTCTCTCATTATCCAGAGGACAGCTTATGGATAAAATGTTTTTCATTGAGAGAGATAACTAGCGAAAGGGATTAGATTTATTATTACCACAGCATAAAGAATGAAAACTTCTCAGAGATCACTGCTGTCTTTAATCTCTTCTTGAAAGAAAAATCTTGGGAAAGGATAAATGAAAGTGAATGATGCCCAGCCTTGGGAGAGAAATGGTTTCCCACATCTGAGATGACTCACATCTTAACCTTTTTGCTCTAATTTTTCTCTTTGTACACATCCTGTGATTTACTCTCTGGATGATGGCTCTGTAGCAAATTCCCGGCCAACGTGCGCAGACATTATGCATTTCGGAAGACACATGCACTCTGCTTTTAAGTGGTCACTTTCCCCTGGCTTCCCATATTTCTTTTCCCCTAAGAATACGTTGTCTACCATGAAGTAGGTTAGGAAGCAGAACCACTTCACACAATAAAAATGGCAGGTTGATTTTGTAGAATTCTGCCACGTCTGTTACAAGCAGTTGATCCCAGGCACCAGAGACTCTGGTAACCTCCTCCTGGGGACTCCGGTGGTGTTGAGGTGATGCTGGTTTTGTAATGCAGCGGGGCGTGTTGTGTACATAGGTTGATCACTGCCCGACAATTAGGGACTTATTTCCTTGATTTTGTTTCATCAATCTGGTTCATTTTGCCTCAGACACATTTTTCTCCCTAAGATTATCTCCACAAACCTCAGTGCTGAGAAGAATGAATTCCAATAAAACCCAATAAATCTGACAGAAAAATGTGGAGTTAGAGATCCGCACAGACCATGAGGACTGTCGCATTAAAGGCTCCTGGGGATTTTTTTTATGACTTTTTTTCCCTCCCTCTAATGCTTGGTCTCTTGCTTCCATAAATTCTGCGGGCTGGCTTTTCATTAACTCAGAAAGCTGAAATAATTCTTTGTAAAGAATTCTTTAGTCACACATGATTCAAAAGTTCACCAAGATCAAAGCCAGTCAGCTTTGTGGCGGACCCAACACCGTATATTTCATGTAAATGGTGTGGCTTGCTGCATTCTCAGCTGGAGTTGTTCCAATTTCACATCCCTTCTGCAGATAATGGGACCCTCTTATGCCGTCCTCAGCACAAGGGGCTGCTCTGTGTCCGATCCTGTCTCCCTCAGGAGCCCATACAGATGCTGTCTGTATGGGCCAGTGAAATCATTCTGACATCCCCCTCAATATTATCTGAAATTTCATGAAGCATGGGAGTCGTGCTTGGCCCTAGGGGGTCTGGGGCAGTGGGATGGGGGAGGCGGGGAATGGAGCAGAGAAATGCTTCATTGTTCAAGCCTCCTCTGTCGCTCTGATTTTCCCTTTAGGAGGGTGGGATGTATTAAAGAGACCCAAAGGTGAGATTAAAGTAAACCAAGAACAACAAGAACAGACAGTCTTCCTTCTTGGGGATATTGCTCTCTTGTTCTCAGACTGTCTTATTGTCCTTGCATTTTTCATTTAAAATATATGGGCACAGGAGGAAATGATGTGTGAGAGATGTGGGAGAAAGAGCTTGACAGTCGGCCTGTAACAATAATAGTGCTGGAATAATAGAGGGCCTTTCAAGGGGCTGACCACTTCCATGTGTACCCCCATCGTGGGCAGAGAGGCTCACAGCCATTTAGATATTGGCCACACACTCAGATGGAAGCAAAGAGAGAGAGCCACAAGAACAGTAAATTCTTCATGATGCAGAACAGGGGAAGGGGCGTCCTGGCAGGTGAACTTCAGAGGCTCCTAGTGTCTCTTCACTGTGTACCTGTGGTACAGTATTGATGAACTGATAGCCATATAAGTTGGTTTCCAGACGGGACCTGGGGATGCATGAGCATGTGGTCTCATGCATGGTCCGTAGTGGCTGTGGTGTCTGAGAGAGTACTTCTGGGGCCTTGGAGGAGACCCAGAGATGAAGGGCAAGCATAGGAAATGATGGAGAAGCAAGGGATGTGCCTGAGACAGGGAGAGGGAGAACTCATGGAAGAGAGATGGGAAGTCAGCCAGTTGGTAGGAGGGTAAAACGGACACCCCCATCCTTCCCATCACAGTGTACGGAGTGGAACTGGCAGTCCTGTGTCCACTTGGTAGTCTGGGTAAATTCTTGGGGACTTCAGCAGTCTAGCTAACGTGGCCTTTCCGTGATATCATAAGATTCAAGCCCTAAAGAAAAAGTCAGGTTCTGGTCCATCTCTCCTTTGGTTTGCATTGCCCCTTCTGCCTTAGTTGTCACATCTCCATTATAGCATCATGATAACTACACCTTAGCCTATTTCGTCAGCATGTTCATGAATATAATAATGTAGGGGAGTGATTCAAACTTGTAGACAAATGCTCTGTTCACCAACATGATAGAAATATTGACAGTGAAGTTAGAACAAAACCTGGTGTTCTATTACTCCAACAACAGTCCATACATCACAGAAGTTGAAAGTCAGCCTCCCCTCCTTCCTCCACAAGGAGCAAAGTATATTTTCAAAAATGGAAGCATCTGGTTAAATATTAAATAGGAGAGTCATTCTTCTGAGGTCTTGCATTGCCAGCACTTAGGTAGCAGTTAAGTAAGATGGCTGTTGGCTTTGACAGCCATGCATTTATGATGCTGTATAAATAATAACTGACGGCAACTCCACGGTACTCTTTCCACCAGGCTCACCTCTTTGCACTTTCTTTAGTGGTTTATGTGCACACACGTGCGCGCGCGTGCACACACACACACACATGCGCACATACACAATGTGCACTTTGCCCGACTATCATAATAGCTATTGTCTTCTCCCCGCCCACTTCTTTCAACAGATGTGTCCATTTTTAGTTAATGCAAAGGAAATGGCAGCTCTTAAAGGTAGCCTTTTGCAGTGGGAAAGAGCTACATTAACTGTGAAAACCTTTTAGTTGCACAATTTTTATCTTCAGACTCCCCTCCCCAGACATTCCTTCCCCAGGTCTGCATTTCCCTTTAAGCTTACTGGCTGTCTTTAAGCTTAGGGGCTGCAAAGGAGCAGTGCACAGTGGCAGCTGAGAGGCTTGAGCTCCAGGTTCCTGGGCCAGGGAATAGCAGCAGGGAAAGCCTCTCACAAAGTACCGTTCATGTGTTCAAAAACGTTTTATGGAAAAGTTTGTTGTGCCAACCTGTGCTCAAAATGCTAATGGTATTTGTCTAGGCCATTGGCCAAATAAAAACAGATTCACACATTTGAAGTAGAAGGACACTTGAAATGATAACTTACATACTCAGAGTATCTCAAAATGTGATTAGCAAGTGTGCTCATGAGACTGTGAGATCTACAGGGCCACTGTGGGGAGAAGCTTCAGCCATAAACTGACCTCAGGAGGAGAAAACTTGCATGTTGGCAGTGTGGGAAAATCTCCCATTAGAATTTTCACTGGAGTCATTGTGAGAGAATCCACAGAGGGGCAATCTCAGGTGTTTGGAATGTGGGAAAAACTCCAGGCAATTGAGAATGCCAGCTCATCATCCCAACATCAGGAGGAGCAGAGAAGGCCAAGGATGTAACTCATGTGGGAAAGATTCTGGAAAGTGATCACACTGAATCCACCTGGTATCTAAGGACTCACACTTTAGCCAGCAAATGCATCTTACAGGCCTTATTCAACAGAGTATGTCACCAGAAACACAAATGTCCCTCCCTTCCACCCTGTCCTGGTGTCCAAGTATTAAGAATACACAAAATAATGTGAGGATTCTAAAACACTCTCTGGAAACTCATAAATGCAGGAAAACCTGCCATTAGCCCACGTTGTAGAATGTCAATTCCATAAGGGCTCAAGGACTTAAGGAAAAGTCTGATGACAGTCTTTCCACACTACGCTCCTCCCCATTTCTGAGAAAAAACCTTCTATGTCCTACGAAAGCCTGCTCCTGGCAAAGGTGAGCAGAAGGCCTGTTTCTTTTGTGAATGCACTTGATTTTTACATTAGGAAACTTTGCAGTATTTCCATACTCCTCCAAGTGGAACTGAGAATCACTAAACAGATAGGATCTTCATAAACATTTTGAGCACCAACTATGTGCAGTGATAAATTCTGGGGGATATGAAAGTTTTCAAGACAGATAATGTCTGTGCCTTTCTCTGTTGAGCAATCCAGCAATGGAGATACACTCCATCGGACAACCTACCAACACCTGAATATGAGTTTTTGCTGTTTAGCATTTTCTTTGAGTTCTACCAGGAGATAAAGCCTTCTCCCAACTAGTCAAAGCTTGTTCTCCCCTCATGTCTAACCAACCCACAGATCACAGTGGTTCCCAAATTTGGCTTTCATTGGAATCACCTAGGAGGTTTAAAACATGTTGACCCTCACCTTCCTGTGGTGTTGATGTAATTAGTCTAAGGTGTGACTTGTGAATGGGGAGTGCCTCAGTTAGTGTTGGAGTCGATGTGTAGGGATGAGAATCTTGGAGGACATCTTAAAATTCTGCCTACCACAATGGTAACTCTTAGAAAGACAATTTATGTCCAGTAAGTTGCTAGAGGTCAGGGCCAGGGTCAACCAGTAGATGAATGTTTTGAAATGATTATCATTTTAGCCGTGACCATAAACATCTACAGATGATGGACCTTGTGGCTAATTGAGCAAGCTGGGGAGAATAGACTCACGTTTATCCCAGGCTTTACAGGTAACAAAGACTTCTCTAGAGTTGGCTTAGATGTGTGAATGCTGGGCTCCTTGTGGATGGGGGTAGGAGATCTCAAAGGTGCCTCAGGGATGGCTGACACGTGGGGAGAGTTTGAGTACCAGGGGTTAAACAGGCAGGGCTCTGCCCTCCTCCTTGGTGCTCAGACTGGAACAGCTGTGCTTTGATGTGTTTTGGGTATTGGACTAGAATGCACATGACTTCTGGAAGAACATTTCTTCCTGAAATGGTCTTCAGGGGGCCTTGTGGGGCAGGTGGGACGGCTGTTAATTTTTTGGTCTTGCCAGTGAGGAAACAGGTTCCCTGAAGTTTCACAATGTCCTCAGTATCCATTTAGCCGGAGATGCTTCAGTCTGCTCGGAATATATTGGCACTTGCGGCCCTGAAATAGCTTGCAGAGCCCACTTATAAGCCATGTGATAAAAATCAGCTTTTTTTTTTTTTTTGCTCTAGAGCAATCTAATTTTGACCCTCAAATACTATACTCCAGGTTGATTATTTCTTTTAAATAAAGCACTCATCTTCTTGGACTTTTCCCACAAATCATACTATGCAATCACAAAGGAGATTCAAAAATGATGTGCTAAGCATTGAACGCAATTGCAAAGGAGTTTCTCACACAGACAGATAACTGATTGTGTGTGTGTGTGTGTGTGTGTGTGTGTGTGTGTGTATGTTGGGGAAAAGGGGGAGAGAGGCTTCACTCAAATAAATCCAGGTCTCATATAGTAATCTGCTATGAAGGGGATGAGACTTATTTGGATGCATATACTTTTTTGGTATATATTTTTTTAGAAAAAAAAGTTACCTAATTTTACCACATTTAGATTTTGATAGATTCAATAAAGACCTTTGAAATCATTGGAAACAAGACAAAGAGGAAATGGAAAATACTCTGAGTTCATGGCATGTTATCAACCAAAATATTAAAGTTGTGCGTTGCTAAGCTTTCAGACTTTTCTCTTGCTTTTGGAAAGGGATGGGTTTTCCTCCTGGCTGCAGGATTTTTGCAGCATTAGTGAGGCTGGCCAGTGTTGCAGGAAGAACTCTGCTGTCTCTACGAACGGCATTAGCAGCGAGAAGTCGGCAAAGTAGTTGATTTGCGGGGTATTTCCTAGAGAGAAAATCACGCTCATCTGTCTTTTCTTCCTTTGAAGTGTCCCTCGTGTGGTCTCAAAGTGGGGGGGCTCGGAGAAGGAGGGGTCGCTGTGCGGAGGAAGGGAAGTCAGGCCGGGGAAATGTATCTGGGAAGAGCAGCGCTGGCTGCCTCTCAACCGCTCTTCCCCTTGCCGCAGACACACAGACACATGCGCATTAGCGGTCAGGTTAGCTGCAATATTCACAGCACATTTGCTGGGGTTCAATTGATCGCTTCAAGCAAGAGATAGCGTCAGCACGGATGTGGTGTGGAGAGGCCTGGCGCTTGGGGGTTTCCGCTCTCACACATCATCAAGCCCCATTTTGAAATGGTTTGAATTAATGACACTTATTCAGACAGACAAAGTAGATAAATGGAAATATTAGACAAGGCTTTTCACCTACTTTGCGCAACATTTCCCGTTACCTTGAGTGCTGGAAACTCTCCACGGTCTTGCTCAGCTTGAATAGGAGCTGCATGAGCTCACACCCCACACCACCCGAAGCAGGACGTGCCTCTGCCCATGTAGGGAGGGTTACAGTCAAGGGGGTCCACTCTGTCGGGGCCGACGGGACCCAACACGGAGAACATGCTGGGGACCTAAGTTCCTATTGTCCAGGATCAGGGCTACCCCTTACGGGCTGCCGTTCATCTTGTACATTTTTATAATGATTATGACAGTTTCCTGGCAGTTGGTAGAAAAGTATCTTGAGCAAGGGCACCTTTGACAAACATGCACAAAGTGGCCTTTGAGGCTGGTGGCAGGGCTGCCAGGCATCACCAGGCAAACAAGGGCTTTGGAGTCAGAGCCCGGCTCAAATCCTCGCTCTGTCATTTCCTGCTTGTATGACTTTGCACAAGCCACTTAAACACTCGGAGCTCTGGTTTCACCATCTGTAACCATGGATTTGATGTGAGGCTCAAATGAGGTGAGCTGGGAAAATGCTTATCACGCTAAGAATCGTGTGAGCTCATGGTAGGTACTCACAAATCATCAGGCCTTTGCCTTCCTGTTCCACTCTCTACTTCTTTACTAGATAAAGTAAATCACGCACCATGTGACCCTACAGGGGCACCAAAGCCCTAAGGCTTAAACTTGACTTGGCAGGACACGTTCATTTGCAGGGCTTGAGTTCGACATTCTGCAAAGCCATCCTTTAGCTGGGCCGGGGGTTTCGTTTCCAGGGAAGCAGCCAGCTTCCTTTTCCTGATGGAATGTTAAAGTTATCCCATTACGCCCTCTTTATTTTAGAACCCTGTGGAGGTGTGGATGTGGGGGTGTAAAGGGGAGGTAAGGGCCTACAGATGAGTTGGTGAATCTTTCTCTGTCTGCTCCTAGGACTTGCTCTGGGAAACTGCTTTGGGTTTCTGTTTATCCCCAATCTCTTGCCCCCCTCCCCTTTTTTTTTTAGAGAGAAAGAGAGAGAATGCAAGTGGGGTGGGGAGGGGCAGAGGGAGAGAGAGAGAATTCCAAGCAGCCTCCATGCCCAGCGTGGAGCCCGATGTGGGGCTCCATCCCATGACCCTGAGATTATGACCTGAAACATATGACCTGAGACGAAATCAAGAGTCCAATGCTAACTGACTGAGCCACCGAGGTGCCCCCTCTCTTGCCTTTTTATGTACATGAGGGATCAGAGTAGAGCGTGATCTGGAGTCAGACTGCCTGGGTCCCATTCCAGGCTTTGTGTACTCATTGGCTTTGTGACCTTGGGCAAGTTACTTAACCACTCTGTGCTTCAGTTTCCACATCTGTTAAATAAGGGTAATAATAGAATACCCACCCCATAGGGTGGGTTGCAACAATTACATGAGAAGGACTTAGTTTAGCAAGTATTCAATGTATGTTGACATCTTTTATTTATGATCTATTACATCATGTCACCTTCTATGTGATTTTAAGATGCATTCGATGGATTTTACATGCAAATTGATGTTTTTATGACACCAGCAGATTATGCATTTGGTTCTAGCACCCATTGTTGGGACAGTGAATAAACCAATCTGCTAGGCTTGGGTTCCCCAAGACCCCCTCTGTTTCCCATGTCAATTGAATCTTTGGCTGACTTTCTTGAGACTCAACTCTAAAACTCCTTTACAGATTGAGGGATTTTCATTCTGAAAATATTATTTTCACTTTCCTTTCCAAAGGGGGTTTACTCTTCTCTAATGGGACAATCCAAGTTCTTTTTCAGATTACATGTTTTTAGTGTAACTGTTCTAAAGGGGAAAATATATGGTTAGATGAAAGAGCTCAGTTCGAGTTCCGTGTGTGTTGGTGGAGGTTTTCAAATGCAAATATTTGATAAAAATATGTGGTTTTGTTTGTTTATGTATATCTATATATTAGAAATGTTAACTTGAACTGAACCGTTTAACATGCTTAATCCGAGGCAGATGGAATGGTCAGTGAATTATTTTTGTAAACCACTTCTGTTGGCATTCAGAGCTTCCTTTCATATTGATTCCATTCTGGCCGGCCACTCGAGGCTTCACCAGAATAAGCTGGTGCCAGACTCCACTTCAATGACATATGCGTTCATTCCCCTGAAATCCAACACAATTGCAAATTTCTTCAGCCCATAGAACCACTTTTGTAACTAATTAGACCAGACAGGGTGCTGTGGAGAAACCCCGGACACAGCATTGCATCCTGATAGATACTCATACAGGCCAGCCCCTTCACAAAGTGAACAACTGCCCAAATAATTATTTCCTGCTGTGGACTCCTTTTTTTTTTAATGCTTTGTTTGTGAAATCCTATTTTCCTTCTTACTTTCCTGTTGACTGCAGTTAAATTGAATTTGGGCCAACCCATCTCACACTGGGTCAGCAAAAATGCTTCACTTTGTGGAGGAAAGGGGTTAACCCTTTGAACACCGCCTTTCTTATGGGCCCGGGACCCCATCTCTGATTATCTCTTATTCCAGTAGTAGAGCAGGAGGACAGGGAGAGCTGCGCTGATCTGGGGGGAAAATGTGGAAGGTGATAGAAATGGGTTATGTTATATTAGGATCATGACCATTTTTGGTAAAGAGAGTTCATGTCACTTTTCCTATTGCCATGAAGAATATGGAATTACGAGAAAGCAGGGAAGACAGTGTGCCCAGGCTCATAAGTACAAGGAAGGAGGATACTTTCAACCAAAAGCCTTCTCTAGAAACATGGCATAAATTTGAAGGGAAGGGCAGACTGTTAAATAAAATTTAGAAAAATTGGGGTAATCACCCCTGAGTAACAAAAATAATAGAGGGTCTGAAAAAAAAATTAATAGAGGGCCTGAATTAAAAAGTGTGTGTTTGGGGGTATGGTGACTTTAATTCATATCACATCTTAGAGCAGTCCATGGTGGGAGTACCTGTCTCATTTGTGGTTTTTCGCCGTTTGGATTCAGAGGTGCTGTGTTGTGTGATCGGATAGCAGGGTCTGTTGAGAGGTGCGAGATCCTGAGGAAAGAGAACCAGCTGTGAGACATATTCTGGCCAACATCAGCAAGTGTGATTTTGTCAGCACGTTGTGGCGACCTGTCCTCCATTGTGTGAAAACTGTCCCCATCCGGTGAGAGTTTGTGGAACTTGCTGGAAGCAGAGATGGTGTCAGAGGCTGCATTTGCCTGTCAATCTGGGAACTGTAGCTTGTTTCTGCAGGTGGAATGTCTGGGTCAAAGCATTTTCCTGGTTGATGGAGAGACTCAACTTTTCTTGCTTAAATATTTTATGAAATTCTACTTCCACCTGCACTATATGAGTGTAACTGTTTCCCCCAGCTTCCCCCCCCCCCAAAGAGCATGTACTCAGACTTTTACATTTTGCCAATATATGTCTAAACTATGGTATTTCACTTATGTTTTAATGTGCCTTTCTCTTATAAGTGAGCAAGCATCTGTCCCTATGTTCAAGAGCCATATGTAATGTTTTTTCCGTTGTATCCTTTGGTAAATTTTCTATTGGCTGTTGGTTTTTTCCCTTTGTATTTACAAAAGCTTTTAAAACCTATCTCATAAATATATAAGGATATTAATTCTTGATTTATTATGTAAGTTGCAAATGTTTCCTCAATTTGTTGTCAAACTTTTGACTTTGCTTATAGCACTTTTGCTATGCAAAGATTTTTTTTTTTTTGATTTTATATGGCAGAATTTGTCCATTCTATTTTATGGGTTCTGGATGGTAAGTCATATTTTAAAACCTTTTAAAGTTAAATTTAAAATTTTTCCTATTTTTCTATATAAATATGAAATAGTAAAGAAAGGTAAAAGAAATAGAGCAAATAAGAATAATTTGTATTGTTCAACCACATGCAAATAATTTTGACAGCAGATGAAATGGAAAATTTTCCAGGAAAATATAATTTTCCAAAACCGACCCAAGAAGAGAAAGAAAATCCAAACCAATCAGCTCCGACAGAGAAAGTTGTCAAAGAGTAATCCACCACAAAAGCACCATGCCTGGATGGTTTCACTGGGCAATTCTACCACATCTTTAAATAAAGTTAAATCATTTATTTAATATTATTTAAATAATCTTTAAATAATTCCATAGCATAGAAAAAGCATAGAGCATAGAAAAAGAAGAAAAACTTCCAATTTTGTTTGACAAAATACATTATGTTGATACCAAAACGCTTAAAAGATTACAAAAAATAGTTAAAGAGTAATTTTTCCTATGAATATTTATTCTAGAATCTTAAATTAAATATGAAGAAACATGATTCAATGGCACATTAAAACAATAATGTATTATATTTAGGTAGGTATTCTAGGAATGCAAGGTTGGTTCAATATTAAGAAATTTTCAAATCAATTCATTGTATTAATGTAAGAAAAATAATTTTTTATAAAAATTATTTTAATAGATGCTGAGAAAATCATTTGACATAATCCCATGTCCATTCTTAATGAAACACTCAAAAAATTAATAACAGATGCTTCATTGACATATATCTCAAACCCAAAAGCTAGTACCATACTTAATGCTAAGAGCATTCTCACCAAATTCAAGAATATTATATAGATACTGCTATTATTTATCATTGTACTGGAGGTGCACACTGATAGACTCATATAAGAAAGATTATAGCTACGAAAACTAGAAAGGAGGAAATACAACTATCACTATTTGTGGAAGATATTATTATAAATCTGTTGAATCCAAGAGCATACCTGAAAAACCACCAAAAGTGAGAAAATTTAGTAATATATCAGGGTACAAAGTTAACAAAGAGAAATAAATAGCTTTCAAAGTTAGAAAGTATAATAAAAAAAATCACATGTTTAATAGTAACAAAATAGATAAAATATTTAGGAGTAAACTTCATAAGGATTAAAAAACTATAGGAAGAAAACTTCAAAATCACTTCTGAAGAGCATGCATGTGCACACATATACACACAAACAAATCGGAGGACATGCCAATTCTCGGATGGGAAGAATACTATAAATATGTCAATTTTCGCTAATTATAAATTTAACATGATCATAACAAAAAATAACCTATAGGACTTTAAAAAAATAGCTGAGGTAATTCTCAATCAAGAAGAGCAGGAAACTTCCAGTTATAAAATAAATAACTCACAGAGATTTAAAGTACAGCCAATAATATTGTAATAACATTGTATGATGATAGATGGTAACTACACTTACCATGATGAGTATGAGTCATGTATAGAACTGTTGAATCACTATGTTGTACACCTGAAACTAATATAACACTGTATGTCAACTATAATTTAATAATAAAAATTTTTTATAAGAGAACAGGAAGATTCTGAAAAAAAGAGAGTAGTGGGGGAAGTCATCCTATAGATATTAAATTACAACTACTTAGAAATAGTACTGATGTGGTAGTGATGCATGAAAACACACAGACAGGGCAGTGGAATACACTGAAAAGTCCAAAAATAAGCCTCAATAGATAAGAATCTAATATATGGGAAATCAGTGGAGGAAGTCTGTGCTACTCTATAAGTAGTATTAGAACAGATCATAAAATCATAGCCAATCGGAAAGAGATAAAGCTATCTCTGTACCTCATGACATATGCCAGGGTAACTTCCAAATGGATCAAAATTTAAATCTAAAAAAATTAGCACATAACTGGTATTGCGTTTTTACTCAATACTACGTGTATTATGAACTTAATGACATGTCAGCAAACATACTTCTGCCATTTCTTTTTAACAGTTGTATAGTACACCACTTAACAAAATAGCATCATTTGTTAAACTAAACTGCTATTTATAGAAATTCTAGAGTGTTTCCAGTTTTTTGCTTTTATAAGCAAAGCTGATATGACCACTTAGCAGTATGGTAGGGATTATTTATCAGAACAGCAAAGCAAATTTCTAAAAATTGAGGTCAGCTATTGTATTCATTTCCTGTAGCTGCTATAAAAATTGACCACAAACTTGATGGCTTAAAATGACAGAAATGTATTCTTTCACAGATCTAGAGGCCAGAAGTCCAAAATCAGCATCCCTGGACTCAAGTCAAGGTGTCAGCAGAGCTGCGCTCCCTCTGGAGGCTGTAGTTTTTTCCTTTTCTCTCCCAGCTTCTGGTGGATTCTGGCATGGGCTTGTGGCCATACCATTCCAATCTCTACCTCTGTAGTCACATTGCCTTCTCTTCTGTGGTCAGATCTCCCTCTGCCTCTCTCTGAAGTATACATGCAGTTATATTTAGGGACCATCTGGAAATTCTGGGAGAATAATCCCATCTGCAGATTCCTTTTTTTTTTTTTTTTTTCATATAAGGTAATACTCACAGGTTCTAGGGATTAGGACTCACACTTTTTTTTTTTTTTTTTTTAAAGGGAGGGGGCGTTATTCATGTTCTTGGAAGTTTGTAGATTGTTCCAACCCTGGAGAAATTTTTAGCAATGTTAATTTCTATGCAGATTCTAGGTTCTTGCCAAGTGACTGGGCTCTTCCTTTCTCCTTCTTCTCCCTCCTCCCAGTGTCCTTGCCCCAAGCCTCCCAAGCTCCTGCTCGTCTAGGAGGCAGGGCAGCTGAAGGCTGTCTTGGTCTTAGTCCTAGGCCACCTGCTCATCCCTGAGGGCGATTTTTCCAAGGGCTCATCATAATGTCATGTTTATCTCTTCCTTAAGAGGATTTCTTTTTGGTATTAGACAACATTTCCTCCCCGCTCCCATTATATGTAGCTATTCATTTTATAATCATCACTTTGCTAAATGCTCCATGCTAATGGTTCATTCTTGCAATTTCTAGCTAAACAACAGTATTATCTGCAATAACAATAGCACCTTCAGGTCTTGGCAACTTTAACAGAAAGGAAAGATAAACTTTTTTTTTTTTTTTTTTTTTGCAAATCATATGATCCCCTGCTCCCCAAAAAGTCTCAAGCCACTGGCTTTGTCTTTCATGCCAGGTGGTCCTTCTCTACTTACCTGTGCTCTTTTTTGGCTTCAGCAAAGAGAGAAACCAGAGAGCCCCCTGACCCTCCAGGGCTGAGTGCTTTGCCGGAAATCTTGCTGATCATGCTGTGGCTGCTGGGATCTGCCGATCAACTTCCTGCTCACTCATGTTCTGTCTTGGCAGCCTTCAGGTTTGTCAGCAGGGAAGTTTGTTTACAAATTCTGAGAATAAGCAAGCAGGAAATTCAGTGGCAAGTCCATTCCCAGATATTGTACTGCAGCATGCAGTACGTGCCCAGGTCACCCTGCTTTTCTGTGCAAGCCCCTCCAGCATCTGTGTAGAAACTTCCTTTATTTCTTCATTTTGGGATTCAGTGGGCTCCAATGTAAAGAAGATGGGACTTGCATGAACCAGGCAGGGATTCATATCCTGGATCTTCCACTGGCAGATATAATCATTTTGTCCAAATTATATGTTGTGATTCATTCTCAGGTTCCCAGTTAGTGAAATGGGCCCAATGAAATCATGTCCAAGGTTGTCCTGAGGATTCAATGAAACAAAGTATGTCATGTGCTTAGCACAATTCCTGACACACGGGGGCTTTAACATATACTCCCCTTTTTACTCATGCTCAGACTTCAGCCCTGTTTTTCACTCTGCATTTTCCCCCATGAAGTTCAAGTTCCCCTCTTAATCTATACTTAGATAGCCACAGTCTGCAGTAATAATTAAGGTAACTGATATTTCCATTTATTAAGCCAGATACTGTACTGAGTACCTTATGTGCATTTTCTCATTTAATCCAAACTTTTTAAAAAAAATCAAAGAAACACTGAACCCTCATTTGTATTCCTTTCCAGTCTCACTCGCCTCCATCAAACACAAGTTTAAAATTGATGAAATTTTTTTCTGGCCCATTTTTTATAACTTTGCTACATTTCTATAGACACTATGTATATAGTAGACAAAACAGTGTTGTTTTCTGTGTTTTAAAAATTTACACAAATGGTACTATACTGTACTTTCTCTTCTCCAACCTGGTCTTTGGAATCAACAGTGTATTTTAGCTTTAGTCCATGAATTTTAACCAGTGCAATAGCTTATTGAATAAAAACACCACTATTTATCTATACATTCCTCTATTAATGGACAATTAGTTTGTTTTCAAATTTATAAGCAATTCTGCAATGACTATTCTTGTATATGTCTCCTTGTTCTCAAATTATTTTTTTAAGACAAATCCCTAACAGTCGAACTCTTTGCCACATTTTAAAGACTTCTGTTATCTACCAACAAATGTTAATCCATGTCCAGCACCATCGTCTGTGCTTTCCCTGGCGGGGGCTGAGAATATCCATTTCTCCAGAGCATCCCTAACGTTATGTATTCGGACTCATTTAAAGTTTTGCTGCTCTGATAAAAGCAAAAGCAAAACAGAAAGCCATTGTCTCACAGATTTAATGCTCATGTCTTTGATGAGTGGTGACACTGGAGATCTTTCCAAATACGTATTGGACATTTGTTGTTTGCGTTTTGTGAATTTTCTATTCTTTTTTTTTTTTTTTTTCCTATTCTTGTCTGGCCTGTTATCATTATCTTCCATTTATTTTGCAAATTTGGTGCCCAGTCTGCCATTTATCTTTTGGCTTTGGGGTGATTTTTATTCTGCAAAACTTTAAACTTCTTATACAGTCAAGTGGTCAAGCTATCAACATTTTCAGCGGAATCTTTTCTATTTTTTAAATTATTGATTGATGTTCAATTAAACTTTACAATTACACCTGCTATGTGAATGACCCCAAGGGTTACAAATTATAGTTATGATTTCAGGGGGAAACTGTAATTTAGTTGTGGGACAAGATACTCATAAAACCATAGTCAATAATACAAGTTGTCTATGGTGAGTGTCAAATATTTGGCACACAAAAAAGTGACTTCACTTTGCCTGCCAGGAAGCTGAGGGCAAAGAGCACTGAATCACAGTGACTCTATTAGTGTAGGTGACTCACAGAAATGCAGAATATTAGGGCTGGAATCGTCCTGAGAGCCATCTTATCCAAAATAAAGATATACATCTTTTGGAGTTGACTGAATTCCCAACAAGATGTCCGGCCAGCAAACCCAGCAGCAGTGCCAGCCCCCCACCCGTGTTCCCCTGAGTGCTCTCCAAAGTGCCCAAGACCATGCCCTCTCCTGGCTCTTCCCACTGTGTCCCCAGCCTTGGAGCAGCTTCCATGTGAACCACCACAGCCCCCATGGTTCCCACCTGACTGCTGTGAGTGGGGCCGACAGGTGCTCTCGCTGCTGCCCCAGCTCTGGGCCCTACGAACCACAGAGGAGCAGCACTAAGGAGGTCAAGGCTGAAGGATCTGTCCCAGCCTGGTGCTTCCCTGCACTCTTTTCTCCACTGGAGGGTGCTGACGGGGTCTTGGGTTGGTGGGGTGAGTTTTCAGGGCAGAACTTTGTTATATCTGAAAACTCCGTATTCATCGTGAATCCTGATTTCTTCTGTTTTTGTTTCCTGCAAATCATATGACATCTCATCATTGTCAGATTATTTGCCCACCGTACAAGCCTCTAAAGACAAGGACCCCAGGGTTCTCCTCTTTAAGGGAAACAGCAGAACCAGTTGGGTCATACCAAGGAGGCCTTCTTCTTCTTCTGTTTTTTTTTGATTTTGAAATAATTATAGACTGACAATAAATTGTAATAGTAGAACAGAAATGTCCAGTGTACCCATCACCCATCTTTCTCCAATGATGCCCTCTTATGTAACAGAGCATTATGAAGCAAGGAAATTGGCTCAAAACCATCAACTAGACTATAAATCTTATCATATTTCACCAGTTTTTACATGAACACTTTTTTTTGCTTTTTTTAATTCTTGTATAATTAACATACAGTGTTATATTAGCTTAAAGTGTGCAACATATTGATTGAACATTTCCATGCATTACTCAGTGCTCACCATGATAAGCATAGTCACCGCCTGTCACTACACAGTGTTATTACCATATTGTTGACCATACCTCCTATGCTGTACTTTTCATCTCCATGACTTATTTATTTTATAACTGGAAGTTTGTACCTCTTAACCTCCTTGATCTATTTCACCCATTGTCCCATCCATCTTCCTTCTGGCCACCACTACTTTGTCCTCTGTATTTGGGAGCACATGCATACATTTTGTGGTATGTCTGTGTATGTAATTCTATGATATTACATAGTTTGTATAGATTCATACAGCCTCTACCACATCAAGTTCCAGACCTGTTCTGTCACCACAAAGGAGCCACCCTTTGTAGCCATAGCCTCCTTCACTCTTCTATCCACAGACAACCACTTACCTAGGCTCTATCTCTACAACATTGTCACTTCAAAAATGTTGTGTCAATGGAATCAAATGGAATCATACACTTGTATAACTTCTTGGGATTGGCTTATTTTCACACCATATAATGCCCTTGAGATCTATCCAAATTGCTGCATGTATCAATAGTTTGTTCTTTTCATTGCTGAATACTATTCCACGATGTGGATGCTCTACAATTTGTATTACCATTCACCTGTTGAAGGACATTGGGTTGTTTATAGGTTTGGGATATTACAAAAAAAGCTGCTCAAGTCATGTAACTGGTTGGACAAATTAAATATATAACAGTCATAGAGGTATTTTAAAGAAATGAGCTCTCTTAATCTTTGTCAATAGAAAAATATACACATTTCTAGAGGAATTCTTTCCGACCTGTATACTTCAGGGGTTTCTTAAAAGGGTGTCTTGGCAAATGCCCATTTCCAGGTCACTCTTCTGATATCTACCAATGATTTTCAGACTTATGTTTGGGAAGACCAAGGCTGGTGCTCTGCCATTAGAGGTCACCTTTCTGAAAACACTAGCAGTCAAAACTTGTCATTTACTATTTGCATTCTCACTTTGGGGCCATTGTACATTTTCACCTTATTTCTTTGCCTCCCAACTATTTATTACTCTGACTTCACGATCTTTATGGATTTGTTCCCATGTTTGTTAACTGCCCCTTCCACAAGAGCTGGACTTTGCTTTGTTCTCTGCTGTCCCCCAGTTTATAGCTTGAGGACCAGGCACAGAGCAGGTGTATAATAAATGTTTATGAATGAATTATGTCTTTGACACATAAAGGAGACTTTAGAAACTCTTCCCAAAAACCTAGATTGAAGTAAATATAAGTAAAACCCACCAAATAAGTACAGTGAAGGAAAATTATTCCAGGGTTTGGATTTTGGAAGCCCAAGTCAGAATCTCAGCTCTGCCCCTTACTGGCTCTGAATCTATAGGCAAATGGTTTAACATCTTTGCTAAGTCTTTTCATTTGCAACACCATCGTCCTCACAGGATAATTGTGAAAATTGTGAAGCTCGAGTAAGACAATTTGTGTGAACACCCTTTCTAAGATACTAAAGTGCTGTATAAATCTAAGGGATTCTCCCCAATGCCGTAGTTATTATCTCTTCCTTCTCTCTCTTCTTCTCTTCTCCCTCCTCCTCTCCCATCATTGATCTCATCATTGCCGCCATCATGGCCTTTTCTCCCCTGGAAGCATGAAAGCATCCAGGCAACAGCAAATATGCAATCATGACATTCGTGTGACATTCCATCCAGTAGAGGGCAATAGTTCCTATCAGCTAAGTCCAATGTCTTAAAACATCAAGTTGAAGTTCAATCATGGTAACATATAATCATTTATATTTATTGTTACAGGAAACACACACGTCCATCCTAGTAATCCTTCCATTCAGCGATCTCCGGTATTCCTGTTTGATACATTGCCTTGTAGCCCAAGCTTCTTTTGGATGTGTCTGGCTGCCATGAAAGTTATCTTTAAAAAAAAAAAAAATAGGATGCATTCTCTCTCTTCCTGGTTGACTGGGCAAAATGCAGAACAAATTGTATCTTAGAAACGATAACACAGGCATGCTTCTCTTTTGATTATTTATATCCTTGGCATTGATATTATAAGGTAGGATAATTGTTTTGCTTGATTAGGTCATCTGAGAATCCTCCCACTCCTTAAGTGGGAATTCTCCCACCTGTATTCTCTGTTTGCTGACTTTCACTATATGTATTTCATATAAGGATTGGTGGGGAGGGTTCTTCAAAGAAACTGATCTCTGGAGTCTATCTGGTATGTCTAGGAACTCCCTCCCATAGTGCCTACCAGTAGCCATATCATTGGTGCAGGGACAGATAGGCTGGGAAGTTGCTGAGGGGCTTCAATGCAGAGAGTGAGTATAGTTGGGTCTTTGATATACTGCTTTAATTTACTGCCAGGGGAATCACAGTAGAGTAAGGCAGGGTAGCCTCCTCTGGGAAGCAGAAAGAGAGAGAGATACACAAGGTAGCTTAGTTCTTTTCAGTTAATGAGAACTAGTGAGTGTAGCTGGGGATAGATCTGGAATACCATTTCTTTTTTATGGAACTCTATTAATCTTTGAATCATACCAACCCTTTTTATTAAGGAAGACACTGAGATATTTAAGTAAGATGGTTTATACATTTGAGTATCATTCATTCGTTCAATTCATTCATTCATTTAATGTCAATGGAAGGCCTACTGTATGCCAGGAATTGGAGATTCAAAAGGAAATAAGATCAAGACCCTTTTTTTTTTTTTTTTAAGTAGTTCCTAGTCTCTGGGGGAGGCTAATATAAACCATTAATGACCCTACAGAGGGGTAAGTGCTGCAACTGAGCTAAGGGTGCAGGACCAGGAGAGCACAGTGAAGGTGGTGATTGGCTGTGTCAGCAGGAGGTTTCTCAGGAGGTAGAACTGTGTCTGTGTGCAATGTGACTTGTTTCAGGAGGTGTATTTTTCATCTTATTTCACCCTCTAAGCAAACCTTGATTCATATCTACAGGAATGCTAGATGAGAAGGATGTAGTCCATTTTTACTGTTATCACTCCCCCTCCAAGTCTTCCCAGCCCTGCCTGGTACAAAGTTGTGATTAGATTTGAGAGTAGTGAATGGGTGACCACTGGCACATACTGCCCAAAAGCTAAGGATGGGAAGCCTGATCCTGATGCCTTTGGGAAAATGTCACTTTCCTCCATCTTCCTTGTTACTTGGCCAAAGAGAGAAATGAATGGAACTTGTTTGGCTTTCTTTGGCAGGGACCACACTAACTTTTCCCCAAAACAGGGCATGCCTCTCCGTATTCTGCCATGATTGCTTTTGGGCCATTTAGAAAAAGTACTGACTTAGTGAGAGGACACTGCAAGCTTTCGATGGGGAAAGAGGCCCTGCTGCAGGAGAAAAACTCCCACTCCTCCACTGAAGCCTTCCATGACCATGAGTAATTTATTCTCTCTTCTTTGGGACCATATTACCCTGTATATTGCTCTGTATATTAATTTGGCCATTTTGCCAAGCATCACCCTTTCAGTGTTGGATCTCCAAGATACCTTTAGAATATGCCTGAGGGCAGAAGTTTGGCCTTCTAGCACCTTGAATCCTCTGGAGCCCCAGTCTTTGGGGTAATGAGTGTCGAGTGGCTGCCCCCTTGGCAGAGTAGGTGAATAGAGATGACACACCAGCCAAATGCCCAAAGCTGGATACCCTCTAAGCTGTGATCAAGCTGAGGGCAGAGCCTAGCCCTAGGGACAGTACAGCCCACACTCCTGGGCTGGGAACATTTCAGACTCATACTGGCTCAGCTCTGGAGCTGGCTGTGGCCAGCTGGGACACTGAACCGTTTGCTTGTTCTGTCGGCAGCCCTGAAGAACTGGAGTCCTTCCCCTGTGGGTGAAGTCTAAATTTAGCCCTAAAGAAGCTGCCTTCCCATTTTGCTGGTGAAAAGCTCTTTTCACTGGAATGGGCCTCTGCTTTGATTAAGTGGGAGGACCCACATCTGGGAATACATAAACTTTATTGTCCTTGGATGACAAAACAGTTTCCCTGCCTACTGGTTTTCCGCCTTTTTAGCCTGGAGTGTGATTGCCTCTGCTTATGACTGTGTTGGCCAGGGCAAGCCATTTGGCTGTAGACTGGGCTCCCAAAGCTGGAGCCTAGGCTGGAGTGGACACCTGGGGACATTGTCGTATCCCCACTTCACCTCTGGAGGCCCAGCTCTATGTGTGTAGAATATGATAGAGAACAGGAGGCTGGGTCTTTTGCAAGATCCTGGAAGAACATGAGGCCTAGGTTTGTACCCTTTTAGAGCAGATTCTAGGATTTCAGGAGGGCTGAAATATCCTGGGGCATCCCTATAAGGCTGTAGGGTCAAGGTCTTGGGGCCCATCCTGGACCCATATTAAAGTGAATGTGAGACTCCTATCTTGGACAGACACCAGCCCTAAGGGGTTCTCTGGGCAGAGAAAGGCTTCTAAGACTTCTCCTGACCCAGAGCAGGCTTCTTAGGTGATCCCTATGCTAGAACCCCTCTGCCATTTGAGTTTTATGTGAATAGTTTAGGGAGCTGACAAGTGAACGTTCTTTTAAAAGTCAGCTCCCCTAGTGCACAGTCACATCTCTTTTGATAAATGTTTCCTTTGCTGTCCACTGATACAAGCTCTGGCTAACTCCTCTATGTAAGAACTTCTGAAATATAGGGCAGAGAACACTGGACTTGGATTCAGAAAAGCTGGGTTGCCGGGTGGTCTGGTTTTACTGCTTATTAGCTGTATGACTTTGGGCAAGTTACCTTCTCCAGACTTCTGTTTCCTTGTCTGGAAAATGGCAATAATAAGTCTGTAGTCATAGCTCTGTTGTCAGCAAAAAGTGAGAAAATATTATATATTTTCAAAAGCTCTTTGTAGAAGTAGATTGCCTTCTCCATCAAGTGACCTGGGCTGGCAGCAAATTGTTTGGATTTGATTGGTTCCCATACACCTCCCACCCCATGGAAATCTCTTCTCTCAAAGAGCTCCCTTCAGGACACTGGGGAGCTTGGTGGATCAAGGGAACTCCTGCTCAATTTAGACCCTTCTCTTCCCACCTTTGTCTGATCTCTTGAGTCTCTTTCTTTTCCTGAAGAAGGATGGTGAGGAGGTCTGGGAGCAAGGAAGCATGACTTCTGGATTGATTGGGCAGTTGTTTTGCTGATTGCCCATAAGCAGATTGTACCTCAGTTTGTTGGTCTGTAGAATGTATACACAAGTACCCATAAGCAGACCTTGAGAAACAACTTAGTGAGAACTCAAGAGGAAAATTGTAATAATTGCAATGTTGTAGTCATCATCCAAATCCAGTAGTATATCTTCTGATCAGAACCCTGAGACTGGTAATTTTCCCAATCTACTCTGAGCAGCATTCAACATTAGTACTAGAACAAGCTTCCACATTTAACAAGAATTGATAGAATGGAAAGAAATTAGACTAAGTCTAAAAGAAATTAGGCTCTGGGTGAGGAAGAATTGGAAAGCCACCCTCTTGTTGTAATTTTCCAGGATGTCCTGGACAGCCCCCAGAAATCGTCAGTATGGAAAGAGCTCAGGAACATTTTATAAGCTAGTAAAGCATTGTTGGGGTGGGGTCGGGGGAGGGATAGATTCTTTGGAATTTATCTGCATGGCTGACGTCACTTTCTCAGCACAGGGAGCCAAACTGTCTCGATGTCTGTGGCCTCTTTCTGGAATCATTTCCCAGTAGTTAATCCCAGGTGACCCTTGAGGCCACTTCCCTGTCAGAAATTGTTGGCTTACAGCAAGAAGTGGCCCTTTCTGGGTCCCTGAAGTTGGCAAGGAAGCTCGTCCTTCAAGCCTAAGTGGAAGGGAAATTGATGGCTTCTCTGGGCTGAGGTTCTCTCTCCTGCAGACCCATGTCTGGGCTGTCCAAGCCTCATAACTTTAAATCTTTGCCTCTTTGCCTCCATGATTGTAATAACTGTCACACTCACTAGCTAGGCACCATCCATAAAGGCTCAGCACATTTTTCTGCCCCTAGCTTGGGGGACAATAATGTGGCTTCCAACAGTAGACTGGGAAGTGGGAAGCATCCTGCTGTCTCTCAAGACCACACTGAATCCCTGGCTTTGTCATGGTAGACAACATCACATCATCTTTCCTAAGCTTTGGTTATTATAAAATGGTGTTCATTTTAATTTGGACATTTAGAGAATGTGACAGTGGATCCAGAAAATGGAGGGGACAAGGAAGAAGGGGACAAATGAACATTTATTGAGCATCTAGTATGCATTAGGCACTGTGCTGAAATATTTTAATGTACATAGTCGCATTTAACTCTTAAGACAACTCCCTAGGTTAGAACATTACAAACCTCATGTTATAGATGTGGGAGTTAAGATTTGGAGAGCTAAAAATAAAATGAAGAATTACATGGTTTTTCTTGATTTTCTTGAAGGTTGGCATCTCAGTAGAGGTGGTATCATCTTGTGCCAGGAAGATTAGAACAAGGGTCCCAATGTCACAGTAACAGGGACCCACTGAGATTCTACCTGATAGATCCAGTCTCCTCAAGAGGCCAACATGAAGTCACCCAATAATGTGATGGGATTTTCTAGGCAAACCACTCTCTCCTCCAACAGGAGAGTTGGGGCAACCAAAATTTGCCATTCCTCACCTCTAAGACAGGGTGACCCTTCTGAAATCAGCTGCTCTCAAGACGGCTGCACAGGTCACCATACTGGCTGCCAACATTGTTCCAAAATCTTTATGCTGCCCAGACCAGCCTTGGGAAACAGGCGTCTCTCTCCAGCTGGCGAGACCCAGGCTGACTCATCTGGCCGCGAGAACCCGAGCATCAGCATGCCCTCCTGTCTGCTGCTGCCTCTGCCGTGACCACGGTGGCCAAAAGTCGTGGTGGCGGCTGGGGTCTGATGCTGCGTGCTGCCGGCTTCCCAGCCCTGAGAGGGAGCATTCTGGAGGCAGCGAGCTCAGCCGGCATGCCCCCCTGCATTCCAAGCCCTCCTTCCTTGCCTGTGGCTCAATCCCCCATGACCCAGGGTATGGAACATGATTCCTTTCTCCAGAAGCCCCGTGACTGAGCTGAGACAGGAGGGATCTGCAGTCCCTCTTCAGCTGGGGACAGCAAAGATGTTTATCCCCCAGAGACAGGGATCCTCTGGGTGGGCGGTGGCGAGCTTGGGGAGCGGCTGCCGCCGGCTGTCCTCAGGAAAGGTCTGCCACTTTCTGACCTCGAGCTGACCTGAACTCAAGTGGCAGCCACTCCCCTGCCGTTTGCTCCTGCGGTCAGAGAGAGGGACAGATGACGCCATGGCACTTTCTGGAGTGCTGAAGTGAAGTTTTGACAAATTCCAAAGAACATCAAAGTGCAGAACAACAGCCAATACATCACAGTCTGTCACCAGGGCCCCCACCCCTGATTATCACATTAAATCAGCAATGGGCACATTTCATCCGTAGCTCAGCGGACGCCTACTGGAGCTCATAGTTTCTCCTCCTAGAGTTAAACAAATATGGCAATGGTTACAGTTAAAAATCTGTGCTCTCTGTTCTACATCCAGCAGCTGAGTGCGCGCGCGCACGCGCACACGCACACACACACACACACACACACACACACACACTGACAGAGAAGCATATTGCTGAAGAAGGCAGATAATTGGGATTACGTAACCTGCTAGGACAGAACGCAGAGGTGGGTTCTAGTCCTCGCTCTGCCACTTAATAGCTTGAAATCTTTAGCAAGTTAGTTAATACCTCTGGGCCTCAGTTTCCTCAGAGTAAAATATGGACAATGATACATCTATTTCCAAATTGTGAGTTTAGTTGGTCGCAGTTCAACCTTCATTCCTGCCTGGGAACCATGGACAGTGCTTGCTAGTCATGATGTTTTATATTTGTTTCTTGATGTGTTTACTGTGTGTAACGTTTTGGATATAAGAAAGATCAAACATTCTCTTCCACTAAAGCTTTGCTGAGAAATATGTGTGAGTGAAGGGGAGGCAGGCCACTCAGGGTTTGAGTTTCAAGTTATGAAGGAAATACTTGCTGGGTTGGTATTTCCCTGGGTAAATTCTCACTGGGGGTGGGAGCGGAAGGTAACTTCAGAAAGAGCTTATGCTGATCTTTAAAACCGTTTCCCCCAAACTCTGGAGCATCCAAAGAAAGCAGAGTTATCTGCCAGAATGTCCCAGAAAGAACAACAGGCGTGTGAATTCTATGCCACATGATCAGGCATAAGAAATGTCACATTTCTTTTATTACTTTAAATTAAATTTGATATGCTATTGTAGCCATCCTGCCAGGCTGGTGGGAAATTCAGTCTCAGACCTTCCAGAAATGCCCCCTTCCTCTCAGTTCCTGTGAATGTCCACCCGGCACATTCAGGGATGGCCCTCTGGTCTTCGGTCCACATGGGTGACCATGGATGTATTTCATTTGCCAGATCCTCATCATCCTTGGAGGCTGGTGGCTCTCCCTTCTCTTGGCAAAGCTTTGCCATGGCTGTAATTTCTCCCCGAGGCCCTGCCATCTTCCTAGAGGGTTTTTAGGGAGGCAGAACCTTTCTGCCTGGGAACACAGGTCTCTAGCCCTTTCTCGTCCTGGAGGAGGCCCTAGAATTCTTTTCAGTCCCCTTCTCCATCATTTGGTGAAGATAACCAGTAATCTCCCTTCAGAGAGCCTTTAGAAACACAATGATAGCCTCCACTTCCTGAGGCTGGGGGAAAGATAGGTTGTCCAGGTTAATTAGAGTTAATCAGTTCTGTTACTGAGAAAGGTAACAAGATAGGACTGGAGAATTTGTCTGGGGACTCAGTGAGGAAAATGGAAGAGAGAGATTTAAAGAACCACATGGTGAAACAGGATAAGATTCTGTTTCCTCTAAAATACCAGTCGCTTTCCTTCCTTCCACTTCTACCTTTACAGAGGTCACCAAGCTATGGGGGAAGGGCTGGGCGGGCAGCAGAGGAAGGGGTCAGCGGAAGATACTGCCTGCCAACTACATGGCATTAAAGTCCTTGTAAATTAAGAAGGTGCTTGCTCGGGGATGATCTTTTTGGCAGTCAGGGCCACTCTGCAAGATAGGTGGGGCAGTTGTTAATCCCATTTTCCAGATAAGGAAACTGAGGTTCAGAGGGTTTAAAAGACTTGCCCAAAGTTACAGAGCTGAGTGGCAGAGCAAGATGAGGCATTCAAGTCTACTTGACTTTTTCTTCAGGAGTCCCCAGTTTCGCTCACGATTTTAGATTAGGCTTCAGCGACATCCGTCAGTGACTTGGGATGTTTGGCTTTTGGCAGTGATCTGGCAATCTGGAAAATTGCTGATAGATTTCGTCTAACTCTTGTTCTTACGCTATTTTTTTGTTGTTGTTACTTTCAGGAAGAGAAGCTAGAAGTAGAATATATTTCTTATTAGAGAATATGCTCTGGACTTTGATGTGTATCTGGTGGGTCCCCAAAGGCTAGGTTATGGCAAGTTTAAGACCGTGTTGCTAATTCTATGTGCATTCAATAGACTACCTTTGTGAGGGGAGTAATTTTATAAAACTATTAATTCAAGTCTCAAAGAAGAATTGCAGGAAACGTATTTCTGACTATTTAGAAGTGACTCATTATGGGACTATTTGAAAACTATATATTATTTTTATCAGTAAATAGAATTGCCTATAGTCAATGTTATCTCGTCACATCCAGGGATTCTAAGATCCGGTTACCCATTTCCCTCAAAACAACTGACAGCAAAGCTGGGGAAGAGAGAACGCACTGCAGTCTCTGCAAGGCTAAACCTCCCCTAAGCCCCACTGCACACTCTAACGCCACACCCTTCCCTGCCAAATAACAGAGGGCAGATAAGATGGAAATTTTCATTCCAGTTCTCAATAATTTCCACAGCCAGTGAGATATCAGGATCAGAAGAGGTTCCATAACCAGAAAATCTTGGCTGCAGTTTCACTGTTTGGAAGCAAAAAGGGAAAATTAAGGAGTGCCTCAGATAGCCTTTCTTAGGGGGCTTTGTCAAGATAGAGGCTTTTGAATATTTAAATCGAAACAAAGGATAGCTAAGAGTTCATTTCCCAATTAACTATCAGACGGTACAAAGTATTTTTCTAGAAAGTACACGATCCACTTTTCGTTAGCTGGTATTTGGCCTCACCAATGTGAAGCAGGAACTTCAACTCTACCTATGTCAGCTGGATCCTCGGACACAGTGTTGTATCTGTTCACTGCATGAAGCGCTCTGGTCCCTAAATAGTTGAACATAGCTAAAGTCTGCTGCTTCCAAAATGACCATCATGGAGCAGGGCTTCCAGCTGGAGAATGATGGGCCAGCCCGGGCAGTTTTCTGGGCTTGCTTCATACGGAGGGAGGTGGTCCAGGTCTTTGTCTCCCAAACAATCCCTGGTTTTGACACTTCCTGAGAAAGCAGGGCTGGTTCCCTTGTGTGCCGCAACTCTGGAAAGCAGCTCTTCCTGTTAGGAAGACAATGGTCCTTATGGGAAGGCTAGGGTTGCATGGGAGAAAGATAGGAACAGCAGGGAGAAGGATGCATGCTTTGCTGGCAAGGGAAACGGTAGGCCCGGAACCCTGCGGTGGGTTGAGCAAGGTGTCCCGAGGGCTAGGTGATATCTGCCTGGAGCAGAGCAGAAGTAGGTGGGGAGGAGATAAAGGAGGTTAGGAAGGTAGTGGGAGCTGGAAGGAGGTGGCCCAGAGTGTTTAACACCCAGTTTAGGAATCTGGGACCTGTGGTATGGGTCTTTGCCTCTCAAAGTGTGGTCCAAAGATTAAGCATACTAGTCACCAGAGCGCTTGCTAGAAATGCAGAATCGGGGTTCACCCCAGACCTAGGAGATCACAGTCTGCATTTTAAAAGGAACCCCAGGAGATCTGTATCTTCATCCAAACACTGCTCTAGGCTGAGAGGAAGCAAGAAAGATTTGGAGCTGGGGGTAACATGATGGTGGATGTGTTTAGGAATGAGTCCACTGGGATGGTTGGAGAACCCTCACTTAGGAGGCCCTGGCCACAACCCTGAGGAGGAGAGTCAGACGAGATAAGTCTTTTCACCAGAGCAATGACTCCCGAGACAGGCGTCCTCCTCCTGGCTTCTGCTCAGGTGGCAGCACCCGTGGTGATCAGCCCAGACTTCGCACAACATTAGGAAATGTGTGTTTTCAGGAAGTGGCCATACCCAGGATCTGTTTTTGAAGTCAGGCTTCATGGCTGCGGCCACTTCTCTGCCAGACCCCAGGGGGAGCCGGGATAGCACTGGGGCTGCCAGGGCCCTGCAGCCCCACAAACACGCGGCCGCTCCTGGTGGGGTCAGGGCTTCTGTGAAAGACATTTCAGAAGTTTCCCGCAGCTGCAACAAATTGTTAGGGTCTGCCCCACAGCACCGCTGTGACCTGCTTTTCTCAGTCTTCAGTCAGCCAGCTCCTGAAACTGGACACTCCCAGGGCCTGGCGGGCTCTACTTCAAATGGGGTGTGAGGAGCATTGCCCCAACACCTTCTCTTTCTGTTCAAACATGGTGACGTTGCTAAATGGGCGCCACAGACCGCGTGTCCTGGGCCTCTCACCCCAGGGAGGAGGTGGTTGCTCCTTCCCTGGAGGTGGTTGAGAACCAGGGACACAGTAATCTAGGTCTGGGACCGGGTTGGGTCTGCATCTGTAGGGAGAAAGAAAGGGTGGGTAACAAAGAGAGAACTCTTTCAACTGGAAGATTCTAAGGTTCTCAACTTTGAAAGGAGAGGGTGTAAACTTAGTTCTCAGTTCAATCCTGCCTTTTTCAGTTGTTCTCTCAGTCTCAGTCTTCTGTCTAAAAGGAGATGGTAGTAGCTTCTCGAAGGTCGGGAGAGCCTGAACATCCCCCCTGGCACGTGGGTGGCTAATCAATGTTAGTCCTATCCTTCGCCTCTCCAGAGTCGCTGCCTCTCTCCTGGTGTTTCTTGCAACTCAACTTCCGAATTAAATAGTTCCTGTCTGGGAATTCAGATCAACTAGAGGGAATATAAGTCTTGAATACATGACATTTTAAATTTGAAGGCTACAGTTCAGAATAAATGTGACCATTTTGTTGAAACCAAACCGTTTCCTAGAACGGACGAACTGAATTGTCATTAGCACACTAGTTATTTGATAGCAAATGGGTTCTCTTAGGACACAAAGGTAATTAAAAGCAGAGTTTGTTCAAGTGTCTCTGGTTTAATATTGCCCACCACGTTCTCTTTTTTCCGCCCTTGCTGAGTAAAACCCATACTTTGTGAGTTCGGAGGCTAGCCTCTGATGAGTTCTGCTTCTTCTAAACGTATTCCCACACAAGGGGTCCCACAACTGAAGGTTATCAATGTTGTGGAAAACCTCCCATAACGTTTTCTTCTAATACAGACCTTGGAAACACAGAAGACTCCTTGGATGGTCAGACGTACCTTTTCCCAAGACCATAAAGAAATATATTTTTGTTTCCTACCCCAAACATGGTATAACTCATTTCCCTTTTCCTGGGAGATTGTGGTTAATATGGGGAGGCCTGGGGGGTCTCCAGGATAAAGCCGCTTGTAAAACAACCGTGGGGGGATTCCAGATCTGACTTAATCAACATTTCTCAAGATCCACAGACCCATAAAACTGTTTGCTTTCTTACCCCGGTTCAGCGGGCTGATTTATTTCTCTCACCCTGCTGATGCTGTTGCTGCTCGGAGCCGTTCGTTTGTCAGGTTGAGAGAATTACAATTCACAGGACCCTCACTAGTGCTATCTCAGTTTATAAATGTCACGAATTACAATTTATTGCTATGCACCCTGCAGCGTCTCATATTAATAAATCGCGTCTCATCTGCAAAAGCACGTGTATATGGCTCCCTTGGACATAGGCTTATGGTCCAGGAGCTGCGGCATGTCCGCATGTGGCCAACACACAAACATAGCTGCTCCGCCTGAACCGGGCCCCCAGTCAAGTCGCCGCTGCCTCTGTCTGATTTTGTCTTCCCTGGCGGTGGCTGCTCGTGGGCCCTGCTTTCTTGTTTTTATCTCCACGGGGATGCTGTGTAAAGGAGGCCAGACACCATCTGTGTGTGTTTGTGTTGTGGTGGGGAGGGTGTGCCGGTAGGACGAACTTTAGCCCTTCCAAAATGCACAGATTTTACCTTGTAGATTTTATCAACCTGGGGGTACAAAAAAAATCCCATTAGTAATGCAAAACTTTCTTTTGCTCACTCTCGTCCTTAACAGCCACTAGAATCTCAACTCCAGCTTTCTGGAAGTGCTTGCTGGCTTCTCACGTGCTCCCAGAAGCTAATCCAGCTGCCCATATGGTCAGAGCCCACAAGGCATCTTCCTTTTTCCTTCCTTTCCCCTGCTCTGGCCTCCTCTGCTGGGCAGGGCTCCTGACACCTGTTGAACACCTTACAGTTTCTGCCAGGTACCCCTAAGTCCACCCAGCACCTTTGTTTCTTACTGAACACCTGCTGGTTACATCTGATTCCTATTGGGCATGCCATGATTCTCACTATTTCTGTCTGCCATGGATCTGTAAATCCCTGTTATGGGCTGGTTTGTGTTCTTCCCAAATTCATATATTGAAGTCCCTAACCGCAACTACCTCAGAATATGACTGTATTTGGAGACAGAGTCTTTACAGGGATAATTAAGTTAAATGAGGTCATTAGGGTGGACCTGAATTCAATATGACTGGTGTCCTTATAAGAGGAGGAGATTTAGACTTGGAAAGGTACAGAGCGAAGATCATGTGAAGACACAGGTTGATGACAGCCATCTACAGTCCAAGGAGAGAAGCCTCAGAAGAAACCACCCCTGCCAAAACTTTGATCTCAGACTTGTAGCCTCTAGAACTGTGAGAAAGTAAATTTCTGTTGTTTAAGCCACCTAGTTATGGCAGCCCTCACAAAGTAATGCAGTCCCCTGCCAGGAACTGTCTGGAGACTTCATGGTGACTAAGCTGGGTACCAGTAGATGTCAAGTCGGGGATAAGAGCCCGTGACTTCTGTTGAGATTTTGTTTTGTTAGAGGAGCCTCAAAGCTCTGCTTCTGGTGCCCTGATGGCTTTCCGTGTATGTGGACCCGCCCAGCCCAATCCAGCATGGCCTACTCTTCCAAGCTCTTCCCCTGTCCTTTCCCGAAAAAGACCTGTGTTCAAATCACACTGGACTCTTTATTTCTGGAAACTACTGTGACTTAGTTAGAACCAGGGGCTGGGATCACCCAGGGAGATGTGGAATCACAGGATGCTATTTGGTAGGTGTGGGAGCCAAGGCAGAGAAATGGCCGCTATGGAGCTGTACCTCTGGAGGCTGAGGCAGAAGGAAGAAATACCCTGGCTTTTCCCTTCTTCCTACCCTCTGTCCCCCGCCAAGCGCCTTCTGTCAGCTGAGCCCACTGGAAAGCACAGGAGTCTGGGAAATTGGAGCCCGCAGGGGTCCGCCCCGGCCACGGAGAACAGAGCCCAGGGCCAGTCTTCCTCTCACACCCCTACATTCGTTGCCTGTGGCTGCCACAAGCATTACCACAAAATTGGTGGCCTGAAACAACCAGAATTTATTCTCTTACCATTCTGGAGGCCACAAGTTCAAAATCAGGTGTCAGCAAGTCTGCACTCCCTTCTGAGGCTCTAGGAGAGACTCCTTCCCTGCCTCTTCCAGCTTCTCGTGGTTTCAGGGGTTCCTTGGCTGTGGCGGCAGCCCTCCAATCTCTGCCTCCCTCTTCACATGGCCCTCTCCTCTCTCTGTGGGTCTCTTCTCTGTGTGACCCTTGTCATTGGATTTGGGACCCACTCAGATCTTTCAGGATGACCTCATCTTGAGATCCTTCACTCATTTACATCTTTTCCAAATAAGGCTGCATTCCCAGGTTGCAGGGACTGGGATGTGGGTATACTTTTGGGGCCCCCCATTCAACCCACTGCAATCTCTTTAACTGTGTTCAAGTGATTCCCCAGCCCTTCTCTAGCTAGAAAAATCCTGCAAGTCTCCACTCTGGGGGGTTACCTTCATGTACGATACCTTGCCTGAACTACACTATCAGACAGGCTCACTTACAACCCCTCCTGAGCCCAGTCATTCTTTGTTCACATGCATAGTGCTTATCAACTTGGTCGTTCATTCTGTTAGACCATGAGCTCCTCAAGAACAGAGCAGAGCCTGTGTCGTCTGCTCCAAGGGCCAACTTCACTTAGCTTCTCTCTTCCATGAGGACCAAGATCTTTCTGTCTGGGCCCCAGTGCTCTCTTCCTGTTTTGGGTCAAAATAGCTTTCCTTACTCTTGAATTGCATATGGCTCTGTGCTCCATCTGACAGACCCTTGCTGAGCACCTCATATGTCTGGAATTTGTCCCCACAGTTTGTTGGAACCCCCTCTTTCCTGGACCTATATGACACAGGATTCCCAACACAATCCATGTGCAAGAAGTGTTGCTGGTAAAAAGTCTTGTTAGAACCAAATAGGTCCAAGACTAAAGGTTGGGAATGAAACACTTTGTCATTGTAGCATTTCTGATGGAATGTGATCTGGAATTTGGGGTAAAGAATAAGTCTAGTCTTTAAAAACACATTTAGGGGTGCCTGGGTGGCTCAGTCAGTTAAGCATCGGCCTTCATCTCAGGTCATGATCTCAGGGTCCTGGGATCAAGCCCTGAGTCAGGCTCTCTGCTCAGCGGAGAGCCTGCTTCTCCCTCTCCCTCTGCCTACCACTCCCCCTGCTTGTGCTCTATCTGCCAAATAAATAAATAAAATCTTGAAAAAAAAAACACACATTTAAAAATAATAGGCAGGTACTTTTCTATAATGAATGATTTTTACATTTTGTTCTGAAAAATTTTGTAAAAACCTCCAAGATTCCTGTAGAGAAAAACTTTGATTACCTGTAACACTTGGGAAATGGGGAGTTTTGTTCTTTTAATTTGTCATAAGCAAAACCCCTTTTAGTTTTTAATTCTTGATTCTATTTTGCCTAAACTACGTATCTCTTTCCTGTTTCAGTAGGTGAAGGGATAGCAAATGGGATGCTCACTTTCTGTTCATAGGATAAAGGACTAAAAATGCAGGTTTGGGAATAAAGCTGAGTAATCTGGGGCATAGCCTTGAAAAAGCCCTGTTTATCTACTTGTTTTCTGGGGATTTTATATTTTTCTCCAAAAGTAGAGAGCAGAAAATATGCAACTGAGCAAAGGTTTCTTTTGCTGACTTCTGATTAATTTTAGCTTTCCTTCTGCAGTGCTAAAAACATTTTGTTAGCAGTGACTAACTGCATCTACATAGAGGATAGAGAATACTATAAATGTTGGCACAGGGAGATGTTTTGACTTTTCCTGGCTTCTCCTGCTTGAGTACTTATAGTTACGTGTGAATGTGTGTATGTAACTGAGCGTGGGTACAACCGAGTTAGCCTAAGGTGGACAAAACTACAAAAGAGTGAATGAGAAAAGCAGTGGATTAAATGTCAGAAACCTGTCCATTTTATCCTTCTCTTTACTACTGAGTAGTGCTAGGACCATTGGCAAACAGATTTGCTGGATCTATTTTCTCATCTAAAAATGAGGCTAATTCTCATCTCTGCCTGCTTTCTAGGATTGTTACAGGAATGCGATCAGATATTTTAAAAATGCTTAATAAATAAAATACTGCACAGACCTCCCATGGCATTTCCATGACACCAAGCCCCGTGAAGAAGCAGTGTTTCTGTAAAGGACTACTGTTATTAATTGGTATCATTGCTGTTTTGTTTGCTAACGCTGATTCCGCTTTTATCACATCCGAGTTTGTGTGTTGGGGCTCATCACGCAGTCGTGCATCACCCGGCCGCCCTGCCCTGGTGCGCAGCTATTTGCTATGTGCCAGGGAGAAGCTAGACTCGACTCTTTTACCCCACGTGAAAACTCGATGTCTCCCTTGTGTCAAAGAGAGAGAATGAGAGAGAGAGAGAGAGAATTAGACGCCAGAGAGACACTATATATAGTTTTTCTTTGACTGCTGGGAAAGATAAGTGGCTGAAAAGAGACGGGAATTGTTTGCCTATAAATTGAGCGCCAGCAGGTTTATCGCTGAAGGCTGTAGATTATGTTGAGTGGAGTAATCAGGAGGAAGAAGGGGAGGCTACAATAACACGGCGATAGGGACTATTTGGAGTCCACAATCAGACCCTCCTTGACTTATGTACCCTGCGTGGAAAGTGCTTATGTTACAAAACAGGGTGAGGTCCTGGCCCCGAGATACTTATGTGTCTCCTGGGTAGTGAGGCGGCCGTTGCCGGCTAGATTGGTATGCTCCTTGGCTGGGTCCGATGTCACTTGAGAGGGCTGGATGGGCTGGTGGAGATGCCAGGGGCTTCCTCCCACAGGGCATGGCAATGCCCCAGAGCCGGAATCCAGAGCACGGAGGAGAAGGGCAGTAAACGCCTGGCGCAGAATAATATTTGGGCAGGGTGTTCCTTGAACCATGGGATGCTTGGAGTTTTCTAGGTTTTCCTCCTCCTGCAACCCTGTAAGCTACAGGTGATAAATAATATCTTCAGTCCTCGTGGCGCCTGATGTCTCTGTGGAGCACCCTGGTTGGCCCCCAGATGAGGCCACCGTGAGGGCTGCAATTGCATCATGAGCCCAGGATGGAGGGGAGACTTGGGACAACTTTTGTGAACCGCAGAGCCTTTCTGCTTGGTTGGTGCTATCCGTGTGGTGCCATGGTCTGGAAGGTGCTGTTCCATTTCCAAGTAGTCCTGTGCAGGGGCGTGGGGCATTCAAGTGGCCAGGGAGCAGTGACCGGCTGGAAAGTGAAACGCAGTGACATTGCTGTTCTGCTGGGCAAGCATAAATCAACCCTAGGAGCTTTCTCCTCCTTTATCTTGGCAGTGGGTTTGCTTTCTTGATAAATCACCCTCATGACCAAATGGATTTGGCCCAGATTAAATGTCTTTTGGTCATGTAATTTACTCGCATTATTTCTCATTTGTGACTCCAGTGGGCTCACAAGAAAGACAGACTCAGTCCCTAATAAATGGATACTCGCCTGCCCCGCGGGTGTCTGCTGTGTGAAGAACCCCAGGACTGGAAGACCAGATGAGTGGTCGGAAAGAGAAGCCCATGGTAGGTGCCTCTTCCGAAGTCCAATAGCTGAACATAATGTTTACAGACATTCCAGGTGCTTCCCGCTGCCTTCAGAATGAAGCCTAACCTCCCTAGTGAGGGCCTTTCTTTCCAGCTTCATCTCTTCCCACTCTGCCTGTATGCCCTTCCCTCTGACAGTGCCAAAATACTTTATATTTCCCAAACAGTTTACATATCTATGCCCCTGGACATTATTCATGCTAACCCCCTTTGGCTCAAATGCCTATCTTTTTGGTGAGCTTCCACTCCTTCTTCAAAACCTAATTCCAGTGTGCCCTCATTATGACTTTGGGGGCCATCCATCCATCCTCCTTACCTCCACTCTGAACGGACTGAACTGTTCCCTCGTCTGGGCTCCTCAGGGCAGGGTGTTTATCCTCTAGGGTAGGGCTTATCATCCGGCATGATAGGTATTTGCTCAAGGTCTGACTTTCCCACTAAATACTAGACTCCTCCAGGCTGAGACCTGGCTTATGTATCTTTTTAAGTACCCAATAACCAGCACATGTTATGTCCTCAATTTCTTCTGAATTAAAATAATGTACCTGTAACATATGTGACAAAACCAAGTGCTGATTTCTTCTTACTCAACAATTAGGGGAGTAAAAGGACGTAATTCTCAGAAGAGTGTATCATTTTCTGTCAGCTGCCTTATGGCACATTATGAATAAGAGCAAAGAATAAAGAAAGTTGGACTGGAGATTTGTAAGTTGGAAGCAGGGGAGAGAAGACTAAAGATCATTTTTGTGGAAATAATCCTTTGCTCTTATTTTAGTTATTCATTTCATCTTTCCTAAGTGTTTCTCAACTCTTATTCTTACCACCCCAAAAGAAGTGACAGTATGATTGCTTGGCTGTGTGTTGGCTGAGTAGAGTAGCATTGGATTGACAGTCAAGACACCCAGATTCAAATCCTAACTCTGCTGTACACATTAATCATCTTGGTTTTGGTTTCTGCCTCTGTAAAATGGATCACTCAGCCCAATCCATCTCACTCAAGAAACATTTTTGAAGGTAAAATTATCAACAGAAGAGTATTAAGTATACTCTTCCATGTGCCAGGCATTTTGCTGGGATCTTTACATAGTTCTGAGGCTTATCCACTGCTATGCGGCAGGCCTCATTACTATCCTCATTTTGCAGGCAAGGGCTATAAGGCTCAGAGGGTCACCCATGGTGAGGTGCTGCCTAAGTAGCAGAGTATGATTCAGGTCCCAGTCTAAGTGCAGAACCCAGGCAGGTATACTCTGCCCATTATCCCCTACTTGTATTTTGGATATAAGGGTGCTAAATACTCTATTGTTTTGGGGTCCTGTGGAAATAGTCCATGATCTCTGCAAAACTTAAAGCACCTAAAAGCCATATGGTTGCCAAAAATGGAACATCTAAGTGTATAAACAGAATCTTCTTTTTCAGTGTTCTAGGAAGCTTGTGTCTCAGTTGTGTTCCTCACTACCATTAGGGTGATCTTTTTCAAATATAATCTTATCATGACTGTCCCCTCCTAACAACCTTCAATGGGTCTCAGTTGCCTGTAAGATAAAACCAAGGTACCTAAGAATAATTTCAAGACCACTTATGATCCAGCCCTTGCATTCATCTCCTGCTTCTTTCATGTTTCTCTCCCCCAACACCCCACCCCTATCATGCCAGCAATAGATGGGAGCAAGATGGAAGTGGTGGTGTTCCTTCCAATTCCCATGACCACACTGTGTTCGCTCAGTGAGCTGTGCATGCCTTCTCTCTACCTACAAGCGGTCTCCCACCTGCACAACTAGTTGCTCAATCCATGTTCCCTCCATCTCTTCTTTCTTATTTTCCATATTAGTTATCCATTGTGGCATAATGAGTTGCCCTGAGAAAGGGATTTAAAACAATAATCATCACTTAAAATGTCACACTGCTTCTGAGAGTTAGGGATTCAGGAGTGGCTGAGCTGGGTGGTTCTGGCTAAGGTCTCTCATGAGGCTGCATTTAGGTGATAGGTGGGCCACACTCATCTGAAGGCTTGACTGGTGCTGGAGCACCAGGGTCTAAGATGCCTCACTTGCATGGCTGGCATAATAGTGCTGGTTGTTGGCATGATGCCCTAACTCCTCACCATGTAGACCTCTTCATAGAGCTGATGGAGTATCCACACAATATGATGGCTGGTTTGTCCCAGATCTTCATTTTTACTGATCTTAAATTTTCTTCCATTCAGCAGTGCACCCACCTTACAATCTGGGGTTCCTGGGCTCACTTGCACTGAAGGCAGCCCTGTGACACCATTCAAGCTGATGAAATATATGTGAAGCTTGTATTTCCTGGGTAGAGCTTCTAGGAAAGCTCTTATTTCTTGGTCAAAAGGGACAGTCTCATTTGGTGCATACCTTTTAAACTTTACCTTTTTCTGCTTTTCCTGCCCCAAACTCATAGTTGATGTCTGGATATGCAAGCAGTAATCTTGCAAGCAAGATGATGAAAGTCACAAACGAGGAACAGCAGAGGGGAATGATAAAAAGAGTTTGGTCCCTGATGGCTTCATTGAGCTTCTATACCTGCCCTAGATTGCTTAACCTCTGCACTTCTTGTTACTTGAGAAAAATGACCCCGATTTGCTGATGTCACTGTTGGCAGTTTCTTGTTTCATGCACCTGGCCACAATTCTACCCAATGCACTCCTTTGTCTTTTTCTAAACTTGTAAAATTTCTTTTTTTTTAAACTTGTAAAATTTCTATCACTGTACATGTCACACTTAATTTTCATGACTTATTTACATAGGCTTCTCCTCAACTCTTCAGTGAACTCCTTGAGGGCAAACATTAAGTTATAGTTAACATTGTACAGTACATTCTTATTAAACTGAGGAGTTTATATTTAAAAGAAACTTTTAATGGATTCTTTGAGCTTTGACCACAGAGAATAAGCTCCATCACTCTAGTGGTGATCAGTGAATCTTGTCTCATCCTGACTTTCTTTCCCACCAGTGCCAAGACCTGGGCTAGAGAAGACATCAAAGGCAACAGGGGGTGGGGGTTGGAGAGGGGAAGACCTGTTTGATGTGAAAAAAGAGGGAGAGGTCTTGGCTAGGTTGACTACAAAGAAGCACTTCTGTGAAAATGGCTGCTAGCTCACCAGGTCATTATTTTTGCCATTCACCTTGCATGGGTCAGAGGACTTGAAGACAGATTCCTGCAGCCAGAGAGTCTAAGCTCATCACGAACAAGACTCCAACCTGTCACTGGGTGCCCTCCCCTCTCTTTTTAAGGCCTCTGCCTCAAAGGATAAGGAAGGAAGAGTCAAAGTTGATTCCAGGGTGATGAGGTGACTAGGAGGGTGCCTTGTCATTAAGAGAAATAGGTAATCAGGAGCTGGGGGCTGAGTACACAGCTGGCTTGCTTCTGACCTCCAAGTGGAGATGTGCAGCAGGCCAGCAGACGTTTAACTTAGGGAGTTGTCAGAATGGAAGTGGTCCCTGAGAATGTGGGGATGAAAATGATCCCCCAAGTAAGAGAATAGAACAAGAAGAGAAATGGATCAGGATCAGAACTTTGGGGAACTGTTTGACTTAGGCAAAAAAAGAGAAAGAAACAGAGGGTTTTTAGGGTAGTGAAACAGAATCATACTATTCTGTATGATTCTGTAATGGTGGATACAAGTCATCATACATTTTTCAAAACCAACAGAATGTATGAAGACGGAGTAAACCCTAATGTAAACTATGGACTTTAGTTAATAATGTTGTATCAACATTAGCTCGTCAATGATAACAAACGTGCTACACTAATGCAGATGTTACTAATGGGGGAAACTGGGGGGAGGCGTGCCATATGGGAATTCTCTGTACTTTCAGCTCAGTTTTTCTGTAAACCAAAAACTGCTTAAATATATAAAGTCTATTAATTGTTTTTAATCACAAAAAAACAAATAGAGAAAGAAAAATGGGTAGGAGGAAAACAAAAAGAGTTCAGTGTCTTGGATACCAAAGGAGAAGAAAAGAGAGAAGGTGAGAAGGAACACTAGGAGTTAATGGGGCTGACTTAGGACAACCTAGATCAAGCCATTGACTATGTGTGACCTTGGGAAATTCACTTATGATATCTATTGTGTCTGGGATTCAGTGTCCTTATCTGCGTATCAAGTATCTAAGATATTATTAGAGTGTTTTCTCAAAACTTGGTAAACATTTTACTGGTGGTTTTGGAGATGCTGGAATGTGACCTTCGATAATATTGAATCACATGGTGGGAAACTTATCTGCTCTCCAGTTCAATTTCAGTCTTGATTTGGTCAAGTAGAAAGTCTCAACTCAGTGCTAATCTGATTTTAACACCTTTCTAACATATAAATGCTGATCTCATTTTTTAAAAATTGTGGTAAAATATGTATAACAGAAAATCTGCCATTTTAATTGTTTTGAAGTATAAAGTTCAGTGGCATTAAATACATTCACATTGTTGTGCAACTGTCATTACGATCCATCTCTGGAACTTTTCATCATCCCATACTGAAACTCTGTACCCATAGAGATAACTCCTCATTTCTCCCTCCCTAGAGCCCCTGGTAACCACCCTTCTACCTTCTGTCTTTATGAATTTGACTACTCTAGGTATCTCATATAAGTGGAATCATACAGTATTTGTTCTTTTGTGACTGGCTTATTTCACTACGCATAATGTCTTTAAGGTTCAACTATGTTGTTGCATGTATCTGAATTTCATTCTTTTTTAAGGCTAAATAATATTCCATCCATTGATGGACATTTGCATGTTACCACCTTTTGACTATTGTGAATAATATTGCTATGAATACAGGTTTACAAATAGCTCTTCAAGACCCTACTTTCCATCCTTTTGTGTAGAGGAATTGCTGGATCTTTCCAGCTTAATTTCAGCTTCATGGTAATTCTATGCTTAAATTTTTGAAGAACCACCATACTGTTTTCCACAGTGGCTGCACCACTTTATATTCCCAGCAGCAATGCACAAGAGTTTTAATTTTTCCACATACACACCAACACTTGATTCTTTCTCTTTCTTTCTCTCTTTCTTTCTTCTTTCTTTCTTCTTTCTTTCTTTCTTTCTTTCTTTCTTTCTTTCTTTCTTTCTTTCTTTCTTTCTCTTTCTTTCTCTTTCTTTCTTCTTGATAATAACCATCAAATGTATGTGATGATCTCACCTTTAAAGATTTATTTATTTATTTCAGTGAGAGAGAGAGAGCACATAGTGGGGAGGGGCAGAGGAAGAGGGGAGAGAAACTCAAACAGACTCCATGCTGAATGTGGAGCCCCATGTCCCCATGTGGGGCCTTGATCTCATGACTCTGAGATCAGACCTGAGCCGAAACCAAGAGTCAGACCCTCAACCGACTATGCCACCCAGGAACCCCATGATGATTTCAATTTCAGTCTGTGAATGTGTGAAGGTGTGAATGGTCTTTGGGCTCAAATCCTTGGCAATTGATAGTTTCCAGCTAGAATTATAGAAGAGATGCTAAAAACATGGCCACCTGAAGGGGGCCTTTACCCCTTATTCTTTGCCTCTCCTGGGGCTATGGCAGAAACCTGTGGGCAACTGGATGTGAGTGAGGCCTTGGGATTTGCTGAGATCCTTATGGGAGAACAGGTGTGGTGATTCTTCCCTACCCCCCAAGGCTGGACAGTGGTTGGGGCGCTGTGTCTGGGTCTAGGTGCTGGGAAAGACCTGGTATTTGGGGAGGGGAAAGGGTTGATATTGACCACTTGCAAGTAAACCAGGCTCTGTGAACCCAGAAAGGCCATGAGGGAGCTCAGTAGGGCTGAGACTTCCTACACCCTGGGTGGGAGCAGTGGGGAAGCCAGAGAGCTGACTCTCCCCAGGGGCTCAGAAGTCTACCTTTGACTATCATCCCACAGGCCAGAGTCACTTTGACTTTAAAATTTAATCACATTATTTTGTTTTCACTGAATTTCTTTATACCGGTTCCTCTTATTTATGACAAATGATATTGATTCTCCACTTACATACATTTTTCTTTCAAAATAAACAAGTTAAAATATGTGAGTCATTTTAAGAAAAACACTAAGTAGATAACAATGTGGGACCAATAGATATGGCAAAAATTGGGAAGGTGGCACAATAATGTACACTGAAGTCTGGGAATCTCTGAGATATGACATACTTCTTTTCACGGAGTCATGAAGTCCAAATGGCAAAATGTGTGTGAAAGTATTTTATTAACTGCAAAGTACCCTTTGGGTGTAATATATCATTATTTTCATGACAAATGCTGCAGATTTGATTCAGTAGAGTGGTGTGGGGAGAAGTCTGATGGTGGAGGACTGAAGAGTGAGTAGGAGGTAGAGAATGAGGAGAACAGGTGCAGGCAGTAGGTTTAACAGATTTGGTTGTAAAGGGGAAAAAAACCCCAAAGAATGGGGATGTTCTGAGGGTTCTCACGGATGGAGGAGCAGGACAGGAATCTCATTTGGCAGTACTTGTGGGTTGAGGTACATATGATTGAGCAATTTCCTGGATGAGGCAGGAGAGGTGGGATTTGGGGCAAGAGTGGGAAGGATACAACTCTGCCTCAGAGGCAAGGGCCCACTGGCTTGGTGGAGGGGGGCGGAGTGCCAGTGGGTAGCTCTGGTGTTCTCAGGGAAGCAGGAGGTGAGCATGTGGGGTAGGGCTGCAGTTCATTCTTGGTGAGAGGGGTGACTGCTGGGAGTGCAAACCCCAGAGCAGCATTCTTCAGACTGTGTGTGCAGAAACATCTCTTGGGCAGCGTTTTCTGAATGCAGGTTCCTGGGCTTTTCTCTCTGACTCTGCTTTGAAATGTCTAATCAGGGGCCTGGGCATTGCACTTTAAAAAAGTACCCAGGAGGGGTGCCTGGATAGCTCAGTCTGTTGGGTGTCTGAGTCTTGATTTTAGCTTCAGTTGTGATCTTGGGCTTGTGGGATTGGGCCCTGCACTGGGCTCCATGATGAGCATGGAGCCTGCTTGGTATTCTCTCTCTCTCTCCCCTCCCTTCCCCCAACTGCTCACGTGCTCTCTCTCTCTCTCTAAAAAAAAAAAAAAAAAAGTACCCAGGAGATCATGATGCTGGCAAACAATTAAACACACTTAGGAGATACAGTGAAGAAACCAAAGGTGAACAAAAGAGAGTGTTGGCTACTTGAGTTAGAGTTAGAGATCATAAATGCATTATTGCACGTATTCCATCCTACTTCACCTCTTTGGATTATTGATTATTGAATTACTTGTATCTATTGAACTCCAGTATGGCTGGTACTGTGGGAAACACAGAGGAAGGAGCAGTCTAGGATCCTGGGTGCTGGATGACTTCTATAACATCAGCTGGCATTTGTCCCTCCATTAGTACATAGATGTAAAGGTCATTAGTGAGCACCACTGGCTGCAGTCCTGTGGCCAGGCCTTATTCTGCTTCCTTTCTGGGGATGACAGTGGTTCCTTCTGGTTTGGAGCTGACAGAGGCCTCTCCTAGCCTTGGTGCTAGCAATCTTCCAAAAACCTAAAATGCATATGTAATGTGTCTTAAAAGTATCTCACAAGCAGTCTTGTCTGCTGAGATCTGTGCTCTGTGATCCCCCTTGGGGATGGAGTCTAGGGATTTTAGGCAGAGGCAGGTGTTACATTTGGAGTTGCTGTTGAGGCTTGAAGACTATAGCATTACAACATTCAGTTGAATGTGATTCAGGGCAAGTTCAGACAGTCTCCCCTTCAAAAATCTATGCAAATCTCAACTCTGTTTGCCAGGAAGCTTGTAGGCAGTTGGCTTCCTATGTGCTCATATGGAATTTGGACAACAACACATCTTGCCCCCCTGGACTATCATTAAGCACATGCTCCAGTTGTTTGCTTTCCTCATTGGGTTTCCTCCATTCTATGGTCTTTTCTCACTCTTTTCCTTCATGCCACACACAGTATGCCCCTCACCATCCTTCTCTCTAGTTGTACCCGATCAACTATTCAACTATAGTAGCTGTTGAGCAGTCAGAGACGGTCATTTCTACTGCCTTCCCAGAAAGAGGCCACGATTGTTTCATGCAGCAGGAGCTCAGAAGTGGGAGGGGCTTGTTGCTTATGCTGGGGTGGATGCACTGCCCAAACTGGTGCGTTTGGTGCATGACGACAAGGCAGATGATGGAACAGTCCACTCTGGATTGGCTCCTCTTCTGGGGAGTAAGAAGTCCTTAGAAGGTCAGTTTTAGAAGGAATTCTACACTATAGCAGAGTTCCAATGGAATAGAATTTCTGCATCTAAAGGTACTCAGAGGTACAGATCTCACATCTGAAAGGAGCCAGTTCTTGTTTTGTTCTCAGATTTGATCTTCAGTCTCTCAGGCTGAGACAAATTTGTTCCACAGAGACCCCTTGTGGAGAATCACAATGTACAGCTTTATATTAAAGGCTCTGAGAAGTCCTGCAGCAAGGAAGCCTATTTCTTCTCATTCTGCATTCCCTAATCTTATTAAGCTAGAAAGCCTGCTTTTCCACTTTTTACCATGTACTTCCTGGAGCACTAACTAGTGTTCTACAAACCACTCTTTGGGAAACATTGTTCTAAGAATTTGATAATTCTGAAACCTCTCCTGCTTTTTTTTATAAAAAATCTTGTTCCCCTGTGATTAATAAGAACAAGCTATAAAAAAGTTAGAAAGGGGGGCACCTGGGTGGCTCAGTCGTTAAGCGTCTGCCTTCAGCTCAGGTCATGATCCCTGGGTCCTGGGATCGAGCCCCGCATCGGGCTCCTGCTCGGCCGGAAGCCTACTTCTCCCTCTCCCACTCCCCATGCTTGTGTTCCCTCTCTCGCTGTGTCTCTCTCTGTCAAATAAATAAATAAAATCTTCAAAAAAAAAAAAAAAGTTAGAAAGCCCTATTTTTTCTTTCTTTAGAAACAATAAGAAAAATGGATATGTTAATTAGTATATGCTAACTGCTATAATAACAGTTCCCCAAATCTCAGTGATCTTAGACTGTAACAGTTGATTTCCCCACCATGCCACCATCTAATACAGTTAGTAGGGAACTCTGCTCCATACAGTCATTTAGGGATCCATACTCCTCCCACTCTGTGGCTTTGCCATCTTGAGAATGGGACTTTGAGGTCCCCTGGTATGATCTGGCTGTAGATGAGGGAAGAGAGAAAGAAAAGAAAAAAACACACACTCTTAGCTCCCTGGCTTAGAAGTGACCTCACCAATTCTCTCACATTCCATGGGTGAAATGCAGTCCTGCACCCCACCCGGGTGCACGTGGGTTAGGAAAGGTGGCTTTGCTGTGTGCCTAGGAAAGTGAAACATGTATGGTGAACCTCTAATTCACCTCTGCCCCTGTGAGAGAGCAAAAATATTGAATTTAGTTGTCTGAATCCTACTCTGATGCCAGTCTTGATGGGAGAGAGAACCAAGACTTGGAGAAGGTGGATGCTGCTGAGAAAAAATGGGGGGGGGGGGCAGAGTTTGTGGAGCCCGCCGCAAAGAGAAAGGGATAGCCAGGAGCGAGCCCAGGAAATGAAGAGCGAAAGACTCCACGACCTCCATGAATAGAAAATGCCCCCTTTAGGCTCTGAGAAGAGAGTGAACACTATTAAAGGAACATGGGGAAAAAAAGAAGGAAGAAGGGATAGGCAGGCACAAATTCCAGAAAGGATGGAAGGGTAGCAGCCATCCATATGTTATCTCCATACAGGGAATTGTTCTTATTTTATTTGTAGTATATCTACAGAATAAACATTTCTTTGAGGGGGGGGGGGAAACAGCATTTATTTTGAAGTAGGCACAAAAATGGAATGACTTTTATTTTACTTTTATTAGTTTTACTTTTGTGAGGTATTTTTTTTCCCACGAGCCCAGTGCCTCTGTGGCTGAATGCGTGCCACCAAAGGGCTACAGGAATTCTGATATAATGGTCTTCTCCACCCTGGGGAATGGGACAGGGTGGGGATAGGACCCCTCAGCCATCTCCTCTGCCTCTGAGCATCTCCTCCATTTACATCAGTAATCATACCAACATCATCATTTTCAATGTTCACCATGATGTGAAGGACTCTGGGAAGCCCCACGCTGGCTCCGTAGCAGTGACTGCTAAGGCACTGGGGAGGCACCAACCACAAGGAGCCCCCATCAACTCAGAGAGTACCATGTTTTATTTATTTATGCCCAGCATTGCATAATGCCTGGCAAACAAGATGCAATCCAATTTGAAATATGAAGAAAATATGACAAAGGGGAAATAAGGGTTGGAAAGATAAGAAGGAGCCAAGAGTGAGGTTGGTACACAAACAGGCATGTGGAATAAACTTGCTCGAGGTTGGAGGAAAACTGGCTCTGAGCTTTCTAGCTGCTGCTGGGAAAGAAAAAAAAGACAATGCAGTCAGTTGCACATTCCATGGTATCAATAAGAAAAAAATAAATTGGATATTCATAAAAAGCACAGCTATTCCTAGTACCAAAGTGGGTCCTAAGAAAAGACATTGTTTTTCATAGTGACCCAAACCCTTCACAACATTCTTACAGTGAATACAAACACATGTGCTGTGGGACTTTTCTTCACGGTGTCGGCCGATGTATGTTCAGGGCAATACTCCAAAGTTCAGGATGGGAAAAGCAGTTTGGGAAGGGATGACGGTGGAGCCAGGAATGTGTCCGTACGAGATCTTCAACCTCACGGGGAATCTACAAAATGCAAACGCGTGTCACTTTTCAGCTATCACATTGGCAAGGGTCACAAAGAATAATTCAAAAGAATAATCAGCCTTATACCTGGGAGGCTGTGTAGAAACCAGTACTTTTGATATTACGAAATTGATACACCCTTCTTGCAGGGCGGTTAGGCAATATAAAAACACATGAAGACGTGCACAGTCTTGAGGAAGACTCTTTCTAGGAAATTCACTGAAGGAAATAATCCTGCGTGTGCCCAAAAACGTAGCTACAAAGATGTTGGTTGCTGTATTGGTTCTAGTATCTACAAATGACATGACAGGAATTACACAAATTATAGTTCACCCATAAAATGGGATAAGCATTAAAAATCATATTGAAGTAAAAAAAAATTAAAAATAAATCATGTTGGATGAGTTTCCCTGATGTGGAAATGTATTTGTAATTAAGTAAATGATGTAAGCATATTACCTTATAGTATGTACAGTATAATCTCATCTTCTTAAAGGAGAAGATGCACATACATGTGTACACACACACACACACACACACACACACACACTGCTTCTACACATGCAAAACTTCCCAGAAGGTCTGACGGATACAATGTCAGAAAGAAGAACTATGGCAGTAACTCGTGTGTGTATACTCTGTCACAGAACCATAACCCTGGAAGGGGTTAGCCCATTATTCTCTTAGGCAAGTTTCCTTTCTCTCTCTCTTAATCCACGCATTAAAGGGCCCAGCAAGTTATTGGTGGAGCTGGGGGTGCGGGGTGTGGGTTGCAGGTAGGGAGGAAAGAGTTCAGGTTCTATTTCAGGGGTGGCTGAGCAGCCTGGGGGAGGCACTGCAGTTCCCTGAGGCGGACATTAGCCTCCTCTGTCCACGGGCAGCCTCTTAACCACCCTTCCTTCCCGACCAGCATTTGTCTTCTCAGACATTAAAAAAACAAATACAAACTGGGTCAAATAGAAGAAGAGGAAGAAGGCAAAGATGGGGGAGGAAGAGGAAAATGAGAAAGGGAGGAAGGCAGTCTTTTAAAATAAAAGGAAGCTAGAAAGTTACCAGGAGAATATAGCTACAATGTTGCCATCAAGGCGAGAAAAAAAATATGTAAAGGAAAAGGAACGCAGTATTGTTAAAAATCCATTTAAAATCTTTATAAGATAAGGGACATGAAATAAAATGGGTAACATTTAGAATAAAAGATAAAAGGCTAGAAGCTAATAAGATAAAAGAATAAAAACATAAAAGCAGAAGAGGTAAAATGTTAAGATAAAAGGCTCCTGGATGAAAAGCTGAAAATGTAAAAGCAGATGGGATTAGCCATTACATTCAGGAATTCAGGACTGAAGAGCCTAAGCTGCGAATAGGAAAATGAAGATTTCACAAGTCCTTTACAGTTGAGTGCTTCAGGGGAGTGGTAGGTTTCTTGGTGGCTCCCACAGATTTTCTGGTGGCTTCTGTAAGAGCTGGCTCCCGGAACCTCCCAGTGACCAGCAGCAATGGGGGTGGAGGGGGCGGTTTCCTGCCGGCAGGTTTCTTTCTTACCTATGCTCCTAAAGATTCTTTTTTTTTTTTTTTTTTAAAGATTTTATTTATTTATTTGAGAGAGGGAGAATGAGAGAGAGCACATGAGAGGGGGGAGGGTCAGAGGGAGAAGCAGACTCCCTGCCGAGCAGGGAGCCCGATGCGGGACTCGATCCAGGGACTCCAGGATCATGACCTGAGCCGAAGGCAGTCGCTTAACCAACTGAGCCACCCAGGCGCCCTGCTCCTAAAGATTCTGCACCCAATTCCAACCTGTGTTGGGGGGATGTGTGGGGGAGGGGGGGCGGTTCCCACACATGCAAGCAAACAGCTCCCTGACACCAGCTGGGGGTCCTATAATTCAACTCAATTCTGACCCTATGTACCTGGAGACAGCATCAGATCCTGTAGGTTAGGGCTCCGTCCTTCAAGACCATGCTCCGTGCCCCCTCAACACTTCAGATGCCAATCTCAAGTCCAGGTGGTCAGCTGTGCTTGAGACCCACCAGCTGTAGATATCGGAAGTTCTAATGGTCCCCTTCCTTTAATTAATGTGCTAGAGTGGTTCACAGAACTCAGAGGAGCATTTTACTCACTAGATTACTGGTTTGTTATAAAAGGATGTAACTCAGGAAGAGCTAGATGAAAGAGTTGCCTCAGGCACAGTGTGGGGAAAGGGCACGGAGCTTCCATGTCCCCTCCTGACGTGCCACTGTCCCCACATCTCTGTGTGTTCACCCACCCAGAACCCCTCTGCACCCTGTACTTTGGGATTTGTATGAGGGTCTCATTACATATGTGTGATTGATGAAGTCATTGGCTGCTGGCTATGGATTCAACCTGCAGCCCCTCTTCTCTACCTGGAGGTAAAGGGGGTGGGACAGAAAGTTCTAACCCTCTAATCTCATGGTTGATTCTCCTGCCACCCGGCCCCAAGTCACCTCATTTACGCCTTTACTGCTCTTGTCACTTAGGAAATTCCAATACTTGTAGGAGCTCTGAGTTAGAAATGGGGATGAATATCAGATCTGTATGTCTTCTTATAAATCACAGCATCACAGCCTCCGTCATTGTCACTTGGTTTGAATTGAAGGGCCAAAGTGTCCTCATGTGCTCTTCATAGCTCCCAGCTTTCAGGGCACGGTTCAGGCTGCTCCTGTGAGCGGTGAGACCCGGCAGCTGTGCACATGGCCTGCTTCTTCAGGCCCCAACGTCGAAACACACCTTGCTTCTGCTTCTATACATTCCAGTCCCTTTGCCTGGAATGCCGTTCCTCCCTTCTGGTGCCTGGCTAGGTTTCACCTGCCTTCTAAAACAGCTCGAGGGTAGTTTCCCCTGAGAAGCCTTGTCTGAATCTCACCACCGTGTACCTCCTCCACCCGACTATGGTTTGGTTTTCAATCACACTGCAGAGTAATAATTGTTGATTTCCTGGTCTGCCTTCCCCATGAGATCAAAGGTCGGAGACCATCGATTACTAGGAAAGAACTCCTACTAGTAAAGCACTATCCATCCATTTTCTCATCAGATCTGCTACACCCCTACAAGGTAGGGCCTGATCGCCGTGGCTTACAGATTAAGAAACAAAAACTTAATTTCTTTGACATATCTTCACTGACCTTGTACTATGTGTCGGGCTTAAAGGGATTAAGTGACTTGCCCACCGTCACTCATTTAGAAAGTTGCAAAGCCATTTATTGAACTCAGGCCCACCAACTTTCAAGCCTGTGCCCTCACTACTGTACCTTTCTCTCTTCAGCATATATTAAGTGCTCAGTGAAAGTTTGTTGAAAAAAATGAATGAATGATTTTGAGCACCTCGGGCCATATGCCAATGAGAGGAAAGGCTTTGGGAATCCCTTCTTGCTTCCTCTGACTCACCTCCTCTCACAACTGGCTATGATATCACTACTTGGAGGCACTTTGCATCTTTTGATCTGCTGTATAATGCTTTAAAATGAGGTGCTGCTGAGCGTGTGGAGTGTGTTAGAAGGATATCAGAGGTTAACACACAGGTTGTGATGAAGCTTTCCTGGGAATCTTCCTTTGAGAAGGCAAACAGGACATAGGCTCTAGACTTTTCAAGTCTTTGAGATTTCTAGGATTCATTTTTATGGTTTGGGAGTGGAATGTATGGTTTAAGCAAACACAATTAAATCCAAATTACCCGTGGCCAAGCAGCTACTTGCTGTCTTTCAGTGTGGGGAAAAGTAGGGCTTTTTAGAGCTAGGACATAGCTGAAAAAAAGCTATGAAATGGCTTTGTCCTTTTCCCTTTTTGTAAATGTTCATTTGAAACACACCAAATTCCTGAGGAGGCTGCCGGTTTATTTGTTTATTTTTTGATTCGTTAGTGTCTTGGAGCATGAAATCTTATTTAAAAGGCACGGCTCTTTCTTGAGAAAGATGCCCAGGATTTGCATTCTCAGAGTCCAAATCCAGAAACCAAAGGCAGCTTTTGCATCTTTGGGGCATCTCTGGGTTCCTTAAAACATGCTGGTGTTTTTTCTGCTAAAGATTCTTCAGAGACAGAATGCAGGCAGTTTGTTGTGACCCATAGTGAGTTGATTTATGCGGAGATTGTTTTAAGCATAGTGTATCCCTTGGTACGCACGCAGTGTATGTGCTAGAGTGTTGTCTCCATGTGGTTGGTGTGAGCCATTTGAATAAAGGACCAGATGGAAATCATCCTTCAAATTATTCCATTCCCATCACCTAAATGCAAACAGTAAAATGGGAAGTCATTTCCCATAGCTTCCAAAATAATAATAATAATAATAATAATAATAGTATTAAAAATCCTGACAGATATCTTCAGATGGTATGGTATTATAATGACCGTAACTGCTATAATGGGACTCTTACAGATGGCAGCTGAGGCAGATCAAACTCTTCATTAGTCCTTCTAAAAACTGTCATATACTTTCTCTTCTTTATGCTTCAAAACACAAAAGGCCCTTTGTGCCTTTAGAAACTTAGCTGCAATTTCAACTAAAAAGAGAAGCACATTAGCTGCTATTATGCATGAGCCATATCATCAGCATAAAAATGAATTTGTAATATTTTGCCACATGTGATGTATTATTGCTGGGCTATATAAACAATACTGGGTCTGAAATCGAGCCTTGGGGACTCCCTTTACAACTGACAAATTGAGAAACAAGGCCATCAACTCTCACACATTGCATCCGGTGAGTAAATAACTCAGCCAAGATCCATTTCCAGCCCAGTCTGAGATAATCTCTGTCCTGTAATAATAAATCATAGTCAAGGGCGTCAGACACCCCAGGCAGATCTATAAACCTGTAAACACTGCTATGCTACACAATTCCGATCTCTTGCAAAAGCTCAAGCCAAATCATTCATGGGTTTAATCTTAGCTTTGGTCATAATTACATTCGCAGCTCCTGTCTGCCCCTCAAAACCAGCAGGGTTGCTCTTTAGAAATAGATCAAGGTAGTAGCCTTCTCTCTTTGTTGATTCTTTGCTTTTTCCCCTTGATGCTTGTGAGTTCAGTGAGAGCTGGTATCTGCACAGACAATCAGGTCACACAGACTCTAGACAAGCTCTATTTATTCCAGAGGAAGGAAGCAGAAGAAGATTGCGTGGTGGAGCTGGGTTGCCGAGGCAGATGATTCTCTGTCACAGGACCTGGAACAAAGGTTTTTGCCAGAAATGGCCAAGGGAATGGTGGGTCTTCTCAGTTCCGTCCCCCTTATTGCTTTTCTCCCCTCTGCTTTAGTGGTATATGTATGTGATTTCAGAGGCTTAACCATCTGTTTAGTGCCTACTTTGGGCACAACAGGACTGTTAATACTTGGTTGTATACTAAGTTGTATAGGGTCAAGGCTGACCCATAAAACTTAATGTTTGGCATCTCTCCGTCTGTGTTTAGTTCTTCAACTTATCCTTAAATTCACAATAGAGTTTATGTATTGCCGTTTTCATACCTTTGCTTGTCAGCTAAATCCAGTATACTCAGGAGCTGAAGAGCCAAAGAGAATTTGGAGTTCTAGGTAAGGTGCTGAACTCCTTTTGTCATTAATACTGGCAGGAAAGGGAATCAGCATTTGTTAAACACACAAAATTCCAGGCACTGGGCTGCCAGGCTTGGAATGTTCTCTCACTTAATCCTCACAGTATTCCTGTTGGTGGATGATATAATCCTTGTTATTTTTTTTAAAGATTTATTTCTTTATTTGAGAGAAAGAGAGAGGGAGTGAGTGTGGGTGGGGGGAGGGGCAGAGGGAGGAGAGACAGAATCTCAAGCAGACTTCCTGCCGAGCGCTGAGCCTGATGCCAGGCTCTATACCATGACCCCAAGATCATGACCTGGGCCGAAATCAAGAGTTGGACGCTTAGTCAATGGAGCCACCCAGGTGCCCCTATAATCGTTGTTTAAGAGAGAACAAAGCCGGGACCCAGAGAGGCAAAGTGATTTGCCCAAGCACACAGAGCTAGTTGAGTGACTGAGTTGGGATTTGAGACCAATTTAATGTGACTGTGGGCCCATACTCCTATGTCTTCCTCTCTCCCAACAGTGATATCTTAAGTTTAAGTGACCTCTCCGTCTTAAGGCTGGGTAGGCAAATAAAATTTATGTGAAATTCAATTAGTAGTAGTGCCTGGCATGCAGTGTTGAGAGAGATCCTTATTGGGATCTGTGGCTGATTAACAATGTCTGGAATGTGTGCTCTGGGGAGAATAAGCATCTGCTGGCCTTCTCCTCAGGTTGCCAGGAGACACAACCCACCTTCTGGCAGAATTGTGCCTGTGTGAAATTTGTGTTGAGTAGTAATGGAGATCAGCAAGTAGCCCAGTTCTTCTAAGTTGGTAGCGATGTATTGTTCTTATAAGTTGTGACAATGTATTGTGGCAATGCATTGTACCCATGGGGAAGAAACGTCCACAAAAAGAATGCCTCCCAATTACCACTCCAGACAAACCATCAAGTTGTGGTCAATCGGCATTTCAGGGGCTCATTGGAGGAAGGAGGACACACCTGAAGGTGCCGTGGAAGTACCTAGGGTTTCACACCCCGAGAGCATCCTATTTAGAGAACCATTATTTTTCCATCTTTTGGTTGAGTTAAAGAAAAAGTGGTAAATGAACAAAGCCTAAAGACATTATCACAGCAAAAACTTCTCTGACAATTAGATGGCGCTATAATTGGTTACCCTTAATTTATTAAAGCTTTGTGGGTTGTTTGCTGGCTACTCTATTTTCTTTCATGAGTATTCAGCTTCCTGCCCCACTTCTCCAACCCTCCTCAAAACAAACCCACAACCCAATGGTCCAGTGAACAAACATCTGCACCGGGGACAATTTTAAAATTATTCTTTTCCTCATAGACCCCATATTTTAAATGCTTTGGTCTAGCAAACAAACTTAATTTAGTAATAAAGATATATTTTTGGATTTTTATTAATCAAAGACTGTGCGTCAGATCTTCTGCTCAGAATATAACAACTGTTACCAGATGAGTTTGTTTCTCCAGCTAAAATCAAAGAAATTTAGAGTTTTAGACAGTGTGCCTGACTAGTCTCATCAAGGATAGACATACAGTTTCTACTGGGCTTTTTGAAGTGATGGAAATTGTTCATCAATACTCATACCTGCTTTTGAAGGCTTCTGGGTGGGGGGATGTCTTCAAACCCAGTTTGAGAACCAAATCATTAATTCTTGGGTGCCTGGTAGACATTTTATAAAATCCAGGATGGTGATGCTGCTTCCCTAAAAGTAATACCTGCATCTCTTTCTTGGCCAAGTTTGGTCGTAAATTCAAGCTCCTTGCCCAGGATGAAATTCTCCATTTCAGCGGCTTGCGTGTGTATGAATAACATCTTTAATTCTAAGGTCTTAGGACTCACCGGGAAAATTAGGCCATGTTTAGTTTAAAATGAAATCACCCAAGGTCTTGTATGATGAGTTACTAACAGTAAAAGAGACTAGAACCCAGGATATTAGGGATCATTCACAATTTTCACAATTAGACCACACTTCCTTCCGGATACAATTTTTAAGACCTTCAAATAAAAATAAACAGGTTTTCCGGCTGCAAGATTTCAGTGTTTGTTTCATTCCCACTTAGCCTGGAGCCCAGCCATCCAGATGTGTTTGGGAGAGGAAAAGATGGTAAGACCAAATGTTGCTCAAAACCTTGGAGACAAGTTTAGTTCCAGCATGAGCTAGAGTTTTACTAGATTAGGGATCAATACAGGCCATGTTCCTCAATTCCTCTATGTTCGTTCCCACTGCCTAGTGAGTGGGGGGCTCAGGGGCCAGATCCCTTAGATGCCCTAGACGCAACATTCTTGAATCCAGTTACAAAGCATGCTTATTGTTTGGTTTCTTCTGCCGACAAGGGGACTAAGCTTAAGAGGTGAAAGTTTTATAGCCGAAGTGATTGCCAGCCAGTCTTTGCATTAGAAGCTAATCCTAACAGTCACCTGATCATCTCCACCCCACCTCCAATTCCATCCCTGACTAAACATCCTCCTAATGAGCTGTCCCAAATGGTTTCAGGTGGACTCACACTGGGGCACATGCGGGAGGTGATTTTATTTTTTTCTGAAGAGAAAAGAGCTAGAAGGGACTAAAGTATCCCTAAAGGGATAAAGGGAACTTTATCAAGAAAATTAGAGATGACCTCTAAAATTTATCATTTACCCTTTAATCAGGACCATGAGATTACAAACCTAATAATCTTTCAGCAAACCCTTACTGGGATGGTTGCAGGAAACTACTGAAGAGAGTCCAGGGGGAGAATTTTCAGAGCCTGGTTCATTGTATTCTTGGTGTCTAGATTCTAGAGAATTCAGGAGGATAGCAAAATACAACTATGTCTGAAAAACCACCCAAGAAGTCTAGAGATTGTTGATGGCTCAGTCCATGCAGACCCAGAATAAATGGACAGATTTCAGAGCCATTACATTTATGGCCAGCCAGGATTCTAAAATTGAAGAGTGTGTGAATCAGTGACGTCTGGTAACCTTCAAAGAGGAAAGGAGGGCCTCAGCTCCCTGGAATGGAGCCAGATCCGGCCAAGGTGTAGACAGGTGTCGCCCAGCTGCCATTCAGGCATAATCACAGAGGCGTTATCCAGGCCAAGGGCTCCAACCTGGTACAGAAATTAGGGACACCAAACTAGAGCTTTGTGACTTTCTTTCCCTGGCCTGGATATAAAGATGATTGGAAGAGACCATAAACCCTGGCTTCAGCCCAGCGCCTCTCATCTCCCTAAATCAGGTCTCGGAGCAACTTGAACATAGCGCAGAAGAAGATAATTCTTCTGACTGTGGAAAATATTAGACAGTGAAATAGATGACAGAGACTGGCTGGAAAATCTCTCTAAGAAGTAGGAAAGTAGTTATTTAGGCCAGTTCTCTGCCTAATATGATATAGACATAATTAGCCCTATAAGCCTCAGTTTCTTCATCTATAAATTGGGGACTACAGTCGTATCTACCTCAATTTATGGCTGGGAGGATAAAATGAGTAGTGTGTATAACACACTGAGCCATGTTGTTGTAAGTGAACCCTAAATGATATTACGGGGAGAGGTTTTTCCCTCCTGTCCTTGAGGTGAGACATTCTAGCCGATTGTTACTGAGTTCAAGAAGACTCTTTTTCTTGTTCTCTGTCATTCTGTACACACACACACACACACACGTGTGTGTGTGTGTGCACATGCCTGGGGTATTAAAGAAAGTGTTCCCATTTTATTTTATTTTATTTTATTTTATTTTTTAGAGCGAGAGCATGCACGCACTAGTGGGGAGGGGCAGAGGGAGAGGGAGAGAGAGAATCCTAAGCAGGCCCCGGCATGAAGCCTGCCGTGGGGCTCAATCTCATGACCCTGAGATCATGACCTGCGCTGAAATCAGGATGCTTAACAGACTGAGCCACCCAGGTGCTCAAAAGGGTTCTTTTAAAGCTGTATTGTGCCTTATCTTTTAGGGCTTGGCAAAAGCTACAGCCTCTCTGCTTGGACAGTCTTGAGGCTCAGAATGATCTTGAAAAGACTGACTGGTGGAGAATGAAATGCAGAACCAGTTCTCATTGTACTGCAGTGTATCATTTTTTGTGCTTGTTGCTAAGAGAGCGTTTTCTCATGCACACTTGCCCTGAGCCTGGCCAAATGTGACGATGTGACAAAGATCATAGTTCTTTTGGTTCAGATACAGTAATGTTATGATACCTTCTCAGCACTGTGCTAAGTGTTGCACACACATGAACTCATAGAGCTTTTTGCCAAGACTCTCAGGTGGCTACTGTCTGTCTCTTCATTTGAATAAGGAAATTGAGGTTCAGAGAGTGTACGTAATTTGGCCAAGCTCACAGAACCAATATGTGTAGACCTAGGATTTGAACTCGGGTCTGTGAGAATCAGACCACAAGCTCTTAACCACTCCCTTTTCTTCACTGCTTCTCATTCGGCCATGCCAATATGACCTGTACAACAAGTAATCCAATGGGGACGTGGCCCCAGGCTTCAGAGCGGGGGCTGGGGAAGTGGGCTGTCATATGACCTGTCCGAAGAGTTGCCTGTTCCTGTCCTTTTCCTGAAGAGAGGTGCTTTGTCATGCCAGGCTCAGCAGGGTGAAGACCCAGCCCTCCTCTTTGACCTTCACTTGCCTTCCTTTTATTTCATGAGTCTGGCTGTCCTTTACCTTGTAATTTAAGAGAGGCCATCTGAAGTTCGTATCCTCTATCACTCTGCCTCTTAGTAGTTAAATCAAAAGCACAGAGATCAGATTTTCTCTGTGAATTGAAATGGAAATTTATTGAGCATCTTATATATGACAAATCTTCGCTTTTACCCCATCCCTGTGATGGTTCTAATCTCCATCCTGCAGGTGAGGAATCAAAGCTCAGGTTACTAGATACATCTGAGGTCAGATATCTAGTTGGTAGACAAACTGGCATATGGATCTTAGTTCTAATTGAATACAATGCTCCTGCTTTTTGCTTCTGCTGCATCTGAACACTCTAATGCGGTGGTCCTCAACCAGTGGCAGTTTGGCCCCTCAGGGGACGTTTGGCAATGCCAGGGGACATTTTTGGTTTTTACAATGGGTGGGCAGCTATCGGCACCTAGTGGGTAGAGGCCAGGGATGCTGCTAAACATCCTGCAATGCATAGGCCAGCTTTCACAACAAAGAATTATCAGACTCCAATGTTAATAGTGTCAAGGTTGAGAGATCCTGACCTGAGGCCCTACAGGAGAAGCTGTGTGATGTAGTGGAGTAAGAACAGGCTTATAAACACCAAGCCAGCTGTGGAGAGCTTATCTCCCCTCTGCAGGGGAGGTCTAATTACCTCTGTTTCACACGCAGGGAAAGTGAGGCTCAGAAAAGTGAAGCAACTTGCCCGAGATCACACAGCTAGCAATTATTGCAGTTAGAATTCAGATGAAGGCCTCGGGATCAAAGCTGGAGCTTTTCTCCTTTATCATAATTGTACTTGCTGGGTTCTTGCTTTTTCCTTGAACTTAGACTTTTAAGTCTACCTAAGCATTATTTAGCTGGGTCAGTGGTTCTCAGACTATCGCATGCATCAGATTCACAGGGGGACTTGTGAAAACACAAAGAGCTGAGCCCCACCACTGAGTTTCTGATTGCATAGGGCCCTGGCAGGACCTGAGAATTTTCATCTCCAACAAGCTCTCAGTGATGCTCTTGCTGCTGGTGGTCTGGGGGCCACACTCTGAGAACCACTGTGTTAGGGCTGAAGTATGCTTTCCTTTCTTCTTCCCTTTAGAGTCTCCTCTGGCCTCCTCCTCATCTCTCGCTCCCCCAACTTTCCAGGGACCCAGGAGTGCTGAATGTGCAGCCTGGCTCCCACAGGCAAGCTGAGGCTGACAGGCCAGTGAAATATTAGGGGAACATGGGAAACCTACAGCCTTATGAATGCTCACTGCAGAGCTCAGCCAGATTATACGTGTTCCTGGTCCAAGTGTTCCTTACAGTCTCCTGGGAGTGAATTAAAATCATTTGCTGGTGACATAGGCGGGTGAGCGGGTTCTGGGTCGAGTCTAATCTGGGTCAGAGAGCACAGGCTGCTGTGTCATCTGAAACACTGAAACCTCTCCCTGGTGTCTCCTGGGGAACCGTAGCTGCGCTCTGTGCACAGAGGCAAGAGGGTGGAGGTACACATGGAGGCCCATCCCCTGTCCCTGTATCCGGCAGCTGCTTTCCTCCCAGGGTGGCTGCTTTCAGGCAGCAGTAGGTGGTCTGCCTAAGGGGCTGGGAAGCCAGGCTTCCCACAGCCCTGGGGGCTCCCTCCAATTTATTACCTCTGAATGCTTGGAACATTAGATATGCCAGAGGTCCAGGAATTTGTGATGAATGTAAAATCAGGACATGTGCTATGCTCAAACTAGCATGAAGTAGACCAGGGAGGGGGAGATAGAAACTAACATTCATCGAGCCTGATTATGTGCCAGGCATTGTGCTTGATGCTTTACAATCATCTCATTTAATCCTCATAACAGTTTTGCACGTTAGGTATTCTTACTAACAAGAAGAAACTGGGGCTTCAAGAAGCCAACCTGTTTACCCACATCCATAAACCTTATAAGTGGAGTCAGAATTTGAACCCAGGGTAATCTGACTCCAACAGCTGTTATCTTTCCATTTAATAAAGAGAGAGAGGGAGACAGGAGAGGATGCTTGAAAACTTGAGGTTCAGAGGAGGTGCGGATGCCTTATGTCTGGTGACCTACTTGGCAGTTCTTTGGTCAGTTTTGACTTTAGCCAACCTTTGTCAAGTACTTTTGGAAATGCACTTCTTTTGCTTGGTGCATAGAAATTTAGAATGATGGTAAATAATACATTAGCATATGCTGGGAAGGGTTTCTTTCCATAGTTAGGTAAGTGACATGGGGAGTGAATATTTGCCACAGAGATTTTCAGGAGCTACAGTAAATTCCAAAACTATTAATGGAGTTTTAGAAGAGGAATAATACAAGATATGAGGAAGTTGAGACTTGGTCATGGTAGAAATGCAATTTTTTTCTCCTCTAAACCAAAGTTTACCATCTTATCTTAGATATAGACTCCACTGTTCTTTTTTTTCTTTTTTATGAACTGGAGAAATAAATCAACGTGTTCCCTATAGTTTCCCTGACTTATGAGAATGAATTCAAAATAGATCTTTGTAATTTTATCCTAGCCCAGAAAAAGACAAAAGAAACATGAGCCCAAGGGATTGCCAACCCACCCTCTGTGGTGCCCCAATGCCTGGGTCTTAATTTCAAGTAGGGAGGGCACTTGAATTGGTAAGACATTTTTGACATTCACTCATCTGGAGCAAATTGTGACATCCATGGGGTTGGAAGAACCAAACATTTAAACCACTGTTGTGGATAATTGGCCTTGAGCCTCCTAATCCCATAATATGCTTAGTGGTGCCTGCAACAGGTCTGACTTCCAGCACTGGCCAATTGAAATTAGACCCAATTCACAACATAAGTAATAATACCTTTCATTACTTAATGCTTTTTACAATCTTGTAAAGCATTTTCAGTCACATTATCTCATATAATCCTCAGAACAACTCTATAAAGGAGATATTTCCATCTTCAATTTATAGACAAGGACACCGAGTCTTGAAAAGATCACACAGTTAGTAAGGGGCGAAGTCCCAACTCAGATTCAAACTTTTAAGTCCTATCTGAGTGCTTACTCACTGTATCTCTATCTGCCTCTTTGTTCTGTAAGTCTGACTTCATTCTTGTAATTTAAAGATTAGATTGGGTTTAAAATAGCTTTTCTCTGATATAAGATAAACCTATACTCTTATTGAAAATGTAGAAAAAATCAGTGAAGGAACTCTATTCACCTTAATTGAGACAACTGCTGTCAACATTATGCTGTAGTTTTTTTCTATACATATTGAATTAGTATCTCTTCATTTTGATTGAATTCAAATTGCATGTATATCTTTCAAGAGCCTCTACCATCATTTCTAAAACCTTAGAATTGCTCTGAAGAAATCTGGAGTGGCTGGAGGGATAGAAGACTGAATGTATGCATTCATAGACATGTGTGGAACACAAAAGAATAAGAAGAAGTTGTCCCTGCACTTGAAATGCTTGCCATCTAAATGTGATAAGACTGGACATTTACTCACGCAGCAAAATTTTGGAACTAACAAAAACATAAGGTAGCACCTAAACCCAAAGTTAATAATGTGGTATGAGTGTCATCTGTAGGTGTTGGGAATGGAATTAAGTAGCAGGAATTGGGACTAGTCCAGATGAGAGCTCCTGGGGTGGACACACAATCTTTAGTTAAATCTTGAGAGAAATAATGTTTGTGGTTGGCAGAAAGGTATGACTCTCTAGTCTTTTCTAAAATGATGGCCCACAGAAGAGTAACTTTCCCACTAATACCTGAAAATTGGAAGTTACCTGTATTCTAACCATTTTCCTTTGGTGTTTGGGTCCCTTGAGTGAGAGTACAGTATGTCCGTGGGCCAAGGAAACCTATTCTTTTAATCTATTTCTTGAAAATATAACTGCGGCCTGTGTTTCTGAAGAGTGCTACTTCCTAATCACTTGGGGAATAAGAAAAAGAAGTGAAAATAGCAGCTTTAGTATTTAAACTTTGAGGAAAAGAAATGACACAAGCTAAATAAGTTACAGATTAAATATCTTGAGTGCTAAAGAAGAGGTCAGCTTTGTTGCTTTTAGAAGAATGATTTATGGGTCTATTTAACTTTTAAAGTCCTGCTGTGACATTTTGGAAACATGGTTTTCCATTGATAAGTAATACTGTACTGTGATAGATGCAGGAACAATAGCATAAGTTTGGCCAAATAGCTGTTCTTAATGTTTGTTTAACAGATAAAGAAGTCAGGTGACATTTTCTATCGGTATGTTGTGCAATACTGCAAAACTAACAGCTCTGAGATTTAGCATAGAAAATGAGAAATTCCCAGGGCAACTCTGGGTTGGCAATTTGAAAAGGCCACCCGACATCAGTTGGATTCCTTAAATACCTTTTCCTATGGGCTTCGTGATTCAGTGGGAAGTGCACAGACTTTGAAGTCAGATCTTTGTTCAAATCCCAGCTCTACCACTCCCTAGAAGTGAGCCTTTGGAGCTGTTCCTTAACCTCCATAAGCCTGTTTCCTTACCTTCTAAATGGGGTTAATAATAGCTATGTCACAGGGTTGTTGAGATAATGAAAAACAGTTACATGCATAGAATGGCTTACATAAAACTTGATGCCTAGTGGACATTTAATACATCCATTCATTCAGCTAACGTTTGGCACAGTGTTAGAGGCTGGGGAGTACAAGAATGATTAAGATGGATAGATTCTGCCCTCATAGGGCTAACATTTTAGTAGAGAAAGGGGAAAATAAAAGTAAACAGGTAAATATATATAGAATCACCACAAATGTAGGCAAATGTCATGAAGACCCCAAAGGCTGAGACTGAGAATATTTGGAGGAAGTGTGAAACTACTTCACATGGGGTAAGAGAGGACATGCCTTTTGAGCACGTAGCTTTAAGCAGAGAGCTAAAGCATGAGAAAGAACCATCCATGGAAAGAGTGGGCTATAAAGCATTCTGAGCAGAAGGAATAGCCTGTGCAGTAGCCCTGAGGCAGAGAGTAACCTGGAGTGTTTCAGGAACCAAAAAAGAACAACAGCTGTGGCCTGAAGAGCAAAGAGGTGAACCGCTAGGGAGGGCTGAGGCAGGAGAGGTCAGCAAGGATGGGTCACACGTGACCTTGGGAGAGAGTTTGGATTTCATTCCAAGTACAGTTTTATCAGTAGTTTTGTTTTCTTCCTGTTGTAATTGCAGCCATTATTTAGCACAGAGAACCTGTCAGCTGTCACCCGATTTTGCAGGAATTCCAATGAGTATCTGCTCCGCAGATCAGGGAATAAGTACCCGGGTGGGGAGAAAGCATATCCCGCTGTAAAGCTAAGCCTCTGGAACCTGCCATGAGGGGTTACTGGTCCAGCATTTGTCACCAGCTTACAAAGTGTTAGAGCTGTAGTGGGCTTAACGTCCCTCCTCTCCAGCTCCCTCAGGGTATAGATGGGAAGGAAGCTCTGCACAAGGCAGTCTTAAGCTAACCTGGAGAAAGAGATTTAACACTAATTTATTGACAGTCTTTTGTTTTCTAGAAAGGGTGCTGGTACTTTCTTGTTTAATTATTTTAATCTTCACAAGTACCTGTAAGGTAGTCATTTTAGTCAGGTTTCCCATATTAGAAAACTGAATAAATTGGCTAAAAAAGTGAACCTGTGGTATAACTGCTCTGGAAAATAATGCGGTTTTATTCTGTTAAATTGAACCTTCACATATCCTTACTGCCCCCAATTTCCACTTCCTGTAGGAAATTCCTACGTATGAACACCAGGAGATACATATAAGAATGTTCAAAGAAGTATTGTTCTTAGTAGCAAAGAACTGGAAATAATCCAAATGCCCATCCTCAAGGAAATGAATGAATAACTTATGGTATAATCACACAATGGAATATGACACAGCAGTGAAATGGACTGACCTATAGCCACCCACAACAGTATGGATTTCAGTCAGTATAATATTAAATGAAAACAAGTCCCAAGTGACTTCTTAGAACAGTACACTCTTCTTATAAAGTTCAAACACTTTATTATTTAGGCATTTATATATATTTGATTGAACTTTTTAAGCAAAGGAATGATAATCATAATATTCTGGATCCTAGTTACTTCTGTGTGGGAAGGCAGGATATAGGATAATAGACACATAGATAAATAGAGGTAAATATACTTCATGTTCGTAAAGAGAGTAATGGGCTCATGAGTATTCATGGCATTGTAACTGAATGAATGACTAAATGAATGAGTAAAACAAAAGGTCACCTTATGTAGACCAATGATGCCAGTGTGTTTGAACTAAGATAATGAATAATTCAACTCGTCCATTAAAAGACAAAAAAGAAAAAAAAGTGACTTCTATGGTTTTTCCATTATGCTGAGATGCTTGGGGATTAAAAACAAATATTTGACATTTAGTAGAACTCTGAGCTACTCACTTGGGTAGTTCCGTTATGTGTCTACAGCCGCCACTACCCATATACCCCCAACAATATCACCATATTTTGGATATATATTGTTTATTGTATAGATTTGTGGTCTTCACATTTTTCTGATCATGCTCCTAATCAGTAAAAAATTGGGGGGCATCCACTCCTAATATCTGTAAATTTACTGATAAACTATGTACATCTACTATTATTAATATCTGTATATTTTTCTTTTTTCAAAGGTAAATGAAATATAAATAGAAGTTTGAATAATTAATTTCTTCCCATACTCCAGTGAAGTAACCCGTGCATCCCACTTTGGGGAGATCTGTAGATCACAAAACCCTATTAATAACTACTTTAATTTTGCATTCCAAGGTCTCTCCCCTGTCCCCTACCATAAATTTCCTTATATGAGGTTCATGATATCCCTGAGAGGCAGAAGGGACAGACAGTGTTATTGCCATGGCACCACTGGGGAGAGTGAAGCCCTGAGAATTCTTGGCTCTTCACAGCATCACCCAGAGAGTGGTGGAATTTGGACTAGGAGCGGGATGGCCTGGCACTTCCCACTATATTTGGGAGCTTCTGGTCAAATACCAACAGCTTTATGTAATTCTTAAAGTTGGGCCAGCCTGGCTTCCAATTCCAGCTCCCGTTCTTGGTTGCTATGTGTGCTCAGATGGGTTACTCAATCGTTCTGAATCTCAGTTTTCTCATCTGTAAAATGGAGAGAATTCTATCTGCCTCACATGGTAGTTGTAAGAAATAAAAATGAGATCAAATAGAGTAAAATCTAATATAGAGGACAAAGCAGTCAATAAATGTTGGTTTTCTTTTCCTTCTTATTCCTGCTTCCCTAGCCCATTATATTGACGTATGTGATAAAGCAGTTTTGGAAAGGCAGGGGAAGAAGCAGTAATTGTGAACAGCCTATGAAATATAGTTTTATGTATTTAATTTTAAGTGCAGAAAGTCCTATGAACAATATTAATCTTGTCTCTAAATCTGTCTCATATTTAGACAGGTCTTTGTCCTCTAGGTGGGCAGTACTATTACAGTGAAAGCAAAACAGGCCGATGCTTTTGAAAGCAATGTGGTCCACACAGACCTTGGGTCTCTTCCACTTTTTGGTATCAAATGTGATGCCACACTGAAATGTTTCATAAGTGTTCCCATAATATTTAGCTAATATTCAGCTCTTTAATTTGTAATAAATTTTTCTTCCTTATCTCTACCTAAAGGAGAGGAAAAGAGTTTTTGTATCTAAACAACTCCATCAGGATGGGAAGAACCAGGTAGCCTGGGCACCAGAGAATCCTATAATTCATATGTGTCCTTGTCTGTGAATAAAATTCCTATAAACGTAAGATATAATAACACATCTTTACAGAGCTAGCCTACTGAATGCCTCCACGTGTTTCTAATTTAAGTGGGATTGTTCTCTCAGGAGATTCCATTCTCCCTTAAAAAACACACATGTACAAACACAAAACTTGATTTAAATGAAACAGACACCTTAAGAATCTTAACAAGTAGGGTTGACCTTTGAACATGATTCTACAAAACTGTATTGTGCTCCCCGAGTGCTGCCAGGAAGCCTCGGACAGATCAGTGCATTACAGCCCCCTTCTTGAACTTCTACGAGCACAGATAGTAGATCCAGAGGGCAACAGCGTCCGTGAGACCCAAGTGCAAGGGTGACTTGGCCCAAATCCATCGGCGCCGTTTTTCCCACTGTGCCAGGCTGTAATCGAGAGCCCTTCTCACTAGCCCGTCTCAAAATGTGCTACCTCTCATTTGACAGTAGCAAGGCCTGTCAGTGCAGAGACCAGGGGAGGTCACCTTTCTGGGTAAACAGAACATGTATGTACAGTGACATACATGCACGTGCAGGGACATATTTGGACCCATGTAGCTCTCCGTGCATGCATGCTATTGACTAAGACTCTGGGTTTATTGCAATGCCACAGATGGATTTTAGGGAATGAGATAATAGAACAAAATACATGAAATCTACTCTGAGGGCAATTTACTGTTTTGTTGATGACATGTTGATATCCTAAAAACGGGTTGGGCCTTCTTTTGAAATTCATTTCTCATGGTTTTGCCCAAGGCAAAAGTGCTGCTTATCACGCATTGTCCAGAATAGGCAGATCCATAGAGACAGGAGTGGATTAGTTGTTGCCAGGAGCTGGTGTGGGAGCAGGGAATGCGGAGTGGCTATTTACTGGGGACAGGGTTTCTCTGGGGATAATGAAAATGTTCTGGAATTAGATAGTGGTGATGGTTGCACAACATGGTGAATTTACTAAAAGCCCCTGAATTGTACACCTTAAAATTGTTAAAATGGTGAATTTTAATGTTAAGGGAATTTTACCTCAAAAAAAGAGAGGGACCATGAACTAAGAGTGTTAAGCGTGGGCACAAATGTCAGATCTCCTAAGTGCTAGAGAACCGAAGACTGACTGCATCCCGAGGATGGCTGAGAGGTGCTCCCAGGGCCTGGGGCAGGGCTAGGAAAGACGATGGTTTGATTCCAGCACCGGAAAGAAGCAGGTGAGGAATCTTGGGGTCAGGACAAGTGGGAACACGCTGAGGCAGTGTGCACACAGGGGTGTCCAGAAGGCACCCACTCACCTTTCTCTGGCCACTGGCCCCCACTCACCTGCCCCAGTTTGGCTGATTTTTCTGACGCTAGATTATGTTCTGGTGAATAACAGCAGGGAGTGCTCCCTAAAATGCGTAGGACTGATGTCCCAAAGCACAGCCTCTGCTTTTCTTTGCCTGGGATAGAATCCAGCCTAGGTGAGTCCTCGTCCTGATGCCACGAGGTATCGCTCGAGCCGCTGTTCACCGCTATGAACAGCCCTGGGGTCGCCCCGGGTAGCCTGGACCAGCAAGAAAGCGCAGGACGCCAACTGTCCCAGTTTCCGTGGCCAGAACTTCACCCACATATGTTGACATAATGTGCATTTCTCCCTGACAAGCAAGCGCAATGTCGTTTCTGGGTTGAGTACAAGAGGAAGCCAGTTTATTTCTAAGGTAAATGAAATTGCACTTTTTATTTGGGAAATGAGAAAGTTGAGGCTGAGTAACTGATGAAGACTTTTTTTTAATCAGCTCTCTTATGAAACATTAATGTCAAGCCTAAATTTGGAAGTGTCATGTAAAAAGTTTTTTATTTTGCTCATACAGCAGGACCGAAATGGTCTCCTCTGGCATAAACTCTTTTGTCTTGAAAAATACCAGTAATGAATGCTATGAATTTCTGTATCGGAAAATTTGAATCACCCTGGGATCCACATGAGTTCCTTGATGAAAATGTGAAATTAATTTTGTACTAAATAAAACTTGAAAGTGGTTTCAATTACGGGGGTGGGGGGACGTGAAATGAAGACAGTAATCCACTGTATCGTATTCTCGTTTCATTATTCTGAATTTTTTTTTTAAATCGTCATTTCTAGATACTGTACCATTTCATAAAGACATTGAGATTGTGAACATTGGAGGTTGTGGTGATACTTAGTACAAACCTGTCACCTTATAAAGAGTCGGTTGATGCTTTGGGCTGGTGGGGGAAGGGAAGGCAGAAACAAGTGTTTATGGAGCGTCGTTTGTATGCCAAGATCTGGGCTAGGAGATTTCACATATGTTCTCTCGTTTAATACTCATGACTGTCTGAGATAAATACTGTTATCTCTGTTGTTTCAGATGGAAAATGAAGGCTCAAAGAGATCATATAAGATGACAAAAGTGACAGAGACTGTAAACCGGCAGAAGGGGAATCCAAGCTCAGGTGTTTCCCTCCCACTCTTAAAGCCTGCTTTTCTTGGCAACCTCGAACCCATCACTGGGGAAAGCCAGACAGCAGGCTCCGCGCCCCACGCAGAAGGCCTTTCTCCAGACCTTCCCCTTCGTCAGCTTGAGCGCACTCTCTGACACCTTACTCCTGGCCTGGGTTCCTAATTTTAGTCACCATCCCTGTACCCACAGAGCTGACCCTTCTGAGAGAGTCCCCATGATATTCTAGGAATTGTGGTCTGGGGACAAAAGTGAACAAAGCGCAGCTCTGCTCTCTAAAATCTCAACTTGAATGATGAACTTTGCAGCATTTAACCTCAGTGTCTTCACTCAAAATGGTGATAATGATACTTGGCCTTACGGGCTATGGTGTGGGTTAAAGTAGTGTCAAGTGTCTCGCACGAGGCCTGGCTTGAAAGAGGAAATCCAACTATATTAGTTCTCTTGCTACTACCTCTAGTTTTTGGCAAGAGACAGAAGAGAAACTTCCTTAGAAGTGTTAAAAGGCAAGATGGAGTGGGAGGTAGACAGTATTGGGGGGTTTTCTTCCACTGCTTGCTACCAAAATCTTGGTGGACTCCCATCAGATCTGAAAGTAATGCAGCTTCTAACCACTGGGGTAATTTGAAGACAGCTTTGTGGTGGGATTTTCAGGTTGCAGGATGAGTCCTGAGTGGAAATAAATGGCTTCTTGGCCACAGTTTGCAGGTGATGCCACTTGGGGTCCCAGACTCTCTACTCTGTCAAAAATGGGTCCAAATCAGAGCAGGAGAGGGGAAACATTTTCCTCACTCTAACATTCAACTCTGCTGTTGGTCAAAGGAACCCCTTTTTAAGGAGCCAGCATGCTCGGAATGAAATGGAAGCTGCGTTGTTGAAGGCAGAGCAAAGACAGTCATTGCAAGCAGTGAGGGGCCCCTCCCAGGGACCTGACAAGTGAAGAAAAGTCGAACAAAAGAGTGAGTGCTGGTGTATGTGAAGATGAAGAGCTGGGACGTTCTGAGCTTGGAGAGCTTGGTGGGGGCCCAGGGCCGAGGTTTACCTGTGGTCCTGAGCCCAGGGGTGCCAACCACTCACTACTCTGCCTTTCCTAAGTTTATCAGAGCAGGTCCACCCTGTCCTCTCCTGCCGCCCCGTAAGGCAAATAGAAGGAAGGACACAGGAAATTGAACTTCTAGGGTATGTTGGGCACAAAGAACTTTGTGACCTTATTTCCTTTGGCCCCCAGGGCTACTCTAGGCAATACCTGGGGTTACTCTTCCCATTGTGCTGGTAAGGAAACTGAGCTTCTGGTGGATAAGAGCCTTTTGTCTTGTAGGTGTGTCTGCTTGTAAACCGTAGAACACATAAATAGAATTTGGCATTGTGGGTGAGGGAATACCTTCTGTTTACGCTAAGGACCTCACCCCAAAGAACGTGTCCCTTAATCCAGTCCCTAATTTGCAATCACTGCTTGTGGGTCATATCATATGGCTCATCTGCCTATACCGCAGGCTCATTACTTTGCAACTTAGAAAATGCTAGGGAGCTATAGTAACGATCCAAGTCTATTTAGGTTTGGCAAATCAATAAGCTTTTCGAGCCCATTGAAGACAAATCCAGACAAAATGCAAAGGGCTTGAAAATGATCACTACGATTTGGAAATGGAGGGGAGGTTTTAAGTAGACTCTTTTCATCCCACATCCCCAGTGTCCTGGATTCAAGTTGCCTTTAGCTTCCTTATCTTAAAGACAGTGACGAAACCTCTTCCTGCCACTCTGGGCTTACTGGCAAAATGGGTTTTGGAGTGTTCTTTGGAATCCCAGGGTGCCTTGAAGGATCCCCATGGATGCTTTCCTTGGGGAAAGGCTATGGTGAATCCAAAGGGTCTCCCAGCTGTTTCCCCCTCACACACCTCTTCCCTCCCCTCACCCACCTACTCTTTAATGAGAACAACCCTGCTTTTACTGGTTTTATGTATTGGCCTTCCCCTTTTGCTTTAATTTAGAAAAGCTACATTGCAACTAACAATAGTTTTAAAATCAAGGCGGTAAGGAATGGTGGTTTGGAATCTAATACAAAAAGCCCTCCTCTGGGGAGATTTACCTGAAGGTTAACGGCTTAGAGAGTTTCACCTGAGGGGGGGGGATGGGCCAGAATTTAGGGAAGCACGGTTCATTTTCCAAAATCATGTCAGCTTTCAGAACTGAAAAGGAACAAAACCACTATGAATACAGAATATATCAGAAAAAGAACAAAGTGTGGCAACACCACCAGTGAGATCAGACTCCCTTTAGCCCACAGACTTACTGATTGGAGTTTTCTGATGAGGCAGACAGACTCATGGAAGGCTGCCAGGAAATTCTGGACATCAAATTGCTTTTGCTAAGCCAGCCCAGCGGTATAGTAAAGAGCTAAGGAGTCCCAAGAGAGGGGTGGGAAAGGATTGGTCTCTGTTTCTCTACCCCTGATGTGGGCCTTTTTTGATTAGGAAGTGGAGTGTGAAGGAAGTTATCGGGGGTGAAATCAACTCAGCAAGAAACCTTTTTAGACCAAAGCCCAAGGAAAACTAATAAAACCAGTTGGGCTGCTTCATGCTTATCATATGTTGTGCATGTAGGTCAGCTCACTTTACAGCAAAGACAGACACCCCCAAAACAAAACACTCAGTTCTACAGAAAGATTTCCAAGCCCCTAAATGATGGCCTGGTTCTTTCAAGGGGCATTTGCTACGTGAAACTCAACTACAAGCAAATATCTGGCACACTATTTCTAAATTAATGATTGAAATGAAATGTTGCCTAGTCTGTGGACTGGGGATTATATTGGGCTGGGAGGAACAAAGCCCCCAAAAGCAGAGCCTTAAACAAATTACTGGTTCTATTTTTCTTTGACAATGAGCAGTCTGGAGGCACACAGCTGCTGATCTTGGAACCATGGCTCAGGATGTCAGGGTCCAGATTCTTGGTAATCTCTTGACTTTCTTCTCTGCAGAGCAATGGTTGCCCCCCCCCCCCACCCTTCTCCTCTGGCATCTCTTTCATGTTCTAGATAGGATGAAGGGGGTAGACAAAGAGAGAAACTGCAGGAGATGGCTGAGTCTGCGCTCCTCCTTTTCCTACTCCCATCCCCACATCTTAAGGGGCTCTCTGGTAACTTCATCCAACAACTTCTGCTTATATAACTTAACTAGAACCATGCCACATGCCATGCCACCTGAAGAGGGTTGGAAATATAGTCTTTTGGCTGGGCATCTGGTTGTTCCCAATAAAATCGGGGCTCGTTTCCAAGGTAGAAGGGGAGAGGGCATACCATCCTGACGGTAGTAGTGGCTACCAGACCTAGCGGAAGATTCCCTCCTCTTTACTCCTTGGGACACATCCGTAACTCCTCCTGGCCTCTAGTCAACATTTTATAGAACTCTGTTCTCACTGTGGTTTGCTTTCTCTGTTTGTAGTGGGTTCTGATGTTCTTCATGACCTCAGGTTCCTCACTGGAATATCATACGGTGCGATATCACGTCATCCTCTAGCTAATGAGGGTTACAAGTGTGTCTCATGCTTAGTAGCATCTCTGTACGTGGGGAATGTTGAATTCAACTCTTGGCTGATGAAGCAATCTGTGCCGGGCTTGGGAAAGCTCACGGGTGACTATGGGGCTTCCTTTCAGGGTTTGCTGTCACAAGGTTGAAAGCGCACCAATGCCAAGTCCACAGTTTGTTCAAGTGTAGCGGCTGTCCACGGACACAGCTGAGGAATGTTTCACACTTAAACTCGGGTTGTGTTTTTGTCCCCTCCTCAGTAGCAGGTGACCTCAAATCCTACTTTGCCAAAAGAAGATAAGGTCGTTTGACTTGAAGCGTCCTTTGTGCTTTAGAAATCTACGTATTTTTATCCTTCCTCTTTGTTTCACTTCGATTCTGAGGAATCCAGTCCTTTGTTTGTTCCGATGCTTGCCTCCCCACCCCCCACCATGGCTCTTGACCCCGCCCCTCTCATCTCCTCCAGTGCCTTGTTTTACCATCTAGCCCTCTCTCCCTTGCCTCTGCAGCCCCTTCACCTCAAGGAGCAGCTTCTCATTTGTGTACGGACCATCAGGCTACTCCTCACTTTGTCCCCTCCCTTTTCCAGCAGTCTGGCTGTATCTCTCCTGCGGAGGTCCCATCTCCTGATCTCTTGGTGGATGACCCTCTCTGCCCGGCGCTTGCTTGCTCTCTCTCTCAGTTCCGGTACCCACTCTCTCCTCTTCGCACTTAGGAATGGTAAGTGCTCAGAAAAAGACTGAAGTTTAACAACTGTTGGCTATGGATTGGGGAAATAATTGGTGACTTTTTTTAAAGGAATCTGTTTCTTTATTCTTGTATGTATTTTCTATTTTTTTACACCAAGCATATTATTTTTAATCAGAAAAATAGCTTAAAGTTGGATAAATGTCTCTCTACCTAGAAAAGCAAGTGGGTAAGAGCAAGAGAGACAATAGAAGTCAAGAGAAGTGTAGTCAAAATTTCCATAAAATGCCAACCATAATGCTTACTCTCCATACCTCCCAGGGCTTTTGGGAGGGTTAAATAAATTAATATATGTTAGAATGATTCTTCTTAAATTATCTGTGGTAAGGACCAGTTTGTTTCTTTTTTTAAGAAATGAATTAACTGAAGTGCCTGGTTATTTAGATTTCCTTAGTTTTTACCTAATGTCCCTTATCTGTTCTAGTATCCCCTCCAGGATACCACATTATATTTAATCAGCTTGACTCCTTAGCTCCTCTCAGCTATGGCATTTTTCAGACTTGCCTTTTTTTTTGCTGACTTTGACAGTTTTAAGGGACAGTGGGCAAGTATTTTGTAGAATGTCCCATTATTGGAATTTATCTGGTATTTTTTCTCATGAGAAGACTGGGGTTATGAGCTATTGGGACCAAGACTACAGAGGCCATCCTCATCACATCATATCAACGGTACAAACTAGCAATGTGATTTATGACTGTTGATGCTGACCTTGAACACCTGGTTGGAGTATTTGTTTCTTTCTGATTTCCATTCTGTTTATATGTGCTCCTATTGCTTATAGCTCAGACACATTTCGTGCCACACGCAACTCATTGGGCAAGTGCAACCAATGAGCTGGCGTGTCATGCATGTGGATGTCACAGCCATGTCAAATTGCCAGAAAGGTTCCGTCACTTGCTCTCAACTTTGCCAGCTTATCTCATCACAGGCCAGTAACGGTCTGCAGACTGGCCTGGGTCCATAGCCACACTTCAAGTAGCTCTGTGCTAACGCATACAGCACAAGGAGGCTTTAATAAATCATTTGAAATCAAACTGAGCATGATTCAGAAACAAAGGGTGAACTTGAGTTGGAATCTTGAAATCATGGCAGTGAGAATGGGAAAGGGTCTTGGGGGAGAAACTTTTCAGTTCCCTCGTCCTACATATGTGGAGTGTGAGCCTCAGGGGAAAGAAGAGGGTGGCCTCCCATGGGAATGTGGTGGCAAAGCCCATGCTAAGCCTGGTATCCTGTTCCTAACCAGGGCTCTTCCCACCATGACACTCTGATTGGAATCATTGAAGGTCTACCTGCGAAGAAGAGCAGGGAAGAAAACAGAGGTGGAATGGGGAGGGGGCTTAGATCTACAGCAAAGCTAAATTTGTCCCTGACTTTCTGACCTTCTGCTATCTTGTGAAAACTTAAATGAGCAGCTGAGAAAACCAAGAGGTTTAAGGAGAGGCAGAGGTGCTTACTTGGATATAATTGGTATTCTGATAATTGGAGGTAATTTATGCTTTCAAGATAAATAAGTTAGTCTCCCTTTGGCACTGTTCCATCTGTCCTGTCTCAGTGCAGGTCAGAGAGAAAGAAATCCAGGGCTAAGGATGGAAAACAAATCAGTAAGTGGTGGAGTTGTCCCCTCCCCTTCCCTGTCCACTTTTACTTTCCTTACAAAGAAAAAAAAAAGAAAGAAAAAGAAAAAATAAGATGGAACGGAGATGTGGGTGAAGGGCTAGGGAAACAAGAAATCAGGGACTTAGGAGAGGTTTACTCATCTGACTCCTTTTTCTGTGGAAATATATTTAGGATTAAATTAGACATGACATTTAGTAGACTCCCAGTGGAAAAATATTTTCTTATACCTGAAGGGGCTCTGGGAAAATGGAACAGCCTGGCAACCAGGCTTGCCTGGCCAGAATATGGTGGGAAGATTAGGTCCCACAAAGTAGAGCAGAATAGGCTGTACAGGATCCGAAGTGTGATGGACGAGTGGACTCTGGGGCTGCCTGCTTATTAGCCGTCCCTCATTTATTTTTCTCTGATTTTGAAGTTTTTATCTTTAGAAGGGAAAGGTGGTATAAGAAATGGATGTTATCTGACCAGGATGTTATCAGTCCTACTTCACACATTTCCATGACCACCCATTGCCTATGTGATGAAGCCCCCGCCCCTCACCATGGCACACTGGGCACCCCACAACCTGGGCTAGCCTCCTCTATGTCACTTTTCACCTCTACCCTTCTGCACCTGTTCTTTCTTCATCCTGGAAAGCCCTCCCTCATCCCACATTGTTGAAATCCCATTCAGTCTTGAAGCTCCAGTTCAAACATGCCCTCCTCTTGAGAAGCCTAATCCAACTCCTTAGGCTCAGTCAATAGCCGCAATCCTACCCCCTGCTGCCTATTGAAAGTGTCTACAGCCCAGCACTTAACAACATTGTTTTCAACAATCATTTATATGCAAAACATCTACAGAGTGCTACTGTGTGTCAGGCACAGTGTAAAAGGGCTTTACTTAACTTTCTTACTGAATCCCAGGAGGATCTAGCAAGTGGGAACCAGGATTACCTAACTTCTGCTGATGGAAAGGAGAGCCTCTTAGAAGCCAGGTAGTTTGCTCACAGTGATAATGGTCTATGGAAGAGGGGTTTAAACCCAGGACTTTCTACTACTGAATCCTCTCCCTAACTGAACTACCCCACTCACCACACTCAGCCCCGTGTTGGTTATCCATGGACCTCACTCCAGCTCCAGGCCCCCTCTGGGCTGCAGCCTTCTTGGGAGCAGAATCCCCATCATTGTTCTGAGTTGCCCTTGGCTCTGGCCCACAGAAGGAGCTGGGGACTATTTGTTGGCTGATGTAAACTTGCTTGCTTGAGCTCTCTCTCAAAATCTTATCACGGTTGGTGTGGCCTTTGACTCAAAAGTCTGTAGCTGATGCTGCTCACATAAGGAACAGCCTAGCAGTCAGGAAAACCCACAGTTGAGTCTTAGGGGCTGGTGTGTGATTTCCTTGTTACTCAGGGCTTTGATGGTTAGAAACAGAAGGCTTTTGAGTGCAAATGAAGCCTTTTTCTGAAAGACCAAACTAACCTCAGCTCTGTCCATCTCAGATCTGCTGCAAAACTTGAGACTTTTCATATCAGTCTCTCCCCGGCTGGCCTGGGCAGCGATCTGTTTTGAGTCTAAATCACCACCAAGCACTTGGTAGCTTATGCACCATCAAGGGTGTATTTGGAAGCCACTGGGTTGCCTCTTGGTTTCTCTCTTGTCTAGGGACAAATCCCAACTTCTAGGCTTTTGAAGTAGCTCGAAGAACGGAAAGGCGTGCCTGAAACAAGAAATTCAAACACACGCACACACACACACACACACACAACTTTTATTTGTGTGTTTGTGGATATGCGCTTACCTCATCAGTTTTTATTGAGTCTCTAAACGGAGTTCCTTGGCATGTCCTTGAGAGGAAACAGAAAGTGGAGGTCTTTGAAGCCAGGATTCATGGCGTCCTCAGAGCCAGAAGGGCCTTCGCCACCAGGCTCCAAGCGTGTTTCCCTTACCTTGGAAAAAAGTAATTCTCAGCTATTCCCACGCATTTCTTTTCCCTCATAATGTTAGCAAGCTTTCCCCACCCAAACCCCACTGGGGTTTTAAGTACAATTATAGGACATTCGTAATTTAATTTGGAGGACTAGCCTCTTGACAGTGCTGATTCTTCCCAGTAGGAACATCGTGTATCTTCCCATTTTTTCACGTCCCTCAATCAGATTTTAGATTTGTTTCTATGCAGGACTTGTGCATTGCTTTCACTGTATTTCTCAAGGTTTTGTACTGTTGTGGCAATAGTTGGGGCTTAATGTTGAATTTGTGCTCTTTTGTTTTTGGAAAGAGGGTGCCCTGAAATCAGGCAAGTGGGCTGGATTCCTGTTGTGGGGTTTCCGCTGCCTCACGTCGTGGGCATGTGCTCGTGGGCAGCAGGGGCCTGGTACAACTGTGGAAATTCAGGCTCTGAGGGTGATGGGTAGGGAGAGGGGTCCTTAATCATCAAGTAAAGCTGGGTCTGCATCAGTTACTTCCCCAAACCCAGGGGCTTCAATAACCATCTGAGGTTGCTCACACATCTGCAGATTGGTGGCAATTTAGCTCATCTAGTTGGGGCTTGGCTGGAGTCCTCTGCTTCAGGCCATGGCTGCTGATGTTGCGTTGAGCTTGCTCTGCAACTCTTCAGTTCTGCGTAAGAGGTCCGGCGGAACTTAAGGTCTCTGAAGTTCTGGACATCGAAGGGGTATGCCGTCACTTCTTGCCATTGGCCAAAGCAAGTCATAGGGCTGAATTCAAAGTTGGGGCAGTGTGGTGGATTAGCTAAGCTGGAGCTCTGCTTCTCAGAATGGCCTTTCTTGCATGATTCGGGAATCGGGTTGGCCCCACAGGGGAAATGTGCACACTCTCTGCACAGGGAAAGTGAAGCCAGGGTCAGATCTCTAGCTGCTGCTCTCACGGGCCATCTGCTTCTTGCCTTGTTGGTGTGGGCGGCAGCCACCCCACAGCTCCTTTGGTTCCACCAGACTTCTTTCTTCAGCTGCTCTGAAACATGGGCTGGGCTCGTGGGCAGCTCCAAGTGGGGCCGGGGGGTGCGCAGAGGAGGAATGCACCAACTCTTCTGCAGATCTGCCTAAATGTAGGGGGCTTGGAGGCAGTGAGACACCCATGTGGGAACTAGCGCATCCTCATGGGCTCCAGTTGGTCATCGCTCTGCCCCGCTTTGCATACAGTTTTTCTGCCCAAGTGCTGGCCTTGCTGGCCTCAGGCCTGGCACCAGATGCAAGCACGATGCCCTTCAAGGGACTGTTTAACTCACTCCTGAGATCACAGAAGGTCTCAGTCCTATAATAAATCCAGTATATCCCTCATCATGATTCTGCTTCTCTGATGGAACCCTTACTGATGCAGCTAGGGAAGTACACTTGGCCCAGGACGAGGCCAGGGCAAGGGAGAGTAAAGAATTGGGGCCAGTCATTCATTCTCCCAGGATCACTATGTACTCCTTACAAAGACAGGGAGCCTGTGTGCAAACCCTTTCTGAATGTTTTTTGTAGGGGCGAAGGCAAGTGGCATTCCAGCTAACTTTCAGAACACAACAGCTTTAAAAACCTCTATGTCACATATTTCTTAACTACAGATTTAACCCTGCTGCACTGTCAATTTTAAATGATCCGAGAGACTTTCAGACAGTGACCCCTCAAGAGAAGTTACCAATACTTCATTATAAAGGGATTTTTAAAAAATAGGCTCTCTTTTCAATCAAAGCTGAAGGTCAGATCACATTCTAACAAATGCTTCTCCAACGAAATTAGGTATAATAATTAAATTTCCAAGGTCTAAATCCTGACCCACTTACTTGAAAGAATACTTGATAGGGTAATAGGGTAGAATAATTAAACAACCCCGGTCTCTTTAGGGTTCTTTTTAACAGGATTTGATCTTTAGTATAAATAATTTCTTCTCTCATTTGCCTACCACCATCCTGGATCCCCTGTTTGTTACTGGTCGAAGCTGTGGGCTTAAGTAACACTTTAAATGTGAATTTCCTAAGAAGCCTTTTGTGCCTTTATTTTTTCTTAAAACAATTTTGGCTTGCCTGGCCTGGGACAGTGGCTTTGGGGCTTTTGGGGAGATAAGACGCTTCGGTGTTTTCCTGACAGCTGAACTAAAGAAAATCTCTTACATGCACGTCATCTGATTTGCCTCCTGTCATTTTGATCTCTCCTTCTGACAGTTCCGATCTAATTTTTCTTTCTAAAAAGGGTATCAATTTCAAGGTTCAGAGTTCTTAGGATTTAGAATCTTTGATTAAAAAAGTGAAATTTAATCTTGATTCAAGGGTAGGGAATGTGAGCAAGTTTAGTAGGCTTCTCCTCTGATAGAAGACTCTTGTGACCAGTATTTATTATGGTAATGCTTTGTTATTATAAACCTCCTACGAATAATATTTTGGGGAACTACCACACAACAAGGCATGCATTATAACACCCCCGTTGGGAGGGGGGGTGACATCAACGAACTGAGAAGCACAATTATCTCATGGTTATGCATGCCTATGAAGTGTGTTATTACTTTTGTTTTTTACAGCTTGTAGAATATTTTCATTGTAGGTGAAGCATCAGACACATTTTTATTCAAAGGAAGAGAAACAAAATGAAGGTTGTGTGTGCTGTGTGTTCTGAATAGTACCCTGGTGGCCCCAATTCTCTAGTTGGGGAGCTAATTTATAACTGAGCGTCTCACGGGCGCCAGGACATTCTGCTTTATTGTCTGTGTCATGGTCTTCTGATATCTGTGGCACAAAAGAAGTCATTATTTGGAAATAGCGATTAGTCAGTTTGAACAGGAGGGCTTGCTGGATTGCCTGCAGTAAATACGGTTTTAGGTTGATTTAGTAGAAAAAATTAGTAAAGCTTGGTGTTTGCTTGCTTGGTGTCCTAAAAAGCAAGTAATCCTGCAGTTGACATTTACCTCTTTACCAGAGGGTTTAAGGCCCTACAGGCAGGGCCCTAGGGGGAAAGTAAGAAAATGCTGGGGAAAGAAATTGAATTAGCAACTAAATACTTACCAAGTGTCAAGTGATTAACTTAAAGTATCTCTTTTAATCCTCAAAACAACCCCCCAGGTGGATATTACTGAGCTTTTTGCCGGGGTGGGGAAATTCAGGAAGGTTGGGATATTCAAATGAGCCGCACCTACTGCTAGAACCTGGTGAGCAGATAGTCAAACCAGGGTCTGCTTGATTCTATAGCTTAAACACACTTTCATTCAACTAGCGCTTCTTAAAATGTGCTTAGAATGGGAATACTGTGGATGATGATGTGTGGAAAAGAGACACAGGGAGGGATGGGCCATAATCAAATGTATTTGGGGAATGTTAGATTGAAGACATTTATAGACCTTTTACAAACAACAACTGCAGAACGTGTCAGAGCTTTTAATATACAATTATGCAGCATTTCTCAAATTTATTTGACCTGCAAATGTTTTTATTTTGCCCGAGAAAGAAACAATACTAGGGCCCTCACAAATCCATTTGCACCTCAAATGCTTTTCAGTGGGGCATTTGGTGGCATTTTTGTTCCGAGAAACACACCCATATCTCTGCAGCTGCTAGCCTGACATTCCCTCACATCTGCCTGGGGCTCCCTCAGTCGTGCTAGATTTGAATCCAGAAAGAGGATATTTTAACTTTTATTTTTATTTTTTGCCACTTAGGTATGGTTGTATGAACATTTTGCTCTGAGAAAAGAGTGAGTGAGCAAGCCGGAATCTGTGTCCAAGGAGGTAAGTGTGTGAACCCACGCCTTTGCTTGTCTTTTTATTTTGCATACGAGCACTCTGGCCACTTGTGCATGCTTCCTTCCTCGTGCAGGCTTCTGCCCCAAGCTGGCGTGGGAGGCAGGCCACATACATGGATGAAGCTATAATGTGATGTGATGGTGGATGGATGCTGAGAGTATAATGGGAGCACAGAGGAAGGAGGGACTATATTGGAGAGGGGAAGGGGGGGGCAGGAAGGGATGCCTAGGTTTTAGGGATGGGATAGGATTTAGTCAAGTGTGTAAGAGGAAAAGGGTGGTTCCCATTGAGAGAACAGTTCTAGGATAGGTCTGGAGCGTGGGATCTATTTGAGGAAACAGAAGCAGTCCTAGCCACGGCTGGAACATAAATGAGAGGGCAAGGAGGGGGCAGAGCTGAGCTGCTGAGATGGATGGTGGTGAGACTGTCCATGGAAGACCGTGTATGTGATTTAAGAGACGAAATTCATCCTGTAATATATGGGGAGACATTGTGGGGTTTGAAAGAAACAAGCAGTAGGGTCAGATCTGGGTTTGGACAGATTCGCTCTGTGGATAAGGCCCCAGGCCAGAGATGAGGAGGCTGGTTATGAAGCCGGCAAGGGGATGGAGGGTGTCACCCGCACCACGGCAGTGCGAACAGTAATGGAGAGAAGAAGCAGATTTGCTCCATATGTTGGAGGGCAAAGGACTGGGGTTGATTGGAACTGAGGAGTGGAGAAGAGGAAGGACAATTAACTTCAGCTAGAGCATGGACTGGGAATGAGGGGCATGCCTATTCATTCTCATCTTTTACATCAGAGGGTATGAGAGACTTCCAAATGCAGAAGTCCCTTTATTAATATTCTCCTGTTCTCCTTGTTCATTTGTTTCCTGCTGAGGCCTGGAGAAAAGTGCTCGGGCAACTTAGGAAGAGGTCTTAACTTGGACTTGTATGCTAAGTGGTCAACAACGTAGCTTGGCATGTAGAAAAGCCACAGGGTGTGATGTCAGACCTGGGCCCAATTTCCACATGTACCATGTCCTGGCTATGCTAACTTGGACAAGCTCCACAAATTGTAGTGTCCTCAGCGGCACACTTGGAAATAGCCTCTGCCCTGGGGTGCAGGTGTGAGTATGACTTACTTGTGGCCTTTCTCTGTGTTGGCTGGGATCGATGCAGCCCATCCGGCTGGCTAGGCAGGCAGCCCCTTCCTTCCTCACCTGAAGCTTTGTGCTTGGTCAAAGAGGTCGGTCTCCTTCTCAAATAGACAAGGACCATCCTTCTGATTTGGGTATGTGGGAAATTGTGCTCCTCTACTAATCCTTCCAAATGATCCCTCAAGGTCCAAGAAGAAACTTGCAGGGTGTTTGTGAGGGGTAGAGGACATCACAGATATAAAACACTTTGTAAACCCTAAGGGTTTCTTCCATTTGGTTGTTATTATCCTGGACATGGATTCTGTTCTTTTCAGTCATAAAACTTATCTGCAGAGACTACCCTGGTAGGTTTTCCTCTCTGTTCCCTTCGCTTTGTACCACTATTCCCCAATTGCTGTGTGCCCTTTGTGATTTGCTGTGTTGCTTCATGATGGTGAGTTACAGCAGGACTCCTGCTCATGTGCTTCCATAGCAAATGAAGGAATCACCCGACCACTAAGGCAGCCAGCCGCCCTCTAGATGCCCAGAGGCTCTGAAGATCAAGTCCTAGTGTCCACGAGAACCTTCAGTGACTTCCTCTCCATCTGGGACCATAGAGGCCCTGTATTCATTTTCTTTTATTGTGTAATGAATTACCCCCCAAACCTAGCAGCTTAAAGTCAGAAACATTTATGTTACACTTTCTGCAGGGCAGGTGTGGCTTAGATGGGTGTCTCTGCCTCGAAGGTCATTCACAAGGTTGCCACCCTGGCGTCAGCTGTGGCTGTGGTCTCATCTGAAGGCTGAGGGGGGACCACGCCCCAGCAGAATTCAGTTCCTTGAAGCCTACTGGTTGGAGAATTTCAGTTCTTCGCTTTCTGTCAGCTGGAGTCCTTCTCCAGTTCCTTGCCATGTGGACCTCTCCATATGGCATCTCGTAACATGGCAGCTGGATTCCATCAGAGCAAGCACATGAGAGAGCAAGAAGGGTAAGACAGAAGCCACCTCTTTTTGTAATGACCTTACTTGACTTAACACGAGTCAGGCTCCTCTAAGTGCTTAAAGCTCAGAACTTGGTTCTGTCTTTGGGTGCTTATTCCAGGTTTAGTAAGAATCCTACAGAGTCGGTTTAGCCAGAATCCCCTACCCTTGCTATCTGACCACTCTTGATAACTGGTAAAATTCCTCATTCCCAACTCTCCATATCTTATCACGCTGGCCTGCCTTCAGGAAGAATTCTGCTGTGTCAGGTTAGCCAGATGCCCCTCATTCCTCCTGTTTCCTCTTAGTCATTTTCCATCCACTGATCGCCATCCTGCTCCATGGCCATAAATCCCCACTTGTCCTTCTTGGATTTAGAATCGTGCCCGATTCTAAAGTGAGACCACTCTTCCTCTATTGCAATAGTTCCCGAATAAAGTTTGCCTTCACTGCTCTAACTTCTGTGTGGCTCCGGTTTACTTTGACAGTAATCTCATAGCATCCCATATTCCATTGGTTAAAAGCTCGTCACTAGGTCCAGATCACACCCTGGGGATGGGGTTGCATGAGGCTGTAACACCAGGAGATAGTGAGCATTGGGGGTCATCTTAGAGGCTCTGTGCCACAGGTCTCATAGGTAGTGGTCATGGGGCTCCTCCTCAGGGGCTGTCTCACAATCTCTAAACCACTGCTCTGCTTCCAGTGGTCCCTACCCACTACCCTCAGCTGGGCCCACAGTCCAGGCTTTAATTTCAGTGATATTCTTACAAAGCTCTCCCAGGACCCTGAGCCCTTTGGCTTTCGCTACTGGATGCACACTTGGCCTGGGCTCCTGCCAGGTTACTCTCCTCTGTGGACCAGAGCTCCTGGCTCCTGTTTTTCTGGGAGAGGGATCAGAGAGGAACCAAACTCAGTGTAGCACCCCCAAAGAGTCACATTTGATGTCCTGCGCTTGCAAGACCGTGGGTTCACAATTGATCCAGACTCTCTTGATAACAAAGGACTCCTTGCCCCCAAACAGAAATTTGTAACAGGTTGTGGCAGATGTTCTCTCTCACCGAATGGTGCTTCTATCGTCCCAAATTTGTATCCACTGTCTCTGAGGAAAGTTTGCACGTGGAACCATTAAGGCCTAAGATCTCTGTAAAAATCCTACATGAATCTTTAATGCCTTGAGAACCTGGAGTGACCTGCTGTTTCCACAACATGTAAGCAATCCTCTCTAACGAAGTTGAACATTTCCCTTTTGAGCTTGCTAAACTGTGGAAAATAAATATGAAAGAGCTTTTAAGATGCCTCCTGATCCAGGGGTGAGAGCACAATTGCCCTTTTGTTTACCTTAGTGTAATCGGATCATTATCTAGCTGCCCCATTTGGATGAAGCCTTGAACACATATTAACCTGTTGACTGTGTTAATAGTAATTTAGGAAGACCTCTCAGGCTCCAAACCCAGCTTTTTAAAGCCGAATGTAGAGTGGTCTTTCTGTGTTTTCTATGTTGACTCTCATTAAAGATTTGGGTAAACATAGCTGAAAGATGACTACGTTGCTTTTTGGTGCCAGCCCATTATGTCAATTGGCTTTTGCTGGTGGAGGGTGTTTTTGATCTATAGAGTCTGTAAAAGGTGGAGTCATTGGGTGTTGGTTGACCTTGACCTGCAAAGGGGGAGGACTTACCTCTGTATCTCATGGTCCAATAACGGACTGCAGTGATAAATGTGGGGGAGTCCGTGGCTTTCCATCCCCGTAACAGAGTCTCACTCCCCAGAACCCGCACAAGCGCCAAAAGGAGGTTTTGTGCTGCTCTTCTCACTGACCCTCCGCCTGCCTCCATCCGCCCCAATTAAAGCAGCGAGGCCACGACCCCTGGCCGCTTTCCTGGTTTCGCTCAGCCGACCCACCCTCTCTCTGCCTTTGGAAGGCATGATGGATTGGTTTGAAGCAAAACCATCTCATTCCCAAACTGAAAGGTTCCTTTTTACGTTTGGGAACAACTTGAAACCACTGGAGAAAATCATGTGCCAATTATGTATAAACTCCTTTACCACAAGGTATAAAGGAAGCCATAATTCGGGGGGGCTTATGTTTGATTGAATTCATCTGTTTCCATTTTGTAAATAGAGCGCAGGGAGAATCCATAGTGGTGGACAGTTGATATAATGCAGCTTCTATTCCCCGGGCGAAAGAAGGGGTGGCCCTGTCGCTTCACTCCCTCAGAGCCAGCTTCTTGGGTGTAAAGGATCACAAGAAACTCCTAGGCTGGAAGGGAGGTCAGCCTTGTTTGAGGCAGCACCAGACTCACCCAGAACCAGAGACATAGAAGGGAAGGGACCCTGCTTTGTCAACCACCCAGCCAAGAAAAACAGCCTTCAACTGGGGAAACACCCACCCCCCCCTTCCCCGGTCTGGGATGAGATTTACACTGATGGGTTTGTGTTTGCCAGCAGCTGACAGCTCAGACTTCACCTTTAACATCCCTAAGTGTGTTGGTACTAATTAGGTGAAAAATGAGATGCATTGTTAAAACTGGCTTTCCTTTCCTGCTTGGCAGCTTGACATTATGGGACACTGAAACCTCAAATTGCCTCACAGAAACATGCCCGAGGGTAACTGCATTATGGGGGGGGGGGGGGGGAGGAAGACCCAGTAAAGGAAGAATAAAGGTCGCTTTACCATCGTTTCCATCTGTTGTTAACGAAAGACTGACTTGTTAATGGGCATAGTAGATTAATCAATATCTCTTTCCACGTGTGTGTGGTTAGTGACCCTCCGATGTTTGGATGCACTGGCTTGGAAGTCAGACAAACTTGGGTGTAATCCCAGCTTTTCCACCTAAAAGGTGACATGACTTTTGGTCCCTTCCTGAGCCTCAATCTCCTCATCTGTAAAATGGGGATACTTCATTGAGCTGTTATTATTTAAATAATATTTGAGAATCATGTAACATCATAAAAATGAATTGTTGGATCTTTCCATTCTGGGCCTCTCATTTCTTGAGAAGGCTGGCTCCTGTATCCTCTATTTTAAATTCCCTATGATGGACCAAGATGATTCCTTGCCATGTAGCAGAGAATGGCCACCATGCTCAGAGGCGGCAGATAAACCTTGCCTAGGTATTTCTTTCTGCCTGGGCCGCTTTGAGTCACTTGCCTCTATTTTGGCGACAGTGATAACTGACCCTCTGGATTGCTACCCATCTTAAGTCATTTTCTCTTGCTAATTTTTAAAATATAAAAATATTTCTCTCCAAAGTGAAAATGGATTGCTGTTGGCTAGTTACTACTGTTTTTATTTGGTCAGCTCTTGATTATCCAGGGACCAGGGGTTTAAGGCTTGCGTTTCATGCATTATGCAGACCCTTGTTCTTTCCTTCTCCTCATCTCTAGTCTATTCTTAATTCAATTCTGTAGATATTTCATGAGAGCTGAGTGGTTTACATGGATGATCTAATTTAATCTCAACTGCTTTATTTTTATTCCTGTTTTATTGAGAAGGAGAGGAGGTACGGAGTTATTACCCAACTTCCCCAACACTATCCAACTAAGAAGCGGTGGGGCTCGAACTTGAGCCCGGCAGTCTGACCCCCCAACCCAAGCATTAAGCACTGCGCTGTCATCCACCAGGGGGTTGCTTCAACCCGGTCAGGAGAGATTGTGCACAGGAAGGCCCAAATCATGAAACACAAATCAGATACACCAAGGCTCGCCTGTGAAGAGGAAGGACACCAGGAAATGGAAGGTGGGATTCAGACACAACCGGGGGCTTGCACCAACATTTAATCCCCCAGGCCATTCTCTCCTTCCTTGTCTGGGTCACTGGAGGTCTGGAGTACCTTTTACTCTCAGAAGGAATCAAGTCCCAGTTTCTTGGAGATAAATGTTACTTTATTACAAATGGAAAAAAAAAAAAGGAGTACACCATAGCTTCCCAGGGCAAATCACTCCTGACGTCCTAAAATAAACGTGGTTACAAACTGCCTGCCCCTGGGGGGCGGTGAAAATTGTGTTCAATAGTTATTGAGAGTTGTACTCAAGCGACTATTCCTCCTGCTTCTCTGGAGTCTGATAATTGTGTTTTTGTTCATGATTTATGCCACAACCGCACATCTGACATATTTTTCCTGTTATTCGTTTCAGGCGCTACAATCTCTCAGGCTTTTCCTAGGCCTGAGACATAATGGCTCTATTTTGCTTTTCCGAGGATTTCCCTCCCTCTTGGGGCATTCAGACCTTCCTGGGTTTGCTTGGCGATTTGAATATAACTTTTCTCAGGAGGCAGCATCTTGGACTTGCTGGGGAACCCTGTCCCCTCCAACCCAAATTTTATGAGCAGAGGTAGCCCATGCTTGCGGGACAGACCTAGGCTTTCTGGAGGGTCAATCCTATCAGCATTTCCAGGGTAATTTGTCTTTGTGGGCTGGGTAGTGAAGGGGTCTCGGACCCCGAGTGGCAGGGTAATTTGTTCTTTTCCAGACAAGGATGGGCTTATCAGGCTTGACTATCCAGGCTACCGAGATGGTGCAGCTCTGACAATATTTGCTTTTGAAAGGCTGGGAGTCAGCGAACCCCAGCACTCTGGTTCCCTTCAAGGCAGCTGACCTAATCTTCCCCTGATGTAAGCAATTTTAATTCATTGAGATTCTGCCTAATGATTCTGGTGATTTACATTGTTGTCATTCTTGAGCGTTATTATGTTTTCAAAGAAAAGGATCAGGCCTGTGGAGACATTTTCCTCTAAATGCTTCCTTTGAAGGACACTGCTCACCATGTAAGGGAGAGAAATGAAACAAAAGAGAGTCTGCTGTAAGTCAGCCAGGGTCTCTCCTAAGAACTCCGGAAAGAATAGCATCTATTGTACTCTCGTGGAGTTTAGGTATCTGTCATTCCCTATCTCTCGTACTGAAGCCTCAGAGCGGTGCTTGGGTCTGTGGGGGATTTTTAGGCTTGCCCTGTGCTCAAGTTTGGCTTGATCCAATATTAGTCTCCTAAGCAGGGTCCCCTTGATTCCACGGAATGGGGTTCCTACTACCCCAGAGGTGGAGCAGGCACTCTGCAAAGCTCTTAGATTCCGAGAGCATGCTATGAAGGGAAACTCAACGAGCCTAGTGGCTATTTGAAGACTTGGCAGAAAATTAGAGCAAGGAATAGGAAGATAGAGGCTCTAACTATTACTTGAGGGTTGTCCTTGCTGAAGGAGGGAGAAGGTTTTGTCTGGCCAGATGGTAAAGAATAGCACAGGTGGATGGGACGACGCCTGCGTGTGTTCTTCCTTCAACACTGATTGTGTGTCTGCTGTACACCGAGCCCACATCGTCTGTCATTTGAATTATTGTAAGAGCCCCCCAAACTGGTCTTCTTGCTTCCATCCTTCCCCTTCCCCTCAACAATCTGTTATCAACAGAACAGCATTCAGAGCACATCACACCTTTCCTCACAGCCCACCAAGGCTTTCCCCATCTCTTGGACTAAAAGTCTGTATAGTGTTCGACCAGGCTGCACAAGGAGACTCCCCGACACCCCCTCTCCCCCAACCCGGCATCTCTAAATTCTCATTCAGCCACTGAGACCCAGCTCCCACGTCATTCCCTTGGACCCGTGTGTGCCTCTTAGCCCTCTGCTGGGGTCTCAGTTTGAGTACTTCCTCTACTGTCGCCTCATTTTTCTTTCCTCCTTTCTACTTTCCCACAGCTCTCTGAGGTTCTTACAAGAGGGACTGGGTTTTACTTATCTCAGAATCCTCCCAAGACCAAGTGCTCGGGAAGTTATTGTTGAATGAATGAATGAACAAACGAACGAACGAGTGAGTGCCTCTTCCCCGTGGGTGTGCGTGCGGCTTGGGTTGAGGTGCTCCATGGTAGTCAGCAGACAGACTCCACAAACAGGCCCCGTTAATGCTCGGCGCCACCCCCCGTGTGCCGTGATGCTCCATGGCTGCATCCTGTAGCAAAAGCACTTCATTTTCTTGCCTCAAGAGACACCGAGGGTCTGACCACAGTTCCATTCCTGGCTCCTAGAGAAATGAAGCATGGCCAAAGGATCCTTGCTGACTTCCTCGGTCCTGGGCTGGGCCCCAGGAAAGGGTGGGCGGGATGGGGGAAACACCTGTGGACTCAGGCCTGTGCCCTGCCGGCCCGCTCGGGGGCGGCGCCCCACCCCCTAAGCTCTCAGAGAGCCGGGCTTTGTAGCCTGGCCCCCATGCTCTGTGGCTCCATCGGCATAAATACTGTTCTTTGCGGCACTCCACTGTGGTGGGACAGGGAAGGAGAAGTCATCACGGGGGGACACGTGTCTGCCGTGCCTTTCCCAGAAGATGAAACGCATGCTGAGCAGAGCCAGCTTTGCATTCGGGCTGTTGGACCCTGCTCTGGAGGAGAAACCCTGCAGGAAGCTCTGCAGGTGCCTCCCACCGCCGCCCCTCATCCGCAGGCCCTGGTGCACCTCCGGTGGCCAGGCCTTCCTTGGGGGCGGCCACATGATGTGTTCCTGGCACCAAAGGGTTTTGGAAAAATTAAATGGGAAAAGCCATTTGCTTGTGGCACGCTGCCCAGGCGGATTAATCCAATCCCTCCGAGAGAGCTCTTCCTAAACAACTTGTAATTAATCCGGGGAACTCATGGCCACAGGAGGTTATGAGGCCAAATCACTCAGTAAGTTTCAAAAAAGGGAGCTGTTGTCCATGTGTAAGAGTGGCGTCTTTCCTTAGATAAGCTGGCAGGAAGTGTGCAAGGGCTGTCAGTGGGTCCGCATGGGCCGAGAGGAGGTGCAGTCCTGGGGAAGAATAAAGGCAGTGCTAACGGTAGTCATCACCGTCGCTAGCTTTTAGTGAACAGTTGGTATGCGCCTGATTTCCTGAGCTAAGCCCTTCACTTGCGTCTGCTCCTGTAATTCTCACAAGCAGCGGGTACTCTTGCCAATCCCATTTGACAGATGAGGGAAAAGGAGCCCGGAGACGTTAAATAACTGGTCTGTGGTCCCATAGTGAGGGCGTGCGGAACTAAAACCTAAACTAAGGCACAGTGTCTCTAGATCCGCTCTTAATGGCTGGGTCTTATTTCCCGTGCTGCCATGGGTTGGAGAGACCTTAGCCACACACGTCTTTTCCCTGTGACAAGGTGCCAGGTTTAGAGAGTGCTGGATTTGGAAAGCGCTGTGGTCATCAGCAGCATGGCCCTACAGGAGCTTGAGCTCATTTACTCTTTGAGTTAGGGTACTCATCTGATAAGGCAGGCATAGTAATACCTCTCCTACCTATTTTGGGTGGTTAAAAGTTATGATGCATTGAAGGGGTGCCTGGGTGACTCAGTTGGTTAAGCGTCTGCCTTCGGCTCAGGTCATGATCTCTGGGGGCCCTGACTCCCTGCTCAGTGGGGAATCTGCTTCTCCCTCTCCCTCTGCCCCCTCTACCCCCACACCCCCGTTCATGCGCTTGCTCTCTCTCTCTCTCTCTCTCTCGGATAAATAAATAAAATCTTTTTTAAAATGTTATGATGTATTGAAATACACAATAAACACAAAAGTACTATTCAACTGTCAGGCTTTGCTACGAAATTATCTATTTAAAGTCATGATAAAATGAGAGCATCAGACCCAGGCTGTCCAATTGGTCTCTCTGCAATGATGGAAATATGCTTTATCTGTGCTGTTCAACACGGGAGTCACTGGCCGCATGTGGCTATTAAAGCCCTTGAAATGTGAGGCTGAGGAACTGCATTTTAAATTTTACTTAATTAATTTAAATATAAACAGCCACGTGTGGTTAGTAGCTACTGTAGTGGGCAGCACAGGAGATGGTTTCAGCTGGGAGACCACTCAGTCCAACCCTTTGGTTTCATAGATGAGGAGACTGAGGTTCTTAGTGGGGCAGGCGCTTGCCCAAAGTCACACAGTAAGTTAGCAAACAGCAGGTCCAGAACCAGGTCTACTAACACCCTGATATTCTCCACTTCAAAAATTCTCAGTATCAATGATTTAGACCAGGAGATTAGAGAAGGGGATTGATCATTATCAACCCAAAGCCCATGTGAAATAAGCAGCTGGTGAAATACCAGGAGACTGGAGCAGTTGTAAGGGTTCCCTGAGGCTCGAGAGGGTGCCAAGACAAGGGTGCCCACACCCACTGTGTGGAACAGTGTGTGACCGTCTCCATCGGGAGCCTAACTTGGTTCTGCCTTGACCAAGTACAGTTCTTCTTCCTTAGAGTCAACAGACAGGAAACGCTCTTTGCACTTGAAGCCCATCCTGACAGTGACAGAGACGCCTCTGGCTAAGTCCACCTTGCCGAGGAATGGCTTTGCCAGTAACAGAGGGTGCGGGGCTCCCGTGGACTGTAACGGTATATCTGTGGAAAGAATGAAAAGGCCCGTGGGGAGCCCGCAGCCCCACTGCCAAATCACAATGCATAATTGGCCCTGATTTTTTCCATATGTATCAACAAAAACAGCATTGCTTTCATGGGAGATGAAAGCGACCCCTTTCTTTGGTCGTATTTCCTCTTTGTGTATAGTTCCCAGGTCTCCACTGGGTTCATCGTTCTCTGCGTAAAGCAAACCTAAATGAGAAAAAGTCAGAAGTCAGGGATATGGAAAGACTTAAGGAGAAAATATCTTTCTTTATGTTTTCCATGGCAAAGAGATAGGCTGTTTTCTTCTTTTTCTTAGCTAAAATAGAATTAATTTGTCAGAGTTGTGTTGAAATCATATTCTTGGAGTAGTGGAAGCACCTAAGTGCTTAATAGCAGCAGATGAATGTGTATGTGTGAACTATCTTTCTTAAAGGACACTCATTCATTCATTCAGCACTCCTTTTTATTCATCTGCTCAGGCTGCCACAACAAAATGCCACAGACTGGGAGGCCTAAGCAACAGAAATTCATTTTCTCCCAGTTCTGGAGGCTGGATGTCCAAGATCAAGGTGCCATCAAGCTTGGGTTCTCCTGAAGTCTCTCTCCTCGCTTGCAGATGACTCCTTTCTCTCTGTGTCCTCACATGGCCTTTCCTTTGTATCAATGGTGTCCCTTCTTCTTCTTCTAAGGACACCGGTCCTATTGGATTAGGGCTCACCCTATGACCTCATTTAACCTTAATTATGTCTTTAAAGGCCCCACCTCCATATACAGTCACATTGGGGCTCAGAGGTACAGCATATAAACTTTGGATGGACACAGTTCAGTCCTTGACACTTTTATTGAGTACTTTTGTGCAGGGCACTGGAGATACGGGGGAAAAAAATGATATAACAACCTGGCCTCTGGGAAGTTGGGAGTCTTACAGACTTGTAAAAAAAATGCAACATGATATGCAATTTGTATACACCAAAAGCATGGAGGGAGAAAATCTACTTTGTTTTGGAGAAGGGAAGAGGGGGAATTCAGAGAGGGCTTCAAAGACAAGGTGCTGAGTGAATTGAGTTTCGAAGGAGAGCCTGGCATAGGCAGGATGGCAGGGAAAAGAATAAAGAATATAGATGGAATAAGCCTTGCTTCTGAAAGGTTCTAAAAATACTCTCCCCAACTTCAAAGGCCTAAATTTCTATGATTAGAGATAATTTCTTTCATTCAGACATTGCTTCCTAAAGAGGGAAAAAAAAAAAGAAAACAAAAAACTATATTGGTAGGAATGATCTTGGTTACAAACATCATAAAACCGTGATACAAGATACAAGGTAGCTTAAGCAGTAGGGGCATGAGATATTTCATATGAGCAGATCGGTGGTGGAGTGTCTTCCAGGCGTAGTTTGATCACTAACTGAATGATGACACAAAAGACTCTTGCTTTTTCTCTCTCCATTTTGCCTTCTTTACCACTTGGTTCCAAACCTGAACTTTTTTTTTTTTTTAAATAAGAGAAAAACAGAAATTTATTAACACATCCATCACAAATATACATGGGAGCAGTTAAAATGAGCAATTCAAAGCAGTGGTTAGAGCTTGGGTTTATATAACATTTATTTATTTATTTATTTATTTATTTATTTATTATTATGTTATGTTAATCACCATACATTACATCATTAGTTTTTGATGTAGTAGCTCCATGCAGAACGTGCCCTCTTTAATACCCATCACCAGGCTAAGCCATCCCCCCATCCCCCTCCCCTCTAGAACCCTCAGTTTGTTTTTCAGAGTCCATCGTTTCTCATGGATCATCTTCCCCTCCGATTTCCCCCCCTTCATTCTTCCCCTCCTACAAACCTGTAAGTTTTTAGTTTTCTGTTTCATTCTCTCTAAGGTAAAGCTATCAGCAATTGAATGTCAAATCGATGGTTCAAAGACAACAGCAGTGGAAGAGGCACATCCCTGAGAGCCGCAACCCTGGGCCCCATAAAGGTAGGTCTGGGGACAAACCTTCTGGGCTTAGGAAAGAGTCGTGTTCCACTTGGGGGAAGCCAAGGACTCCAGATACTAACCTCTCCTCAACCTTGCAAATTTCAACATGGCTTTTCCCACCTTTGAAACTCAAAAGATATGAAGCTCTTGATGTGAAGATCTATATATGAAGATCTTAAAAAGGCCTTGGTACCTTTTAGAAAACTTAAGATTTTTAGGTTGAGTTAGAAGGAGCATTTCATTTAGCTTGTGCTTGGGTTCCAGAAGCATCCACCTTTCAGACCATAGCAGTGATGTATGTTCCAGAGGAAGCAAACAAAGGCTTCTGAGTGATTTGTAAACTGTCCAAAGTCTGGGAAATGTCTTCATGCCAGAGTCTATTGACATTTGTGTAAAATAAGCTTACCCAAAGCTTTCCTCTCCTCAAGAAAGCCCTCTTTCGACCTGCTTTCTCTTCCAGCTTCCAGCTGGTCTTTATCTTTCCTCAATAGCTAAAGATCTCAAAGGATTAGTCTTCATTTGCTGTCACAATTTGTTCTCCTTCTGTTCATTCCTTGGATTCTGTCTGCAAATACCAACAGTGATGCTCTTGATATGTTCAGTCACCGCCTCTAAAACATCCTCATTCTATTTGACTCTTAGGACAGCTTTTGATTCTACTGGCCATCCTCTCTCCCATGTTTTTTGCTTCCTGTTAGTTCCATAATGCCATGCTATTCCTGCTACCCTTCCATTGAATCCTTCACTGGTTTTCTTTTCTCTGTGTGATGCTTAAATTGACATGTCCTCCCAGGTTTCTGTCTGTTCCTGTTCTCTCCTTTCTTCTCTCTTTGGTCCATCATCTTCTCATCACCTCTAGACTCTAGATGGATGGCTCTCAAGTCTACATGTCCAGTTGTGGTGTCTCTCCTTGGTTCTAGAGATGAGTGTATTCATCTTCCCATGTGTGTGTGTGCCACAGGTGCCTTGAAAACAACACATCACTCCTTACCTTTTCTTCCTAGCTTGTCTTCTTCTCATCCCTATCTTAGCTAGTAAAATTGCTTTCCTTTATGTCTCCCCAGCTAGAGACCCTAAAGACCCCTTGAATTAAACTTCTCTTGTCAATGAATCCCATTGTGCCATCTGTCTCTGAATCCTGTAGATTTCGCTGCTATCATTTCCCTGGTATGCATTCCACCCTTTCCACTCCCGCTACTCTAGTTTAGACCCCAGGTTGGCAAACTTCTTGAAAGAGCTCCATAGTAAATATTTTAGGTTTTGCTAGTCATACTGTCTTTGTTGCAACTATTGAACATGAAAGCAGCCATAGGCAATATGTGAATGTATTTCAATAAAACTTTAGTTGCAAAAACAGATTTCTGGTCTGATACAGCCCATGGGACAGTTTGCCATCTCCTGGTTTGAGGAGAGGGTTGTTATCTCTCACTGAGTTTATCTCATTACTCAAGGAGCTGATCTCCCTGCTCCAGTTTTATTTTCCTCTAACTAAGTATTTTTATCTTGCTGTCCAAAGTAAATATTTGTGGATGAATGCATCTTCCTAAAATGCAGGCCTGATTAGACACATTAGACATTAAGACACTAGAGAATTTAACTTTCTTTGAACAGGCCACACACTCAAGCTCTATAATTCTCCCTGAACTATGTTTCCTAGCCTGGAGTGCTCTTCCCTGTCCCCAAATGCTTATAAGCACCAATCCATAAGACCCAGCTTACAAGTTACCTCTTCTAAGAAACCCTTAATACCTCCATTCCCAACTCAGAACTCTTCTTTCCCCAATACCCTTAATACTATATACCACTCTCACAGCATCATCTCCTGACGAGTCTCATAGGGAAGTTACTTCTACCTATGTTTGTCTACCTCCCTCAATCAAAAGCTCCCTAGAGGGTGGAAAGTGTCTTCTTAAAAGATCATTTTTTACTCCCCAACATATTACTCTGTTCAAGTATGCTAGTTTCTCTACTTATATACTTTCCAATTTCAGATACAAAATATACACATTTCCAGCATATAGATGCCAAAAAGGTACAGTCCAGAGCCAAAGCCAGTCTACACTACCTACCACCACCAAACAGCATTTGGGATTGGTCACTTCAGTCTTAACCACTGCCTGTGCACCAGCCCATAGCTGGCATACTGAGTCTGTGATTAGTGTTCAGGTTTTTTTTTTTTTTTTTTTTTTAAGATTTATTTATTTATTTGACAGAGAGAGACAGCGAGAGAGGGAACACAAGCAGGGGGAGTGGGAGAGAGAGAAGCAGGCTCTCCACTGAGCAGGAAGCCCGATGCGGGGCTAGATCCCAGGACCCTGGGATCATGACCTGAGACAAAGGCAGACACTTAACAACTGAGCCACCCAGGCGCCCCAGTGTTCAGGTTTTTTTAAATTGAAAAAAAAGCATCAAATTATATTGCAAAAAAAAAAATTATATTGCAAAAATGAATATGTTGAAAGGTCTAGGAAGATGAAGCTATGATGGAAATAAAAGGAAAAAATCATTTAAAAAATGAAAATGGCAGGAAAATGGAGAGCGCTGAATGCATGGATTGAATCATTTGTCCATAAACATGATTTTAAAGGACCACGAGTGAATGAGGTAATGTGTAAAGAGTACAAAGTCAATGTGATGTCAATGCAATTAACTGTAAGCAATGAGAGGGGAAGATATATACTGAAGAAATGGAAACATATTTTGAGGATTTATCTAGAGCTGGCACTATTCACTATGATAATTACTAACTACAACATGACTACTTAAGTTTAAATAATTGAAATTAAAGAAACTTTAAAAGGCAGTTCCTCAGTTTCATTAGCCCCATCTCAAATGTTCCTAGCCACTTGTTGCTAGTGGCCACCATTTTGGACGGTGCAGGTCTAGAACTTTTCCATCAATACAGAAAGTTCTATTGAATAGTGCTAGTCTAGGATCAGCGAAGTCAAGTGCCTCTTAGCTTAAAGTTGAATGGATAAAGGGTGGGGCTCTGTTTCAGAAGGTAAAGGCCAAACAGAGTAAACATGCTGGTGGTGAAAATTCATTCAAAAGCAACAGATGGTTCCACAGAGTTGAGGCCCACTGAAATCTGCTCAATGTCCATGTGAAATGGGAGATAACCAGCCCCGAATAGATGACCTCAGAGACTCAATAGTCTCATGTACTTGCTGAGAGTGTCAAAGCATTACCAACGTTATTTGCTTTCTTCAATGTAGATTTAAATGTATATTTGGGGAAGGGATACTCTACAATACTATGTGTCAAACTGTGGGTCAAAATCAATTAGTGAGTCATGAGTCATTTAGAAGGACACAAGCAGACCTTTCTAAATGAAACAGAACAGACTGGGAAATGTCAGGTGCATCACACACTGTTCGGGCAAATGCCGTTTTGTGAAACTTTTGTTTGGGTGATATTTGCATGTATTTCTTAGTGTAAGTCAGGCCCCCAAAGTTTGAAAGCCAGTGTTTTTCAGAATAAATAGATTAGCAAGGGAGGGAAAAGTAAGTTTAGACAGATTCACACTTCTTTGTGTGGGCCTGTATGTAAAGAATACAGACTTGAACCCCTCCCTGTCAGTCGCCTGGGCTTAGGACAAAGTCAAAATTAGAAAATAGTCTCATTGAATCAAACCTGTTTGTTCTTTCCTCTCACTTCTGGAAATGGGTCGCTTGTTACCAATTCCTAGATGGTCTGCATTCCAGAAGGCAGGTTTTTTTTGTTTTTTGTTTTTTTTCCTGCCGTAACAGGTAGCTAGCCCCTGGGGACTGCCTGAGCTGGCCTGAAGTGGACTGACCCCAGGAGTCGGGGTTAACTACCTAGAAAGCGGATGTAACCCAGGCATGCACAGGAGAGGCAAGACCAGAAAGTCTGAGATGTGCTCCCTAGCCACACAGCTCAACAGTCACCTTCCTACTTGGCAAAAACAAAAGCTCTACTAAATTTTGAAAGAAGAGAATAATGCTTGTCTTATTCACATATTAATATGATTTATTTAAAAACCCCGATCCCATTGCCTCAGAATGACTTATAACGCTCTGTTTATCTCTTGGAACGTTGACAATGAGAGTTCAGATTTCTCCCTCTGGCCTTCTAAATGATCTCTTTTGGAGCTGGTGGGAGCCCAGTGTACTTGCTATGCTATACATTACACGGTAACATGGAAACTTTGATTGCTGACTTAGGCCAATTTGATTAAAACTTAAAAGGAAAAAAAAACCCAGTCTAGTGAAAATTCCTACGGATGGCCACCCAAATTTGCAGAAACCCTGCAAACTTGATTAGTCACTTAAAAAATTGCATTGATTACTTATAATTGTCATTAAAAGTTTGGTTTCAAAATTCTTTCCTCAGGTTAAACATCAAATCAGTTCTGAGTGAAATATATACATTTCCTTATTCTAAATTATCTACATTTTCCTAGGCAAGAACTTTTTGCTTCAATGGGGGTAGATATTAACTGAAATTTTGGAAGAATTTTCTCAGGGCATTTGGATGGATGAGATATTCCCAAACTCTTTGCCCCTGAACTTTTACTATACATATACATATGTTTTTAAATGTTTAACAAAACTGACTTCCGAATGTTTCTGTATATTTGCGCTTAACTCTTCAGTTTTCCCTAGGAGACGTTGTATTAGCAGGGCTCAGCTGCCAACTACATGCATTATTCGCAAATTGCATTGATCACAAATTCATATCTCCTAATGGATTTAGACTCCCGGGCCCTATATTCCAGTGGCCACCTCCACCTGAATCTCCACAGGCACCTCAAGTTCCACATGTCCAAATCTGAGCTCATCATCCTCCTGCCTCTAAGCTTTTCATCTCTAGCTGTATTCCCTGTCTTGGGAGTGGTGTAGCGTTTCCTCTTTCCTTAAACCAGCAGCCTTGAAGTGGTCTTGGAGGTTTCCTTGTCATCAGCTCCCCATTAATTAAAAACAATGATTTTCATGAGAAAACATTAGGGTTTTATCAGTTCTTCCTCAGAAATGCCTCTTATATCTCAGATTTCCCTGGCAGGCCAGAGGCAGGGCTCACTGTCTCTCACCTGAATTACAGGCACGGCCCCTTAGCGGGCCTCCCTCTCCCGTCCAGTTCCTCATCCGTGCTTCTCTGTGTTATCTCCTTAAAAAAACAAACAAACATACTCCTGACACTCCACTGTATGACTCTCCCCTGTAGGACACTCTCTGTTATCTGCTGTTGCCTGCCGGGTGAGACCAAACTCCTAAGAAAGGCAAATATCCTCTACAATTGGCCTCCTGCCTTCGCCCCTGCTCCCCCTCCCTCCTCCGCTCCCAGATGTGGTGCTTCAGCCACACTGAATTTCCCTCCAATCTTCCAGTGAAAGGTGTTTTCCTGTTCTCTGCCTTAGCAATGCCTCTTTTTCTAGAATGCTCATATCTTAGCTTCCCAGGAAGACACCTTTCATCCTTCAACATTAAACTCAAATCCTACCTCCTATGGGAAATTTTTGTAATTACTCCATGAAATTTGTGAGTTTATTGGTCCTTCTTTTTCCCATTTCTCTATTACAGCACTTTCCCCATTGTATCACAATTATCTGCTAACATGTATGTGGTACTCAGTAGGACTATTCTTCAAATGTTTCTGGATCTTCCCAAATCTAGCTATAAGGTAGAAAATTGCCCTTCCTGGTTTCCTTATGGTTGGGTGGGACCAATGACTAGTTGTGGACAATGAATTGAGAGTGGAAGAGATGAGTGTCATTTCTGGAATGGAGCATATCATTGCCTTTGCAAGGCTCTTCAGACATTTTTCTTCTAGCATGTTGACTGGCAACGTTAAAGATGGTGACTGCTTCATCAACCTAGGCTCCTGCTGACCCACAATGGCCATGTAACATGAACGAGAACCTTTGCTAATTTTGGCCAATGAGATATTGGGGCTGTATGTCACTGCAGCATAACCTGGCTAATCTTTCCTGAGACAATGTGTGTCATCCCTATGGGACAGTGAACTCCTCAATGGGCTTTAGTGTATTCTCTTGGCATTCCTATTGTCTTGCAAGGCATAGTAGGTGTTCCGTGAAATGTTGGGTGAAGGAAGGCATACGTAAATAAGGTATTTAAGTCCCAGAGATAAATAGAAAGCCATTAATAAAAATATAGTCTTTCCATGCCTGTTAAAAAATAATGGCCACTCGAGAAATGTACTTAAATCCAATTCAAAACTGCCCTTTTTGATAACAGTTTTCATTAAGTTTCCTGTGCAGTTTTGTGTTCTGGCTCTGGACCTTGCACTGCAATGAGGGGAATGTTTGTTAAAGAAATGGCACAGGAATAACAAGTTTCATTTGTAAATCTCTGTATGGTTGGATGATTGGTTCTAATGGACCGTCACTGCTCTTTAGAAAACAGCACTCAACAATGTGCACATTGCCTTGATTAGTTGAGCTCTTAGACTGGCCTGAGTATTGTGGAGATCCAGTAACTGCCTTCAGATGTCTGCCTCGTTATCCCCACAGAAGTGAGGGGACTAGATGTTTTGAAGCAACTAGTTACTGGGATTTGCATTTTTTCAGTGATGGAAAATGACAAGCAACTGCCCTTGGGCCAGCTGTGTGTTTGCCTTTGCAAGTGACCAAAACTTTGTGTCAAAGCCCCACACACAAGCTAATCACTTGCATTTGGAGCTGCTTCCCCTGTCTTCTGGCAGAAGCTCAACATTAGGAAATTGTGACTAATGGCAAAGGGAAAGAACCCTGGGAGGCTTATCTAGTGGGGGAGGGCTTTATAAGAGCCAGAGAAAAGTAAAATATGGCTTGATTAACCAAGATAAGATAGGAACGAGCAAAGTGGACAATCTTTTGAAAGGGGACAAGCACAGACACAAGGGACTCCCGAAAGGAGACATGGTTATTATTAGCATCACATGGGTATTATTTTATTGCATTGGAGCATGCACAGTTTATGATTCTCCAAACCTGTAATTCAGGCAAGGGGTTCCAAAGCCTTTGCAAGCTATGAAGCTTCTCTCAGTATGACCTCTTTCCATAGACTAAGAAGGGGCAAGGGAAGCAGTGCACTTAATAGAAGAGGATTCGGTCTTGAAACCAGACCCATCCGGCTGGGGGTCAAATCCCAGACTGACTGCCTACTAACGGTGTGACCTTGGCAAGGCTCTTCACTGTATTATACCTCCATGTCTTCATCTATAAAATGCTGTGCTTAATGACACCAGAGTGTTGTGAAGATTCAATGAGATTTTGCCTGTAAAACTTTTACTATTCTTATGAAGCCCGTACTTAATGCTCCAATAAGTGTTAGTGGTTATCCAGTTCTGAAATACGCATCGGGAAGTCCATCACTTTCAAATCATGGCCTGCTCCTTAAAATGAATCAGAATGGAGAGGTTCATGGGGTGGGGATGAGGGACCGAGGTGAAGCATTGGAGGTGAAAGGCCCTTTTTGGACAACTTGTGCTTCTAGTTCCCTATGAGGAAAGTGTCCTGTTGTCTCTGCAGAAGGCAACAGCCGCTCAGGATTGCATGCCTCCCGCTGACGGTAACAGCCTGGTAATCGAACAAAGCCCACAGTCTTTGCCTTCACAAAGCAGAGGCCCGGGAGTTGCTGTTTTTTCAAAGGCTGTTTTTGAGCTTTGTCAGCTGGCTGGGCTGAAGTTTATCCTATGTCCACTTCCCTTATCAGCCGCCCATGGCAGGCACACGTTTCTTTGCTCAGTGAATGGCAGGACTTTAGGACTCCCTGTTGACAGAGGTAATCCATCTTTCTACTGCTGCCATCTTGAAATAACTTTGGAGCAGCTTGTCCAGGGAAATGGAAGCAGCCATGACGACTGGGAAGTTTTCTCGGGGAATGAGGAGCACTTACTTCTAACAGCTTTTTTCCATGTGGAAACTTTGATGAGGATATATTAAAAAGGTGCCCAAAACATCTGGGCTCATTTATCAGGGGAGGGGGAGGCATTTTCATACCCGACTCATAAATCCTCTTCACATACTGTCTTTAAAGGAGCTTTAATGAATAGGAGAGCCCCTGACAAAGTCAAGACATCCTGCATCCCTTTCAACCTCTTGGAACTACTTTTGGCCCAGGTCACACAGTGTCACCAGAGCAGAGGTGGGGCTACCTGTTGTCCCTGGAAGGGGCCTGTGGCCCTGCCTGCACCCCAGAACTCCTGTGCCTCCAGCACCTGTGAGGTGTTTTGCAAGTGCTGTGCTATAGAGCCCTGCCATGTGATCCGCCCTAGGTTTTGATTACTGTTTTCCTTTGACAACAGAAAACAACGGGGGTGGAGACATACCTTCTCACCTTTCGTTTTTCCTCCTCTAGAGATGGATCATACTCTGTCTTAAAGATCCCAGGTTTGTAAGAAACCAAGTTATCCTAAAGGCTGAGTAGAGTGAAAACCAGCACCCCTGCTTTTTTCTTCTTCCCCACAGAGCCAGAAGTCAGGTTAGGGGACTCACCTGTAAAAAAACAGTCTGTCTAGTTTGGCCACAGGGAAGGTTGTGGGGTGGAAGTTTAGTCTGGTCAAAGTGGGTATGTGAGAGGTGACAAGCTGGTTTTGAAGTCCAATCTGGGCAGCCTCGTCTCATTACACATTCCGGGGGCATCATTCGCATCCTAGGCTATGTGAACGGCATCCTCTGGAGTTGTGCAATTTACAACCTGCAAGGCAGGATGCGGCAACCTGAACTTGAGCCTCAGTTCCCACATGACCAATGATTCTCAGCCTCATCTTACGTTCTGTGTCCTGCTGTGTCCATACATTAGTTGGTGGTTGCAAGTCAGTCCTATCTGATAATAAAGTACACACATTTTCAAACATGTTCCTTCTTTATTATGAATTAAAGAAAGCCAAGATCATCATTGCTAGTTCACTCTTACTGTGAATGAGATATGCTGGCTTTGCTTTCCTTATTTCAACATATATCCATATGAGAGAGAGAAAAAGAGTGTGAGAGAGAGAGAGAGAGAGAGAGATGGAGAGAAAGTGGTGGAGATACATCTCCAGAATATGAATTATATATAACTAAACATTGTGATCATTTATCTCAGTGTTCCAGGGCTATGAAAGTCATTAGTTATATGTGTTATGATAGAAACAAAGATCTCCAAGAAAGACCAGGAGCTCTTGGGGGCAAGGACTGTATCTTGGCCATCTTTTTTCTCAAAGTGTAGTATACTGTCTGGCACAGATTAAAGGTCGATTGACACTGAATTTAAATATTTACCACCCATACTCTTGGCACCACTCTGCCTTTGGGGGGCTAGTGAGACTCTAGCCCCCATACTTCAAAGAGGGGAAGAAGACAGATTGTGAGGCACCCAACCCATTCCTTATACTTTGCCTTGGATTGAATTCCTCTGCTTAGTACACAGTGATCAGCATTTTTAAAAGAATACTTTACAAACAGGAGTGATAACCTTGTTAGATTTGGCAAAATAGTTTGTTCCCTGCTTTTTCTCATGACATTATAATCAATCTTCATTTTTTGTTTAGTTATAAATATGTCTCTCAGGAACAAATGTAGGATGTATTTGGAGAGAAGCAAGTGGTGGGTTTGGTACAGGTCCCTTTGTTGAAATGGGAAAATCAAGGCAGTTAATTCAGAGTTATATCAGAGGTGGAGCTATAAAGGTGGTTTTCTCTACCTAAGCAGTTTTGTGAAACCAGGCCCATCTTGGCTTAAAAATCACATTAAGCCTCTGGCAGTGCTAGAGTTTACAGGGTCCTTGGAGATCACCTAATACAGCCTTCCCTTCACAATGAAGGTCCTGGGAGGGCAAGTGAAATTGATCCTTGAGGAAAAGTAATTTAGGCAAAAATTATCTGCTTTCTGCAATGTGGGGTAGTAGAAATGTGGCTGGGTCTGCAGGTTGGACAGCTTGGTGGTCACATCTTGGCTCTTCAGCTCGCTGTTTGATCTCTGGCAAATTCCTGAACTCCATTTTTCTCGTATATTAAGTAGGGGTACAGTCTTTCCCTGTCCAGGGGGTGCAAGGAAAATTAGAGGAGAGAGTGTGTCTTTCACTGTGCTGGCCACATGGTAGAGTCATTAGAAAGCACTCTCTACTAAGTATCTCCAAGGCTATTCCTCACCCCTGATGAAATCAATAATTCTAAACTCTCTGTAAAAACCATCCTTCCTGCATAGCCAATAATTGGCAAAGCTCTTTTTCTATCACTGCTACTTATGTACTTGTAGAAAAACTTTCTGGACTTATTTAGGGACTGACCAAAATCCAAAACACTGACAACACCAAATGCTGGTGAGGATGTGGAGCAGCAGAAACTCTCATTCATTGCTGGTGGGAATAGAATATGGAACAGCCAATATGGAAGACAGTTTGGCAGTTTCTTGCAAAACTAAGCATATTCTTTTTTTTTTTTTTTTTAAGATTTTATTTATTTATCTGAGAGAGAGAGAGTGTGTGTGTGTATGTGAGCAGGGGGAGAGGGACAGAGGGACGCTGAGCAGGGAGCCTGATATGGGACTTGATCACAGGACCCCAGGATCATGACCTGAGCCAAAAGCAGACATTTAACCGACTAAGTCACCCGGGTGCCCCTAAGCAAATTCTTATCGTACAATCCAGCAATTACATGCCTTGGTATTTACTAAAATGAATAGAAAATTTATGTCCACACAAAAACTTGCACATAGATATTTATAACAGCTTTATTCATAATTGTTAAAACTTGGAAGCAACCAAGATGTCCTTCAGTAGGTGGATGGAAAAATAAACTGTGGTATGTCCAGACAGAATAGTATTCAGCACTAAAAAGAAATGAGCTATCAAGCCTTGAAAAGACACAGAGGAATCTTGAATGCATATTACTAAGAGAAATAAGTCAATCTGAAAAGGCTACATACTGTAGGATTTCAACTATGTGACATTCTGGAAAAGGCAAAACTATGAAGACAGTGAAAACATCAGTGGTTGCCAGGGGCTAGTGGGGAGGACGGGATGAATAGTGGAAGCACAGAAGATTTTTAGGGCAGTGAAATCATTCTGTATGACGCTATAATGGTGGATACATGTGATTATACATTTGTCAAAACCCATAGCATATACATCAAGAGTGAACCCTAATATAAACCATGGGCTTTGGGTGATGATGATGTGTCAATGTAGGCTTATCAATTAAACAAATGTACCATTCTGGTGAGGGATGCTGATAATGGGAGACGTTGTGTGTGTGTTGGGGCAGAGGGGTTACATGGGAACTCTGTACTTTTTGCTTCAATTTGCTGTGAACCTCAATCTGCTCTAAAAAAGAAAATCTATTTTTTTATAAGGTTTAAAATTCAGTTTTTTTCTAATTCAAATTAGCCTCTCTCCTAATAATTGCCTTAGAGATTTGTAATTTTTTGATAGGGAAGGGTGGATGCTTTATATCCCTTGATAATTCTCTCCTTTCATGTCATGATAATTCTCATCCTTCCCCTCTGGTAAACCTCGTATGAGTTTGGCCTTGCAGATCGTTGATTTACAGCCTGTGGGTAAAGCAGACACCACAGTGAGTGACAAGAAGCACCGTCTGTGGCATATCGTTTGTGCTAGAGTGGAAATACCAAGTACAGAAAAGTCTTAACCACCAGAGCATTTTCTACCCAAAGACTTGCAGGCAGGTGGGGCCTGTTGACATGGTGTTGACTGCTTCCTTAATTTTGTCCTATGTTGTTTGAATCCTCTATTTGAGTTGAGATAATAACCATTATGAAGAGCCTCATCTGAGCCTTTGAGGATGAAGTCATTGCACCTCCAATAATTTGTGGAATAAGTTAGGCTATAAATGCATCCCTATGTGAACACACATTTCTGTCAATAGCTCTTGTTCCTCATTTTCTTAGGTTGTTCTTATTGCTAGATAGAAAAGTTGAGTTGCCATAGTTCACTCAAGGCCTGGGGGAGCTGTATGGTTAGGGTACTAGGAATTTGCATATGAATCTATAAGACTTGCTCATTTGTTTCTTACACCTGCCTCTTTCCATACCCAAGAACTCTCCCCTGAGAACCAGGATGGTAGGGAAGGGGCAGGATTACGTAGGAGAGGGTATGCCTCTATGTCCCCTCCCATCCTGTATAATAACCAGGCCACTCAGTTCCTGGAGCATTCCTTACCAAGTGGTGAAACCATAGCAATCAGGAAGGTAAGATGGTATTGACACCACCATGGTCCCAGTTTTGTTCTAATGAGCCCTCCATGTGTTCTCGTGGAGGATTTTTCATGTTGAATACATCCAGGAAAAACATTCTTGCACCTGCAACCTTGGTCAGTGGGCATTTTAATGCTCTCAGGGTCTTCTCCCAGAATTTGGGTTCTCAGTGGGAGAAATGTTAGTGCATCAGGTGCAAGAATCCTTTTTTTCCCATCTTCTTTGCATTCACTGAGTACCTCAATAATGTGGGAACCTTACGAGCCCAAATGTTTCCCTAACAGTTAAAGCTTTAGAAGCATTACAAATACCCTCTCCCCTAAATGCCTGATGCCCAGTTGGCTTGGTGTCACTGGGCTGTAAGGGAACTAGATTTTCAAGAGAGATTTGTCCAGGCTTCATTTTGAAAGCACTAAGAAAATGCGACCTATATAAAAATGAAAGCAGCCCCTTTTCCACAGGAAATCAGGTCTTCTGAAATATGAGTGTCTTCGTTTGTGTTGGCGTTGAATTTTGGGTGAGGGTTCAGCTAGATTTTTGTTTTCCTTAAAATGTTCCTATCCATAGATACACTGGCTAGTGAAGTCAAGTCATGTGATCCAAGTTGGCAGATGTTTTGTTTAAGTCACTAGAGTTTGGCATGAATAAAGATTGAACAAGGATTTAGTATTAACTTCCTTGGTCCCAAAAGGTGAACTAAGTTTTTGAGATCCTTGTTTAAGGGATTAGCATCCAAATTGCCATCTACCATCTGGGTATTCGACAAAAAAAAGAGTTTGGATTTTTTTTTTTTTTTAAGTTCTCCCTTTGGTCCACTTCTAAACCCACATAAAAGCAGTTTGGGACTGGTTGGAGCCCCACAGAAAGAAATAGGAGACTGAGATTTTTTGGATAAACGTTTTTCCTTTTTATGGAGATAATTTGCAATAATACTGACTTTCAGCATAGACTCCATAGCCTTTATCTTGATCAGAAAACATTTTGAATAGGGTGGTGGGGAGGGGGTGAGCTCATTGCCTGCAGTGACTCCCGCACAGGGACCCTGAATAAGACATTCATTGGCAGAAAAGCAGTGGTAACTGAAAGGGCTGGGGGAAGGGTGGAGAGAGAAGGCTGAGTAGGGCTTGGGTTCCTTCCTCCTCAGGGGAGCTATTTTTTGCTTTACATGCAAAGAATGGCTTTGTACAGCCAAGTTGGTCCTGATCTTGTTTACATAAAAGAAATCGAACATTTATTTTGTGCCGGGTTATTTTTTTCTTCCTTTGCCAGTCAGAGGGTCCTAGGCAAATCAATAAACAAAGACCCTGCTCTGTTTTCACTTTGTGGCTGGGGGTTTGGACTGGGTAACCCTTCAATGACTGGATTAGCTACTTCTGTGGGGACTGAGTCTTTTGGCCTTGGGTAGATGGATTGTCAGTGACATACTGGCCCTGCCGGGAACTTGGAGCTCCATAAGACAGTGAGAGGACCTCTGGATTCTTGGGTTCTGTGGCAGATGGTGAGAGTGAGAGGAAGAAGAAAACTGCCTCTTTGGCTTCTGCAGAAACCAGCTGAAGCCCTGAAGTGGGTGGTTTGGTTACTCTAATCTTTGCCCAGTAATAGCCAGCATTGTTGTTGGGCATTAAATCAAACCAAATGCCTTTAAAAACTATAGCTCTGAAACTGGACTCTGCAAATATGGAATTCCATAGAAGGGCTCCATGCTGAGGGGCAAAAAATATTTTCTTCTTCTTCTTCTTCTTCTTCTTCTTCTTTTTTTTTTATCCCTAGATTTACCTGCCATAAACTTGGATTGACCCTTTGTTCTCTTGTTTTGGGACAACGTGAAAAATAAAGGAAAACATGTATTCACTGTAAAAGCATTCCCTTAACCAATGTTCAACTGGCTAGCTTTCCTAGCTTTCCCCCTTTTAAAGTTCACAAGAATGAACTTTTATGGTAGTTCATCATCTCTAAATCTCAACCACTTAATTTCTTCTTTAATTTCTGTTAGCTTTGGTTGAAGCAGCATGGTTGAGTAAGGGAATTAAATAAGGGCTTTGGTATTAGACCCAGACTTGGCTAGTTATTTCATCTCTTACTAGTAGGTTGACTTTCAAGGATAATATAACCTCCTTAAGCCCCATTTTTCCCCTTTATAAAATAGGAATGATGAGACTTATTTTAGAGAAAATATTTATAAAGAGCTTATCATACCATGGCATACCATAGGCTCCCAATAAATGGTACTCATTATTGGTTTCATTCTTCAAACTTGGAAGTTTGTACAAGAGGGCCTGTGTCATTGATTGACTGGCTGTGGTGGCTCTTCACTCTTCCTAGGGGCTCTAGAACAATCTTCAGTGGCATGATCAATAACATGTCAGTCATATAGAATCATGTATTTGTGTATGTGTGTGTACAAATATATCAAACATACCTCACAGAAAGCCTGCACAAAATGAAATTAAATGAAATTAATTAAATTAAGCAGTCCTTGCTTTTTGCCAAATATATATTGTTACCCAAATTAGACATAGCTCATTACTTTGAGTATACACAAGTTTGAGCAAGTATAAAATAGTAGACAAAATTTTGAATTAATCAAGAGGCCTATGAGTCTAAGTTTAGCCACTTACTAGCTGTATATATTTGAGTAAATTATCTAATTACTTAACCAGATGGAAAATTATGTGGAGTGCTAATTAAAATTAATAGCTAGTATTTAAGGAGGATCTATAATAAGCCAAATGGTGTTCTAAGATTTTCACATATATCAAACTCATTTAACAATTACCTAAATACAATTTCATGGGATAGGTACTATTCTTAGCTTCATTTTACAGATGAGACCACTGAAGCTCAGAGAGATTAAGTATCTTGCCCAAGATCACACAGATGAAAAGTTGTAGGGCTAAGATTTGAACACAGAGAGTTTGACTCTAGAATCCATTATTTTAGCCACTATATTATTCTCCCTGTAGGAGTGATGGAAAGGTCTGTGGGCCACAGATCTCAGTGTGGATCCCAGCTGCATCCTTTCCATCTCTGTGATCTGTGTAAAATTTCTACCTAGACATTCTTCTGGGGTAAGCTCAGATAATGGGGTCATGACAACTTGAGTGTAATAAAATGACATGATAAAAACGATATGAAAGGACCAAGTTAGAGTGAAGTCATATGTCATGAAAGAATTAGAATCTGGAAGTCATTGTCAAAGGCAAAAATCATGTAGAGTCAAGATTACCCTTGAAAATCCCTTAAATTGCTCACGATATTCTGTGCATACAGCCTGTTACAACAATGATAAACCATGAGGTGATCGGTTCTCTACAGATTCCAGTGAGCACTCCAAACATTCCAATGACTAGTCTTTCCCTACCCATGACAGCACTATTTAGATATTTTTCTTTCTTGCTGACTCTATAGAATTGAAGCCATGTCCTTAAATACAAGCTATGTAGCTCAAATGAGCTGTGCAAATTTTAGATGAGTTAGAGCCACTTCTTGCTGGTGGGAGCATTCTAATATTTCCCACCCTCAGAATTGTTACAGGGATCAAATAAAGTTATTTAAAACCCACCTTTGTGCATTTGTGTTCACCTTGAATCATCATTAGATGATGTTCAGCAATGTTGCTCATAATCACAACCATCCTGCCCACTTGTTTGCTTGTTTGCTGGTTTGTTTTTATCTGCTTACTTTTCTGACTCTTCGTTTTCTTTCTGTCCCATAAATATAGTATTCAACAAGGTTTAGGGACACTCCTTGAATCTTTCCTCTTCTGCAACATGATTTTCAGCTCTCACATCCTGTTAAACCTACCACTTATTCAGTTTAACATCATACATTTATCAAAGGTCCCCTGTGCACCAGGTTCTCTGTTTTCTGCAATCCTCACCCTCAGGAAGCTCCAGATCTACAATTGGTTTCAGAATGTTTCCACTTAGAAGTTGCACCATCTCTTGATCTCAGCCTGTTTAAACCTGAGCTGGGCATCTCCTTTGCCTTTTAGGAGCTACTTCCTGATTTCCTGATTTCTGTGGCTGGCAGCAGCTTCTCCCGGTCAGATGAGTCTGACATCTCAGCAATATCGCAAGAGCCTCCTCTCTCTTTCCTCACACCTGCAGAGGCATCCGGTCCTGACTTCTGTGATCCTTCTATTCCTTTTACCCCCAAACCATTGCAGGAGCCCCCAGTCTCCTGCATTCTACGTCTCTCCACTTTCATTAGTGTATGTGTGTTTGTGGGACTAATTTTCCTTGAAAGTGCTTTATACTGCTTCCAAGAGAAATCTAAATACCGTCAGGCCACAACCTAAAGATCCAGTGTTACCCGTCTCTCTGCTTCTACAGAATTCTACAGGAATACTTCTCTCCAGTCACACAGTTGTGTTTCTTACTGTTTCCCCAGATGCTCAGCATTTCTGTTCCTGAATACTCTGTATTTATTAAGAGGATAGCAGTTCTTCACAAAATCAATCTACGGTAGTACCCGCTTAGCCGTGTTTCCCTTTCCGCAGTTTCAATTTTCCACCGTCAACCGCGGTCCTGAAAGCAGATGATCCTCCTTCTGACGAATCATCAGACGGTCAATATCCGCCTCACTTACCTCACGATGCCTGCGTCCTTCACCCCCTTCGTCTCACCTTGTACGCGTTTCATCATCTCGCGTCCTCGCAAGAAGGGTGAGTCCAGTCCGATATTTTGAGAGGGAGACAGTGCATTCACTTAACTTTTATTACACTATATTGTTATAATTGTTCTATTTTATTAGTAGTTATTGCTGTTCATCTCATACTTTGCCAAATTCATAAATTTAACTTATCATGGGTCTGTCTGTATCAGAAAAAAGCAGTATACATAGGGTTCAGTACTATCCACGGTTTCAGGCACCTAACTGGGGGTCTTGGAACGTATCCCCTTCAGATAAAGGGACAATTGAAATGCAAATAGATTTGTTTTTGTAACTTTTAAAGTTTCTCTGAAAGAAGAGATGCCCATGAATAGCAAAAATATATTTAAAAGGAAGAAATTGGAAGGGAACCTTACAGTGGGTGGCAGTAAATTGTAACATAAAGTTGCATTCAAATAAACGTGTAGAATAGATAGGATAATGAAATAGAATAGTTAAGATAATGAAATAGACCCCAAATGCAAGCATATGTCTATTTTTAGTATCCGGGGGGGAAAAATCCAGCATTTTAAAATAATGTGAATGAGGGATTATCCAATAAATGATGCTAGAACAATTTTTACTTAAGAAAAATAAGTTAATCCTTGACCTCTCACCATACACTAAAACAAATCCTAGGAAGATCAAAAAAGAGAATATACCATAAAAACACCAGAGGGGCGGTGCCTAGGTGGCTCAGTCGGTTAAGTGTTGGACTCTTGGTTTTAGCTCAGGTCATAATATCATCAGTTGTGGGATGGAGCCCTGTGTCAGGCTCCACACTCAGGGCTGAGTCTGCTTAGGATACTCTCTCTCCTCTCCCTCTGCCCCCCCCCCCAAAACAAGTAAATAAATCTTAAAAAAAAAAAAAAAAACCCAGAGGAAACCTTAGTTCACTATTCATATAATCTGGGTATATGGTAGGTCTTTCCAGGCATAACCCCAAGGCAGAAACTATAAAGAAGTTTAGATATGTAACTACATAAATATCAAATTATGCATAAAAAAGTTATCATAGGGGCGCCTGGGTGGCTCAGTTGGTTGAGCCTCCGACTTTTAGTTTTGGTTCAGGTGGTGATCTCAGGGTGCTCAGTGGGGAGACTGATTCTCTCTCTCTCAAAAATAAATGAATAAATAAATAAATAAATAAATCTTAAAAAAAAGTTATCATAAACAAAATGAAAAGCAAGTAGCAAAACTGAGAAAAATGTTTATAACATAGAAGTTGAGACAAACAGGAAATTACTGTCTTTAATATGTAAAGAATCATCACAAGTTCATAAGAAAAAAATAAACACTATATTAGAAATAAAGGGACAAAGGCTATAAATAGGCATTTCACAGTGAAGAAACAGAAATGGTAATACAGATATGAAAATGTATTTCATATTGCTTGTAATCAAAGAAATGCAAATTTAAATAAGTTACCCTAAGGAATAGGCTTTTTTTTTTTTTTTACTTTATAAATGTCTATATTCCTTAATAAATTAAAAAAAAGACATTCGAATAAAATAAAAAATAAAATTTGCTACTGTGAAATTTGTATAAATCTGCCAAGCACTTACCATCTTCTTAACCCTTGAGAGTTAGGAGAGTGATCCTATAGGAGTATATTTGTTGGGAAAATTATCTGCCAATAAAGAGAGAGAAAAGTAGCCAATAAATCCAAATGTGTGATGACATTTCCCATTTTGGCAAAAATATATGTAGAAATATAAAAATATGTAGAAGAAAATCTTAATGCACATAAAACAAAATGTCAACAGGAGTTGTCTCTAGATATTAGAAATACGGATAATGAAAAAATTTTAAATTTATTTTTAATTTAAAAATTTTTCTTCCTTTGCTTATCTATTTCCTGATTTTCCCACCATGAACTTGTATTGCTCTTAAAAAAAACATAACAAATGTACATAAAAATGTATACCGTGTAAACACCAGCTTGATGTATTATCACAAAGCAAGCATGCCTGTTGTATTAGTTCCTAATCCTAGCATCCTTTGCGACTGGATATGCCAAGAACCTCTCACATCATCAAGTGCTACTTCCTTTTTGCTTAGCAGTTCCTTCCTCAATTTATCCCTTTCCTCTTGAATGTTACTGTAAGCAGCAAGGAAAGACCAGGCTGCATCTTCTACACTTTGCTTGGAGATTTCCTCAGCTAAATAAATATCCAGTTCGCAGCTTACAAGTTCTGCCCTCCACCCAACAGTAGAACTCAATTCAGCCAAGTGTTGTCATACTTTATAACGTGGATTGCTTTTCCCCCAGTTTCTAAAAACATGTTCCTCACCAGAAGTACCTTTAATGTTTACCTCTCTTTTGAGACTCTCTTTATGATGATATATGTAGTCTTAAGAGGTTAGAAGATTTCTCTTCCTTGCCCTTCACTGCTGTCTGACCTCACCAGAATCCCTTTAAAGCCCGTATTTCCACCATCTCTTCAAAGCAGCCTGGGCTTTTTCTAATTTGTGTCTCAAAACTCTTAACTTCTGCCTATTATCCAATTCCAAAACCACTTCCACATTTTCAGGCATTTTGTTACACCACCACCCCACTCCTCAGGACCAAAATCTGTACTGGTTTTCTAGAGTTGTTATAACAAATTGCCACAAACATGGTGGCATAAAACAACAGAATAGTATTCGGTCACACATCTGGAGGCCAGAAGTCTGAAATCCTCATTCTCAGCAGGGCCATACTCCCTCTGAAGGCTCTTGGAGTGAATCTTTCCTTGCCTCTTTGGCTTCTGGTGGCTGCAGGCATTCCTTGGCTTGCAGCTGCCTCCCTCCAATCTCTGCCTCTGTCTTCACAGAAGTCTTCCCATGGCCCTCTCCACTCTGTGTCTCTGTGTGTTTTTTCCTTTTCTGTCTCTTAGAAGGACACCCAGGTGATTTCTCTCAAGATCCTTACCTTAATTACATGTGCAAAGACCCTTATTCCAGATAAGGTCATGTTCTGAGGTTCTGGGTGGACATATCTTTTGGGGGATATGATCCAGCCCACATCACCAATATAGCTACCACCCAGGTCAAGAAATAGAAGGTCCTTGCATCCCCTGCCAAGCTCTACCCCTCTCTTACCTCCATAGATAATTATTATCCCTCCTAACAGGAGGGGTTATTTTTAACCTGTTCAAAAACTATATAAATAGAATCATACACTGTGTTGTCTTTTACATCTGGCTTCTTTTATTCTACATTGTATTTATGAAATACACCCCTATTTATGAAATACATGTAAAGTACCTTGTTAATTTTCATAGATACATAGTATATTTCATCATGTATCACTTTTTCATCCATTCTACTGTTGATGGACTTTTGTGTTGTTTCCAATTTGGAGTTATTATGAATAGTGCTATTTTGAAAATTCTTGCACATGTTAGTTGTAGTGCACATATGTAAGCATTTTTGAGAGGTGTATACTTAGGAGCAAAATTGCTGGATCATAGGGTGTGTATATGCTCAGATTTAAGAGTTACTGCCAGTTTTCTAGAGTGGTTGTGTAAATTTGCACTCCCACTGGGATATGTTTGAAAATTCCAGTTGCTCGACATCCTACCTTCACTTGTTATTGTCTGTCTTTCTCATTTTAGCCGATCTGCTCGGTGTGTAGCAGTATCTCATTGTGGTTTTAATTTACATTTCCCTGAAGACTATTGAGAGTGAGTGCTTTTTCATATGTTTACATATTACTTTTTCTGTATAAATACAAAAGTGAAGGTTGTTTGATAAATTGCTCTCTTGTCATAAACATTTCCGTTCAACCATCCGGGAGTGCTTACATTCAGATGATACCTCCAAAACAAGCTGGTGAGAGAAGGCTCACTGTAGTCTGGGCGATAAGTCACTTTTTCTTCTCTGCCAGTTTGCCAGTTTTCTCCTCTTTTCCAGCTGGGAAAAGGTCATCTAGGTGATATATAAGAAGCTTGCTTTTTTTTTTTAAACACGTTAGTGGCAAAATTCTCCTGAAAAATTCTTAAAGTTTTCAAAGGTCTGCCCTTTCTCCCTGACACACATCCTTCTTCTACAAGAAGCGGTCTTCAATGTCACAGGAGCCTAAGGGAGGCATAACTGCCTCATTTAGTCTCTGCCTATATGGGGTTGGATGTTTTTCTTTATTACTGCTCATTTCCCCAAGCTCCTGGCAGAGTTAGAGAGCTGTTCCTTTTCTGCACCAGACTATAATGAATTATATCAGTGACAAAGAATTTGCCTTGTTAAAGAGGACAGGTGTGTGTATGGATGACCCATTTCTGGGAAAAACAGTGAGAATGCTGGGTGACAGCTTTGGAACAAACTGTGATGATGGGCTAACAATTACCTCTTGTGTACTCTGTCCTGGGCACTGTGCTAAGCACTTCACAGACCTGACCTGGGTATTCCTTAAAATAGCCCAAGGATGATTATACCATGTGACTTGGCAGTATTAGTGTAGGCAGAGTATAAGCTCCCACCCTATCAATGTTAGCTTTGGCTAAGAGACTTGCTGTGGCCAATGGGATATTAGCAGACATCAAAAGAGCAGTTTATATGACTTTGGGGCATTTGGCTTGGTTTCTTTCACTACTGTGATCTGCATATGAAGAGCAAGCTCCAGAATGTCTAGCCCTTTAGCGTAGGTACCAGTTTGGACTTTAGGTGAAGCAGATCTGAATGCCCCCGGAAGCCTGAATCCAACCTTCGTTGCCAGAATCCCAGCCAATCTGTGGACCCATGAGTGTAAAAATAAATGTGTTGCTGTAAGCCTTTGAAATTTTGAGAATGTTTGTTATTATTCAACAGAAACTGACTTACACGGCAGTACCCTTTTTCTACCCATCTCCTCAATGAGTAAATTTAGGTTTAGAGAACTTAAAACAATATCCCCAAATCACATACCTAATAAGAGAAGGAGCCAGGATTGGAGCCAGGACTGTCTGCTTTCTGGGCCCCTGCTCTTCACCATTACACGATATCTCCTTTCAAACTGGCAACAGGCTGGGGCAATGGACCAAAAGCAATGGGATGGAATTTGATTGGAATGAATACATGGCCCAACATGTCATTTAAAACAACAACAACAAAAATAGCAGTAACTAGGATACAGGCGGAGAACGAGCAAGGTGTTCTTTGACGACAGGACTGGTGGTGTGGCTCCACGACTTGAAGCACAACCGGGACCTTCGCCATGTTGGTGGAATACACCATCGGGAAGAAGGAAATTGACAATTCTTTCTACTCTGGCTGGCCAGAGGATACCTGGACTATTTCATCTAGTTCCAGACAACACATTTTAAGAGGAATATTCACAAGCTAACCTATGCAGATGAGAGTGAACAGGAGGCTGGGAAAACTCACAGCAAGCATTCCTGTTGTAAAGTGAAGGAGCTCAAGTATTTCACCTGAAGAGGAGAAGGCTTTAGAGGTGGGTGAATGCTGTCTTGGGACATCAAAAGAACTAACGGGGAGCAAGGAGGTCAGCATCGCCTCTCACCTGGAAGGCTGCTGTTGCCTTCAGCACCCCATTCCATTCACCACATGCAACCACATGTAACCTTTTCAAAACATGAATGTTTTGACTCTGTATGACTTTGTCATGGTTCTGTCTCCTTCCCTCCTCACCAGATACACCTGAGGAGCACACATGTACATATACACAGTCACAGATACACACACACACACACACACACACACGTCTACATAATCCTGTCGTCCACATACAATTTCTCTGGAACACAGAGCCTGAAGTAAAGCTTTGTTGGAGGTCTGGGACAAGGAGCCAGGTAGAAGAGAAGTAAGGTAGGGAAAAAGGGAAGAAAATATGAGGTAATGGTGTGATCATGAGGCTAGCTACAGCTCCACAAAGAAACACAGGTAGTGGCTCGTTCAGCTGGGCATCTCCAAACAGGCCATGTGGAACCACCGGCACTCTTGACAATCCATAGAAGGGAGGACAAGCAAGGTGAAAGAATTTATTTGTTGATTCCTTCCCATCTCCTATGGATGCATTTCCTGCACAAGTCAGACAACAGTCCTAAGACATGGAGTTTCCTCTCATCCAAGAAGTGGTAGGAGGAGACAGAGCCTCCACAGGGGCCAACTGACCGGGCTGGGCCAACCCAGGAGCCTGGGCTGCTGGCTGACATGCATGCAGTGGGGGGGCCTAGATAGTGGCTAGTGCTCAGAGTGAGGTGGCAGCTCCCTTGGCTGTGTCATTCAAGGCTCCCTGAAAGTAAGCAGCCAGGGGTCTGGGAAAGGATTGAGGCAGGAATCTGAGTACATGCAGATGTTGGGTCCAACACACACACACACACACACACACACACACACACACACACCCCTTGAATTGTTCCCGCCATTTGAGAATAAAGACAAAAATCTTCACATCACCTCTGGCTCCTGCACTTGCCTTACACTGGAATCATGTGGGCTATCTTTTGGTTCCTTGAGTGCATCATGATCCCTCCTGCTACAAATCCCTCTTGCCACAAGCTGTTCTTTCTGACATGTCCTGGGTCGCTACCCGCATTCAAGAGTTAACTCTTTATTCATTGTTCAGCTCTCTGTGAGAGCTGAGGAGCATTTCCAGCTACCCTCTCCCCTGCCCCTTTACCTGCAACCTAAGTGGCACCAGGCCATGGAACTATCCTTTCTCTTTCCTTTAGAGTATTTATCCCACACTCATCAGTCATGTTTGATTAATGTCTGTCTCGCCGTCTAGACTATAAGCTTCACCAGGGCAGAGAATGTGTCTCTTGTTTTGGAATTCCCCATTGCACCCCCTTTGCCCGATGCCTGACACCACAACACGTGCTCATCAAATACATAAATAGTTTCAATATGAAAGAGAAATTGCATAGGCTTAGTGTGACAAAGGAAGGCCAGTTTGTACCTTATAGTTATTGCAAAGGGGGTGTGGGCTGCCTCAGGCGGGTTTCATTTCTCTGTTAGTAAAAATTTTCTGAGATTGATTTATAAATCAGATCAGGGCTGGCCCAGACAACCTCTCAGAGTCAGCTCTGAGAATCTGTGCTTGAATACTCCTCGTGTTCAAATCACACCCTGGAATAGAACTTATTGGAAGTACTCTGCCATTCTGTTTCCTGGCACTATCCCTTTCCTCTGACTCTCTAGCGTGGAGCATTTCAGAAGCATCTGACACTTCCAGCTGGTGATTCATGAGCTGTGACCTTGTTGCTTGTCCTTGTTGGTCTCTCTGTTTCTGGTGGTTGGAATCTGTGATCTGAAGAATGGGGCTAAATTTGTAATCAGTTCTGTTTATTCTGCCTCTTTCAGCGCCTGAATTTGGAGAGGGTGGTGGGTGGGAAAGCTCACAGAATATCGAATTCAGTCAGGGTGGGATGCTGAGTGGAGACAGGAAGGAAGTGAGCAGGAGGTGAGAGGGACCGAACAAGGCAATGTGTCCTGAGCTCACAAAATCTGAGAGGTATCTGCAACTTCTCATAGGCTGGATCTCAGGTATCCAAGGATGAACACACATCGTGTTGCAGAGCACACTTCTGCTTTAATGTGTGGGCTCCAGCCAGCTTAGCATGTGCAAAAAGCAAGAATCACCACAGGCTAGCCTGTGTAGCAGTGTATCTCTTTAAGAGTTTATTATTTTTGCAAAGTCCTAATGTTCCTTGCCTATGGTTTGCCCTGGTGAATGCTTGTTAATGCAGTTTCATTGTTGCCTAGGGAGAAAGAACCCCAGTGACCCACCATAGTAACCGCTTTAATGTGGGGCCCCTGCTTTGGGCCTGTGTAGTATCCTTTAACAAATGAGCAAAAGTGGCCAAAGTTATATTAGGCAACGCTGCCAGAGGTTTATGATAAAATCTCCAGTCACTGCCAGGGACAGTGTGAACCCTGTCAGTCTGAGGATTAACTTTTCTGTAGTAACAACGAAGACCTTTTTTTTTAGGTCTCACTATATGCCAAGCACAGTGCAGGGGGGTGAGGGTGGAGGTGGGGGTGATGCTTTCATATGCGTGATTTTAATTAGTGTTCCGAATAACTCTCTAAGGTGGATATTATTACTCCTCCTTTACCAAAGAGAAAACGGAGACTCAAACTCTTTAGATGACATACCCAGGGTCACACTGGTGACAAACAGTGGGGCTGAGAGTCCATTCCAAACCCATCACCTGCCCTGTACCAGGCTGCCCCTCTGGTAACTTGAGAATATAAAACCAGATGTCCTCAGACTGATTATTTGTCACCTATTGATCAACAGGAACTGAGTCTGTTCCCACTTTACCTGAGATCATGTGAATAGAGTGAATTAGGGGTGGGAGCCATGAAGCTTTCAGCTGGGTATTCTCTACCTTTCTTAGGTAACGTATAGAAGGTGTTGACAAATGTTGAAATAAATTAGGAAATTGTGAACCAATCATTTCTATGTTTGTTCAGCTGTCTCTTGTCTTAAATTCCCATTCCAGTGCTGAACCAGAATTTCTCCTTTTTCTGACAGATTCCAACATGAACTTTAAATCCCCCAAATAATACCCACTTCACTTGTAAGGAGAAACTGAAAATTATAATGAAGTATACCAATGATCTTATTCTCACCTATCACCTTGTTATATTACATAAATAATTAAGATCTGGAAAATGTAGTAAGTTAAAATGTGAACATATAGACAAAAGAGTCCTGTACAATATTTACTATTGAACAACAAATTTGGCAATTAGTTGCCTACTGGTCAAAATAAAAAGGGAAACAAGATCAGGTATATATTAATTTTCATAAAGAAAAAAACCATAGAAAATACAGTTTCTCAAGGGAGATAGAGATTTCCCTGGCACTTAAATCTGAAATAAATTCTCTAGGAGATTAAGGATGACACTGGATCATGTAGTGACCATTGTCCTCATCACTCCCCTTCTCCCTGCTAAATTCAATAGTATTTCTGTGGTCTCTTCAGTATCACAAAAAGCCAAAATACCAAAGCACAGTCCACTGAGAAGAATTATGTGAAAACACTAAACAAATGTGGTCCATTGGCACATATTTCTATGTGCTCCAATGAATCCAGGATTAAAAGCTAAAATTTAGAAATGAATAAAATGCCTATGTTTTAATCCATCTTCCATAAATGAATGGATTCTAGAGCTCCAATGAATCCAGGATTAAAAGCTAAAATTTAGAAATGAATAAAATGCCTATGTTTTAATCCATCTTCCATAAATGACATTTTTATCAATGGAGCTTCAATCAAAAGTTGTTATATAAGGAAAGTAGTGGCCTTAGAATTTCTTCATGGGGTGGAGGCTTAAGAGGGATAGTCTGGTTTGCAGGTGGGTGTTGGGTAGAGTGACCAACTTTTTCCAGTTTGCCCAGAACTTTTTCGGTTTGGGGACTGAAAATCCCACATCACCAGATGCGCCTCAGTCCCAGGCAAACCCAAACAATTGGACCCTGCTCCGCCAGGAGTTTTCAAAACTGCACTTACGCAGCATGTGCGCTGTTTTTGCTTGGACTGTATGTTTATTTAGAAGTGGCTTTGGGGATACCGAAGGATACATGTGTTCTGTGTCGCCAAATCTGAATGCTTTTGCAGACTAATGATTGGGTGGTGGAATCAGATCCTTTTGTGAAAACAGAGGCTCCTAAAGAGGACTGGTGACTCAACCTTGCCTCAGGGTGGGTATAAAAAAGCTCGTGAAAACACACATGGGGGAGTTTTCTCCTCTGACGTTCTTTACAAATTAGAACAGCCAAGTAGAGTGAAAAAACCATGAGATCTAGAGTTGGACTACCTGAGTTAGTGTCCTGAATTTGCCACTGATCAGCTAGGGGATTTTGAGCCTTTTTAACCCTCTGAGACTTAGTTTTCTCATCTGTAGTGGTCGCAGGAATGTCATGAAAATGAACTGAGACTGTTGAAAGCCCCTGTCATAGTGCCTAGTTCAGTATCTCTTTCCGCCCCCTTCCCCTTCTGTCTAGAATGAGGAGTTCTGCTGCAGGTGGGAGAGTTGAACCCAGATGATAATTGTTCTTCAGATAAAACGCAGCTGTTAGAATATTCCCACTGCACCGCAATGAGGAATGGAGAGCTGGACCTCTCAGGGGCCGTTCCTAAATGTGGACCATCTACTTGCAAGAGATACAATTTGCAAGGTAATTTTTAGATACAAAATCTTAGTTCAGCCTTATCTAAACATGTTTGGATTCCAGAGTCTCTTGTTCAGCCAATAAAATGTGTAGCTATCCTTCCTCTGTCCCTTCCTTCTTTCTTCCTTTCTTTCTCTTTTTCACTTTTCTTTTTGGCCAGAACTTTTTCTCCACACTAGATATCTTTGCTTTTTTATGCGGATCACCTCTTGTGCCTCCCAAGTTGTTAGATTTACTAGCTGGAGGTAAGCTATTTCCCTTTAGCAGGCTCAACCTCCTCACCTATGAAACAAAGGATGAAACCAGTAGTTTACAAGTCTCCTCACAGCTCTAGCGTCCTCTGATATGAAGAAATCTGTTCTTTTCTTTATTCAGCAGATATTTATTGAGCACCTCGTAAGTGCCAAGCACAAATGTAAGTAACTGAGGATTCAACAATAAACAAAATAAGAAAAACCTCTGCTGTCAGGGAACTTACATATCAACGAGAGAGACAGACAAGAAACAAAATACAAATGAGTATATAACATATCGGGTAGTAACTGCTGGGAAGTAAAACAAAGTAGGGTAAAACACTAAGGAGTGATGGGGGGTGGTGAGGTCTGATGGCGTTATGTGAGTTGCAGTGATTGAGAAAGATCTCTTGAGAAGTTGACAATGAGCAGAAACTGAGTGATGTGAAAAACAAGCCATGCAGATATCTGGGGAGGAGTGTTGTGAGTAGAGGTAACAGTAAGTACAAAGGCCCTGGGGTTGGAGCATGCATGCATTTTCAAGGAATATCAAGGGGGCCAGTGTGGCTCTGGATTGTGTGGAGCCAGGGGAGAGTAGTGAGAAATGAAGTTAGGGAGGTGCTTCAGTGTTGGATTGTATAAGGTAACAAGAATAACTCACAAAAATTGGCTCAGAATCTGTGTCTAGCACAGGTTCTTATGTGAACCCTAGTGGAGGATCAAAGGCCATCTGGGACTGTTATTGAATTTCTAGGTGCTGGCTTCTCACAATCTTTACATGACACTGTGTCCTTTAACTTCATCAGGGGCATAGGGAGGACAATCTTCAGAGACCATCAGGCAAGTTAGGGAACCAGAGACACTGAAGTCTGAATGTCTAGCTTGTTATTTCCAGTACTCACAGGGACTAGAGCTCGCCCCAAGTCTTTCCTTTTACCACCTCCCTGCCTGGAATGGTCCTCGGAGGTTTGGAACATACACAGTGTGTTTAGTAAGAAATTTAACACGTGGTATTCTGTCACATTAAAAATTGAACAGTGTGATGAAAAGCAAACTTTGGGCAAATGTAAGCCTCAATTTTGTTAATGCCTGCAGGAAATTTCCCCTAATCTATTTGTCTCTCCCCTAAGCTGGATATGCACTGAGCCTCCCAGCACATTTTTCTGTTATGTAAGAGAAAAAAGTATCTGGAAAATCTGACTGGACACTTGCTATGACAGACTGAGAACCCCCCAAACTTTCACCTTTGTGTTTTCCAATCTCTGTCGAGGCACAAAAGGCTGTGGCTAAGGCCTCTTACATCCTGCTAAAGTGACATTATGTCCTACAGGGGGATGTGGAAAACGAAGCTCCTATTTGTCAGAGCAGCTGTGAAGGTATTGATGGAGTATTTCTTTCTCTGCGATTGACAGCCTTTTTTCTTATGCTCCATGGATCTGGTAGAGTCCAAGACCAGCCACTCTGGCCTCACTGTCCCTAACCATTTCATGTTCTGGGAATCCTCTGTGTTCAGGAAGACGATGTTAATAACCTATTTTTGAATGGCTATAAAGTTCCAGAAACAATGCCAGGTACTGTTTACATAAATCATCTCCTTCAGTCTTGGCACTAGACTGAGGTGGTGGACATGACGATCTCCACTTTCCAGGTGAGGCTCCAAAAGTCATAGAGCTGGTAGGTGAGAGGAGTTTTTCCTTTCATTGCCTCCCTGTTATTCTTCTAGCTGTTATCAGCCTTCACTCCAGTGAAGACTGGCTTCTTGACCCAATCTGTTCTGTCTCCGAATGCCAGCTGGATTGGAATGGAGGTTTTCAGGAAGGTGTGGTGGGGCAGAACTGGGGTTTTAGATGACAGTCTTTAAATAAAGATGAGCCAAGCGTGGTGCCATACCTAACCTGGGCATCCCTGGCCAAAGCAGAGAGAGAGTTGTGCCGCTCCTCGGGTCAGGGCCACCCAACAGTGGGTTCTGCCTCCTCACCTTGCAAGCCGTCTCCAGGAGTTGCAGGAACCATACCAGGGCCATTTGCTTCTTTTGCTTCCCTGAGTCTCACTAAATCTCCCAAGCAGTTGTTCTTCCTATTGCTTTTCATACGGAGCGGGGGGAGGCCGAGGCCAGCAGTGGGACGGCTCTGGCTCCAGCAGTGATGGAGGTGGTCTTTGAATTTTGGTTTCCAAGCACCCAGATGTTTTAAAAGCCAACACCTTCTCCTGTTGGATTTCACCTGTAGGAGAACTTCTCTGCTGAAGTATGTGCTAAGTGAGCCCTGCTGTTTTGGAGCTGGGGTCCGCTGCATTGTTCTTTCTGGACTCTTGGGACTATTACTTTGTGTTGGAACAGGAATTCTGCCTGCAGAGAGCTCAGCTGGTGTCATCCCTGTCCTCCCGGCTCCATCAGCACTCACTGACAAACAGGGAAATGGGATCCATGTTGGACACAAACGTTATTCAGTTACGTGCTTTGTCTCTCTGTAATCCCTCCTGTATTGACACATAGACCTCGGGGACATGGGTGGCAGTGACAGCTCCCGCAGACAGCGTGTATTAGCATTGGCATTACCGTCCTTGGCCCTGAGGGCCCGGGCCCTAGTAAGAGGATTAAGCGATTAGTACTGTGTATGTTACAACCGTCTTTTTATTCCTTGTGACTTTTCAGTTTTGCTCACTTCATAAAGATGTAAAAGGGGGCTCTGAGTAAAAACAGATGCATTTAAACATTTTTTGGGGGTCTGATGGGTAGCATATGTCTCAGACATTTGGGCAATGTTGAGACATTATCAAGTTTCTCCATGCACAGCAAATTATCTTGCCTTTGCGATGAATGTTGGTTTAAAGGGGGCTTTGAGGTATTTTGTATATATTTAGAAAATGAAGATCCATTTGAATCTCTAACTTACTATATTTGATGGGTTAGTATATGTAGGTTAGATACCATTTAATGGACTTTGTTCCCTGGAAAGTTAGTAAAAGGTAGATTGATATCAGGGGATTGTGCCCCTGCAATGAGTTTAATGTGATAGCTAAGTATAGCTTTTTTTTTTTTTGCATTTATTTTGGATCTGACCAAATTCTCTGAAATATTCATCCACAAGAAGTAGCTCAAAAGAATCTCAATCATATTTCTCAATATAATTTTTATGAGTGATAGCATTTTATGCATTTATAGTGCAGAAAAATTTATTACAGTGATAATAAGTTAGGGCCTTTGTTCTTTATCAAAGAGTGTGATTCTTAGATTGCAAAATGCTGATCTCTTAGATTCTATATTTTAATTTCTCTTAATTTATTCATTCATTCAACAAACTTTTTATTGAGCATCTACTCTGTGGAAGTGGCAGAAATCTAGAACAATCTAAAATATAGTCTTGGCTTCCCAAAAGTCCATTGATCATAGAGCTGTCACAAGATAGTTTATAACTAAGTGCCAAATGAACGATGGCAATAGTAAGCAGAGTGCACTTGCTGTAGGGAAGAGTCAGTGATGATGGAGAAGGTAGACAAGACTTTATAGAGGAAGGGAAATTAAAATGGTCCCTGGAGAAGGAAAGGTATGCAGCAGAGAAGGGGCTGGCTCTTGTTGGGGTATGGGAGGCAATTAGTAATTCATATTTGGGGATCAAGGTAAGGTTGGAAAGGGAGATTGGAGTGCCTGACATTAAATTGTCACATTTGGGGAATTTGAATTTTATCCCATAGGAATGGAGAGACTTCAAAGTTGTTTTTGAGGAGACGTGAATGAGAATGCTAGTTTAGAAAGACATTTGGTAGGTGGTCACAGGATAGCTAGGCAGGTGGGATGAGATCGGTGGCACAAAAACTGGAGAGGAGACCACTGCCACAATGCAGGGGTGCAGCAAAGAGACCCCGAACTCTGGTTACCACAGAAGGGAGAGGGAGAGAGAAGAGAGAGGTTGTACAGGAGAGGAAGCGACTACGCTGAGTCATTAGGGGAAGGAGTAAGGGCCAACCTTTTTGGACTGCTTCCCAATGTGCCTGCCAAACTGCTAAGTACTCTGCATGTATTAATCCTTAGAATGGCGCCTGCGTGGCTCAGTCGGTTAAGCATCTGCCTCTTGATTTCAGCTCAGGTCTTGATCTAAAGGTCATGAGTTTGAGCCCCGCATCAGGTCCCACACTGAATGTGGAGCCTGCTTAAAAAAAAAAAAAAAACCCTTATAGAAACTCTATGAAGTAGGAACTATCATTAGTCCCATTTTCAGAGGAGGAAACTGAGGCTTAGAGGCATCAAGGAACTTGATCAATGCCACATTGTAGGAAGTAGAAACACTTGGATCTGATCCCATACTCCAAAATCCCAACCACGGTGTATGCCTTAGTGCCTGATATTGGAGGGGATTGGAAGAGTGGAGGGAGAAGGGGAAGAAACTTCTAAAAAAATATTGGATATGTAACATTTCAAAAGAATTATTAAATTATGATTATTTTCTTGGCCTGGGAAAAGTAGCTAGCTTGAAATAGAAATGAATAAATTACATTTTCATATAGAAAAAAGATACTCTGTGGAGTGAAAGCAAAGTTCATCCAAAATGTCCTGTCTTAAAATAGACAGAAAATTCAGAAATGCAATGCATGATGTTTATCTTAATCCTCTTTATTTACATGTTCTCATACATAGAATACTGTATAACGTGAGTTCTGCCTATGTGTACATGTGTGTAACTGTCACAGAGGGACATGAACGAATTTAACCTGGATTCAAGCTTGAAGTGAAAAATGGCTGTAGTTTCGACTTTTAAAAAATTATCTGTTTATTTCCCTTTCTCTGTCGATAACTCCTGGTTGAAATGCTGAAATCTTATAAATACGGCACAGTTAACTTGCAAAATGAGCTTACTGTTCTCGGGGCAGTGAAAGTTGAACAACACATAATTTGGCACAATTTGGTGGGCCTGAGTTTAAGACAAATACAAGACTGAGAGAGCATAGAGGCTTTATTATTTCTAAGTGAGTTCATGTAGTGTACATGGGTTGAACTGATCAGAAACCCCCACGCGGCTCTTTGCCACATCCAAGGCGTTCAGTCTTTATGCTTTCATAAGCTGTATTCACAGCACAACATTTCTCCTTCCCAAATAGGAATGTTGTTGTTTCAAATTACCATCTGTGCTTTTGGCAGAATAGTGAATGCCATCTCCCCTCCCTTGCTGCCCTTCCCCCCCAACCCCGTTGGTATCACAGAGAAGTTGGAAGGGCAGTGTGAGCAAGGCAGGGTATGTGGAATCACACAGCTCTAGTGTTCTGTAGTATTAGAAAAGGGGTGGTGGAAGGGGAGTGTTACCTACAGCTAGTAAATGGGGGCTTCACCGTCCAATCAGAGTGCTTGAATGACCAACTAGTACATTTAGAAACAGAAGGGAAAGATCTTACTGTAGAATTGCTTGGATTCTTGAGAAAAAGGAAGAGAAAGAAAACTAAGATTTGTCAAATATCTTTGTGCCAGGTACCATGTTGTATAACTTAGGTGGCCATATGCCACATCCCTGATTTTGCCTATTGACCTAGCATAAGTAATAACGGAACTCCCTTTACTCTCAGAAGTATCCTGGTATGGACAATAAATTACATGGTCATCCTATGTAGAATCTAAGTAAGAGCTCTTTAGGGAAAATTTCATTACTTCCACTATTTACATTTGGACACTGAGTCTCTGAAAACTAGTTCAACACATACAACTCAACACAACACAAAAAGGATCTGACAACATAATTTCTGCTTCATCACGATACCTCTCAAACAGTGTTTTATCTATGCTAAGATGGTACTCATCTAATAATAGGGCAAATTAGTTTATTTGAAAGCTATTTGAAAGGGGAGCATATTCTTTCAGTTGTTTTCCGGTGGAGAGGAGTTGGATTTATCCCATGCTTCCACATACTCTCTCTCATCTTGTCCTCTTGTGACCAGGGGTAAAGTTTGGGAAATAGATAAGACATTGATGATCATAGTTTAAGATATAATATAGTTTAAGATATAATATAGTTTAAGATATAATATAGATTTGTGAACTATAAGGAATGTACAGGCATTAGACCCAGAACTGCTTCTGTCTACCATGAAGTCAGTGAGTGAGCCAACCCAGGGGCCAGAATCAGGGAAGCTAGTATTTATAGCATCATGTTTCTGTACCATTTTGTGTGAGTAGTAAAGTGCTTTCATTCAGTCAGTGTTTGATAGATCTTAGCCAATCACAGACACCTAAGAGATTTTTTCAGGCCTTTTGGGTAAAATTCCATTATAGAAAATAGCACAGAGAATAAAGAGCTCTATAAAGGGGGTCTAGAAACCTTGATTCCTCCTCCTTCTCTCAGTTACTAGCCACGTGACCTTGTGCAAATCAGTAGAACTCTCTGGGATTCTGTTTTGTTAAAAAAAGAAAAGATAAGAAAAGGAAAGGAAAGAAGGAAAGAAAGAAGAGAAAGAAAAAAGAAAGAAAAGAAAGGAAGGAAGGAAAGGAAGAAAGCAAGAAAGAAAGGAAGAAGAAAATGAGGATGTTAGATTATAAGGAGTCCCACCTTTGGGCAGGTCCTGCCTATTGCCAGTTTTTGTAAATAAAGTTTTATTAGAACATAGTCACACTCATTTGTTTACATATTATGCAGCCAGTTTTCCAGCTACAAGAGCAGCAGCATTGAGTAGTTGCAAGACTGTATAACCTGCCAAGCATAAAAGATTTACTGTCTGGCCCTTTGCAGAAAAAGCTTGCTGATGTCTGGCATGAATAATCTCTGAGGACATCTTTACATTTTTTAAGCCTCTAACCACAGGAAAAAGAAGGAGAGTGAGAAAGGAAGGAAGGGGAAGTTAGAGGTATAGATCTGAGTAAGTGAACAAGAAAGCAACTTGCAAATAATCCACAAGCCCATTGTCCTAAGGTGACAGATTGCACCGCCCCCTGCTGGCCAGGAGGACCTTTTGCATGTAATGTAGACTGAAGGACCACAAGGTAACAAAGTGTGCAGGAATCAGACTGGCGCACTCCTTTTCAATATGGTGGTCACAGCAGGTCAGTAAGGAAGTTTCTGTTTGCTCCTGAGTCCTTTGAATTCCTAAAACGCAAGCTTTAATTGGGGAAACTAGGGGAATTTGGGTCCTTAAACTAGAGGGTAAAGCTCCTTTGGAGAGAAGTAAAACCAAAAGAGGACAAGGAAAGCATGCTTGAAAAGAACTTGATCATGGTGTATGAAGCCAAAGCTAATAAACAGTGCTGGATGGGCTGTGGTGGCCTCAGACAGTAGGTGAGGATGGTTATTTTTGTGATTGCTTTAAATCATACTAATCCCAATGCCAAAAGCCACTTTGAATGATGAAGTGAAGTGGCCTGCAGTGGTGACCAGGAGGCTCTCCATTGCTGTTCCAGCCGGGCAGGTCTGCTGTCAGCCCTCTCAGGCAAGCTCTGCATCCTGTCTTAGCAGCCCAACTCTGTGTTCAGAGACTTGCAGAACTGGCAGATTTCAGTTTGGTTTGGAGTTTTGTTGTGTGTTTCTTGGCAGGAAGGGACCATCCTCTATCCATGGAGTGCCCCGGATTAATGGCTAAAGTAACACCTACTGGCGGGCTCAACTCAGGATGGGGGTAGCCTTTCTGCTGTTGACTCATGACTCCTCTTGACTCATAGCCTCACTCCATTTTGTTGGCTGTTTGTGGCTCCTGCCCTAAAATTCAGATTGCTTGTTTCATGATGTGAAAAACATACCAAAAAAGTACATGTGACTTCCTCTCCAGAATGGAGCATGTTCTCCTTGGTGGGCAAAACTTGGGGGGAGGTAAGGGGAAGTTGTTTTGCACTATGGTGAATCCTAAGGCAAAAAATAAATTAGATTTGACCCATAAAATCTTGAGTTGGTTGCTTTCTTTCTTAAGTTTCCTTGAACTTCTGCTCACAGTCTTGGAGGATGGTTAAGATAAAGTCCTAAAAACCCAAATCCAAATGGAGGATTGGGTTTTTCCTTTTAACCCCGGTGGATTGAGGTGAAAGTTGCCATAATCTTGGTGTGTTTTCATCTCCTCCATGATAAATCCTTTTGGGGACAAGATGGGATACAAAAATATATGGTTATATGTTCATGTGCTAACTTTTTTTTTTTTTTGGCCTTTCTCTGAATCCAAATTGTGCCAAGATGTGCTATTTTTTAATACTTTGTAGAAGGGTGGAGATACCTATTTTCTCAATCTTTCTCTCTTGGGAATCTAAAGAAAATCAACATGTTTCCTGTAAAGTTTTAAAATGGGTTAATTTAACTTGCAGCCTGGCAATTATACTCTGCTGCATATAAAACATTTATTTATATCATGGGTAGACATTGAGTAATGTGAATTTTCTTCATTTTTGAAGGATATAATACACAAACCAAAGGAATGGTGAAGCATCTGTTGAATTGCCTTAGTCCCTCCCATTATAATGATGCTAAAAGGTGGGAAAAATAGGAATGAAAAATGAACTAAATTTCAGGAAAACCAAACAATAAATTCCTACACAAAAGGACCTACTGGGCACATGACTCACTGCGTGTAGGTGCGTGTGTGCATGCACACGTGAGCTTGTGCGGTAGGGTGGTAAGTGGGGGAAATGAACCAGTGCCAGACAAAGAGAGGATTCTGGGATTCTGGGTGTTAGAGAGGGAATGGATTCCATGTCTGCCAGAATGGGCCCATGCTTGCTGGCCTGTGTAAGAGCAATAGCCATCACCTCTGAGTTTCCAGCCGGGAAGTCTGACCTGGTCCCCATGTGTCCCCCTCAGAGAAGAGACCAAAGTTTGGAGCATATAGGGGAATACAATGGAGTAGCATGATGGATCTCCGAGAAGAGAAAGGCAATGGGATGTAGCTCGAAGGCCATCCCATCCCACTACCTCTTACCTCTTGGCCAAGAATGGCTGGCACTGGAATGTACTCTGGATTCCCAAATGAAGCCTTGCCTGATGAGTTGCTTGATTGCCCTTGTCTGGGGGAAAATTCTTTTTCTGTAGCAACTTAATTCAACTGAAATTTTCCTTTTATGGGTTACCTTAAAGCCAGGATTTCAAAGATGTCAAAACCACCTGTTAAAGTTAATTATTTTCCAAGTGACATAGACCTCAAAGAAGGAGATTTGTTTTCATCTCACCTTCTCACCCTCCACGAGTGGTGGCCTCTATATGGACTATGGGAATTCCTGCAGAGCTGCCATTCTGGGAGGAGAGTCTAGCTGAAGGGGTGACCTTGTCATTGGAATTCATTTCAAAATTGACACTCCAGGGGAACTTTCCATATGTCCCACCTCCCAGGCACAGTGCACACTTCTAAAACACTCAAAGACATTATTTATAACAGTGTCTGACAAATGGTGGCATTGCACCAAAATGTGTAGCTGTGGATTTTCCTCTTGTTGGCTGTATTTGTAATGCTGAGCCTCCCAGGCACATGGCAGAGTCTTACTTTTTATATGAGCCAAGAAATTTCATCTGGTACTGCCTAAAGAAACTGAGAATCGAGGACCTTGTTTACACCAGTAGATGGTCAATACATATTTGTCTAATCAAATATTTTTGCCTTTAAGTAGAAGCTGAAGAATTTATGGGGAGGGGTTATTTTAAGAGAAAGTGACTTGCAAAGGGGTCCACTCTCTTTAGTTGGACTCCTTAATTTTGAGCAGTACATTGTGAAGTTGACGTTTTTTAAAAGATAGTACCCAACATTGGTGATAGGTTGGGAAATGGTCATACTCCTACATTTGCAATAAGACTGTAAATTGTTATGGGTTTTTGGATTAAAGTATTTGTACACTGTCATTCAGTAATGTCTCTTTTCATAATTTATCCTAGGGACATAATTAGTAATATACATAGAGGTATATATACAAGAATTTTCATCATACCATTCTAATGAAAAGTTTGGAAATAACAAAATTCCCAATATAAGAGGGTAGTTAAATAAATTATGACATACATATTCTGGTGACACAAAAATCATTTTGAAAGACTTTTTTGGAGATGGAGAAAGGAATATTTTCCCGATATATATAATGTTAAGTGGAAAAAAACAGGGAATGAAATGAATTAATTAAATTAACTTTGGTAAATAACATATATACAAGAAAAAGACTAGAAATACATAATCACTAATACATTTTGGTTTATATCTGGCTTGTGGGATTATGGCAGTTTTTTTCTCAGTTTTCCATATTCACCATGTTATCTATGAGAAACATGCATTACTCTTGTAATTAAAAAATTTGTAATTGTGGTGTTATTTTTTTTGAAGAACTGAGCAGTTCATTAAAAGGTATGACAAAAGTAACATTATTTAACTTAATTGTGCCCCATTTTATCCACAAAAATTTGAGACTAATTATAAGAAATGTGTACAATAAAATGATTCAACACAATTAGAAAATCAGGACTGAAGAAGAAATAAACTTAAATACAGTGTCAAGACTGAAAGAGAAAAATAGAGTCCACCGGGGCGCCTGGGTGGCTCAGTTGTTAAGCGAATGCCTTCGGCTCAGGTCATGATCCCAGGGTCCTGGGATCGAGTTCCACATCGGGCTCCCTGCTCCGCAGGAGGCCTGCTTCTCGCTCTCCCACTCCCCCTGCTTGTGTTCCCTCTCTCGCTATCTCTCTCTCTGTCAAATAAATAAATAAAATCTTAAAAAAAAAAAAAAATAGAGTCCACCTTTATAGGCCATAATGTCCTACTTAATTGCATTAGTCAAGCTGAGACTGGATGGTATTTCCTAGTGGCTGAAGCAAAGCCCCTCAGTGGTGTAAAGGCAAAGTTTTAGAGCCCTCAACCTGAGAGACACGAATATGGGACTTTATCTGTTGACATCAAGAGATGAGGCAAACGTATTTCCTGGCAGTATCTCCACTGCAGGGGCCATAAGATTGTTTTTGTAGCATCCTCAGTTAATGTCAGTGGAGGAACGAAAATGTGACTCAGTGAGCAATTATGTGGGGCCTGCCCTAGTTTAGGTTCTGCCTGAAACAGAACTTGTCAAGGACTTGGGTGCAGGTGGTTTATTTGGGAGGTGACCTCAGGAAGCAGGAGTGTAAATCAGGGACAGCCCATAAAGAGTTGGTTTTTTTTTTTTTTTGTAATAGCTTTATTGAGATATAATTGGAACAGATAAAGAGAAGCTTATTCTTTTTCTTACATTCTTAAGGGAATACTATACAATTCACACACTTAAAGCATACAATGCAATGGTTTTTAGTACATTAAAGAGTGTATTACTGAGCTGGTTAACTGGGAAATCTCAGGGGTTCCATCATGCTGGGACCTCTGAGGAAGTAAATAGAAGAGTCTTCAGAATCGTCCCCCAAAGGAAAGGAGACTGGAACATTGTCTTCCTCTGATTGAGGGAAGCCTGTGTGGTATTAACTTCCCTGCCCTCTGGGCATGCCTGGGAACTGACACATCAGTCACTTTTCTGTTAGCTGTGAATTTACCTTCTTTAAGACACTTTTCTACTCTAAATATAATTAGCTCTGTTTGTGACTTTTAAATCACTGTTAATACCTTTATTTGAGCTCTTTCCATTTTGAATTGTAATTTTCTGTTTATTTACATATCTCTCTACTATTGGGTGATAGCACTTCAGGGACAGGGACTGATTCATCTCTGTCACTTTGGCACCTAGCCCAGTCCTGACACTCAGGTTCTTTGGAAGTATTTATTGAATTGATGAATAATTAATTGCTTCACAAGACAATGGAAACAAATCAACAATTCAATTATGAAATTTTTATCAGTGTCTGCCATGTGGCATCTACTGGGCCAGGTGCCAGGGATTCAAACCTGGGTAAATCACTGTTTCTTACCCTAAAGTTGCGACAGTCTAGAAGAAGAGATTGAAACATGAAAAAGAATGACAACACAGAACAGTAAGCAATATCAAAGAGGTGTTAAGTTGAACCATATGAAATGGCCATCTTTGTAGGTCAGAAAAAATTAAATATGGGCAATGTCATGTGATTGAACCTATTAAATATGATGCCAGAACAGAAGGTAGAATAATTGCTGAACCTGACATGGTCTTGATCTGCAAGGGCTTTAATTCTAAGGCTTGGAAAAATGGCAAAGACACTTGAATCCATAGCAGACAGCAGAGGATCTCTTGAGCAGATAAACTCAAGAAGAGGTTACATCATGAAGAAGCAGGATAGTTGGTACATTAATGGAGGTGGGGAGGAAATAAGGATGAGGTTTGAGGCTGTCGACTTCTGAGGAAAAGCATCTTCTTTTTCAATATCTTACTTCCCTAAGCTAGTTGCTATCAAAGTTAATTGTGAAAAAAATTATCCTGTGAAATTCCGGCTCAAGTAATTTGTAGTGTTACCTAATGAGCAAAACATATGCCAAGTATATTAGTTATCGCTTACTGTGGAATGAATTTCCCATAATGACATTTATTATCTCCCAGTTTCTGTGAGTGAAGAATCCAGGCACAGCTTAGCTGGGTCCTCAAGATCCCAGTCTCTCACAAGGCTGCAATCAAGGTGTTGGCCAGGGCTGCGGTCCTCTCAAGGTTTGACTGGAACAGGACCCACTTCCAAGCTCATACATGTGGCTGTTGGACTGAGGGCTTCCATTCTTTGGTGGGTTTTGGAAGAAGGGCATCCCTAGTCCTGGCCATATGGTGTCTCCATAGAGCTGTGCACATCATAGAAACCAAACTCCATCAGAGCAACAAGTAAGAAAACAAAACAGGGCAAGCAAGATGGAAGTCACTGTCTTTTATCACCCAATCCTGGAAGTAACTTTTGTAGGATCCCATTTATAGATTTTGAAGCCACTAGTCCAGCCACATTCATGTGGAAGGAATTACACAAGGATGTAAATACCACAAAGTGGGGATCATTGAAAGCCATTTCAAAAGCTGCCTACTATCCAGGCAATTTTCAGAATCTATCAGGGACTTTTGTTTCCTGGTCAGAATCTCCTGCTCCCTGGGTTTTGTTAATCTTTTGTCAGTCTTTAAGAGAATGTTCTGGCTATCAAGGAAGAGGACAAAAGGCTACGTCCAGGAGAACAATCTTTGGTTAAGACCAGTCATGTACTTAGAATCATATCATGACATAAGGGAAAGAAATTCTGAGAAAAGTTAAGTCAGTATTCCCTCCTTCCCAACCCATTTACAGGTGAGGAAACCAAAAGACCTGGTTGTTCTGAGACAACACATTAAATCAGCGTGAGACAACAGTGTGTTAGGATAAGGCTCAGGCTGTATAGATTGAGTTACGGTGACCACCAATGAATAAGAGTGCTCAAGGGGACCTCAGAGTCTGACCACTCCTGAAAGCATGTGCTTACCTCTGGGCACTAGGTTTTAAAAGGGATATTGACAGCCTGGAGATTACTTAAAGAGGACCAGCCAGGATTTGGATTATCTGAAGAGAAGGAGTGGGAAGAACTGGGGCCTCTTACCTGTAGAAGAGAAGAACACACACACACACACACACACACACACACACACACACACACACACAAACCATGAAAGCCACCTTTAAGTAAAGGAGCAAGTGAACTTTCTCTGCATAGCTCTAGGAGACAGAACTAGGAAGAATGCATAGGAGCTGTCAGTGGGCTGATTTCAAGGCCTCTCACTGAATGAAGGTGGTTAAGCTGAGGCTGGGCTATGCGGAGTGATGGTGGTGCTCTTTCAGGTAAGTAACCAAACCTAACTCAAGCAAGCTTGGGCCAAAACTGGTTCTCAAAATCTAATGCAGGGAGAGAAGAGACAGGAAATGGCTTCAGGATTCTTAGGTGTTCTCTAACTGTGTGCCCATCAACTTTGCCATGAGGAGGGACCCAGGAGTATCAGTGGATATGGACTCACATTTTCATAGCTTCATGGTCACATAGGAAAGTTCTCTCCTAGCTCCTGCTCAAAGTCCAAAATCAGTGGAATGCCTGCCATGTACTGGGCACTGGCCAAGACATCGAGGATACAGCAGTGAGCAAAACAAACATCCATGTCCATGTGATGGTGACATTCTAGAGGAATTGGCCTGGGGCAATCTAGGTGCCCACCCCCTGACCTCTCCAGTCCATCGCATGCACTGTTGTCCAGGGAACTGCTGACCATAGGCCTGCCTGCCCTCACTCAAAAACTTGCCTGGCTCCACTTTCTTACAGTATCTGATTCAAAATCCTCAATATGGTCCTCAGGGCCTTCTACAGTGAGCTCCAACTTACCTTTCTACTTTCTCCATCATGTAGTCTGCTAAAAAAAAAAAAAAAAATGAAAAGGCCCCTGTAGTTCCCCAAGCATTCTCTGTGCTTTTGTTCTCCATCTGTCGTCAATTTGTTCCTTTAGCCTGGACTGACCCGCTTCCATCTCTCTGAAAATGCAACTTTCTTTTAAGGTCTATTTCAAAGACTTACCTCTTATTTATTAAGCCTTCTCCATTCTCTCCCCATATTCTGTCATCCTATTCTCTCTCTCACCATAGTTTATTTCCCTGCTAAGCTCTAAGTCATCTTTATATCACCTATGATACCTACTAAGGCTGGGCTCATCTTATTTCTACCTTTGCTCATGCTGTTCCCTTAGAAGTATCATCCTTTCCCTTTTATTTCTGCTTGTGGAATGAAAACTCATCTTTTGCCTACCAGTTATTCTCCGATCCTCCTTACCACATCATGTCCCATTTATACCTCTGCTCTGTATTTGAGCACATCCTCCTTTGTCACCAAATGTTCTGAGAAGACAGTTTAATCTCCCATTCAATTATAAGCTATTTGAAAGCAGGAGCCTTGACTTTTCATTTTTACCAATCTCCAAAGTGTAAAGTTCTGTTCTCTATTCATGGCTGTCATTCAATAAAATATTTATAGGTTTGAATTTAATTGAGTTGAATATAAGCCCTAGGAAAGCTGTACTTTTTGTGGATCCTGTGTCCAACGTAAGTAGTTACAGAATGTTGATCACACTAAAACAATACAGATAATTTTGTTTGTTAGTGAAATATATTTTCACATGTACAGAACTGACATATAACATGGGTGGTTTGCCTTGTTATCATGTTGTTGCTGAAAGTCTTGCTATGAAATATATTTTCACATGTACAGAACTGACATATAACATGGGTGGTTTGCCTTGTTATCATGTTGTTGCTGAAAGTCTTGCTTGCTAATGCAACAGGAAAGCTCAATATGGCAAAGCGCCAGTGTTGCCTTTTTGTGAGATAACTAAGGAGTTGAAGAAAGTCTGAAACTGAGGCTGTGCCTAGATGTGCTTGATCCTGTGCCTGGGTTCTGCCTCTTTTCTCCATTCTCTCTGTCAAGCAAAATAGCCTATAACGGGTTCTTACATTGGCCAGGCTTTTGGGATGGCCCTGAGCTAAATTGGTGGGCATTTCATTCATTTATTCTGCAAATGTTTATTGAGCTCCTACTCAGTGCCAACTGTTAAATGCTGGGGATGCAGTGATTTTATGGGTTGAATTGCATCCCAAAATATAGGTTGGAATCAGAATGGGACTGTATTTGGAGATACACTTGGTATGGAGTTAATCAAAGCGAGGTCTTTATGGTGGGCTCCCATCCAATATGACTGGTATCTTTTTAAAAAGGGGAAATTTGGACACAGAGATACATATAGAAGAAAGACAGTGTGAAGGAATAGTTAGAATATCATGTGAACATGGAGACAGCCATCTATGAGCCAAGGAGAGAGGCCTGGAACAGATCCTTCCCTCACAGCCCTCGGAAGGAACCAGCCTTGCGAACAAACACCTTATTTTCAGACTTCTAGGCCCCAGAATTATGGGATAATATATTTCTGTTGTTTAAGCCACCCAGTTTATGTGAATTTGTTGCAGCCACCCTAGCAAACTAATAATCTAAGTGGTGAACGAAATGGATAGGTTTCCTGCAGTCACAGAGCTTACAGTTCAAGGGGAGAGACAGATATTAACCAAGCAAGCAGATAATGAATATATAATTAAAAACCAAAAGAAGTGCTCTAAAGAAAAATCAAGGCCCAGTGAACACATAAAGTAAAAGAACCCAACCTAGCCCTGCACATTCAGATCTGAAGGTATTAAGGAAGTAGTGAGTTGCATTCATTTAGCGCAGATTCCTAGATGATTCTGGATAAAACCTTGCTTAGGGAAATTCCAGCAGGGAAAAGTATAAACACTGTATCCACTGGGCTGCTATGTATTTTTAATGAAGGGATGGAAATCCCATTTCTCAAGCCATTTCAGATGGCACAGGGGAAAGCACTTCTAAAGTCTATTCTAGGGAGTCTTAAGCTGGCTGGTTGATTTCATCTGGATCTTTTTTACTTCTTTCCCTTGCAGTTCCCTAGCTGCTTCTCAAATTATGACCTGACAGGTGAAGGGCTTATAATACCTCCTTTCCATAATCATGGCATGTCTTTTTTTCATAAAACTAAACATGCAGGGCTAATAATTGAAGACCCCCCACAAATCAAATAAGGTAACATTTAAAACAAAATTAAAGTGATTTAAGAATTTCCACATTCTGAAGGAGTATAATTGTGTTAAGAAGTTGAACCATGAGGTGAATTTATATTTGGCAGCGTGACAGGCTCTTTTCAAATGTAACATTACTTGGCACCCCAAAGGTTGCAGAAGCCATTCCTGTAGACAGTCTCAGAAACCATTTTGATTATCTAGTTGAAAATCACAGTCTTGATAGTTGATTCGGCTGGCATATGAGTCATCTAGCCTTTTTGAACGCAACACCCCAAATTGTGGATGCTCAGATTTCAGCTGAATTGACCTTCAGAATCTGGGAAATGTGTCAAATGGTTTTAGAAAGTCAAAAGGCTCGCTTTCATTTTCCTACACACCACCTCAGAATGGATGAAGTTTAGAGGACCGATGGTCTCTTTCCCACGTGGGCCCGTGTCACTGAGATCCAATCTGTTGGTGACATTAGATTGTCTAGACATAAGTGTCAGTCTAGATTGCCCCCAACGTCATACCGGGTAAGGGCAGCTGACTAGGAACAAGCCTCATGTTCCCTCATTCTGAAACCCGGAGATCTCAGCCTGGGCCATCAGGCAGGGAGGAGAGCCCGGATCCCAAGCCTTTAGCTTTTCTACACCCAGCGCCTCTCTGCTCTGCCACATGGGCCTGAATATGCTGCCTTCTCTCTGGCCCCTGTAGTGGCAGCCATCTTTTCCTCTCTATTACTCTGCTTCTGGGCTATCATTGACCTTGAAGGCCTGGAGCCTTGTTTTTTTGGACATGTTCCCACACGTTCTCAGATGATCTGAGCGACTCTCTTTTGCCTGTGGCTGTATTATTTCCTGCGTCCAGTAAAAGATATGTCAACATGGGGAAGCCTTTGTACTGTGATGGGCCCAACGAAGTGCCAGTCACTGATTCCAGCCAGCTCTGTCCTGTGTCCCCAGTACCTGTGTGGCCTCTGATAATTAAGGATCATAAAAGAGTGGCCCATTTGGAAAGAGAAGTTCAGGTCCTCTTGGGATCCAGGCAGCACAGTTTTGAGAATAGTTTGCTGGGTGGTGGAAGGAAGGTCATGGACTCTTTAACACTACTGATGTGCTTAAAGATGATTGTATCAGACTGCTAGTGTTTAAATGTGGTCTTGAGCCCTATATCTGTATCTTGGACAGCCATAACGGACAGCATGAAATCTGAGATTAAAAGTTTTGCTTGGCAGCAATGTCCACAATAGCCAAACTGTGGAAAGAGCCAAGATGTCCATCGACAGATGAATGGATAAAGAAGATGTGGTGTATATATACAATGGAATATTATGCAGCCATCAAAAGGAATGAGATCTTGCCATTTGCAACGACGTGGATGGAACTGGAGGGTATTATGCTGAGCGAAATAAGTCAAACAGAGAAAGACATGTATCATATGACCTCACTGATATGAGGAATTCTTAATCTCAGGAAACAAACTGAGGGTTGCTGGAGTGGGGGGTGGGGTGGGAGGGATGGGTGGCTGGGTGATAGACAATGGGGAGGGTATGTGCTATGGTGAGTGCTGTGAATTGTGCAAGACTGTTGAATCACAGATCTGTACCTCTGAAACAAATAACGCAATATATGTTAAGAAAAAAAAAAGAAGAAGAAGATAGCAGGAGGGGAAGAATGAAGGGGGGGAAATCAGAGGGGGAGACGAACCATGAGAGACGATGGACTCTGAAAAACAAACTGAGGGTTCTAGAGGGGAGGGGGTGGGAGGATGGGTTAGCCTGGTGATGGGTATTAAAGAGGGCACGTTCTGCATGGAGTGCTGGGTGTTATGCACAAACAACGAATCATGGAACACTGCATCAAAAACTAATGATGTAATGTATGGTGATTAACATAACAATAACAAAATTTAAAAAAAAATTTTGCTTGGGGCAGAGTGACAGCAAATACTAAGAATCCTTTAAATTTTCTGTAAAAGTCTGCTTGACTTGATGTGCTTGTTCTCACTCTTTCTCTCTCCTTTGCACACACTACATACACACACACACACACACACACACGGTCAGGATTAAAGGGAGGTGAGGGAGACACTTGCCCTGGGCCCAAAATTTAAAGGAGTACCAAAAAACACACACATCAAGATAAATAATATTTTAAGGCAATATTTTTAAAAATCAAAATTAATGCAAAAAAACCCCCATGATGAATAGAATATAAAAAACTGTAAATAGAGGCAGGGTTAATTTTATTGATTTTTCCTTTGCCTTAGGTTCCAAAATAGTTCAGCATGGCATGGCACTGTAACTGATCCTGTATTCATTTAAAATGTTGATATTTTGTTTATTATGTATTTTTGTATTAATTTTTATTTTAAAAATATTGCATTAAAATGATGAAGAAAAAATTATTTGTCCTGATTACTGTGGTTTTTGGAGACCCCTTCTAGTCCTGGCCCTACAGACACATGTAGACAGACAGATGTACACACACACACACACACACACACCCCTTTCTATAGTTCACAAGGAACATAATATTCTTTGCCTAAAACCTTATGCTATCCATTATTTTGTTATCTCTTTCTCATGCTCTGATGAGTTCATAGAGCAGTTCTCCTATGAAAGCAACTTTGCCAGGAAATATATATGATATTGTTTTCTTTGTCTTGATACCATATATTTTTTTTAAAGATTTATTTGTTTGAGAGAGAGAGGGGGGTGAGAGAGCACGAATTGGGAGAGGGGCAGAGGGAGAGAGAGAATGCTCAAGCAAACTTCCCACTGAGTGTGGAGCCCAACATGGGGCTCAGTCCCAGTGCCCCAAGATCATGACCTGAGCTAAAACCAGAAGTTTGACGCTTAACCGACTGAGCCACCGAGGCGCCCCTGTCTTGATACTATATTATCAAGTTATAAAGAAATAGTGCTTTGACTCTCAGGTAGAGAGATCTCTGATGATGTAAACATTTTCCAAGCTGTTCTGTCCAAAACTTTCAGAGGTCTGCACAATGGGGGTCCCTCCGGGGCCTTGAACATAACATGTCCCAAAACAAACTCAGCACTACATTGCCCCAAACCTCCATTGGAGCTAAAGCCTTCAACAGTCACACATTTACCCAAAACAGAGACCTGGAATTTACTTTTCCTGCTCTCCTTCACCATGAAAACCTTACCATTCTGCTTTTGCAGGGTCTCTTGATTTCTACCATCTTTCCTTTTCCCAACGCCACTGCTCCATTTGGGCACTCCTGTCTGCTCTCCTTGTGACAGGACTGTGCCTCTGTGCTCCCCCTCTCCACCACCCTTCTCATTGCAGCCAGAGGGTCCTCTTTAAAAGCCAGGTTGCAAGAGTCCTCTGTGCTGGTGAACTCTCCCTTTGCCATGATTATTGGAGGGGTGGTTGAGCTGTTTGTGTCTATTGGCTGTCTTCATATGCCTGGCACAGTGTAGAGCAGGGTATACAGGAAGGCTGTCTGACCACATCTCGCACACCTGTCCTCCTCCCTGCACCATGTGGCACAGCCACACACGGCCGTCACCAGCTGTAGTGGCGATGTCCTGTTCAGGGTGCTGTAGATCATAAATCACTCTGTCCTCTTGGCTTTAGTGAAAAACTCTCCACATAGTACTCCAGTGATTAGAACTGTATTTAACTTCACTGTTTCCTGAAGCTGGTCATTTCTACCTGAAACTGTTTGGTTTGGCGCAATTACAGGTTAGCTTAGGTTTTAGGGATAGGAAGAAGATCTAGTAGGAAGAGAGCAGTAAAGTATTAAGAATGCTTTGTCCAGGGGAACTTGTTGGGGCCAGGACTAGAGCTATTTTTTTTTCAGACTATAAAGGATAACCCAACCAAGAATTAAATAGAACTGAGAACACGTTTGGGGAGAGGTGGAAATTGAAGGCTAAATCTTCAGACCAGGAAGCTGGTGAGTTGCTGACCAAAAGGGTCACATGTAAGAGCATAAGGAATGGAGCCAGAAATCTAGGAAGCAAGGAGATAAACGCAAATGCAAGGACATCAAGAATGGCTTGAAAGGGGCATTGGGATGATTGCCCAGGTTGGAGAGGCCACAGGTTTTACCTACTGTTTAGGGCAGGTGCAGGCCAGCTGTATCCAAAGTCTGGGAACAAGATGTCTCAGTTATGATCCAAGACCATAGAAGTCCACTAGTTAGAGGGCCAGGAGGAGGAATATGTAGTTGGCTTGGGCTACTTATCTACTACCTGTACCCTTGGACTATCAGTTTTCTGCAGCTGTCTTCCCTGGACCCTTCCAAGATCCACTATTGATAAAATACCATTGCCTCCTAAAATGGCTCCAGAAGCTTCTCTTGGGAAGGAAGAGGGAATTTGAATGACTTGATGTACTGTGTTTAGCTTGTTGTGTTGAATGAAAGGGAAAGAGTTGGATGGAAGGGAAAGTTGGATGAAAGGGAAAGTTGAAGTTGTAATAATATGACTTTTCAACATATTTTGTTATTGTCCACATTCCAGTAGGTCAAGAATCAAATCTCATCTCCCCAAATATAACCATACATCATCTACATTTCTACATTTTGGATTGGTCTTGAAAGATAAATATGGAGGTAATGTTGATTCTAAGTACCACATTTAAGCATTTCTCTTCCAGCATTTTTTTCTTCCAGCATTTTTACAAGTCTATTTATTGCCTGGTGAATGACCCACTGATATCAGAAAGAGCAAGGGTTTCATAGCTGGACAAAGTGGACTGCACAGTGTGGCTGGTGACCTAAACTTCACTCCCCCTTTAAGGTGGGGGTAAGGAACCCGAAGTCCTGGCCCCACTCTACTGAGATGCTTAAACCATTCATATGGGAGATGTGTTCAGCCATCCTCCCCTAAAGAAATTTAAACGCTTAGTTTTTCTTGTGTGGTTGGGCAGACTCTTTAGGGGCCTGCAAGGAATTTATTTGGCAAGGGGTGGGGATCCTGCAAGGGATAGGGAAATGGCAAGACACAGAGCCAGACACTCTGTGAGAGAGGAGAAGCTGTCCATATGGTTTATAATTGCACCCCAGGACCCCACACAGCACTTAGCACACAGTAGGTGCTTAGCAAATATTTGTTGAATGAATGGATGGGAACTCTTTATCTGTCTTGTGAACCTAGGCATATTTAATCATGTAAGACTCAATTTAATCATGGATATAATAGGGACATTAACGCCTGGCTGCCTTCATTTCAGATTGTTATCAGAAATTGCTTTTTAACCATGTACAAATGTAAGTTATTATAATTAGACTTTCTCCATAAAAGCAGCATACTGCTTTATGAAGATCATAAAAATGCAGCAGATGTAAAAAGGGAAAAATTGTCCAAGAATAGGACAGTAAAGCCTTGATTTACCAGAATGCTCAGAGAATTAAGTGTTCCAATTAACTGAATTACTGTTCAAGTAGGAGTTAAACAGAAAGACCTTTGTTTCAACTCACAATGAATCTATATAATTCCTTGCCCTAGGAAGAACAAACTGATGAAAGTATTCCATTAACAATTAATACTGCTGCATCTTTTGGTCATTGTTCTGAACATCATTGCTTCTGTAGTGATAAAAGTTACTGATTTCAGGACATAGCTGAGATGTGGTTCTGTTATCCTTTGGGCAGGTGTGGGGTGACACATTATAGGAATTAGAAACACAAAGTGTTGAGGAAGATGGAACTAGGTAAGGCAGAATATTCTCACTGGGAAGTAGCTCCTATACAATATTAAGTCATCCCATACTCAAAGTCCAAAGAACATCATTGCTATTTTATTTTGGTTTTGGTCAGCAAACATTTATTGTGTGCCTTACACATGTGAGGCATTGGGCTGGGTTCTGTACCCTACATGGTCATGACCTTATCAGGGGGACAAATCAACATCACATATTATGGTTACTGACATGACAAAGATGATCACAGGATGCCGGGTGGGCAGAGAGGTAAGGTTGCTCGGCTGGTCTTTTGGCAGGGAAGAGGAGACAGACCTGTCAGGTATGTTACATCTTTCAGTTGCTGAATGATACTCAGGTGACCCAGGACAACGTGGCTCTAGGTGATTGGCTAGATTCGAGAGTAAAGGCCTATTAAGTTTAGAGCCACTTGCTCTGGGGTTTGGAGGAGAACTATGGGCCCCAAGAGGTAGCAGAGTTGTGGGCAGGGAAGCAAGGCACACAACATTCTCTAGATTTGGCTAGGGGCACGGTGACCAGATTTGGCCAAGTATGTGGGCCCTGGGCACATCAGATGCTGTGACCCCTTAACTCTACGCAACATCACGTTCATTTGTTCAATCGTTCATCTGGTGGTTTAAATCTTTGTATATCTGTTGTCTTACCTGTGATTTGGAGATAATAATATGATAAGCACATACGTTGTCTGACACATAGCAGATACCCAGTGGTAGCTGGGTACCAACCAGGTTCCATTTTTACCTTCAGATCTTTTCCTTTTTCTCTTCTGGCAGCTCCCCTTCCTCTTCTTCTAATCCTAAAAGGAAGATTTCTTATTACCTATGGGCAGAGTGTCTTTCCTTTTGAAGCATCACTATGTGGTACATTTTCTCCTCCTCATATTAGAAACTGGAGAGGAAAAAGGGAAGAAGAGAGCGAGTGATTGTGAGATATGTCTGTGACATGCTTTTATTAATAAGAATAAGAGACCTTAACTGGATTTAAAAAAAGCATCTTAGAAAGGAAGTAGATGCTTGAATCTAACATGTTCTTAATTAACTTTATTAGGGAAAGTGTTTTGAAAGAGATTCCCCAAATTGAGAGAAGTTTTAAAATATATACACATATTTTAAGTTAAGTTGACACCATACCAATGTCAAAGTAAAGAGGAACACTTCTGTTCTCATAGGCAATTCTAATAGACATTTCTTGTTTCTTAGCTTCTAATATCCAACCCCCCCGACCTTCCTACTGTCATCCCAACCTTCCAATCTTTGGAGGAATGCCCTTTTGAATGTGAGTTAACATGAGAGTGATTCTAAGACCATGCCTCACATTATGGAATCTGGGAGTCCAGATTCTCCCTCTCCACTGCCTGTTGTTATGTTCAAGGGCCAAGAATGCAACCTAAAGGCCAAGCATGTGATCTTAGGGCCAGGCAGATGACTTAAGCTTGACCAATCAGGAATTATTTCTGGGACTTCGACTATTCAATAAATAACACAATAGAGAAGAAAATACTTCAAAGGCAGTTTCATTGCTGAGCCAGGAGAGGTGTCTGGTGTTTGGTGATCCTGGTCACATGGCTTTTACCACCTGGTCCTTTAGGGATTAGGAACCTCATTGGTTCCTGCCATTGTCCAACCCTAGTCATTCAGCATCCCTTTGGTCTTAAGAGGTCTCCCAGTTTCTTTCCAAAGTGTGTCATTTCTGCTTAAGTTAGTATGAGTTGGACTGCTATGCCATTACTGTTTAGGTATTACATTGGTGATAAGGAAAAATCAGGTGGAAAGTTTAATCTTTCTTTCAGATCTCTCTTAAAACAACAGTTCTTAAATTCTCCTGGATTGCATCAACTCAGTGATTTGGTTGAAGAAGGTGACGAGGTGATCCAGTTTCAGGATGTGAGTCAGTGAGAATGTTGGTTACAGAGACCTCTGGAATCCAGAGCCTTCTATGTTTTATTTATTATACATCTGAAATTCTCAATCTCTAAGGAGATAAAAGTTTGGGGTAATTAGTGTGAATCTTTGCATTGGCTTTATTGACCTTTTAATTATTTCATTTTCCTTTTGCTAAATAAGGTCTAAATAGAGCTTATTTTTTTAATATTTATTTATTAGAGAGAGAGAGCGAGAGAGAGCATGAGAGGGGAGAGGGGAAAGGGAGAAGCAGACTCCCCACCAAACAGGGAACCCGATGTGGGACTTGATCCCGGGACTCTGGGATCATGACCTGAGCCGAAGGCAGTCGCTTAACCACTGAGCCACCCAGGTGCCCTAAATACAGCTTATTTAAGTAAATATTTTAAAAATAACTGTAAAGTGCCCAAGATACTGAAGTTCACAAAATGATATGAATTGGTCCACAGATGGAGGTTATTATGAACATGCATTTATGTTGTATGAATCAGTCCATTGCAGAGAGGATAGTAGGAGGAAGAAGTCTCGGCAAAGGAAGAAACATTGGTCAGCATTTGCTCTCTTACGGAATTTGGCTGCCTTCTCTTCCTAGCCCTGTCACTCTGGGATTGTGTTGTTTCTGAGAATAAAATATAGCAATGTGTTAAGTGAGATGGCAGTGGGATAGTTCCCAATCACAATTCTTGGCGTTTTGTTTTTTTTTTTAAGATTTATTTTTCTTTTCTTTAATCTTTTTTTTCTTTTCTTTTCTTTCTTTTTTTTTTTTTTTTTGAGAGAAAGAGCCTGCGTGCAAGCAGGGAAGGGAGAGGGGCAGAGGGAGAGGGAGAGAGAGAATCCTAAGCAGGCTCCATGCCCAGGGCTTGATCTCACGACGCTGAGATCATGACCTGAGCTGAAATCAAGAGTCAATGCCCAAATGACTGAGCCACCCAGGCACCCCTGTTTTTTTTTTTAATTAAAATATTTTTAAAAATTCCTTTTTTGTATTTGAGTAGAGTTGACACAAATCAGGTGTACAGCATAGTGATTCAACATCTCTATACCTTATGCTCTGCTCACCAAAAGTGTGGCTACCATCTGTCACCATACAATGCTATTACATTTTCTGACTATATTTCCTATGCTGTGACTTCTATTCCTGTGACTTATTCATTCCATAACTGGAAGCCTGTATCTCTCACTTCCTTTCACTCATTTTGCCCATCCCCTCACCATCTTCCCTCTAACAACCTTCAGTTTGTTTGTTCTCTGTATTTATAGGTCTGATTCTGTTTTTTGTTTGTTTATTCATTTATTTTGTTTTTTTTAGATTCCAAATATGAGTGAAATCATATGGTATTGTCTTTCTCAGTCTGACTTACTTCACTTAGCATAATACCCTCTAGGTCTAGCTGTGTGTTTGCAAATGGCAAGATCTCATCCTTTTTATGGCTGTGTAATATTCCATTATATATTATTTTATTTATATAATATTATCACATCTTCTTTATTCATTCATCTATCAGTGGACACTTAGTTGCTTCCGTATCTTGATTGTTGTAAATAATGCTGCAATAAACATAAGGGTGCATGTATTCTTTTGAATTAGTGTTTTTGGTTTTTTGGGTTTTTTTTTTTTTAAAGATTTTATTTACTTATTAGAGAGAGAGAGAGACAGCGAGAGAGGGAACATAAGCAGGGGGAGTAGGAGAGGGAGAAGCAGGCTTCCCGCAGAGCAGGGAGCTGGATGCGGGGCTTGATCTCAGGACTCTGGGATCATGACCTGAGCCGAAGGCAGACGCTCAATAACTGAGCCACCCATGCGCCCCGTGTTTTTGTTTTTTAATCACAATTCTTTTGAGGTCTCTTTGGCTGAATGAGGTCTGGGATCAGAAGGAAAAAATAATTATAATTAAGGTGAATGAATGAATAATCATTCAACATATATAAATTCAGCAGGGAATTACTGAAGCCCTCCTCTGGGCCAGACACTGTGCCAAGCCAGAGGGTATGGAGATGAAATTTGTATACTCAGAGAGCTTAGAATCTCCTGTAACTTGCAAGTGTGGAAGAAGTAAATATATTTCACATAAATCACTTCAGAGGCTTGCAGGGCTTAAGGTGCAGAAATCGTTTTCCCCGTCCAGACCTGGCATGCCCTTCAACTCTGACCACAACTGTTTGTCTACCACCCACTGATCCTGTGGGGTTTGCCAGTGAATTTGTGTACAAAAGAGACAAGAGGATGGGAGGAAGACAGAGTGAGAAGATAATTGCAGAGCAGAATAGAACGAACTTTAAAAATGAGAAAAAGGAAGAACAGAATAAAAGGCCATTTCAAAATTCTAATCAGTGTATTGGTGCCATCTTGGTGCTATTTTATCATTTGTGGCAAAATGACTGGAGTACTTAACCATGTGCCAGTTTAAGGTTTAACCTTTAAAGTTTAAAGTTAAAAAACTTTAAGTTTAAGGCCCTTTGTGGGAAAGACTTACTTATTTTAGGAATATCTTCTTCCTAATTTAAAATGCCCCCTCTTTTATGAGAGCATGTACTCATTTGACAATTCTGAGAATCCCCCAGGATACATTTCTTTGTCTGCAAAATCTGGAAGTCAGGAACCACTGAGAAATTTGAGCACAGTTCCCACCACATGAGATCTTCTATAGACAGAGGCATTTCTCAGAGTGAAATTTCTCAGGAAATGACCCTGCCTTCTTTATGCAGAAAATGAAGAGGAAATGGTCAATGGGATTCTGGAGGCAAAGCTTCCCTCACATTCTGCAGGTAGAATACACTGGGCCCATCAGAGGTTTGCGTTTGAGAAGCTGGCCTGAAGGCAAGGGGTCAGACCAGTGTCCCCAGGGCTGACAGGAAGGGTGGGACACAGGAACAGGTGAGTCGAGATGTGTCATACTGGAGTTACAATGAACTTCTGTCTTCCTCAACAACGGTATTCACCATCCAGCTGCTGCAATACGAGGAAATCCCTCCCACAGCTTTTTCTAAAGGGCCTTAATATCCTTTTTATGTCTTCTTCATCTAAATCATCTAAATCAAGGAAGACTCCTGAAACTAGAAACCTCTCCTAATGTGAAGCTAGAAGCCACTCCCAATCGCAAGGCTCTAAAACCGAGAGCTTTTACCTCAGGACTTGCTCCTGGAGTCTGCAGAAGTGAACTGTGCTTTTCTTTGGGCATTGACAAAGGCGTTGAAGAACATGTCAATCTACCTGTGGGAGTAGATTCTCTGTGCTTCTCTCCTTACAGCTTCTCTCCTTGCCCTCTTCTTTCTCTATACGTTCACCTCAGCTGTAGGCTAAAAGGATACCATTGCTTTTCTCCATAGGACTAAACTACTATTTTGTGAATAGTATTAATCAGTGTCATGGGCTGAACTGTGTCCCCACAACCAAATTCAAATGTTGAATCCCTAACCCCCAAATGTGACTGTATTTGGAAATAGGGCCTCTAAGGAAGTAATTTCAATTAAGTGAGGTCATAAAGGCAAGGCCCTGTTCTGACAGGATTTGTGTCATTATAGGAAGAGACATCAGAAAACTTACCCTCTCTTTCTCTCTCCCTGCCTGCCGTGTGAGGCCCCATCAAGAGGGCAGCCATCTCTAAGACAGGAAGAGAGCCCTCACCAGAAACTGAATGAGCTGGCATCTTGATCTTGGACTTCCAGCCTCCAGAACTGTGAGAAATTAATGTGTGTTACTTAAGCCACCAGTCCGTGCTAGTTTGTACCAGCCAGAGTAGACTACTAGAATCAGTAATTATTATATAAATCGACCGTTGTTTCTTAAGAATGAAATGTTTAGCCAGAGGAAGTGATGAAAGTCTTTTTGGGCACCACATTGTCATTTAGGAGACAGGTACTAACATGATTTGAATCTCTACCTATTTGCTAGGCATGTGCTAATCGTTTTCTGTGCACCAGATAAGAAGCTGTGGGTTAGAGGGGTTATATAATTTGCCCAAGGACACGGAGCTAGTAAGTCGAAGGCGCCAGCGGTTTATTACAGGTTTGCTGGGCTCAGAAGCCAGGCTGTACCTGTTTGCTTTGCGTTCTGCAGAGCCGACCTCAGGCTGTGGTCTCACCTTTGCCATTCAACACTGCACTTGTGCTGTAGAGATTAAAACCGCTTGAGAAACTGGGGAAGGTTCTTTGGGAGATTTATCAAGATCCATTGTTTATACAATCCCAATTTTGCAAGGATATAGAAAGAACAAAAGAAAATATGTATGGTGTATGTTGCATTATAAAAGCCTGGAAGAATGACATCGAATGGTAATGGTAATGGGTTTTTGGTTGGTGGGTTGGGTTTTTTTTCTGAATAGTAAGAAAATGACTAACCTTATTTTGCTTTCATACCTTTTTGGAAGCTTTTATTTTTCACTCAAAGCTTTTATAATCAGAAAAACCATTTTTAACAATGTAAAGCAAGACACAGTCTCCTCCTCCTCTGACATTGTGTGCTCTGCCACGGCGGAGGGTGCCCAACAGCTCCTTGTCTGAAAGCCTGGGCACCAAGGTGGGGGCTGGGGAGAAGCACCGAAAGACGGAAATGGCAGAAGCTGACCCCAGATAATCCCATTACAGAGAAATGGGATTTTCAGTAGTGTCTGCTCATAGAATTAAGAATGCTGACACTGGTTCAGTTCCAAACCTAACTGGGAAAACATGAAAATGGTTACCATCTGGAGCCGTCTGGTGCCAGGCAGCAAGGTGCGGAGGCGGTCTGCAGCCAGGGTGCCCACGGAAGGGACTCCAACACAGGCGTTGCTTTCTTGGTGCCCCTGCCTTCCTCTGTACGGAGAGGCAGGAGAAGGAATTATACCTCTCTTCGACCTTTGGATGACCCAGTGACTCAAGCAGGGTGGCCACGGTTAAAGTGACATTTCCAAATAATGGAGTGTTCTGTAGAAGCCAGGCTATATCTTTGCAGATCTGTCTTTATCGAATAGGAAAGAACTGGAAAGCAGATTCTCTGCTTATGTTCTAGAGCGTGTGGCCTACATGGGTGGTATCCATAGTTATCTTGGCAATAATCAATTCTTGTTCCCCTCTTACATCTTCTCGAGTACCACTTTTGGCAAAAGAGCACAGGAGAAATATTCTATGCTGAGGACAGGGAAATAGTAGGGTTCCTGTCCCCTGCTCTCCCCTCAGTTTACTAAGGAAAAGTTGTTAATAGTACAGAGCTAGGATTTCTTTAGGGGGAAATCATGGTGAATGAAAGCTTCTTATAAGTGCTAGAATGTTCTGGAGGGGATCCTGCTGAGTAGAAAGTAAAAGGGCTATTGTGTTTTCTCTAGGAAGACTTTGGAGGCAGGCGGTGACCTGAACACAGCGGTACTTCTAGAAGGATTTGCAGCTTTTCCAAAGCAGGGCTCTTGTTTGGGTAACTATTTGTGGAGGAGTGTTGTGAAGGAGTGAAATACTTTGTAAGGGTCTAAGGGACATGAATTCATCCACATTTGCTATTAATTTTTATAACTCTTCAAAGGCAGGGATCCTATCCTACTTACCTATTTGCTCCTTCAGCAACCATTACTGAGCATCTGTTATGTGAATAGCTCTGTGCTACATACTGAAGATATACATGTATGAATATATTATACATATGTTCTTCATATATACTATGTATGTATATAGTAGGGGCTGTGTGGGAATTTGTGAGAACATATGAGATAGACTTAATCTCAGGTCAGGCAAGGCTTCCCTAAGGAGGAGTCATTTAAACTGAAAGTACAAGAACGATAAGAGGAGCTGCCATTTATTGAGTATTTGCTTTGCACCAGATGATGTGTTAAGTGCTTTACATAAGTTATCTCATTTAATCCTTTAAGGTAGGGACAATTATTATGTTCATTTCATAGATAAGGAAACTGAAGCCTGGAGAATAAATTACTCAAAATTGCACACCTAGCAGGTATTAGGATATGGATGTATCTTTTGGGAAAGTTATGTTTATGTTTATTTATATATGCATATATGTATGTATAATTGTGCACTAGTTTCTCCAGCACTCTGACTCTGGAGCCTTGGCTTTTCACCTTAATACCCAGTTGCTCGTTACTGTGCAGGATGACTAGGAATAGGAAGAGCCTATCTTTCTAGGCAGAGGCACAGCTTCGCACACTGTGAAACGTACAATAACTATGGACATGAACGACTCCAGTAAAGTTCACATCTTATTCTGAAAAGAACTTGCAACAAAAGGATTGATCTCTTTCACAAATGGTCTTAGTTTGAGCTCCTACAGAAGCAGATACTATGACAAGGACTTCAACAAAGGTGATCCCAGGAAACACTGGTGGGAGAGTGGGGAAGTGAGACAGGGAAGAAGAGAAAGCCAAGGTAAGGGCTCATTGTCAAGCAAGTTCCCACTGTGGGAAACCGAAGTTTAGTTCTGCTGTGGATTTCTGGGAGCCAGAATAGAGCACATCCTGGGGTAGGATGTTCTCCCCCTGAGAGGTAAGGGAGCTGAGGTATTTTTATATCAACACCCATTGGTCTGTTCGGGGGAGCTCTTCATGGGTGACGTGAATTCCCTTGTGTTTTTGACGTACCAAGTAGCAGCAAAGGCCTTCCAGCAGACAAACACAGGTGCATTTCCCTGAGAGACTGCAATTTGGTCCAGAGGCACTGAGCTAAGAGGGGCACAGAGTCATGGGGAGAGTCCAGAGAACATCTGCCTCGGGTGATTGGAAGGAATCATTTTCTAAGATTCCCAGTTCCAACGCTGCATGTGGAGAGAGGCAGGGCCTTATTTCCCAGAAATACCAACCCCCTAAACTAGACATACTGTCCTGTGGGAGTCCTTAGTCTCCCAGTTCAAACCCAGATTCAATCAAAATCCCTGCAACAGTGAGTGACTAAGTCAATTCTTTTGTGTTTTTCTTTCTCCTATTCCATATTATCAAGTTGTATTTGTTGAGATTTGCACAGTGCCTCTATTTCAGGTGAAATATTACAGAGAAATAGGTAACCATGTTGGGTGGTTGGGAGGTGAGCTAGAAAAACATAGATAAGGAGAGGAAACCTGTATGTGAAGGTCACCTCAGATGCTTCCAAATCCTGTGATATGGATTTGGCATGGATAATTAGAAAACAATCTTTCCTTCTTTCTTTTTTTCTGAGGGGGAGGGTGTGGGCCACTGGAAGGGGTACGGTTTGAAGCCGAGCATCTTCCTGCATATCTCAAGTCTGGTGGGAGGAGAATCTCTCGTTTCTATGTACCTTTTGGAAGCATTTATGTGGCCTTCATAAAATTGAATGTGAAAGCGGGTCCTCTTTGTATGGAAAATTGTTACCAAATCCCCCTGAAGGAGGACCCAAAAGTGATGGGATTGGGGATGGAGGGAAATGGATCTCTTTGCTACTCACACTGGTCTCTTTCTCAGGGAAATAGGTCTGAAATTAATTGGGGAAGGAGGAAGGGAAATGTTTTCTTTACCAATCCAAGAACCCTCAACATCCATAGAGAGGAGGTCATTTTAGAAGCCTCAAAGGAATTTCTGGAAGAAGAGCTTTAACCACATCTCCATAATCCCTGTTAAAGATAAAATGAAATAAACTCCACATTTTCGGAAGTAGTAACAGAAGTGAGCAGCTTCAGAGGGTGGTTCTCAAAACGGGGCAAGGAATTCCTGGGAGGTGTTGAAAGTTTAAGTTGTGTGAACGTCACTGTGTTGCCTAGTGAAGGTAGACGAAACACCCTTGCAGGGGAGTGGTGGGAAGGGGTGGCAGATAGGGCACAGAGAAAAGGTGGTGGGGAAACAGAGGATTATGGGAGCCCTCTGGAAGAACTGGGGAATAAAAAAACTGGAGATATGCTGCTCTCACCTGGTAAGAGAAGGTGTCCACGACTGTCATGATTATGTAAATACGTGTTTAACAATAGTTATAAAGTGTATTCATAGGAAATTTGAGGTACGGTCAGGTCAACAGATCAGGAGGAAAATTGCCATTGAAAAGACAGTTTCTTCCCATTCCCCAGAGGAAGGGGTTTGCCACATCGGGGGTGGAAAGGGCAGGGGAGCATTTGGAGAAGAACCGGGGTCAGTTGGAAGGCAGAGGGGAGAGAGAACTGCAGACAAGAGACTTTATTGTGGTTTCTGTGGGAAGGAACAAGCAAGACAGGGGAAGCAGGCTTAAGATTTGCCAGATTGAATAATTTCAGTGGACTCAAGGGCATAGGAGCTGTCCCTAGTTGTCTGGTCCCTGGCCCTGAGGTGATTAGATGGATCATGGTCTGGAGTGTGAGAGCGCTGATAAAGGGGGTGGTTGGAGTGTGGGCTCTAGAATGGTTGGTGTGCATTTGAAAAGTGTGCTCATGGGTGAGTTGTTTCTATCTAAGAATTAGCTAACCCTGGGATGGGCAGTCTCTCCAGGGTCAGTAAGGCCCCAGATGTCAAAGCATCAGAATACAGAAAACAAAAGACATGGTTAATACAACAAACCAGCTGGGAGTGGGGAGCACCATTTTTCTTCTTTTTCTTTTTAAGCCTTTCATAAGAGGTTAAACTACTTTACATTTTAAGTCATGGCCCCTAATGGCCACATAGACCAGCTCTAGTGTATCTACTCATGAAGGGAAGTGGTTATGTTTGTCCCAGGCCTCATTTAGAAAGGAATTTGAAATCCTTCTCTGTAGAAGGCCTCATATGCATAAGTACAAAACCTTATTCATTAATGATAAACTTCAATGGAAACTTTTAATCATGTTTTTAAGGGCTACTGTTTCAAAGTAATTCAGTAGAACCAAAGCCTTCATTATTTGAGACATGTTTGTATGCAAAGTCTGTTGATACCACACTTTGAAAGAGAATTAATGATGAGCTTGGGTGAGTTGGGTATTCAAAAAGATGTCAGGGTGAGTCCCCCATTGGAAATACAGAATACAGTGTGGTATTAAATGGGGTTCCTGTTCCAGCCCTACCCGCTGCAGCTCTGAACTCTGGTTCCCCTTCTCTTTTTCTCTCTTGGATTGCCCTGCCAATAGGAAACCAGTCCGAAAATTACACATAACACTATATGTCACTATATAGCATTATTGTTGCTTCCATTTGCATATTAATTTTCTAGAATCAGAGGGCAGTGCAACTGCATACATAACACCAGGGAGTGTATGAAGAAGGGGTGGGTGGTGTACTACAGCACATAGATTCCTGTGTTTGACCTTAAAAAAAAAAAAAGCAATGAATACAAAATGTTTTTAAATAGGAGGAGGTGTAAACCTCAATAGACTTTGGTTCTTCAGCTTGTTAGGACAGTTTGGTCTCGGAATCACCGAGTGAACTTTCAGGGAGAGCTGAGATCTTGGAAGCGGGAGCACGTGCATGTCAAAGCCAGTGTTGGCCCTAGGACCTCAGGGTATCCTGGTGTGGTGCGGCGCCCAGAAAACATAGCCAACAGTTCACTTGTGGTCCAAAAGTCTAATGCTCGCATTGGAAAAGTCCTCTCAGGTCACCTAGTGCAAAGCAGCCCTCTTCAACTCCAGGCCCTTGGACTCTGCTCCTCCCACCCAGTTTAGCCTCTGTCTGAGGGCTGCTAATAAGGAGACTCTCCGGAGACTCTCAGTAGACTGTGCCTCATGGGGACAGTTGGACTCTACTCCCCCATATTGGCTCTGCACCACCATCGCTGGACTTGCCACGGGTTCCCACTACTTGTCAACAGTACTTCTATAAGCACAGAGTCAACTCTGGTGTGATGTGGTGAGAGGGACAAGGCATGCCATTTGCAGAAGGAAATATTCTCATCGTCACTTGTCCAAAGGCAGACATCGTGGGGTGAGTAGAAGGACAACAGTAAGAAGTGCCATTCCGCTCTGGCTAGGCCTTTTCTTTTTTTTTTTTTTAAGATTTTATTTATTTATTTGACAGAGAGAGACACAGCGAGAGAGGGAACACAAGCAGGGGGAGTGGGAGAGGGAGAAGCAGGCTTGCCGCTGAGCAGAGAGCCCAATGCGGGGCTCGATCCCAGGACCCTGGGATCATGACCTGAGCTGAAGGCAGACGCTTAACGACTAAGCCACCCAGGTGCCCCTGGCTAGGCCTTTTTGGCCAGCCTGAGTGACCCCAGTATCCTCAGACCCCAGAAATACAGGCCCTAATCACCTCCAGGTGTTCACGGTGTCATGAAGGGAACATGGGGTTGCTAAAATTTTAATTTTGCCATATGAGAATTAAAAAGAAATCATTTTCTACTCCTTCCATCATTTCACAATAAAAGGGCATTATAACACCCCAAAATATGAATACAGTGTCCTAAATTTTCTCATGTACTCGCTGTCTGGAGAAAATGTTGGCACAGATGCTAGGCTAGGTAGAAGTAATTGACTCCTGTTTATTGAGTGTTTAGCCAGGTGTCAGACTCTTCTAAGCCCTTACATATATTTCATGTTTTCCTTTTTAAGGTTTTTTAATGGCTCCAAATGGTCTCTTGCAGTGCTGGCAAATTATCATTTCTGTCACCCTGAATTCCCTGATAAGGCATTGCCTAGGGCATTGTGTAGATAGGGATCCTAAAATTAACCAAGGCCCAGCTGGAAAGAGTGCTTGATTGATTAACAATGCCTGATTTGGGAATATGTGTGGGGTGGATGGATAGGAAGGGTGGGTATTTTTCACCCCACAGCCCTGCAAAACAGTTTTCAAAGTCCTCCATGGGCAACTGAACTGCTTTACAGTCCTTGGGATACCTTTTCAGACTTGCTTCCTGCCCCCTTTCTTTAAATTCAGTGCCCTTGCTTCTCTAACTATAATATGCACACAAATCTCCAAGGAATCTTGTTAAAATGCAGATTTTTACAGTAGGTCTGAGTTGGGGTCTGAGATTTCACATTTCTGTCAAGCTCCCAGATGTTGCTGGTCCAGCGACCACACTCTGAGTAGCCAGGCCACTTACCATTCATTCCTGAAACCTCCTGTGTGTTTTTCATGTACCTTTTACTGGTCAGTTAATAAGGGTTACCATTCGTTATTTACTAGGTGGGAAGCGTTGTGCTACGTTTTTTACAGAAATCATCTTATTTAATCTTGACAACAAACCTCTTAGATAGGTAATAGTATTATCATCCCATTTTACAAATGACTAAAACCAGACTCAGAGGTTAAGTAAGTTCCTGAAGTTTAGAGGCCAGCAAGGGTCTTGAACTCCAGCCTGCAGGACCACAAAACATATAGTCTAACTCCTTGTTCTTCAGCCTGGGGATTAGCAGTATTAGTATCTCCCGAGAGCTTGTTAGAAAAGCAAAGTATCGGGCCGCCCCAGATCCACTGAATCAGAATCTGCATTTTATCTAGATCCCAGGTAATTTGTGTGCACCTTAGAGTATGGGAAGTGCTACTTTTCATATTTTGTCATGCATCTCTTCCAAAATACAGAGTCTTGAATCACAATTTTTACCACACCGTTTCAATCAAGGATTTTTTTTTTAATATTTTGCAGTTTTGATCCCACAAATTTGACCCAAAGGACATTTTTACTAGGTTGCTGGGAAAATTTTTGTCTCAGCAGAAATAATCAACACAAAATAAAACTGACAATGCCTAAAGATGCAAGTGGTAAAACTCAAATATACATGAAAACCTGCTTAGAGGGTTATATGTTGGTCATATTGGATACTGCGGGAATTGGCTCAGTAAAAAAATTACACTTGGTAGAAATAATCAACATGAAATAAAACTGTCAACAGCTAAAATTGCACATGGCAAGATACAGATTTAAAAAAACTGAAAGAAGAATCAAGTCTTCTTAAAAAATAAATTAAATCTCAAAATTGGACCCAGAAACACTGAACTTGTTAGAAATAGTGGCTTCAAAAAGAAGGCTCACAAAAGCAGAGATTATTACTCTGAAATTATTTCTAGACAACTATGAAACCCTGATTAATGATTCAGTATTAAGTTCCATGAATGCAGGAATTAATATGTCTTATTTACTACATATTCCCATCATCTAGAACATTGCCCAGCATATAATAGTATCTCAGTTAAAAATATGTTGCACAAAATCTTAAAATTTACAAGGAATATAATCTGATAAAAAAAATTCAGTAGGAGAAACATGAAAATGGGAATAATATTGAAAAAGGTGTAAATGTGTGGTATAGAATTTGATCAAAGAAGGAAAGTGATTTAATGGCACTTGATCCAGAGAATGCTTTGCCTCTGAGAAAGTTTTCGTGAGAAGATGATTAATCAGTGTTAGCAAAATTTGGATAAGAAATTCATAAACACGAGTCAAAATAGGCTAGAAGAGTGAGATCATACCATCCACCTGTTCAAATGATGCAGTGAAAAATACGGAGCCTAGCAGCTGCACAAAGACCATCTGTATTCCTTCCTTCTGGCAGCAAATCCTAAGTATCCTTCGATGCCTAGCTGAAATTTAACATCTTCCATTTGGCCTTTGCTGATTCAAAGTAGGACATTTTGTCCCCATTGTTTTCATCCCTACCATTTTGACCCACGGATGTGCTGATTATACCATGGAACCCATTGAAATTCATCAAAGTCGTCAGCAGACTTTGGAAAATAATGAATGTATTTTCAGATTAGAGCAACCTTGCAATATCTGAGAAGAATTACTTACAATTTTATTATAGTTTAGCCAAGAAATAAATGCAAACTATCAGACTGTTATTCAATTCATAATATATATTACTAAAGAAAATATATAAAATATAAAGTGTTATATGATTAACTGCCTGAAAAGTCACCTCTTGTTTATAATATTGAAAACTACAGAAGTTCACCAAAAATAAAGAACTTGTAGAAATATTCAATATAAAGTAAAATGTTCATGGTTGAACTGTACATGGTAACATTCAAATTGATGGAAGAATGAAACTTCTTTCAAAATTTAGATCTGAATATTTAAACACAGGAAATTGGACTTAATGAAAATAATCACAGGATGAAGTTTACAGTGGGATTCAGTACATATGCTTTTAAGTACGCTCCATAAAGACATAAACTAAATATGAAAGAGTTATATTCTAAAATGTTCATTAAAATTGTTTATAACAGAGAAAAATTAGCAAATACTGCTAAATATGGAGTACTTGGGGAATGTTAAGGAAACTGCATCACCTTCACTTGATGGTCAATGACTGTTGCCCAGAGCAGCATCTCCATATTTATATCTGATTTTTATTTGTATGGAAATGGAAATATTTTCCCCATTCTCCTTAACACTTCTGCAAGCTGGCATCTTTGTGGGGGATTGTGTGAGGGCCTTGGTAATGCAGAGGCTACTGCTACTGCTGTTCACCCCGAGGATGCCAAACACCAAAGTGATGTCTAGGGCTTGAGGTGGGGCAGTACTGAAGGATCAAAGTGTAATCTTGGCAATTGCCTAGCATCCTGGGATCTAGAGGTTGAGGACGGAGGAGCAAGACTAAGCAATATAAAATACACTCCACAACCTCAAGTAAAAACCGAACATCCTGTCTTTCTTGATCCACTCATTCAATCATTCAGCAAATACTTATGGAGCAACTACTTTGCACCAAGCATTGTTCCAGACAATGTACTAGATTTAGAATACCAAATCTAGAGATTGAACTGTGAACAGAAGAGACAAAAAATGTCTGCCCTTATGGAGCCTACATTCTGGTAATGAGAGACTGTCCTAAAACAAAGGAGTAAATTATACAGTATATTAGCAGTTGAGATGTGATATGGAAAAAACAAAGCAGAGAAGGGGCATAGGAAGTGCTGGGGAGTGGGGCTGTAATTTTAAGTTGGGTGGTAAGAGGGGGGTCTGATGAGGAGATGGCATTTGAGCAGACTTGAGGGAGGTCGACGGGCCATGGAGGTATACGGGAGAAGACGTTCAGGCATAGGAAGGAACTTCCCTCTGGTATTCTCTAGCTGTAGACGTCATCTCTGGCTCGGTCTTTGGTGTTAATAATTCAAACCTTGCAGATGGACTCTAGGCTAATGAATTTTTGGAATTTTGGAGAAGGAACCCTGAGAGCACAGAAATATCTTAACACTTGTTAGAAATTATTTCAAGCCTGTGGCTTTTCAACTGGGCTAGGAGATTTTGAGGCCCCACACACCCAATCTCAGCCATTAGAGTTTATGTTAGTGTTTCCAAAATGTGTTCTTCAAACTAAGCAGATAATTGCTTGGTGAAAAAGGGTCTCATTCTTGAACAAATTTGGGAAACACAATGTACTCTCTTCCCAATTTGAAAAGCCCCTCAATAAAGAAACCTGTTGACTTTGGTTTAACCCTGAGCTTCCCTAACTTATTCTCATGCCATGGCTATTAATATCCCATGAACAGATGCTAAGCAGAGCACCCTGGCCCACACAATAGTGTTCCGGCTGGTTGCACACTGTCTGGTAATTGTTCTTTCCCTTCTCCAAATGTCCGTGTTGTTGAATTGTAAGGCAGGCCTAGGTGATAAAATTCTCTTGCATAACCACTTGGTCCTGGACACAGAGGACAAACAACAGAAAATCTTTCTGGATGAGATTGACTTGTTGGCTTACTATTGCTTTAGAAGGAGTCATTGGCGTTTGGAAATGTGGCCCTATGAAAGAGGTCAGTCAGAGTCTTCTTGAAGATGAAGTCTTAAAGGCTTCAACGGAAACAACATATCACAATGCACTGAATACAGAAGCAGGGAGAATCTAGCTATCTTTATTGAACCAGACATTAAATTTGTAAATATGTAAAACAATGCCACTATTTTCTCTCTTTATTTTTTGGTTTTTCATAAAAATATGTTACCTATGCTAACATGTAATTATTATTTTAAAACTAGGTAACTAAGATTTAAACATTTTCTCAGTGTCAGTTTCTAATATGGTAAATATTGCTAGCTATAACCTACATAAACTAAAGCTCTTTGGGGTCCTCAGTAACTCTTAAGAATGTAAAGAAGTCTTGGAACCAAAAAACTTGAGAATTGCTAAAATAGGCAAGTCTTTTTTAGTTTCTAAGAAGTTGGACCACTGATTTGAGGCTTGGGAATGCAAAGCAACTGAAGACAACTCAAAAGACCCTCTCTACTCTGGGCCCATCCCTAAACAGGGCAAAAAATGATTTTGATTTTTGCCAATGAAAGTCTTTTTAGTAAGTCCCAATTATCCCTATCCTGTACTTACCTTTCCCCACACAAGAACTCTGTTTCTTTCTGTTGTCAACATAGAATTTTTGAATTGCTACAAGCTTACTGTCCAATCCCACCTGAATTTAGTTTTCTGTCTTTGGCAAAGTCTCATGCATCCCTGTGATGTTGTTCTTACCTTAAAGCTACACAAATATTTATTGAATGCCTCCCATGTACAAGGCACTTTTCTAGTGAGTGGGGAGACAATAATAATGAAGGAGATGCTCTCTTGCTCTTGTGGAGTTGACAGCCCAGTGAGAGACAAGGTAATATTTAATTGAACACTTACCCCGTGTCGGGTTCTGTGCATTTCATGTGGTACCTCCGTTTAATGATCATGACAATTCTCTGAGGTTTGTTACTTGTATCCTCATTTTACATGAAAGAAGATGGGCTCAGAGAAGTTAAGAAATTTGCCCAGTCCCAGTAGTGGACACTCTTTGTAGCCCCACCAAATCCTCTCCAGCCATTTCTGCTAGGGCTGGGCATCCATCCCTCCTTTTGGTGTGTCTTGCTGCTAATGGCATGTAGCAGCAGAATTCTTCAGAGGATTGCCCGTGGGCTACCATAGTTGCCCAGCCAGTGCCAAGTGCCCACTAGCTGATGTCTGATGCTCAAGTACAAAAGCCCAGCTTCCTTTGCCTCTGGACAAACTCTGGGTGTAATTTACCCTTCAGACCTTTGCAGGGATCAGGTTGAGGCTGGTCTTTAAGTAAAGTTAGACCTTTGCTTAGCTGCTTCTTCTTCCCTAGTCTGCTTCTCAAACTTTTACCATTTGTTCCTAGGAGTTCTTTATTGAAAATAAATCATTTGAATTTGAGTCTTTGGTTCAGGGTCTGATTCTGGAAGAATCTGACTGAAGACAATTACCCACCTAGGTGGCAGGAGTTAGGATTAGAACCAAAGCCCATCTAACTTGAGCACCCGTGCTTTTAACTAGCAGGTTCGACTATGCATTTTCAGTTTGTTGGTGTAGGCAGGTGGTGAGTTGGTCCATCTAGGTGTCAATTCTATATAACCACAGTTCTTATTTTGCCACACACAAGGGTGGTTCTTTTTACCTTGAGGATATGTGTTCTTCACCTTCTTGAAAAGAATTCTGCACAGAGGAGGAAGTAACATTCAGCTAGGTTGTCATGCTTATTTAAAACCAGTCAACTGAAAACCGGTATATATAAGCACATACTAGCTTCTTCCCTCCCCCACCAAAGTAAACATAAAAGAAATATTGATAAACTCTTATTTCCTCCCACCCATGATGGCAATTTATAAAGCAAATGGAAAAATAGTAGGTTGGCAATAACATACCATGGGCTCCTTCCATAGGATCAGCATCAGTAGCTAAAATGTCATAGGTTGGGGCTCCTGGGTGGCTCAATTGTTAAGTGTCTGCCTTCAGCTGAGGTCATGATCCCAGGGTCCTGGGATCGAGCCCTGCATTGGGCGCCCTGTTTGGCGGGAAGCTGCTTCTCCCTCTCCCACTCTCCCTGCTTGTGTTCCCTCTCTCGCATTCTCTCTCTCTGTGAAATAAATAAAATAAAATCGTTAAAAAAAATAATAAAAATAAAATAAAATGTCATAGGTTGTCACCACCTCAAGAGAGGAGAAGCAGTAACCTGGTGTGTATGGCAGTCACACCATCACTATGTTGAGCTCTGCCTTTTGGGTTGAATGCACCAGCTGTTATTCCCCAGTGCCCTAGTCTCCCCTTGATTTGGTTCCCCTAAACTGGAGTCAGAACGATTATAATTACCCATCCATTGCCTTTATAGAAAACACTTCTGTTCTTGACTATTGGTTGCCCCCTTGTGTTTTAGGGTCCTTGAGTTTGGTGTTAAAATTCACAAGAGGCATGGGGACATGTATCCTTACAGCAGCCTTAACATCAAAGACACTTCTATGAAAAGGGCCCTTCTCCATTACTACAGAACTGTTTATTTTTTCAATTAAGGAAGCATAAGGTGGTCCACTGGGGAATTTTGGCTTGGAGTCCCAGAATTTAAATATGTATGCTCAGTGGGAGGCTAGAAAGACCTTAGATTAATCCAGTTCTTGCAACATCTGGGGCTGGGTTTGTGGTGGGGGTGGCTAGTTTAAGTGCTGACTTTGGAAGGAGCCATTCTGTCCAAGTTTGGAGCCATGGATTCAGGCCACAGCTGCAGGCTTGGAATATTTCGTTGACCTACACTCAGTTGAAAAGTTGACAGTATACCCTTTGACATGCCTTGGTATCTACTCTCATACCACTGTTTTATCTTTTCTGTCCTCTTTAGCCAAAAGCCCCTTATATCTAACTGGATACTTTGCATACAGACTTTAAGATATAGTCTGTTTTTTGATTTAAGAAAGAATGAGCCCCAAGTGAGCCTTAGGATCACCCCTCAGTGATCCATAATATGCTCCTTTCAGGTTAGACTGAATGCATAGCTTTTCTTCCTTCTCTATGCTAGCTGAACTACTGAGTTTTAAAGCAAGTATATATGTAGAAATTCAATAAATTATGTAGCTCTGTGCTGGGAAATTTTTTATGTCAAGAATTGGCACAAAAAAAAAATGTGGGAGAGCTTATCAGGAACTGCTAAGATTACTAATGAAGACAGAGCGAGCGACCACACTCTGAACACTTTTTATTTCCTTCTTTACCCTATGTCCTTCCTCCTCCAGTCTGGAAATACAGATGCTTCAAACTCCCCTAGGGTAGGGATGACCAATGATCAAACTGATCATGGGAGAGACTAGACTTTGCCATGACCTTCAGCAGAGAGCCCCAATAAGAATTTTAAATTTTACCCTCAAATTCATGAAACTTTATATTTATATCAGTTAGTCATTTACAGATTTGTGTATGTGAAGTGTTTCAGAGGAGGTACCATTTTTCATTGTGGCATCAATACAGTTTATAATGGTTGGCATCCAGTCCCTGATTTTGCCTCCTCCATTCCATTTCCATTGATGTGAAGGAATGGTTTCTTGAACAAAATGTGTGTGATGATCTTAACACTGCTGAACGCACTGTAGTCTTCTTAGGGCCCATGCCACCTCTCTCCTGGGCCTTGTGGATTCATGTTTACATAAGGAAACTTAAAGAAATAGAGGATGAGAAAAGCTTCTGGCATCAAGTTCAGTTTAGCGTTTGCATTACCCATAAAATACCAACCACTGCCAGAAGGTGGCTTTCCATGTCAGCTCAGAGAATGCACAAATAGACAGGGACTGGGCAAAACTGAGAGGTGGGAAGACTTGGTTTGCTTCCCAAAGCCTCTCTACTTCCCGGCAAGATGCCTACTCACTTCTCTTCCTCATTTCACTTCATCTCTTTCTGCTGCCCTCAAGCCCATCAGGTCTGATATTAGGTACAGTTGGATTTTCAGCTCAGTGCCAATGATTTTAGTTTAAGATTTTAACTTTCCTCTGCATTTGTCTTGTCTTTAATTATGAGAGGAAGGGTTCTATCCTTTTAAAGGCATTGTGGGGCCTAGGGGGTATTGTGGACCCAGAAAGGAAACTTCTTCAGGAACTCTCGACCAAGAGAAACACCATCTGAAAATGCCTAAGCTAACAAAACTGAGTTTAGGACATCTGCTTTTGGCCCATTCTCATTAACCACCATGTCCCTGGAGACTGGTTTTCCTCCTAATATGGTGAAATATGCCAAAAGCAAGTAAATTCTCCTGTGGGATTTAAAGGATTTAACTGAATCACATGGAAAGTTACCAGATCTTCTGAATGATTTATGTGGTGGAGGCACGGTTCTATTTGGATGAACTTCTTGCTGTATCACAGGAAAAAGTAAAATATTCAATATATACTCACCAAGTGGTTCCAAGGATCTTGCCTTGAAAAAAAGTCAGTTTGTCTTAAAAGTTAGTTTAAAAATGTTTTTAAAAATTACATTTTTAAAGTTAGAGTTATAACATTGCCAATCTTTTTTATCGGTGCTGTAAATAAAGTACTTTTTTTCTTATATCATTTAATTGCTCATAAGTAAAAAGGTGTGTAAGTTTGGTCTTAATCTAAATCTTAACACATTGAATGGAAATGTGAAGTCTCATAAAATTTATATCAAACGCTTAAAACACATGAGATAAATTTTAGAAACTAGAAACCACATGGGAATACTGGATCCCAGACACATGTCCTCCTTCCCTCAAAAATCTACAGCATCTCTTAAAAGCTGAAGCTCACTTCCACTTAAAAAGTCATTATTTCCCTTCTCAACCTATTTTGAAATGGAACAGCAGAAACAAATTCTTCTGGGTTCTATTCACATCTCAGTGACTCTAGGAAAGTCCGCGGAAAGTACACTTCTTAAAACATTTGATTACCGTTTACTACAAAGACCTCAGAACGTGTGTGATATTTTTCTTTTCTTTTTTTTTTTTTTAAAGATTTTATTTATTTATTTGAGACAGAGAGAATGAGAGAGAGAGAGAGAGCACATGAGAGGGGGGAGGGTCAGAGGGAGAAGCAGGCTCCCCGCCGAGCAGGGAGCCCGATGCGGGACTCGATCCCGGGACTCCAGGATCATGACCTGAGCTGAAGGCAGTGGCTTAACCAACTGAGCCACCCAGGCGCCCTCATGTGTGATATTTTTCAACAACCGTGGCAAAATGTATTGCTAGAGAGTCAGGAAAAAAATGTACAACTTAAGTCTTTCTGTTCAAAGACATCTTCAACTGGACAGGCAAGAATTATCAAAGAATCTTACATTATAATAAAGGAAAGAATGATCTATGTTTAAGAAGAATAGAATGTGGAGGATCCAGATGGAATTCAGGTCACCATGGTTATGTTCTGCACTCCAGTATGTGCTGCATGTCTCAGATGCATTGGCAATGCTGTGGGATCACTCGGTGCACCTGCTCTGTATGCTTTACCTAGCAAGTCTCTACTGAGCAGTGTCGTCTCTACTGAGCAGTGTCCCTCACGCCCCACAAGAACCAGCAGTAGTCCAAGAAGGGTGTTTGGATGCTTATCTAAGGGACTAATCTTCTTGGTTTAGAAATGTGGTTCTTAAAATCTTAGGTTTATAGATCATTTTGAGAAACTGATTAAAGACAAGAAAAAAAAGGGAACATATATCTCATATGCACATTGTATTTTGCATTCAGTTCTGGGGTTCCAAGAACTTCAGGGCTAGAACATCACCGTGGGAGGAATTTCATTAGGTCTACTTAAAGAATATCCATGATAAGCAGGAAAAAAGAAGAAGGGTTCTGACCTTGGGCAAGGATATAATTCCGTGTACTAGTGACCAGTTGATTCAACCCATCAGAATAACCTTTGCTTTTCAGTGGTTTATAAAAAGGAGTAACAGGAAATGGCACTGCTAGGAGATTTTCAGAACTGGAACTAGTATTCAGTTGGCTCCGGAAACAGATAAATATAATACATACCAAATTCAAGTTTTAAATGCTATTCAAGCCAGAGAGGCAAAGAAGGGAATGCTGATTATTTGGGGGAGAAATAGTGGGGAGTGGGGTGGGGAGGTAATAGAAAGGGAAGGCCAGATGTTCAGTTTTCAACATCAATGTTTCTGAAGCCAAGAATATATTGCTGACCGAGGCATGATAGAATGTGCAGGGATTTCCAGCAATCCAGAGTCAGCTGACTTGTTTAAGGAGGAAAACAACAATTTTAAAATAATAAAGTGAGGCTGTAAATATAATTTTCTTATCTGGGACTCTAGTTATTTATACCACAAAATGAATAGCCACATAAAGATCTTATTGTTTCTCATCAGAACAAGCTTCAAGCCCAGAGAATGCCTTGACTTTATGAGGTTATCAGAAGAAAATGTTGTATATTTATGTGATAGACTGACATGAATTTTATTTAATAGGCAGTCTGACATGAATCAAGATGCTATCAATTATATAAAAAACAATAGAAATCTTTATCTTATTGCTGGTTCTGTGGCAGTACTGTTCTTCCAAAAGCTGATGGGAATGATTTCTTTTGCTTTTCATTTGAGCCACTTTACAAGTTTGTTATTGTTGTTAGAATAAAATATTTTACCAATAACATGAGTGAGCTATACATTGCCTTAATAATGTGACCTTTTATAGGTTTGGCTGCCCGATGATACCATTTAAAAGTTTGCGCTCTGCCCACACTGTTGATTTGCCCTTGCAATTACCAAATTGAAGAAAAATGACTTTTATAAGACGTGAATCCAACTGAAACTTTGCAAGATTGGAATCATTTAATTTTTGGAGGTTGTGTTGCATCCAAAAGCCTTCTGTGGTTTGTGCACCCCAAGAATGATTTTCTATCCAAGTCATATTTGAATAAAGCAATGGATAACAAATGTCCTGTGTTTCCAAGAAACCTCATCTGGTGCAGGGGTGGGAGTTCATTATCTTCTCTAATACCACCCTTCACAGTACAGGCTGGTAAGAATTTTGTTTGAAACCTTGTCTGCAGAAAGAAAATTTTATTGCATTAACCAAGTCACATAACAGAAGTTATCAATTCTATGTCAGGTATTAAAAATTACATCCCGAATAAGGATATTTTCTTTCTTGTCAAAATATACAGTTTGTATTTTTCAATACCCAAGAAGGAGTGGATTATTTTCAGCAGAAATAATCCGGCTATTTTTTTTCCTCTCTACTCAAGATAGACAAACATATTTTGGCTTTTTTTCTTGGAAAGAATGATCTCATTAACAACTGGTTGTTCTTTTTTTTTCCAGATACAACTTTGGTAACTTCAATAAATATATGGTAACTTTGTGTTGCACCTCATTGTTGATGTAAACCTTTTATAATACTAAAAAATCCCAATTTTCTAAGGCTAGGGCCTATTTATTCCTGCACCTTAACCTGCCTTTCCTCCAGACAAACTTAAGTCCTGTCCAAGGCCTCTAAAACTGAAACACTTAACAAAAAGGTCAGTGATCATAGGGAACTTATACTGAGAAATAAAATAATTTTCAATAAAATCTGGTACAAATATGGTTTGTGCCAGATAAAGAGGATGGCAGTGCTTGTTATATTTTCTGTAACTGACTTTGAAATATTTCAACATGGACTTCAAGGTGATAAATACTTGTGTTAATTTCCTTCTACACCCCAAGTTGGACTAGCTACCAATCAAAGCTACCTAACCAGAGGTGGTTGGTTAACATTTGAAAAACTCTAATCAAGGGTCTCCAGGAAGTTAACACAGGGTGTGGTGGGCAGCTTCCCAGTAATCTTCCCTTTATACAAACTCTTCCCCTTAAATGCGGGCTGAACCAACTTGCTTTAACAAAGAGAAAGCAGCAAAAGGGAGGAGATGTCACTCTGAGATTGTGACTTCCATTTTGCAAGCATTGTCTGTCTTGCTGCCACTGCCATGTGGGAGAGGTGTACATGGCAAGGAAGTAAGGGTGGCCCCCAGACATAGAGAATCTGAGACACTCAGTCCAAGAACCCACAAAGAAAGGGATCCTGCCAACCAGCACCTGAGTTGAGCTAGGGGAAGCTAGCTGCTCCTTCCTGAGTTGAGCTATGAGGTGAATATGGACCCAGCCAATACCTTGATTGCAGCATATGAGAGGACCTGAAGCAGAGCACCCCCACTGAACTGTGTCTGGAATCTTGACCCACCAAAACTAGGAGCTAATAAATGTCTTTGAAGCCATCAAGTTTTGGGGTAATTTGTTATGCAGGAATAGGTCACTAATACAAAAGAGCTGCAAGGATCCTGTTTTTTTTTTTTTTTAATTTTATTATGTTATTTTAGTCACCATACAATACATCATTGGTTTTTGATGTGGTGATCCACGATCCATTGTTTTTGTATAACACCCAGTGCTCCATGCAGTACGTGCCCTCCTTAATACCCATCACCGGGCTAACCCATCCCCCCTCCACCCTCCCCTCTAAAACCCTGTTTGTTTCTCAGAGTCCATAGTCTCTCATGGTTCATCTCTCCCTCCAATTACCCCCCGTCATTTTTCCCTTCCTTCTCCTAATGTCCTCCATGCTATTCCTTATGTTCCACAAATAAGTGAAACCATATGATAATTGACTTTCTCTGCTTGACTTATTTCACTTAGCATAATCTCCTCCAGTCCCATCCATGTTGATGTAAAAGTTGGGTATTCATCCTTTCTGATGGCTGAGTAATATTCCATTGTATATATGGACCACATCTTCTTTAAAGGATCCTGTTTTAATCTATACTAGCGGATCTAACTGTATACTTACAACTGAATTATACCCCAATAAAGCTATTTATAAATGTAGACTAGAGCATTTGTTAAATACCATAAATAATAGAAACACATGTACATGTATCTATGAAAGGAGTGGTATATACAAAATATATGAGTTGGCTAGAAATAACGTAGAGTACCTCTGCCTTTGCATGTAAGAGACATAAGAATATGGTAAGCCCAGAGCCACGTACTCTTTTTGGTGGTACCCTAGACCTCAGATTCTTGTTCAGCCCTGGATTTGGCCATCATATGGAGGGATTATGTGGCTTGATTTGACTCAGGTTAGCTAAGATCTACTGCTAGAACACTGTGGCCTTTGTCTCAAGTAAAACGTTTAAGCAAACTACTTGTCAAGGAGTCTGGAGGGTGGAGTTGATACTTTTCTGAGCTTACTAGAGCAGATTCCGAGACCTCTTTGTGCCTGCATGTTAATAGTTGCTTGTTGGTGAGGCAGACTTTGGTCAAAGACCTACTTTCATTGTAATGTGCTGCTCCTGAGGGTATGAGAGATCTGTAGTTCTCACCTTTTTCTAGTAGAGGCTAAAGAAATCAACCCAAACAAGTGGGATGACTGAATGACCAACTTGACTTGGGTCATTCTATAACAGTGCTGATGTGCCATGAGGTTAATGCATCAGACAACTGACTGACTCCCTTGCATGATAAAGTGGCCCTTCTGTGTCCTCTAGCATTTTTCTTTGTTATGGCAGATAATTAGTTAAACTGGTCCCTCAGCAGAGGCACCAGTTAATTTAAGCAAACTTAGAGAAATAGTGGTAAGTTATTTTCTCATTAGGAAACCTTCCATGGCATCCTGTTTCCCCAAAACTAAGTCCAAAATCTTTGTCTTGAATATAAGGCTCTTATAACTTTTGTTTTCTACCATCTATCATACATTAAATTGGAGAACTTAAAAGTGAGTAGTTGTTGTACTTTCTTGCTTCTCTGTCTTTGCTCATTTAATTCCATCTATCTAAATGATCTCCCCACCCATTAGCTTTGGACAAGCGTGTTTATTTTATCTCAGGCCCTTGGATACAAAGATAAATAAAGTATGGTATGCCCATAAAAAGCTTATTGTTCATTGTATGAGTTGGCCATATCAACAGGCAATTTTAATATAATTTGGTGAGTGATATGATAGGTTTCCTTGGATAGATTAAGTATAGCCGCCAATTCTTTGTGGCTCCTATTAAAAAGTGGACTCTTCTTCCCCAGCTCATGAGCCTGGGCAATACTTGTGTCTTGTTTTGACTTATTGAATGCAGTGGAAGTGACATCATGTCATTTCTGAGTCTTGGTTTCCAGAGATATTGCAAGCTTCTGCATTCCCTCTTGGAACCAGCTCTCCATGTAGAGAAGCCCCATTGAGCCTGCTGGAGAATGAGAGGCCATGTGTAGTAGAACTGAGGAACCTCAGAGGATGGCAGCACTGTCAGTTATGTTTTTTAAAATTTTTTGTATCTTGTAATGTTTTGACATCTCAGAGGTTTCAGACCTAGGGAGACACTGCCCCTTCCATGGCCAGTTAATTCCTAGAGGTGGTAGTCAGCTTGCCCAGAGCATGCCTTTCCTTTGCAGACTGCTTGATTCAGTGCCAAACCGCCACCTACCTGCTTATCTCATTCTCCCACTCCAAGCCATTATTTCCCCTGCCCTAAATCACCCCAGGGGCAGCTATCAGATAGCTAGGGACAGCCCTGAGGCCCCAAAGCCTGTTGAAATTACTCAAAGTGGCCAATCCTAAATACCAATAAAACCTTTGGCACAGGGCTTTCTTCTTACTCCTGCTTTTGCTTCCTGACCAAAACCTGGTACTTCCCCATGGAGCCCTGCATGGTGTGGCATGCCCCCTTCTCATGTGAAATGTAAGTAGTGAAAAATCTTCTTTCAATGGTATTAGCCTTTCTGTGTCATGACTCAGTTACCACCATAAATTAAAATCCTGCAGGTACAAATTTTAGAACAAGCACCAACTGGCTAGGTTCTCCAGCTTCAGTCAAGCCTTCAGATGGCTGCGGCCACAGGAGTGGTCTCAGGTGAAGCCAGCAGAGCCACCTGCCTAGCTGAGTCCTGTTCAAATTATTAAATTATGAGGAACTAAGTATTAGTGGTATATAGAAAAAAAATGTGCTGTAGTGGAAAATGACATTGTGTAGTGTACACTCTTTCTCAAGTTATCAGATTCTGATTCCATGGGAGCTATTTCAGAACTCTGTAAATTGTTGACAACTGATCTCAATCCAAAATAATTCTTGTCTATAGACATGCAAATGAATTCTGTCCAGTGGATGAACAAGCTGCCCTTTCCCGCCAGAAGTTAATGTTATGCCCATTTTCATCTTCAACAGTCCTTTACCCCATATAAACTTATGTTTCTTTGCCTTCTCCTTTGAATCCATATAACATTTACCTGTTTCCTTCATTTAATTCATGACAAATCTTTTTTTAATTTTAATTTTTTTCCTTTTTTAATTTAAATTCAATTAACATTGACTTAAATAAAATCTTAAACACATGCTCATTTTATATCTGTATGGGAGTCATGATTGTACCATATTTTGAAAATTATCCCTTACTATAACAATCATTAAGTTTTGAGGTACAACAATAGATAAGTAAAAGCGGTAATAGATAACTGAATTGATTGCTGACATCCTGTTTGCCTATATTTCTTTGCTACCCATATGACTAATAGAAAATGCTATTTCTTTGTGGCATAGATGATAAGCATTTATAAAGGAGAACTTTGGGCTCACAGCCCTGTAACATTCCAACTAAAGGGAGGCAGTAGAGTGATGAGGTTAAGGGCTTTCACCATTTAATATGCTTGAGTTCCAACCAAGACTTCACCCTGCATCAGCTGCATAAGCTCGGGCATATTTGTTAATAACTCTAAGCCTCAAGTTCCTCATGAATCAAAATCATCCTTAAGGCATTGGATCATAGTATGCACTAAATAAGATTGTCTAGCGAACGTCTTTGAATTCCCACTTGACATCCACTTCCTCATTTCTGAACAGAGCCCCAGGTTAGTCTAGGGGTCCACGTTATCTTCAGCTCCAGAGAAATGTCCAGACCTGTGTAAATCAAGGAGTCCACGGCCTTTCCCTGGCGTGTCCATTTGCTTAGAAGAGGGCACAAGATTGAGTTGACCCAGTCATACAGACGGGAATGATTTGCATCCCATGATGGGAGAGAGCATTCATTTCTTTTTTTCCTTCTTTCTCCTGCTAAGTGTGAAGCAAGAAGCATACGAACACTTATGGCTATAGGCAACCATCTTGTAACCAAGCCTTGGAATAAAGCTTCTGCTGGCAGAAGAACAGAAGGACCAAAGCTGTAAGCTTAAAGCCTGACCTACAGTTAGGGTTCAGTGCATGGGATCTAAGCAGTGACCTAGGTTCTATTGAGTTGGAGAGGAACCCTCATTTGAATCTGCTCCAAAAGGACTCTGGAGTGTTGGCCGATGAGAATTGGAAGAGCTACTCTATTTCCCGTATATTGTGTAAGGAAAGTGCAGTTTTATCATCTGACCAACCCTAAATGATTGTTCCCCTCAAAACCAAAGCTCAAGTACAATTGGGATATTGGCCTTTTTATTCATTGCCTGTAGTCATAATTCATTTGTGTCAAAAATATAGTCTTTTTTTGCCAAATTGTTGAAATAACAATTTTTAAGAGTCTGGCAAAGAAGGATTTTCCCATCAGAGATAGTATTTTTACTGTGATTTTTGCCTATTACATGATAAAATAATAATAGTCAAAGTCTTGCTTCTGGTAATAGAGTATCCTTTAAGCATCTGCTAGCACTACCACAGAGTGACACTTCCAATTCAAGCCCTCTTTCTGGGATGCGATAACAGAGTTGGAAATTTTTGCTGCTGGCTAACACTTAGCATATTAGATTTAAGCTTCCAAACATTCTTCTGAATACAGTTTTGCCAAAATGCAGGCATGCACGCATACACACACAGGCACACACATGTACACAGTCTTTTTTTTTTTTTTTTTTTAGAAAACCAAAACACAAACACATGAAGGAGGAAGAAGCACACTTTGACAAGGCACAAAGTCTTGTGTTCTTCCAGCCTCTTAAAAGCAACAACCTACTTTTAAGATGTGGGATAAGATGGGGATTTATCTAAAGTGATAACCCCCTTTTGTTTTGTTTTTTTGCTGGCATTTTGAAATATAGAAACCAGCTGGAAAATACTTAAATTTTGGAAAAATGGCTAAAATTGCATGCTCTGGAGTCACAGGGCTGATTCTTACATGATTTTTTCAATGATCTATTTCATCTCCTATTGAGATAGTATTCTGCACTTTTCATTTGGGCAGGTTTTAGCACTCCTCAGTAGTATCCAGGAAAATGACCACGGTCAAATATCAGCTTGGGTTCTGCACTAGAATCTAACCCTTCTACGATCATTCAGTGACTAGAAAGTCAAAGTCCCAGTTAGGGTTAAATGTAAAATCCTGTCTGTTGGTACAATTCATTAAGAGACAATTTGCCTATAATAGCTACTTAATGTGTCTGCAGTATATTTTCACCATAGACAAAATCAATAGAGATGATCAATAAAAAGAATTATCACAAATTTCCTGACAACTCCATGGTGGCAGCAGCTGGGAAGCCACGGCAAAGGGGAGGGCTGCTTTGTTGGGCTGCACTTGGAGCAGCCAAGTGAGGGGGTGTGTCTCCCAGCCATTGGAAGAAAGTCTAGACTGGTTATCTCATAGTGATAGCCTTGTGGCTCTCCAAGAGAATTGCTCACAGTTCCCTCTCCAGTGGGTCCACTAGACCAATACCTTGATCTCCTCCTACTTCCTGCCCTGGCTCTAAGCCCATTCCTATGTGGAGATGGGATGGGCTGAGGCCCTGAGTGTGGATTGTTTTGATGTTCATTCTTGTTAGCCCCATCCAGGAAACTCTTCAGAACAATGGCAACCAACTGCTATTTCAAGGTAAGGGAGGTTGCTCCATGGAGTTACAGCAGAAAAAACATGGCCTTATTCCTGAACTCTCCATATTGTTCAGGGTTTTTTTGTGTGTTTACCTATTTTATTCATGCTCAAACCATCTTTCAGTAATGACAACACATATAATACGGTATAAATAGAATAGGAAGTCAAGGTTCTAGACTAGGACATAAGGAACTATTTAATGGCTACAACTGACTTGCACAAAGGGACATAAAAAAAAAGAACAACAACAACAAAAAAGAAAACACAAGGCTTGCTACATGGTTCTTGACTAAGAGGAAAAACACACCTGTTTCTCAGTCATGCCTGGCTTCTTCTTCCTTACTCACTGAGCCAACTTATTCAGGTAGTGAAGATGTCCAGGTCTCAGAGAAAATAATCCTTTTCAAAAGTCCCCCCAGGAAGCCTATCATGGACCTGAGTTTCCATTTTCTTGGGACCCTTTTCTTCAGCCCTTTGCCTAGGAAGATGGCTGTGTTCAGATCAATGACATGTACAGTAAGTTCTCCCAAGGTATAATGACAGAAACTCTTGTGGGGAGAGCTTATTGCAGCTACTCTTTCCTTTCTTCTTGTGACCTCAATGTGTAAGTTTGAGGGACTGTGTTTTTGCTGCCATCTTGCACCTTTGGAGGAAGGGCCAGCAGGAGTGCAATGCTGTAGAACCAGACCACTCTGGGATTACTCTCTCCAGATTTCTGGTTGTATGAGAGAATCGGATGCTTTTATTATTGAAGACACTATTGGGAATTCTGTTTATTGCAGCTGACCAAATCCTACTGATACAGGTAGTACTATCATTAACTTGATAATATAGGACAGTTTAGGCCTCCCAGGTGACATGCTAGTGAGTAGCAATGATGCCTGGGTTGGAATGCTCTTTGTCTTACCCCAGAGCCAGAATACCTACTCCCTTTCCTGATAATTCTTCAACTTCACTTGGGACCCTGTCAAAAATGGAGGTTCTTCTACTTCACTCCCAAAGATTCTACTCAGTAACTCTGAGCTGGAGTCAAAGGAACATCCATTCTAAGTAAGCAGTGTGGGTGGTCCTGATGCAAGGTCTTCCTGAACCCCAGTTTAAGACCCACTCCCCTATGTTACCTAACTGCTTGGTCAAGCTCACCTCTTTCCAAAGCCTACTCTTCTTCCTACCACTTTGGGCTGACCTCAGTACAGCATCCACACTCCCACTCCTACCCCTCACTCCCTCATAAGAGTAAACTCAGACACAGGTCTACCTTAGCATGAAAACATCAAGTCTCACTTTGGGATCCTTGATTGAAAAGTAGGAACAATTAAGAAGGAGGGGCGAGAGGGAAATAGAGTCAGTGATGTTGTAATAGCAATGTATGGTGACAGATGGGAGCTATGTTTGTGGTGAGCACAGCGTAATGTAGGAAGTTTTTGAATCACTGTGTTGTTGTATACCTGAAACTAACGTAACATTGTATGTCAACTATACTCAAAAAAGAAAAAGAGGGGTGAGACATCTCTTCCCTTCTCTTTTTAAGCAGTATTTTCTTATTTGTTAAACTGGACATCCTAGGTGGTCACAGATTGAAACAACCAGCTCTAAGCCTTATTTATTCCATCGCTGGCCAACTCATTACTTAGATGTCAGCTCCTTGAACAGTAGGAAAGTGAAATAATCATGAGTCTTTCTTTGGGGGGAACATGTAGGGCAGGGGTGGGGGAAGTAATGCACACATTCTTTTTTTTTAATAAGAAACCCATGTGGTGTATTGTCAATCACCATAGACCAGTTCTCCTGGCTTTGCCTGAGGGACATAGAATCCAAACTTAATATTGTAGGAAGCTGTGAAACCAAAGTTTTGAATTTTTCTCAAGAATTTTATTTTTAATAATAAAAAAAACCCCAAGCCCATGTGTCGCATAAAAATAAATGAATGTTTTCACTCTTGAACCAATAAAGCAGATGAAAGTTGGAAACCACATAATGGTCTCTGTGGAGCTCATCCTGGCCATGCAAAGACTTGGAGAATCAATGATTTTATGTTTTGCAGATGGGGGAAACTGAGGAAACACCAGGTTCATGTCCCTGGGTGTGGCTGTCAGCAAGTTGCCTGCCAGGTGCTCTAATTTGGAAGAGCAGCTCTCTTGAGGGTTGGAGGAAAGCCCAGATTCTGTAGCATGGCAAGTTCCAGCCTAGCCCATGAGTTCAGCTACATTTCCGGCTAAGTGCTTCATGCATCTAACGACCTGTGGTTCTTCAGAGGGTCATGTTGCATCATGTCTTTGTGCATGCTGCCCTTTGCTGAAACACCCTCCTGCTCCTTTCCCACGGAGCAAACACCCACTCGTCCATTGCTCACTCATCACCGGAAGCTGTTGGTGCTCCCATGTGGCTGTGCTCTCGAGCCCTACCACAGCACTTGAATACCTGATGATATTTACTTGTTCTCATGTATCTGGCCATCCCCTTATCTCCTACCAAAACATGCATGGGGCATCTTGAAGGCTGGATCCTGTTTAATTCATTTTTATGTGACCCAAGTTACATAACCAGGCACAGAATAGATGTTCATTAAATGCTTGTTGAAGGCATAAGTTGATGAACTGATGCAGACAAGGGGAAATGTGGGGGGAAAAAAAAAAAGGGTGACACCTTCAACCCCATAGTGTTCCCTAAAAGACAGTGGAAGAAGAAACAGGGAAGAGGATGCCCATTTAACTTTCCAGCTAGCCTTTTCTTAAGAGCTGGGTCTCCCCTTTTGGTCTAAGGAATGTAAATATTCAGATTCTTTTCACTGAAAATAACTTCTTCTTCCATTAAAAAAAGAAGAAGAAGAAGAAGAAGAAGAAGAAGAAAAAGAAGAAGAAGAAGAAGAACTGACAGTTACTTGGGAGAATGATTTCTGCTGGGCTGCAAGGGACCACGTTTGCTGCTACCATGGGTATTTGAGCAAAGACACTACAAGGTTGGCTGGGATCACTTAAGGCCTACCCCATTTGGGGGCAGAATTTTTTTAAGGCTTGTCTTCCCTTGGGAGGAAGTCACACCCTGGCAGCTGCTGTCATGCTATGCTCTGTTTAGTCCTGAATGAGAAAACCCTGGGCTTTGGCAACATTGCCCTTCTTGCTCCTTCAGGACAAAGGCTGGGAGTTGAGTAACAATCATCCAGCAAGAGGGATTTTCCCTTTAGCCCGCGGGTGTCAGCCTCCCCACCAGGGGGCTGGAGTCAGGGCTGGTTAAGGTATTTACCCAGGCCTCCAGGCAAGGCAGCCCACTGTGATATGGGCTGTCCTGTCCACTTTCTTCTCAGGGATCCCATAGATCATTTTATCTCTAAGCAACCTCCCCTCACAAAAGCCTCAGGTATTGGAATTTTCATAGTGGGAGACTGGGAAATTGAGAATGATTATTGATGAAGGAGGCCCAGGAGATGGAGTTGGAAAGAAAGTTCTGAATCTTTAAGTAGACTGAACTTTGCCCACTTCAGTGAGGCACAGCAGTACCAAAGCCAAAAAGATGGAGGTGCGGTGCGGGGGAGGGGGAATGGGGCAGGGAATGGAGTTAACCTTCACAAGAGCCTGGTCTGGTAGTGCTGCTTTATATGTATCATTTCACTTTATATACCCAAATACCCTCGAGGCCTGTATTATTATCCAGTGTACACAGATGACAAACTGAGGCTCAAGGGGATAAAGGCACACCCCAAGGCCACATACCTAGATGATTTTGGGGTCAGGATGTGAATATGATCTGTCAGGGTGCAGACTTATGAGCAAAGTATAAGGAGTAGGAAACTTGTTAAGAAAAAAAGAGAATTATGTTGGACAGTTTAAGCCCAGGTGAGTTTACAATTCTCGAGTGGTTTTTCTCTGCCAAGCATCATCCCTTTTAATCATTACAAAACTTCCACTTTGTAGGTGAGGAAACTGAGACTCAGAGAGGTCATGCCACCTGTGCAAATGACTAAATATTTCTGGAGCTAGGATTCAAACTCAGGGCATCCGGAATTCTAATCATTGTGATAAGGCAAGGAGAAATACACATCTGCATAAAGGAGCAAGAGAAGGTAAGCGTGAGTTTGTGGAGTCTGATGAACCATTTGGAAAGTAATGTCCTCGCAAAGTACCAAGTTAGGTTGGGCGAATCCATGTGGTTTCAGAGAACAAGTAAGGGGGAGCCATGGCCAGAGGGAAAGGAGCAGAGAACAGATGTAAGCACTTCCTGCTGGAGAGTGACACCCCCTCCAGGTCATAGCACCCTCTCCTCTCCTCCCAGATCTTGGGATAAGTGCACAAGTGCAGGCTTACCAAATGCCAGGATATTTTAAGCTCCTCTGCAGTGGTTTTAAATGTGCAAACAAATTCTTTGACATTTGTCCTTTACCCTTGGGTCTAGGTGGACTTGTAACTTGCTTATAACCAATAAAGTGCAAGAAAAGAGACTGCAAGATTTTTGAGACTGGGTCATTAAAGGCAACCTGGCTGCCACCTTTTTTTGTTGGGACACTCACCTTTGGATCTTGAGCTTCCATGTAAGACATCTGCCATTTGTGCAGCTGCCACACTATGAGGAAGCCCAGGTCATGTGTTCTGGCCAATAGTCCCAAGTGAAGTCCCAACCAGTAGCCATCATCATCTACTAGGTATGTGAGTGAAGACCCTTCCAGATGATTTCAGTCCACAGATTTCAAGTCACCTTGCCCCCCAGTCTTTGTATTTTCCTAGTCAGACCCCAGATGTCATGGAGTAAAGGTAAGCTCTGCCATGCACCCTGTCAGAATTCCCAACACATGGAATCCATAGGCATAATAAAGTCGTTGTTTTATGCCACCAGGTTCTGGGATAGATTGTTGTGCAGCATTGGTAACCAGAACATCATCTCACTTTATTTATTTTTAGAAGCATCCCATGTCTCCTTCCTCGTCCCCTATACCAAGCTCTTACTTTTCAATCAACTGTGCAGACACAAGTGGTGCTGGTCCTCCCACAAGTACATGTGATCATCTCATTCTTTGATGAGGGCCCTGGTAGACTGGCAAAGATGAGCCAGCTACTTTACAACCGCCTCTCCTAACCAGGCTCCTAGGCTTCCTTCCCAGCCCCTTTTCCATCCTTCACTTCTAGTTGACAGTTCCCCACCCCCTTCCCTGTGCCTCCCCTTTTGGATGGCAGATACCTTTCAGTCCATTGAGGCCCCGGGGCCAAAGCCTCTCATCAACTCTAGAGCTATTTATGTAGTTCACTGCCTCCCATTCCTCAAAACCCCAGGGGCAGCTCTGGGCCTTTTGTGAAAGTGGCTGGTCTGAAGCCACCTTAGTGGGTATCTCTCTGGCTCAGGTTCTACCCTACTGGTGTAATCCCATGGTTGTTAAAGTTCTTCAAAGAACGAGATGAGCTCATTTCTCTTAAATCAGTGCCTGGTAGGAGATGTCTCATTTTCCTAGCACAAAGTTCATTATGGTACCCCAGTGCTCACTCACCATTAGCAACCCTTTCAGCCAGTAAACAGAGAAGAAAGTTCAGAGTCCATATGAGACTTTTCTTGCTCTCTTTTGTTTATTTATTTATTTTTCAGGTAACTCTGCAGTCTAGTGTCCACCCACCATGATGTGCTGCTAATGTTTTGAATTTACAGAGATCAATGTCTGCTCTACTTACTAGTTAGTGTCCTTAGCAAGTTACATAAGCCCTCTGAGTCCTATTTGCTCATCTGCAAAATGCAGATAATTTTTGTCCAGGGTTACCGTGAAGATGGACTGAGCTAGCATTGGTAGCCAGGTTGGCCAGAAATTAGGCTGGTTGAAGGATGTGGTCTAAGATCTTGGTAATATTTTTGTCATGGTTGTTACTATTCGTGGTTACCCTTCAGGCAGTCCCATCAGCTCTGCCTTCCAAGTAAATTTCAAATCCCGCCACTTCTCATTGCCTCTGCTGCCAATCATTTGGTCCAAGCCCTGAGCACCTCTATTTGTGTGGTTGCCATACTCTCCTATCTGGTCTTCTGGTTTCACCCCACTTGCCTTTTGCCCCTCCACAGAGCAGCCGGAACAGTCCTGGTCCATCCCATCCTGTCCCCTCTAGGCTCTAAACGCTGCCATCACTTCCCTGCCTGCTCAGAGTAAAATTTTTGCAGCAGGCTACAGGTTGGTGCAAAATCAGCCTCCTATTATCTCTATGCCTTCATCTTTTCCTCCCCTCTCACTCCCTCCCCACTCCTGCTATTCCTCCAACAGTGTGCACCTGCCCTAGAGTCTTTGTACCTTCTGCTTCTCAGCCCATGAGTGCACAGCCTGCACCTTTATTTCCTTCAAATCTTGGCTCACATCGCATCATCTTTTTGAGTTCTTCCCTGACCATCCTATTTAAAACACCTCCACTGCCTTTTTTCTGCTTTATTTTCCTGCAGTCAATCATCTTTCAACGTGTATTGACTTATTCATTTATATTTATTATCTATTTCTCCCAACTAAAATAGAAGCCCATTGAAACCAAAGATTGTGATCACTTCCTTGTTGCTACCCCTAGTGCCAAACACAGTGCCTGGCATACAGTAGACCCTCAAATATGAGGTTGAATTGACCATAGACCACAGAAACAACTTATTTGGCTGTTTGCTGATATTTTACATTAATGAAGATGACTGTGTGCATTTACAGCATCATCAATAGTTTTGTTTAAGAGCACTATCACTGTGCTACCCTTATTTAGTTGGAGAATATGCTGATGATAAAAGCCTTGAGTGAAAAACCAGTTGAAGTCAAAGGATGTAGGAATAAGACCCAGGTCTTCTGTTTGCGACTCAGAAGGCCCCCCAGAATAAGTGTGGATTCTCACTGTTTGCACCAACCATATAAATTGCAGGGCCTAGTGCAAAATAAAAATGCAAAGTGGCCCCTTGTTCAAAATTATTAAGAATTCTAAGACCTCAACAGCAGAGCATTAAACCAAGAGTGGGGCCCTTCTGAGCACAACTTACCTGAGTATGATGCTGGCCTCACTCATTTTCTACAACTGTCTATCTTTTTGCCTCCGGTGAAAACAAACCTTAGGAGATTGGGTTACTTAGTGAACTTTGTCCACACAAATATCTATTTAAATTGCCATGAGGCTAGAAAAGTTAAGGGTGTCTATTCTGCCTGAGGTCCACTGGTATTCAAGCTTCAAAATAATCCACTTTTAAAAAAAAGGTTTATTTATTTATTTGAGAGAGCGAGCGAGCACAAGTGCATGGGGTAGAGGAGCAGAGAGAGAGAGAGTCCTAAGCAGACTCCGCGTGGAGCCCAACGCAAGGCTCGATCTCACAACCTGAGCTGAAACCAAGAGTCAGATGCTTGACTGGCTGTGCCACCCAGGAGCCCCAATCCACTCTTCTTTTGTCCTGGATTATGACAACCTCAGTTTTAGAGCAGGGAAATGAAAAGATACCTAAATTGTTTCTCCTACCCCTCGAATAGGTTACAGTCTTCTGTGAAGACAGTGCTAAATGCTGAGGCCGGAAGTGCCCTGGGGCAAGGTAAATGGGGGATTGCTGCTTCTAAAAGAGAGCAGGTCATTTCTGGTCCATCTTCACTGTCATCTGTGATCTGGCCATCAGCAGCAATCTCTGCTTAAAATGGTCTGCAAATATGAACCAGCTTGAGGGACGGTCTGAAGAGTGGCAATGGGGACTGAGACAGTGGTCCAGGCTGGAGGCAGGACCACAGGCCTCCAGGTGCCATCAGGTAATTCTAGTGAGTGATGAGGACGCCAGCTGGAATCAACCAAGGCCTTGCTGGCCAAGTCAGCTCCTTTCCTTGGGATTTATTTTTTCATCTTTCAAAGGAGGACCATATTGTTCAGAGGTTATTTTTGAATATTAACCAGACTTTAAACATTCACTTATGTTTTGAGTTTTTTTGGAGTCGGGCATTATAAAAAACACAAGCTGCTGGACCCCTTTATTCACATTTTCCTAAAAAAACAAAAAGAAGCCTTTTGCGTATTTTTATTACAGGTCCATCTTGACCTCTCAAATATTTTAAATGATCTGTTCTTTGGCTAGGAATATGAGTTGGTTGATTGAGGCTGCTTCTAGGCCCCCCATGAGTATTTTTTGAAACCAAATTACAAACATCACAGTTGAAATAAAAATGTTAACAGAAATGCATTACTTAAATTCTAAAGTTATTTCTAGACTTTTAGAAAGTTCCAAAGATGAGATGATTTGGCCACAAAGCTTTTAAAAATATTAAATGAAATGAGCAGAAACATTAGTTCCACATTTCAAGGACAATTTATCACTAAACAAACGGATTTGGACTTCTGGAGATCTTTCTTACAAGACTTCAAAGTCTTTTTGTAAAGATAGCTAAAATAAATATCATACACTATTTTAAAAATTCTATGTACAATTATATCTTAAAGTGAGTTGTTTTTTGTGGGTCAGAAGTAACCCATTTGTGTAGGAGGACATGTGACCATTCACATTTACAAAGGTAGGCTTTTCCTCACTCCCATTCTTGTCTTTGATCGGGGCTGATTAACATTTCAAGGTAGTTTGGCTTGTGATGATTGCTTAAATGTATCCATTAAACTGTGGGTATCAGTTTAATAGGGAGTGAAATGTCACAAGGTACTAGCCTGTGGTATAGACATAAGAATTTAGCCAAACACATCTGGATCAAAGGTTCTCCCCTTTAACATAAATATTTTGGGAATTTAACTTTCTCTCTGCTTCTATACCAGGTTCCCACACAAGTAGGACTAACATTCATTTTGACCATTGTGATTCAGGTATTGTCCAGGGAAGGAGACTGGGAGAGACTGGAACATGCATGGAAGCCTGGGGTATGAATTGCCTTGTTTCTCTGCAACCTTAACACTGCTGCATTTTTAGGGATGGCTAGCAGAGGACAAGGAATTCCTTCCCCTGCAGAAAAATCCCCAAGGAAAGCCAGAGTTGCAAGGGAGCTGAGTTGGCTTATCTTAATGGCATAGTTGTTATCTATCTGCACCAGGCCAGATATCACTGCAAGCCAGGAAGCCAGGACCAGCTTCTGTCCCCCTTTTCCAAGCCCCGCCCCTACTTTTCCCCTTTTGAGATCCACATTCTTTCCTTAGATATGTTAATGCCCTCTTCAAGGAGCTACCTGGGGCAGCCTCTCAGTCTCCTTGAGAGGATTTTATATCTCTACTTAGATGATTTATGGCTCCCATAGTGTTGAAGGCTCAGAAAGTAGCCTGGTTTCCCCACTCCCCTCCACCCCCGCCCCCCCACCAGTTCCAAGTTCCGGAGGGTTGCAGGCAGAGGGAACCACTTCTGTGCCCCAGATGTGTCTGATAGAGATTTTAAAGCATTCATACTTGGATTGAGCTAGATTCAAGGCTAAGACCCCTAAAGAGCCATTGTTTCTAACTGATAAAAATTGAGAGTAAAATTGATAAATTAGTGGGTAATTGATAAAAAAAAAATTATTAGGTTGAACCATAAGAAAGTGCTGGTATGCAACCTTTTTACTTACAAATACAGCGATTTCCTATGGTTCTACCTAATAGTGTAAAATATTTTCAGACATCAATGAAGAGATATTGAAAGCTTTTTTGTTTTGTCATTTCATTGTTTCATGTCCTCTAACTTCTTTTCCTGTACCCTGCATACCTGTACTAAGACCACCCACAGGCGTGCACGCACACACACATGCACACAATGACTTAATCTTCCCCTTCTGGGACTTTAGAGAATTAAGAAATGAGATGAGAATGAGGTAACGCATTTACATGAATAAAAGGCTTGGACAGTTCTGCTCATGATACTGTTTTCCTTTGTTCAGGTATATCTACCCTCTTCCCCTGCCCCCCCAGCTCTGCTATAAAATAATGAAATCATTTTATTAGCTTGAAAGCAATGAAGGCAACCTCACAACAGGCTTGGGGGCGGGCTGCCTGTGTAGGGAACGAGCCCCAACTTTGAGTCACAAAGATCTGGATTCTGCATTTGGGTTGATTATTTCTTGGTATGTTCGCATACCAAGCATACCGTATCTTGGGTGAGTTTCTTAACCACTGTGTTCTTAGTTTTCTCATCCTTAAGATAGGGGTCATGATATCTACTTTATAGAGTTGAAGGTGTCGAATAAGATAGTGTATGTAAACTACCTAAAACTGCCTGGGATACAGTAGGTGCTCCTGCTATGGAAAAGCAATATTAAATTTCCTATCCCTTGGTGCTTCTAGCCTCCATGCCCACCCATCTACCATACGTAGCTCAGAAACCAAAGAGCTGCTTTAGTTGAAGTGACATGTGGCCTGGGACAGTGGCTGTCTCAGTGGTAACCAGTCAGCCGGGTGAGTCATGGCCAGCAGAACCTCTGCTGCTCTGGGAATGAGAACTTGCAGCCGGGGAGGCACAGAAGTGGCTTTGGGGCATCAGTGACACTTGGGCTGGTCCCTAAGGATGGTTAGGATTTAGACACATGCGCTAGGCCAGCAAGGTCTCATTAAACTTTCTGCGCTGATGGAAATGTGCTGTAGTCTGTGCTAACACGTGTGGCTATTGAGCACCGGCCATGTGGCTAGTGTGACTGAGGAGAGAATTTTACATTTAATTTTAATTAATTTAGACAGCCACATGTGGCCCGTGGCTATGGTATTGGGCAGGACAGGACTCGCAGGACGAGGCAGGGGGAACAGCAACAGTGGAATGACAGAAGAGGAAAACCGTGGGGGCCAGTGTGGGTGCAGCACGTGCTTCAGCTTGGCGGCAACCAAGCTGTGTGAAGGACACTGGTTGTATCGGTGGTGGGAGAGGGCCAGGGAGCAAACTCTGATAGTCAGTGTAAAGAGTTTAAATGTTCTTTTCCAAGCCATGGAAGCTAGTGCAGGTCTGTGAGCAAAGGAATGACAGCATGCTGCTCTACGTCAGAGCAATTGATTTGGCAGGAGGCAGGGGAGTGCAGTCTCTGATTTGACCAGAGAGAAGCTGGAAATGGAAGCCCCTTGAGAGTGTTACTGCAAAAACCCAGGTGAAGCTCTCAGTGCATCTGGGGCACCATGTGAACAGCTCCGCCTGGATTATCCTGTGTTATTCCGAGCCAGGTACTACCCAGAGATCCACTGTACAGACAAGGAAATGGGTTTATCATCAGTGACGATACATATCCTCAAGTTAGTACAGAAATACAAATTTGAACCCTGGTCTGTTGAATTCCAAAGACCATAAAAGAAAGTATTTAATTCCACTCTACCTCTGTTTTAGATCTCCCTGGGGAAAGTAAGAGAAGTTGTCTCCCCTAGCAGTGAGATGGGATTGAGGAGACAGAGTCTACCCTATAGGTCAGGACTTGACATTAATCGGACTGGGTGTGGCTTTACTCAGGACCTGAGAAAAGGAAACTCTTGCTCTTCCAAACGCACTTCTGAATGGGACTCGCTGTCTTTTGTCACACCCCGCCTCTCTCATCTTCCCACTGCCTTGGTGAAAGCCCATATTAAGCCATTGCTGAGTCCATTACCTTGCCTGTTTGTGGGCCAGAAGAGTTATTATCTGCATTTGGGGAACTCTCCAGAAGAGTAGAGGCTTACTTCCTTTTTGAGATCTCTTCAGTTTGCAGGCAATTACCCAATAGCTTTTTTTTTTTTTTTTTTAGATTTTATTTATTTATTTGACAAAGACAGAGATAGCGAGAGCAGGAACACAAGCAGTGGGAGTGGGAGAGGGAGAGCAGGTTTCCCACCGAGGAGAGAGCCTGATGTGGGACTCGATCCCAGGACCCTGGGATCATGACCTGAGCCGAAGGCAGACGCTTAACGACTGAGCCACCCAGGCGCCCTACCTGATGGCTTTTAATAGTGTGGTGTTAAAAACACCAATTCGAGAACCAGGATGCCTGTGTTTGAACCGTTACAGTCTTGGCTTTGAGCAGGTTACTGACAATACTACATATCTCATGGCCTGGTTTTAGGATTAAATGAGTAAAAGTACCTAACGTGCATAGAATGTGCATGACATTTATTATATATGGTTTACAATTTATTATATATGGTCGGCCAAAAACTGAGTGGGGATGGGAGCAGGAGTGCCCCAGGGTGGCCAGGAGGAGGAAGAAGCCACTCTCAAAAGACCACTTTAAAATATTTGGGTGTGAATCAAATGATGCTGATCAGAGAGAGAATGGAAGACCAATTTTCTGAGTTAAGTTCAGACTCAACGTAATAGAGAAGCCAATCAAATGTAAACACATGCAGAGAAGTTACACTGGGAGGGAAGCGAAAAGGAAAACTTGACAGGTAGTGGAAAGAACAGTTTCTCCGTGCGTGGGAGCAAACTTTTTGCACGTTCATGCAGATGACTGGGCTTAAGCACAGGCCGGGTCTCTGCGGAGCTTCTTAAGTCGCCACTTCAAGCTGTGCGCTCCGGCTGCCTCAGTGCTGCCACCTACAGGGCCTTCGAGGCAACGCGCGCCATCTTTGGCTCCCAGTGCTCATAAGCTCCCTGGTACAGGTTTTAAATGCTTCTGCCCTAGATACAACAGTTCTGAAACACATTTCAAAACATTATTTCTAAAAGGGGGTAGTGAAAAATAAAATATGACAAAACTCCACACACAGAAGTGTAGAAATGTCACATTAAGGCCGCACCATGTGCCAGGTACTGAGTTAGTGGCTTGGGACATGCTATTGCATTTTATCCACATGAAAGATAGCATCAGCATTATTATCCCCATTTCAAAGTAGGTTAGGGAATCTAATACACAATTGTTCCGAACCTGCACCATTCACATTCCAGAGTCCATATATATATCACTTAACACAGTATCCAATAAATTATTTTTCCACCTTTCCCAAGCATAAAAGCATATACAATTGAGTTGACCCAACAGGATCAACAGTCACGAAGAGCTTCTGTTTGCACATGACAAATGCTGCTTACCTTGAGCTATTGTTTTGAAAATCTGGACTCGTCAAGTAAAGATGCTATGGCAGAAATATTCACTTATACAAAAGTGAGCTAGATCTTTATTACCAGGGCCCAAATCTTTGTCCATTTGTAAATTAAGCTATGTCTATTCATTCAAGCCAACCTGAATGAATTAATATTGTAGATAAACTACAAAACAAAGTGCCCTGTCTTGTTTTTACCAACTAAAACACTATCAATCGACATTTGAGCACACTTATGCTATATTTATGCTACAAAGGTCATGTTTAAATTGGCCATCCTGTGTTACTAACACTGCTTCTTAAACTTTAATGTACATATTGTTCACCTGGGGACCTTGTTGAAAGACAGATTCTGATCCAGTGAATTTGGGATGGGATCTGAGTTTCTGTATTTCTAACAAGCTCCCGGGGATTGCAGATGCTGCTGGTTCAGCAACCACACTTTGAGTTTCAAGGAATTTGAAGATCTTGAAGTTCCTTTGAATCATGAAAATAAAAATTTAATTTGTGGCATACTAATTATATTTTATTGTTTCCTAATGCTTTGGGAATCAGTATATATATTTTCCATCTAAAGTATTTTATCAACTAGAACACTGAATGTACCAGAATATTCTATTCCTTCACCCAGGCTGGCTTATGTTCACTGCTAGATAAACCTGAAGGAATTTTGCCTTCAATCAAAGAGTAATTTAGCATCATGAAATTATTTTCCAAACCCTAAGGGAGAGTAATGATGACACTAACTTAAGAAAAATTTGTTAAAATTACACTTACCACTTTTTCAGGTTTTTCAAACTGACTCTTCCGCCATCTAGGGAATTCACTACATGGAAGAGTAGAGCAGTAGACTCAGTGATTTAAAATGAAGAAGCATGTTTTCACATCACTCTGATCTGGGAATTCATTTATGCTTATGCTTATCAGAGTGTCCAGATGTTGAGTAGCAAAAAGTAACACATTCACATGTGATACAGAGCAAAGACTTGTTATGATGCCCAAAGGACAAGCTATTTATAGCAGTAAAGAATAAAGTGACCCATAAATAGACTGCCATTTACTTGTTTGTTTTGTCTGGCGTCCATTTAATGGCATCTGTTAGTGCTACAATAGCTAATGCCCAGCAATTATTTCCATCCTGAACCTCACTGGGGAGGAGAAATGCAGTGGAACTAGATCCTCTGTTTGGAATTGATTCCCCGCCCCCCACATCAATTGAAATATTCAATAAAGGTGTTGGGTTCTCCCCTACTCCCTCCCATTTACACAAATAAAATATATACATTTAAATAGCTAAATATAAGTGACTGCCTTGTATGTCTCTATATTCTAGAGAATATAATGTCTCAAAGTAGGGTAGTGGAAATTATGGCAACTATAACAAGAAGAAAATGAAAGTATGATTACTTCAATGGGAACAGAGTACTTGTTATGCACACAGTAGTTTTTCAATATATGTGGATTGACTGCCTTGAATACCCTTAAAAATGAATTGCTAGGTGTGCAGAGACTGACATGGATTGTGAAGATAAGGGTAGGCGCCAGAGTGGGGAAACAGGCTCCTGGTATCTCTGTCCTGGATCTGAGGGGTCCGGCAAGACAAGCCTTTGTTTCCCAAATTATCTACCTTTAGCTTTAGTGCTTTAGGTTGAGGTATCGATTATAGCAGGTGCTATAGTACTTAGATATCAGTATATTAACTTTGCAATTGTTATTGTCAATAATATTTATGTTGACCAACATTTATTCAGGGCCAACTATGTGGCAGACTTCAAGCAGAGGGCAAAAGGCACCCCCCCGCCGCCACCACCCCAGCTCAAGTTTGAAAAATCCAGAAGAGCTGGGTCATGTTTTCAGTGCTGGGCCAATGAAAGTGGTCAGAAGGATGAGTGGTTATAATCTGCCCAGCTTGGGCCACATGATCTCCCTGTTTGTAAGAAGTGTATGGGGGTGGTGGCAGTGGGGAGGGGGTAATAATGATTGGCAAACCTCAGTAAAACCATGTATTTTGAAGAATGTTTCCCAGAGAAGGTCCTTGCTCTCCTGGAAAAAATTCACGTCTCCCACAGCTTTGGGCGAGTTACTTATTTATTTGAACCTCGGTTGAAGAGGTTGTATAATGGAGTAGAATTAGATGCTTGTTGAGGGTCCTTTCATATCCCAAATCTCTAGTTTTCAGTTACTTTTTTTAATGTAGCGCTTTATAAAATGATTTCACATTCAATCCTGACAAGCAAGCAGAGGTGATGGTATTTCACCCTCTTATTTAGATGGAGAAACTGAGCCTTACAAAGTTAATTTGCCTCAAATCATTAGAATGCCAAGTGGCAGAACTAGGACTAGATACTAAGTCATTGGATTAGTTTCAAAGAATTCCCTTTGACTGCTTCCCACATTAGTGAAATTAGTTTTCTTTATTCCATAATGACCACTAAATAATCTCCTGGGTAGCAAACTACTATATAAATTAAGCTCTAGTTAATGGGATAGTTTTGATGGATTAAAACTTGGGCACTGGAAATTTTTATTCTGTTGCCTTCTGAAAGATGCTGAGATTATTCATTAATATGATTATTGTCTTTCTGATGGGATGTACTGGAAAGTATGGTTGGGGAAGGAAAAGCTACTGTGAATTCAAGTTGAAAGAGGATGCTTTTAGGAAGAGAGTGAGGGGGAAAATGGGAGGAACTGATTCTTATCTTGCAGCTCACAGGCACTTGATATTATGCCTTGAAGCTGATAGTGGTCAAGTAAGTCACTATTATTTGTTTTAAGATTTCCTTAAATAAATATTTACACCACACAATCAATGAAGTCTAGAAAGTCAATGGACTGTGTTTTATTTTTAACAAGCTTTAGATTAATTGTATATCCTCTGCATCTACAAACATCTATTAAGATAACTCTGAGAAATAGCTTAGAGCTCCTGACGACTTACATCAGTCTGGCATATAAAATTTCTAAGACCAAAGGGGAAAATAATCCTTGATTAAGAATGTATAAAAATGGGGCTCCTGGGTGGCTCAGTCGCCGAAGCGACTGCCTTCGGCTCAGGTCATGATCCCAGGGTCCTGGGATCGAGCCCTGCATCGGGCTCCCTGCTCTGCGGGAGGCCTGCTTCTCCCTTTCCCACTCCCTCTGCTTGTGTTCTCGCTCTCGCTGTTCCTCTCTCTGTCAAATAAATAAATAAAAATCTTTAAAAAATGTATAAAAATATGATTCAAAAGCCTTAATGAACATGCCTTTGTTCTGCCAATTAATGAATTTATCCTCAAGGAAATAAATATGAATAGTAAAAGGATGTTCACTCAGGTGTCTCTTATAGTAGTCAAAAACCAGAAACAACTTAGATGGAAGATTATTTAAGAGAATTATGGTACCTTCATAAGATAGCAGGAAGGGAAGAATGAAGGGGGGGAAATCGGAGGGAGAGATGAACCATGAGAGACTATGGACTCTAAGGAACAATCTGAGGGTTCTAGAGGGGATGGGGGGTGGGGGGATGGGTTAGCCTGGTGATGGGTATTAAAGAGGGCACGTTCTGCATGGAGCACTGGGTGTTATATGCAAACAGTGAATCATGGAACACTACTTCAAAAACTAATGATGTAATGTATGGTGATTAACATAACATAATAATAATTTAAAAAATCTGTTATGGTACCTTCATGAAATAGAATATTATATAATTATTTAAAATGATGCAGCCAAAGAATAATTAATGACAAAAACATTCACATAACTTAATAAGAACATGGGCTCCAGAGTCAGCCTACTTGGATCTTAATTCTAGCTCAACCAACTCCATGTTGTATGACCTTGAACAATTTACTTAATCTTTTGTGCTTAATATCACTCAAACATAAGATGGGGCTAATGATAGTACCTGCTTCATAAGCTCGTAGGGTGAATTGAATGAGGTAATATGTAAACTGCTTAGCACAAAGCCAGTCACTTTAATAAGATTATAAAACAGTACAAGAGTGCCTGGGTGGGGCGCCTGGGTGGCTCAGTTGGTTAAGCGACTGCCTTCGGCTCAGGTCATGATCCTGGAGTCCTGGGATCGAGTCCCGCATTGGGCTCCCTGCTCAGCAGGGGGTCTGCTTCTCCCTCTGACCCTCTTCCCTCTCGTGCTCTCTGTCTCTCATTGTCTCTCTCTCAAATAAATAAATAAAATCTTAAAAAAAAAAAAAAAAAAGCGTGCCTGGGTGGCTCAGTCGGTTAAACGCCTGCTTTCAGCTCAGGTCATGATCCTGGGATCCTGGAATCAAGCCCCATGTCCTGATCCCTGCTTGGCAGGGAGTCTGCTTGCCCCTTTCCCTCTGCCCCCCACCCTGCTTGTGTTTGTCCTCTCTCTCTCAAATAAATAAAATCTTTAAAATAAACAAACAACAACCACACACACACACACAAAACTAAACTAAACCAGTACAACATTTTCTTTCTTTGATAATCTGTATTTCCTACTTTGGGGGCCAATTATTTTGATAATTCGGTAATGAAGAAGAAAATATAAAAGTTATTTTAAAAATTATCTTAAACACTTTAATTGTGGTAAAATAGACATAGCATAAAATTTACCATCTTAACCATTTTACGTGTACAGTTTGGTAATGTTATGTATACTCACATCATTATGTAACTAATTTCCAGAACTCTTTCCATCTCCCAAAACTCTACCCATTAAACAACCCCCATTCCCCCCTCCCCTCAGCCCCTGGCAGTTACCGCTGTATACTTTCTGTCTCTATAAATTTGACTACTCTGGGTGGTTCTTGTAAGTGGAACTGCACAGTACTTGTCTTTTGTGACTGGCTTAGGTCATTTAGCATAATGTCCTTGGGGTTCATCCAGGTTGTAGCATGTGTCAGAATTTCGTTCCTTTTTAAGGCTGAATACTATTCTAGTTTATGTATCTGGTACATTTTGTTTATCCATTCATCCGTTGATGAACACTTGCTACCTTTTGGCTATTGTGAATAATGCTGCTATGAATACAAATGTTTAAAAGTTTTTTTTTTTTTTTTTCAAGAAAGAATAAGTTACCCTGAATTTCCTAAAACTCACTAGACCTAAGTAAACAGGCACTATGGCTGATTGAAATCCTGGATCTGTTCTTTGGCTCTGGAAGTGCTTCAATCTTTAAATATCAGATTAATACATTTAGCTTTTTATTGGGCATTTATTCTTTGTCTTCAGTTGTAAATTATTCAGAAGATTGTATGTTTAGTGGAGAATAACAAGGAAAAATACAACTAATGAGGGCCGGAAAAAGACACTGCTTTCCTCTCATGTTCAGAAAGTCAGAGGTAGTGAGTCCAGGGCTCATTTTGCATTTCATATCTGAGTTTAATCTTCTCTCTTCTTTCTTGCTCTTCCATGTGCTTAAAGCTTTTCTTTTTTTTTTTAATTAAAGCTCTTTTCATGGGACAAGGTGGTTGCTAGAGTTCCAGCAGCATTATTTATGCTTATATTCCAGCCATCAGGAAGAAGGAAGAGTATGCCCCCGCACCCCAAGACACTTTCCATTCTATCCTATTGGCCAGAACTTCGTCATGGGGTCGCTACCTGTCAGAGAAGCTGAGGAAAGAGGTGTTTATTGCTGGTAAGCCATATATGCACTGCACAAATTAGGGGTTGTGTACTGAGGAAGAATGGATACTGGGGGACAGCCAGGAGTCCCTGCCAGTCTCATACCTGTTAACTAGCAGGAGTCCCTGCCAGTCTTAACTAGCAGGAGTCCCTGCCAGTCTCATACATGTTCACTAGCATCCTGGGGGTATACATTGTTAGGTAGGTAGTATTGAACAATTTTTCTCCGAGTCTATAGATAATCTCGAAAAATAGTTCTGAGGCAATGGTGATTTTCTCTGCTCTGTTGATGTTTACTCCAAATGAGACTGATTTAAAGTCTTGTAGGAGAGCTTATAAAACCTCGCACAAAATGAGCAAGGCATTAGCTTAATATCCTGGTGCCTGAGGTTTGTGTTGCGATTCCTTCAGCTGTATCCAGCACTCCAGATAGACAGATAGGGCTGCAGTTTTGGTGACAGTGAAGCTGGTGACTGGGCAAAGCGGGTTTGGGGAGTGATTTCCTAGAGAGAATGTGGAGAAGAAGACCCTTCACTCAAAGATTATTCTCTATAAATGTGCAACCCTGGTGCCTACCTGGTGATGGAGTCAAATTTTATCTGATTTTTATAATCTCCAATGTCAAATGATTTCTTTATTAGATATTTTAGATGTTGAAGGAAATTAGAAAACATCTTTGAAAAATAGCTCTTCTAATGTGGGTGTTTCAGCTCACGGGTATTTAAGTGAGTAAGTACTATGTGAGACCGGCACACCTTACCTCATTACTCATGGTGTACCATCATCCCTGAGGCAGGGGTTGTGGTAAGGTCAGAGGTGGGTGAGAGCCAGGGAGGGAGTGAAGGGGACTTCAGATTCTACAATATTATTTCAGAGATAAAACAAACAAACAAATAGTGATTTTGTTATTTGGATGCAACTGTGTCTAAAAATGCCTCAGTTCTATCATCTTCACCAAAATGCCCTGCTTTAGAAATGGATAAGCTCTTTAGTGAGTATAGTCATATGAAAAGAACCTTAAGGTTACAAATAATGGAGAAAATAATTAATTGAGAAAAAGATCAGGTTAACGACTTAGCAATTCAATTTTAATATTCATCATTTAAATCAAATAGACCAATAATGGTGCTTTTGTCATTGTCCCCACTCTCCCCTCCCCCACGAAAAAGTAATTTCAGAGCCTCTGACTTCTTGGAATGACAGGAGAGCCCTCTGGCAGAATCTGGAGGACTTCTCACCAGCTGCAATGGTAGAGGCACCCTTTCCCGAAGGACAAGAAAGTAAGCAAACCAGTAGCAAAGCCCAGAAGAGAGTGCAGTTCTTTAACATTTAGTCTAGTGATCTAAGAGCACATTCACTGTACAACTGGTGAGCTAGGCTGTGGTCTGCTTAGAACTCCTTGGTGCCAGTTCAGTTCAATTGATACTGATAAGTTGACACTTACTGTGTCAGCTCTGTAATTTTAATTCGCATTGTATCTAAAACATCCAGTGGTGCTTTCCTAGAATTCCTATGACTCAAGAAGGCAGGACATTTGTAACAGAAAGCCCCATGTCCAAGAACCAGAGGAACTCTGTGAAAATGGGCTATGCCGTAACTAGCTGAGTGACCCTGGGCATGTCATTTACCTCGTAGCTCTCAGATTCTCATTTTTAAAGTGGAAGGGCAGGAAGTTGGTTTATATGATCTCTAAGTGCTTAAAAAAATAGAAATAGCATTTCTACTTTCATCCCAAGAAGAATCATCTAGCCATTGCTACAGAGGTTGAGAAACTGATTCATGTGTATTATGCGCCACATCACCCGAACCCTTTCAAACAGATGTAGGTGGAAATGGTGCTCTCCCATATCATCATTAATAATGCTACTTGTGCAGACTGCTGAATATGCCTGCAGGAATAATTTCCTTTCTAAAGAAATGTAGTCTGGTTGTTTTAAAGAATTAGGCACTGCAAATGGCAAGATCTCATTCCTTTTGATGGCTGCATAATATTCCATTGTATACATATACCACATCTTCTTTATCCATTCATCTGTCGATGGACATCTTGGCTCTTTCCACAGTTTGGCTATTGTGGCCATTGCTGCTATAAACATCGGGGTGCACGTACCCCTTCGGATCCCTACATTTGTATCTTTGGGGTAAATGTATGATGATTAACATAACATAATAATAATAATAAAATACATAAAAAAAGAAAAAAAAAGAATTAGGCACTTACTCCATGGCAAACTTCATGTTGCTTATCTGGGGTAGAATCTTTAAGTGCTGCCTCTAGATTCCTCATGATTTCCAAGGCGCCCACAGCTCCTGCTCAGCCAACAGAGAGAGCCATTTGAGTGACTACTCCCCATTCTCTTTATAAACCGTGTGTCTCCTGGTTGTTCTTCTCTACTCTTGCCATGTTGCGCTTCACCTACTAAAGCTCTCCTTTTGCAAGGCTCAGCTTCTGTACCACGTCCTCCAGGAAGCTTAATTTCTTCTTTAAACTTCCACAGCAGGGCCTGTTATCTCCTCCTTTTACACAGTAATGCCCCTCTATCCGTGCTTTGGCTTTTTCTGCAGGTTCAGCTGCCAGTGGTCAGCCGAGGTCTGGAAGCAGATGATCCTCCTTTTACGAATCATCAGAAGGTCAATAGCCGCCTAACTTACCTCATGATGCCTGCGTCATTCGCCTTTCTTCATCTCATCACATAGGTGTTTTATCATCTCACATCATTGCAAGAAGGGTGAGTATAGTACGATAAGATATATTGAAAGAGAGAACACATTCACATAATTTTATGACAGTATATTGTTATAATTGTTCTATTATTAGTTATTGTTGATTTCTTGCTGTGCCTAATGTAAATTAAACTTTATCATAGGTATGTATAGAAAAAAAAAACCCATAGTATATATATATATATAGGGTTTAGTACTATCTGTGGTTTCAGGCACCCACTGAGAGTCTTGGACCTTATTTCCCTGCAGATAAGGGGAAATTACTACATTCATTCCTATCTTCATTTACAAACATGCTTTATCTCCTTCACTAGATGGTAAGCTTCTTAGTAGCACCACCACTTATCCTGATCAAGTCTAAAATGCCTAGCCTGATGTCTTTTATAAAGCAAAACCCTCGCACATTTATGGAATACTTTTGGCCCTCCCTAGTGGTTGGTATCACAATTCCTTTACCCTGCTGCCTTTTTGATGGATCTGTTTATTTCTATTTTTAGGAAGCTGGGTTGATGCAATTTCTTTTGCTAAATTATATATTTGGTTGGATTTTTCAGTGCAAATTCAGTGTCATAGTTTCACAAGGAGATGAGAATTTCAACTACCACAGGCCTGATTTCCTTTTAGTCGGATTAGGTTAAATATTTCATTTTAAAGAGGATGAGACAGCACTTTGTCTAACTGCGAATGGAATGGTCCTGAGTCAGACAATGGTCTTTGAGCCCCATTATCTCCTTCTCCTTTAAAAATGTTATAAACAGAGCCAAACACACACTGTGTTCTTTTGATTTCAGTCAAGAGAGTTTTGGGATTTGGATGGTACCACCATTTGTTTTAATTGTGAAAGCAGATTTATGTGTTATTCAGAGGCCTCCTCCTTCTTTTCTTTCTTTTTTGACCCTGGAATATCTCAGCTTTGGGCAGATAGAGACCAGTCGGCAGCTGATAGACCATCAGTTGAAGGGGTGGTGGCCGCAGCAGCGAATGTGTGCAGACACGTTCTGATAAGCCCTTTGGGGAGAAGGATGCTCTTACAGAAGTAGGCCCCGATTGCTGAAAAGGCAGCAAGGGAAATCACTGGTGGCAGCTGGTTAGAACAAACAGGAAGAGGAGACAGGTTGCCAAAGGCTTCTGTACATCTCTCCCATTTGTAAGCTTCCAGGCAGATGAAAATGTTTTCCAGGTGGTTTTTGGATCTCCTCCTTCGGGGAGAGTTTCAATGCACCCCAAAGCACCGTGCCCCTGGTTAGAGAAATGCCACACACACTTAGATTCCATCATCAATACTTTTGTCACCCAAACCTTTGAGGATGTGTGGCTGGTGCCAGGGAGGAAGGCACATCAGAGCAACTCCCGCGTCCTCTTCAGATTTCCTCCAGTTCCGTAATGTGTGTTTATCCAGATCTACTGCTCAAGTCAGGGTGATAAAATGTCTCTCAGCCTCCCCGTTATCCCTGGTTAAGTTGTGAGTAACATCTTTATCTAAAAACCCCATGCAGAGAGAATCTTTGTAGATTGAGAAGGTAGTGGTTTCAACTGATTGTACTGATCTGTAGTCATAAAAGTTTTTATTTTTTAATTAGTCACGATGGATTGGGAAGTAAGATTGGGTTTAGAGGGTTTTTGTTTTTGTTTTTTACGATCTCTTTCTTTATGGTTAGTAAACACATTAAACACATTCTGATTTTCAGGAAGCTGCCTGGCCATGGCAGTCATCTGAGGGGAAAAAAAAAAACCCCAAACAGTCACACGTAATCTTTCTTCTCTTTTAAGTTTTACACTAAAAATCTGTTTTGAGAGGGAAATGGAGCGTGCTAAGCTAATGATAGCTTTCCCTTCACTTATTTTTTCCATGTCAGAGCAATGTGCTCCTATCAGCTCGTGGTGTGTGGGGACTTTGGCAATGCCGCATTAAAACATGAAAACAAATAAACAGCACCCCACCCCCAGTCATGGAGGGTTTAAGATGGAACTAGACTAAATGGGTTAGCAAACAGACTAATTTATTTTTAAAGGTATAGTTTCTGAGACTGAAAACAATCGTCTTTGCCGGGAGACTGTTAGGTGTGTCCTGCTGGGAAAAGTGCTTGGCTAGTCGAAGATTGCCCTTTGGATCCACCCAGACGTGATCTGTCGGAGGATCAGCGCACGCGGGACCTGATTTCCATCCTTGGGGATAGGAAGCCGGCTACCCAAGGTGAACTCCGAGGACAGCTGATTATCAGATCCCAACATTTGCCCAACGTCCCCTAAATGCCAACCCGCGCCTTCGCCATCTGGTTACAAAAACTCTTCTCCCCTCCCCCCTCCATTGCGACCCCTCTTTGAGCAGAGGGTGGTACGGCTTGGGCAGAAGGCCGCGATTCGGACGGAGGATATCCGCGGGGCTTGCGGTCGGGCTCGCCGACACCCAGCGCTGCAGAGGCAAGAAGGGCGCAGCCAGGCTGCGACGGCTACAAGAGCTCCAAGCTCTCGAGGCCGCCGTGGCGTCCCCCGCCCGCCAGAGATTAGCCGCCCGGCAAGTCCCTCCCTCTTTCGCGGGTGAATGAATGATTAGTCAAACAGCACCTCCCCGCCCCAATGAGCCAGAGGTTGGAAGGGAGGAGTCTTGGAGCGACTGTTTCTCTTTTTTAAGGGCCAAAAGCGTTCGCCTCTGTGCTTTTATTAATCGACCTTGCATGTCGTTTCAACTTCTGTCCTCCCTAGAGTCAGGACGCGCAGACACATAAGCCCAGAACACTGGTGTCGAAGACGCCTCGCCCCTCTGTGCGCTCAGCCGGCAGTCCGCTGGTGCGCCCCCGCCAGAGGGAAGCAAAGCAAGGAGTGAAAAGTTGCTGGGCCCCTCCTGCGCCCCTTCCCAAAGCTGGGGGCACCTGGGAGACAGCAGGGTGGTGAGGCGCCCCTGCGCCCCATTTTCTGCTTTCTCATAGGGTTGGGGCACCCTGGCGTGAGCAGGAGTGGTGTGGCATCTCCTGTTAGGGGAGGGTTCCCCCGGGAAAGGGAGGAGGCACCGAGCGTGCCGGGCGGTGGAGACACGCCTGCCCGGCTCGGATCTGCGCTCCGGGGTTGGCGGCCTCCCGCGAGGGGCTGGGGAGCCGGCTGGACGCCCGGCTGAGACGTGTCCGGGGCGCGGGGTTCCTGCGCCCGGGCGCCCCCAGCGGGTTCCGGGAGGCGGCCGGTGCGCCCCTGTCTTGGGCGCGGGAGCGAGCGCGCGCGCGGGTCGGGCGGAGAGCCGGCGGGGCCGGCGGGAGGTGGGGAATGCAGGAGTGGAGGACGCGGCGGCCGCCGCAGCGGCAGCGCCCCGGGCAGTAGCTGCAGCCCGGGCGGCGGCGGCGGAGCGGCTGTGCGCAGTCGGCAGCGCAGCCTCTCTGCTCGGCCTATCTCCGGCTGCTCCGACATCCCCTTCCTCCCGGCCCCATCTCTGGCGTAGGGTGGCCGACGACTAAGCCGCTGCGAGCAAATCCCTAAAAAAAAAAAAAAAAAAAAAAAGAAAAAAGAAAAAGAAAAAAAAAAAAGCCGCATTGGAGGAGCCTGGCCGCAGGACCCCTCCTCCCTGGCGCCCCTCACCCCTCGCTCCCCCTCCCCCCGCTCCCGGGCGCCCGCCTCCTTCCTTCGCGGACTGTCTCCCGACTCGCCGGCTGAGAGCCCTTTTTGACTGCGAGCGGCGGTAGCGGAGCAGAGGCGGCGGCGCGGGACCTGCAGTCGCCCGGGATTCCCTCCAGGTGACGATGCTCTGGTTCTCCGGCGTCAGGGCTCTGGCGGAGCGTCCCTGCCGGCGCTCGCCCGGGATTACCTGCTGCGTCTTGCTGCTGCTCAATTGCTCGGGGGTCCCCATGTCTCTGGCTTCCTCCTTCTTGACAGGTAGGGGAGGGGGCGGGAGGGACCGGCCCTCCGGGACGCTGGCTTAGTACCTGGGAGAGGAGGCGCTGGCTTGCCCCGGGGACGGGAGGGTGGGGAGCGAGCACCTTGGCGCCTGCCACTCGCTGCCGATGGGAATGAAGCGAAGTCCGCCGTGTTAAGGGGTGGGAAGGCAGTGAGTAGGTTAAGGGATGGAGGACCGAGAGGCTGTTAACACGAATATAGTGATGATAGAAATTCTTCTGTTTGAATTTGAGAAATTTCTGTATTTTTGTTGTTTTCCTCGGCCCCTGTTTTGATTTCTTCTCCTCCAGTGCACATCAAGGAAAAAATTCGCACCGTTTTCCACACATCCTTCTTTCTCACTCTGTAAGGTTCCAATATAGCTTCTGTGTTCGCAGTGCTTTTTTAAAGCACTAGCTCTCCAGACTTTGAATTTAAAGAAACCGTCATATTTAAAAAGGGTAATACTAGCAGGATAAAATAATGATATGCTTTCAGGCAGGTGAAGACCTCAGCTGCTATTCTGAAGGACATACTTTACTGACACCTGGTGCAGAAAAGAAAATATTAAGTCAATTTTTAAGAGAAGAGGCGAGAGATTGTTTCAAAAAGTGATTTAAACTCAAGACAACCTGAGGCAGATTCATATAAAGGCCTGTTCGTTGACGCAGTCCTGAATTTTGTTCAGCCCTATTGTCCACTTTGAAATTTTTTTTTGCATATGGGGGTATGTGTTTAGTTGAAATACCTTCATCAAGGAGGAGTATTATTAAAGATTCAGTGAAATAGTTGGATTTGTGCTTAAGCCATCTGAGAGCAGAAAATCTATCTCTATATGACAGTCTTTTTTTAAAACTTCAAATAAAACTATTTAAAATAATTATTTTTTGGGGGGGAAATTTGTTTTTGTTGAGTTTGATAATTTAAAACTCATTAGGGATTTCTGAATTTGGTAGTTGCTTCAAAGAAAGATTAGTGTAAAATTAGATGTTTGCAATAATGCCATTAAACAAAATTTAAATTGATTTTTTTTTTTTTTCACTTCAGGTTCTGTTGCAAAGTGTGAAAATGAAGGTGAAGTCCTCCAGATTCCATTTATCACAGACAATCCTTGTATAATGTGTGTCTGCTTGGTAAGTATAGGGATCAGGTAATGTGAAGTCAATTACTCCCTTTGACAAGGTGAATCCATTAAACGTAATAATATAACCAGATCTGAAAAATTGTTTTTAGTCCTTACAAAACTGCACATAGCTGGTGAGTTGAATTCAGCTGAATTTCTGAGTTTTATAACTTTGGTAATTTATATTTCATGAGGCTTAGGATTCTTATTTTTGACATCATCCTTATAGAAAAAAAATTAAGATGGACTTTGTACAGCACTGTCCCAGTGATAATTACTGTTGACACTCTTAGTTCCCAGAGTGGCTGTTGCCACCAAATCATAGGTGCCATCAAACTTTCTGCCTTGGTTCTATCATCTTAGTGAGAAAATGATGAGATAACATTTAGGTATAAAGGTCAGGGATAAGATATGTGACAAAGGGTAAGAGAGGTGACAGTCACAAAGAAGAAACCTGAGGACAAGATGTAATCTTGGATTTCTTTGCCTGTTTTATACCCTAAGATCTCAAAAACAGTCTTTATATTTCTGATCTGGAAGCATGAGTCAGAAAAGACATTCTATCCCTAACAGAGAATGACACTTGGCTGTCGGCTGCTTAGTTAACACTGGCAGTGACAATAGATTCAAAAGCATAATTTGTTGCAATTTATTTTAGTTTAAGAGTTAATGATAAGATCGAATGAGTAACCACATGGGGGAGATTAAGTTATATGAACAAGAAGTTCTGAGATGAAATAGGGACTCACAAGGAGCAAAATTTTTGCTTCAGAGTGTTTTATATGCCAATCGCCATTGGCAAAACTTGGCTAAGAACTACACATCACAAAACCCTGCTGGAAGAACATTCAGGCAGTCAAATGCAAAGCCCCAAAGTGATAGATGACTGCTAGTTATCAGATGAACATGCTGTGTGGAACTGGGGAGGGGAGTCTTCTCAATTTAGGGGAAAGCCAAGCCATCTGGGTTTAAACTACCCAAACTTTTTCATGACAAGGGATGAGGTCAATGTTGCAAAATGATAAATGAGTGAAGGTGAATGCCTGTATCAGATGATTAGCAGGTTCTGAAGACTAAGGGAATCAACAGAGACAGACTAAAAATGCAGTACATCTGCTGCGATGGTAAATATTGCTGCCTTAATAAAAGCCGAGAGGAGGGGCTCTTTGGATTTTGTTTATGAGTTGCCATGTTAATTAGTGATCCTTCACTAAAGGACCTGTTGAGAAGAAACTTGGCGTTTAAATTTTATATCCATTTTATATTTACAAATGCGGTGTGTGTGTGTGTGGGGGGGGGTGGAGAGGGAGAGATAACCTTCCCGGTTCATTGATCTTATCTGTATAATACGAATGAATTATTTTATCTTAATCTCTTAAGATTTTGGGGGTGGGGAATTCCTGAGTAACATTTAAATGTGCTTGGAGCTCCACATGTGAAAATACTGTTTTACTCCTCAGCAGTCTTACTACTCATGAAGTTTAAACATACAGTTTGCAAACTGTTCCCAAGTAACATTATGAAAAATTCTATACAGAACAATCCCCCTTCTCAGTATTCTCCTCAGGGTGGAAAATAGTGCCTTTCTCTGAAAGCACAGCCTTACTGATAATAAGATAGATGTTAGAATCCTGCCATTTTGAAGCTAAAATAATGAATCTGAAGAGAAAAGATGAATGAATTGGAATTCAAGTGGGAATGATTACTTATCCTGGAAAAGTATTGATTAAGCTCAGAAGGACAGTCAGTTCATTTCTATCTAACATTTAGAGGTATCTGCTTTGAGTGCAAGCTGTCAGGAATCCTTTCTAAACAGGTGAAGTCACGACTCTGGCAATCCAACTCACTTGTTACTTTGTAAGATGCCTCAGAGTTCTTTCAGGAGCCAAAAGGTCCAGTGATATGTTACCCTGACCTTGCAGGGGTGTAGGATTATGGGACCCCAGCTGTCATAGTTAGTGCTTCCCAAACATTTGTAATGACTTGATAAAATTGAGAAGGAATAGGGGATTGGCCACTTCTATATTTGTGTGTGTTCTTGTAAGTTTCCAATGGATCCACTGCAGAACAAGGATTTCAAAGCACCCCAGCCTGCTGTGAGGCTGGTTGGCGTTTTTACACTTAGGTTGGAAGGTAGCCATATTTAGCAGATAGATAATATCAGTGGTAGCAACATTTATATTGTTGGCACTTATCTAAGCCTGCATTATTTCATTTAACCTCCACAAAAATCCTTTGAAGCCCTTTACCCCCATTTTACAGACAAGGAAACTGAGGCTAAAGGAGTCTCCTAGCTTGTGAAGTTCATATTTTAGTAGATAGAGCTGGAACTAGCTCTCGGTTTCATCTGCCTCTAGAGCACATCCCTATAATCGAGTGGAACAGGCTATTTGCTTAAAGATGTGAAAAAGCAAGAAAAAATTAGATTGTTGAGTTATTTTACTTCTTGGTACTGCGTGAGTTATTTTGTTTTTCTCTTTTGAGTCTTTTTGGAGTTCAGTTAGCTAACATTTGTTAATCACATTATATGAAAGGAAAATCTCGTTACGATTTCAGTTGACTTGCAGGGAGCTTTAGTTGTGAGCTAGTTTTATGTATGTACATTAAAAGGGTATGTAATAGTCAAAACTGTACTTTGGATAAAGAAAATAGTCATATTTAGTTTGTGTTGGTCTAGCCTTTTGGCAAAAAGGTACTTAAAGCTGAGCACAAGCTCATATCTTATTTCATAACATGTACTAAAAAAAAAAAAAGCTAACCTCAACGTATGCTTAAAAAAGACGTAAAATGTTACAGTTGGGAGGAAATAGGTGGCACAAAGTCCTGTATATAATTACGGTGTAAAAGCTTGAAAAACCCCACAAAATCAACTTGGCCTGATTTAAACTTTTAAGCTCTGAAATGTTTTAAAGGTGGAATGAGCTCATTTCTGTGGGAATTTTGAGGATGACAGTGGATGCAGTGGCCACGGCAAGCAGAACTGAATAATTGTATTCTCATTTATCCTCATCTGCTAAGGCCCAGCATCTTGCCAGAATCAGCTGTGATCCAAGAATAACCTGTCTGTTAGCTGGTGATGGATATAGTTTTAAAGTGTAGGAGTCAAAAAGCTTCAGTTCATCTATTCAAGGGGAAGGTGAGAAGTTGGGCCACTGTCATGAAATTGAGGGAATCTGGTAGGCACTTTAAAGATGCAAGTGCTCCATTGTTTAGTTAGAAAGCAAAGCGTGGCTTTTCCCCACCTTAAAAAATGGTCTTTTATGGGGCTGGGGAAGAAAAGGCTCAGACTTACTGCTGTTTTGTATGATTCCCCCCCCACCCTTTCTGCTGGAATTTCCCCCCCCAGAATGCCTAGGAAAACACATGGGTGTGCCTTTCTTGAAGTACGGTGATAAGTCACCTTCAGATAATGAACCCAGAGCAATTCTTGGGATCTTTTGGGCATCCCCAAATCCACCAAGTGTGCCTGGGAGGTGGTGCTCCTCCTTCTTGTCCCTTTCCACCTAACTGTCACATAGAAGGAAGCAGGACAAGCCAGTGAGTTCAGCCCGATACTGGAAACCTGAGAAAACTTTGGGGGCCAGGACTCAGAAAACCAGAAGTCAGTCAGAGCTTAGTTTGGCATACATTTGTTCAGCAAAAAACATTATTCTGAGGTTTAAATTTCCTCTTTTAAATCCAGAGGTGCAATGTAGAAATGGACCCTCTGCTCATAAAAAGCAATGTGAAATTTGGTGTTACAAGAAGGGGCCTCCACCTATCTTGGAGTCAACCAAGTGGTGAGAACAGAGGAGACTTTGTCTGCTGTCTTCTACTTTTTAATCACAAAAATCCTCTGTCACTAAACAAGTAGCTACCAGCATCTTCGGTTGTCTGGGGTGCCTTATCTCTGTAAAAATCTCATTTTTTTTTTATTGTTTAAGTTAACTGGCTAGAGAGTAGATATCTATTATCTGAACAAGTGTTAGGCACATGTTTGAGAATGAGGGAGATAATGTTGTATCAGGATTCAATTTGTGTGTGTGTGTGTGTGTGAGGGGGTGGGGAGAGAGAGAGAAAGGAAATATGAAGTAGTCTACATGTGTTCAGACAGATACTGCCCTTAGTATGTGCACATATACACAGATTGCCATATTTTTTGAAAATTGTTTCGTATCATGTTTAGACTTTGGATGCTCACTAAGGCAGTGATTGGGATGTGTTTGTTTGTTTATTTATTTTCTGTTTAGAAGGTGTTCTGATTAATTTCCTTTCCACAAAATGGTGTATTCAATAGAGCAGTTTTAAGGGGAGGTAACTTATTTATAGCATTGTGCTGGCAAGTTCACCAGTACCAGCTCTGAGGCAGTTATTTCTACCCATGCTTTATTGAGGCTGAGAGAGGCCGAGCAAATGTCCTGAGGTCATACCGTTCCTAAGAGACAGATGGGGATGTGAATCGAGTGCTTTCTCCACTAAACCGATTTGCTTTTACTAGTTGTTTACTATTTAAAAACACCTATAAATACTTCCAAGGGCTTCAGAGAGTTATTTCAACCTCTGCAAAGCTGACACAGGCTCTCTTTGGGGGCAGTTAGAGTGATTTTGGTCTTGTAGCACACACCAATTCTGGAATTTGGGGGGCCCTTTCAAAGGAAGACCCGCAGTTCAGGCAGCTTTTGTCTGGCATTGCATCATATTTTGGCAAAGAGCTTGGGTGCTGGCATCAGACAGGCCTGGGTTCCAATCTAGGCTCTGTCACTCACTGGTGGTGAACTTGGGAAGATCGCCTTACCTTTTGAAGGCTTGGTTTCCTCATCTGGAGAGCGGGATGAACGTCCATACGAAGCTCAGAGAGCTGCCATGAGAATGAAGTGAGCGGCCGCATGGAAGGCTTGGCCCAGAGTTTGGCATGGAGTGAGCTCTCTAGAATGATTCATTGTTGTTGTTGTTGATGATGACATTATTGTTTAAATTCTTATTTCCTCACATGGAGTAGGATGCAAAGTTTCATCAGAAAAGGAAGAAAAAAAAAAAAAAAAGAAGAAAAAGCATGGGGATAATGATTCCAAGCCCACCCATCATTATGAATGAACAGGGCTAAGTCAGGAACATTTGTGGGCTTTTCTGACCCTCCAGACTTGGACTGGGCTGATCTAGACGGCTTCCTTATTGGTCCAGTGGTCTGCGAGCCCTGGTGTAAGTTTTCCCCTTGCTCTCCATTAAACACTAAAAAAACTTTCCATGGAAGAGGGGCCTCGTTTTTCTGCAGAGTATTTACATCTCTATGCCTGTGGGGTCACCTTCACTTGTACTTTTATTGGCAGAGGGATAGAGTTGGGACTCAGGAGCGCCGTAATTCTGGAAAAACTGCCTAGTGGTCTGGCAGCATGGGGATTTTCCTGGCCCGCCTCGTGGAAGTCTCTCAACCCCGTTCCAGACCTGAGCGGGTTTTTGCTGCCTATTTACTCGTGTGCTCCCCTTCCCCATTCCCATCCCCATCCCATTTCAAAGATGCTTTCATTTCATTCGTAGACTCTGGCCTTTCAAGTGCACACCAGTGGTAAACTGTGTTTTAAGTGTAGGAAATGATGCTGAGGAAGGGGAGCCCTTCTGCCGATTGGGATACGGATATGGTGAGGCAGAAGAGGAAGACATAGTTAGAAAAGTCAGGCAAGGCAAAACGATGGAAAATAAAGTGAATTAATAGAAATTTGTGGCACTAATAAAGGATATCACTTTTTCGCACCCTCTTCTGTGGCACTTCTGTCCAGCTGATGGTATATTGACTCCTTTGTGATAAAAAGAAGACGAATAACACCACCTTTCATGGCGCCGGGAGGTCAAGTGTGCTTGTTGAACTTAGTTAAGATCAGCAAATGAGCTGAGTGTATATTTTAAGACCTCTTGATTCCCAGATCTAATTCTATAAAACACTACTCAAAGCACTAGGGATAGCAGGTTATAATTTCAATAATATTATTCTTTCTTCCTTCTCTCCACACTTCATTCTCCCCTTCCATTTTATTTTATTATTTTTAGCCTTTTCTGTGTTTGAAGCATTGTGCTGGTTGGGCACCTCGGGGAGGCAAAGACCAACAGGACAGATTCTTGCCCACAAGCTAATGGGGGAGAAAGACCCAGGCATAAATAAGTTCCACAGGAGTGACAGAAAGAGCACTATAATCGACTCGAACCCAAGTACTAAGGGAGTTGCAGTTGAGTTCTGACTGGATTACCTGGGACCCTGACAGGTGGAGGAAAGCTGGTCTTTGCAAGGCATTGTCGGAGGAAGGACACAGAGGAGTGTGTGCCTGGGGACTGTGGAGTGGGCTGAGTCCCGAGCGCCCGAAGCTCTGGTAGAAGCTGGAGGTAGAAAGCTGGGTGCAATAATAAGGAGATCGGTTCCACTCATGTAATTGGGAGGATTTCCTATTTTGGTGCAGCCACATGACACCATCAGATGTGTTTTCTATAAGTGCCTCGACGATTTTCCGTGGGCATGTTTCAAGTGTGGAGAGGCTGGGGTTTGGACCACAGCCTCCAGGGATGTGTTGAGAGCGGTCAGGCGAGGTCAGGCGAGAGTAAGCAGCAAGCCAGTGAGAGCAAGGAGCATGGGCAGTGGGAATGGAAGGAGACATGGGGGCAAACCAATGTTGCTCATTCTTTTGAATTTCTTTAACCACCTTCCAGTTCTAGAATATGAGGTTTAAAAGACTCCAGGCCACACCCAGCAGGACAGGAGTTAAAATGCAGTGTCATTATGGTAGAGTGATGCACTAGGGTGTATCTGTAGCGGTCACTTTGCTAATCACTTGGTGCCTCTAGAGCAGGGAGCTGCCACCTGAATAGAAGAGTTTACTTTCCAGAGCAGCCTTTTCAAAATTCCATTTTTGCTCTCTATTGTTGCATGACTCATTTGGCAAATTATTGCATCTGTTAGATATTGCCATGCTAGTATGTGTTCTCAGTGGTAGCACAAATATTATACAATAGTCAAAATTGGGTAGCCCCCCTTAAAAAAACCCCTAGACTTGCAGAGGAATTTTAGAGCCCAAGTTGATAGAACTTGACAATAGAACAGATGGCAGAAGTGAGAGATGGGGTGAATTAGAGGGAATTTCGAGAGTTCTACCGGTGGTATAGACAATGTAGGAAGAGAAGAGGTCACTGATGTGGGTGTGTGAGAATGAGTTTAGACCTGATGAGTTGGCTTTGATGACCTTCCAGGTAGAAGGGCCCAGTAGGCTTGGTAGAGAAATCAGGACCAGAGGACAGAGACATCTGTTAACTGCCTGAATTGAAATACACTTCAACACTTTGGGAATAAATTATTTGTCTACATTGAGCTTTCAAGCAATGGGCCTACAAGAGTAATTAGAAGAAGGGTTATATTTAAGGGAAGGGTAGAAAAGGAGAAACCCATGACAGAGATTGAGAAGTTGTTATAGGAGAAGGAGCAGAACCAGGAAAGTACAGACCAAGGCTGAAGATGTTTGAAGAATAGAAAGACCAGTGGTAATAAATATTGCAGTGTTAGACTGAAGATTCTAGGAGAATATCAAAGAAAGAACTTTCTCATCATCTTATGGGACTATTGGAAACAATCAGTGATGGTGTCCACCTCCCTAGTACCTGCTCTACATTTTCACATGGAATAGAGTTCATCATAGATGGAATTTGCTGGAACCCTGTTTGATAGGAATCCAGAACTAAGATTGCTGTAGGGATTTTGAAAATTTAGAGCAAAAATCAAATTTTCCAAACTTTGATTTGGAAAGATCTTAGTAAAAGTGAATAAATAGCACATGAAATTTTAAAAGGTACCAAAACAAAACTAATTTCATGGATAAAAGTAATATACTTTTCCAAACATCTTTGGAATGTTTCTATAGTTAAGTGCAAAATGGACAAGGCCACGAGGCCTTTTTTTTTTTTTTTTTTTTTTTTTATTGAGCAACAATATAAAAGAGTCTGGCTAATATAAAATCTTACCATTATAAACTTTCAAGTTTGTTCTATTAAACTGCTAATGGTGCTTTAAAAAATATTATGATATAATTTAATCCCTTAGCTAGATCTTCAGGAAAAATATTTTGTCTTCACTAAATGTTTAATATCTGCTTTGTCATTGAAGTACAGCTGTGGAGTGGCAGTGTTGGTGTCTGAAATTATGGGTTCAAGTCTCATGGGGGCCACCTGCTATCTGTGCATCACTGAACAGGTGACCTGTACTCTCTGAGCCTTAGTTGTGAGTCCTGGGCAAGTCGCAATGGTGTGTGCACCCTTCAGCTTCACCTCTAAAGAGGAATAATCATGCAGACCCTAATCTGTTGACTGGAGCCATTAACTGAGGTGATGAATGTGGGTTAAATGCACTGATGTTTGTGAAAGGCCTTTGTTAAGAGTATAAATGGAATTATTAAGGGCAAGAATTTGAATAGAAGAAAGTAAAGTGTATGCCATAAACCAGTTTTTAGCAGATCATTTAATAAGTATATATTTTTAGGAACAATAGTGTAGTGATTCCTATGTCTACTCCTTAAAAGTTGTAAGGCTTTGGGTGAATTGCCTAATATTCTGTATCTCTTTGTCTTTATTATAGGGCTTTGGTCAGAACTGTGGGTTAAAACGTGTAAAGTTCTAGGGGCACCTGGGTGGCTCAGTCAGTTAAGCGTCCGACTCTGGATTTTGGCTCAGGTCATGGTCTCAGGGTCAGCATGGACTCTGCTTGGGATTCTCTTTCTCCCTCTCCCCTTCCCCCATGCATGCTCGTGCTCTCTCTCTCTCTCTCTCTCTCTCTCGCAAATAAATAAATAAGTAAAATCTTTAAAACAACAACAGCAAGCCTGTGAAGTCCTCAGAACAGGGCCTGGAATATGGTAAGCCCTCTTGAAGCGATAACCACTGCCACGACCACTGTCGATGTGATGCTTTTAAGAAGTGATGAAATGGACTGTTCTTATTTCAGTATTTGTCGACACTTGCGAAATATGTTTACTGTGAACTTCTGTCAGGGTAGACAAGGAACTTCAATAGACGTGACTGCTGTCTTTTCTGATAGAAGATGGAAAACGCTGGTCATCTCTGGGACTTAGCAAGATGGATGGCTGCTCTGTTTTTCATCTTCCAAGGCTCACCTGCTTGGTTGGCGCCCATCTACAGACAATCACAGCGTTGCGTTCGTAGTGAGGCCTAGTTGTCCTTTTTCAGCACTTGCCATTGAATCAGGAGGTGGCAGGTGGGAGGCAAGGATGTAAACCTAATTCCTGAGTGGACCTGCTGAGCCTGGCCCCTGTGAGGCCCCTCCGTCTGAGAGCGTGCAGAGTCCTGCTCTCTGACCGACCACAGTCACTCCTGCATGCCCGTGGTGTGGGGCCTCACCCTCTCCAGGTTAATCCCAGAGTCACTGATGTGACTGGATTTGGACTCCATGCAGCTTTGAATGTTTGCAACCCACAATCCCGTCACTTGCTCTGAGGGTGTGCGTCGTTTTCTTTCACCAGCATGCTCTGTGTCGTGGTGTAGGTACTTGGGTGAATTTATGTCTTACGAGATGAAGTCTGAAAGTCTGAGAACCTCGTCCAGTCATCTCTGCAAGCTCCGTATCTTCAGTGAGAGGTCCACAACCTTGGGACTTGAGTAGGAGTCAGCCTGGAGTTTCCTGTTTATAGTTTGGGTTGTTAACACTTGGGCTAGCTCCCCCTAGAATGGAACTCCAAGTTCCCAAACACGATTCTCCCAGAGAGTTTGTCACAGAAGGTCAACCCTCTCTATAAAAGACATCCTAAATAATCATTACAAAAACACACTTTTCCCTTTCAAAGGAATGTACTCACATTTGAAAATTTAGAGTCCTATAGACATTAAGACCGGCTTTTCTTTGTGACAAAAGGAACATTCCCTCTTAGAGAATATCCTGCTGTCAAATGCAGCAATGTGCATGACAGTACAGGAGGTGTGAGAGGGAAGAATCTGGGATTATCTCACTTTTGCTTTCATAAGTCACAATGAAAAATGCCTCCCCATCCTTGTTGCTGCCCCAGCCGGTCATTTCCTCCCCCTTCCAGTGAGGCTAGCTCCAAAACCTTGACACAAGCCTTAATGTTTATATTGGGTTTTGGATGTTAGCTCCCTTGGCTTCTGGAAGCTGAGTCTGTTGAAAATTATGTTTTTCTTTGAAGGACAAAGGCCTTATTGTATGTACATGTCGTGTAGTGTAATGAGGTTTTTTTTTCTTCTCTTTTAATGTTAGGTAATGGGTGGTACTAACCCAGATCTGCCAAATGAGAAGTTCAAAGGTAGGTCTGTAACCTGAATGGCAGTTTTAAGGTTTCACGCAGGTAACTCAACAAGAGAAAATGAAAGGGTGGGACAAGTAGCATCTCCACTGATGAGACCATGTTCCCCATATGCCCTTCTTTGATCGAATAACCGTCAAGTGACTCTGGGAGAGGACCTGCAGCATGAGTGATGATGCCCCAGAGACACTTCAAGGAGAATGACAGTAATAATAAAAATAATAGAGATGACAGCAGCCCATTTTAACTTATAAAAGCAGGCATTTCCAAAATAGCTCTTGTATTCTTGGTCAGATAAATAGATTTTGGCTAGATGGTTTTTCATGGCCGCTGAGGCTGTCAGGCGTAGGCTGAGCATCTTATTTTTAGAACCTGTGCGGTGGGTCTCTTGGCTGGTGCTGCGGGCCCCCTCAGCTGTGGGTGACCTCAGGAAGATGAGATTGGGCGACCGGGCCTGGCCCACAGAAAGGAGGCATGAAGACCAGAAGGCCCAAAGTTGTTCTTGTATTTCTTTGGGCCTCACTGAGAGGCATTTTTAGGTTCCTTATCTTAATTTTTTCCTCTTTCTCTATAAACATTGCTTTTCTTTCTTTCTTTCTTTCTTTTTTTTTAACCTATCTTTCCTAGGTTTCTCTCTGAGAAGTCTGTGGACCCCAGCAATGGCATTAAGGTTCCTTTCACCCCTCACTGCTTTCTTTTTAGTGAGCAAAGTAATGACATTTGCATCCTTTTACATATTTATTTTTAGAGCTTCTTATTGGAAAATACCGGGGGGATTCCTTTGCTATTTTATTTCCTCATTAAGCAGAAGTGTCTGAGGCAAGATATGACAATTGCTCGCTCTTGGGTCGGATGCACCTGCATTGTGTCCGTGGTCTGCGGTGCTTGAAGCTTCTGCCTCTGGTAAAGTCTGGCTGTGCCATGTTTGACTGCCTCTTTCTGTCCCTTTACTTTTCAAAAATTCACAAATCCTGGAGGCTCTCACAGCCTGCTGGGTCTCTCTTGCCTTGTGGATTTAGAGTGTAAAAGCAGTAGCATCAAGACATTTCACATAGCAGTGTTTCTTGGTCTCGGGGGGGACATTATTTTCTGAATGAGAGGACATGAACGATTAATCAGATATTCTCCCGCTGGAGATCTGCTATGCCAAAACAGTTTAGGGTCTCACCATGTACATGTGTTTATGCTTCTTGCGGGGAACGGGGCCGATTGGAATTGAGATGTGGTGATTTCCTGTTTTCAAGCACTGGTGAAACAATGGTTCTGTGCCCGGTGGACTCATTCGAGGTCAGCTCCCAGTCCCATTAGCACATAGGTGAGCACTGGGATGGAAATTCCTTTCCCCTACGAGGTGACTCAAGTCAGAATTTGGGGAAAAGCTGGATGGCCGGGAAGGGGGCAGGGATATGCCCTTTTCTCGAGTCTCATTAGTCCAGGGGTGGTTTCCTTTGTACGAACTAGCTTTTCTTTCTCCTTACTGGGATGTGCTGGGCATGCATGTCCCACAGAGCAGTGGCTTCCTTGTTCTTGTGAGTGCTTGTGGGTGTGCGTGTAGGGGAATAGTTGGGATTTATTAAAAACATGCACATTTTTTTTCCTGTTTTGTATAAACCATACACTGGACAAGGGCAAAGAGAAGCTTGCTTAAAGTAATTTACACGCTATTTGGCCAAGTGACAGACATATACAGTTCCCAGATTTTGGTGTTTGGTTGAAGTGTATGAAAATTTTGATATTTGGTGAATATCAAAGAAACAGCAATTTTTGTGGTTCAACCTAATTCATACTTTGAGCATCTTAAGACTTTCTCACTGGAGAGAGTTACTCTGACAGGTTATTGCAATGTATCTGAATGAGGGGGCCTTTAAATTAAGGCTGAATTTACACTGGGATCATATACTAAACCTAAAATGTGGTGAAATAGTGAAACATGAACACCTCTCAATCTCTGGCCCCCCCAGCTCTGAATTAACGGGCTCTCTGTATATCCGCAGACCCCTTCTGCTGGTAGTGGGGGTGGAGAGGAGGTAGAGAGGGAAGCATTCACCTTCGTACCAACGAGAGGGAACACAGGACATGGTGTGTGCTCGGCAGGGAGCGTGGGAGCTGAGTTGCAGGACTGAAGGAGGAAAATGATTGATGGTCATTAAACTCAGCACGTATTTATTGAGCATTTATGTTAATAGTGGCCTGAGGCACTGTGAGATTGGAAAAACACTTTTTGAAAAAATGAACAAAAAGATTAAATTATGTTCCAGATAGTTTTGAAGTTAGATAGCTTATATTGCTCTAGAGTTCTTTGCAAATTGATGAACTAATGTAAGCCATAGATATTAACTCTTGGTTGGAATATTTGATTAATCAGAACAAATTATTATTCCATGACTGTGATAGGTTATACACACACACACACACACCCCAATGTGCACGCGCATGCATAATATGTATGTATTTAGTGTAACATAAGATAATGGAACTAGTTTGCAAACTACCTTCTATCACTAGAGTCTAAAATAAAAGTGTGAACGTGGGATTGAACCAGTAGTCGTGTGCGTGTGGGGGGAGCCCCTTCGAGCGGAGTTTTGGGCACTGGTGACAAGGAGCAGGCAATTGAGTCCCTGTGGCTGGCGGCCCCTCCCTCTTCCTGGTCCTCACCCAGATACTTCAACATGACTGCTTATGTTATCTCACACTAACAGGTCAGTGGTAAGGATTTTGCCTTGGCTCTCAGTTTGTAACGTGCCTAAGAACCAGGAGGGAGCTTGTTAAAAATGCAGATTCAGGGGTTCTCCTCCAGAGACTCTGACTCCAAGGTCTGGTGGAGACCGAGAATCTCCATTTTTAATAAACTCTTCCAGTGACTCTACACGGAGGCCCATTTTTGAAAAACTCTTTCCAACTGAGGTTAGTGGAAAGAGAAGGATGTATAAATAGAAACATAAATATAGGTAAATTCCTTGATGAAGCAACATGTCAAATAGGGGTTTGGGACAATTGAAGTTCTGTTATTGGTACAAAACTTAACAGTGGGTCAACTCCCATTTATAGATTATTGTTTTTGTGGGGGCTTTCACACAATTCTCTTGCACGTTAATGGTATTTACTGAAGTGCTACTTTTTCTCTCCATGTCCTTTCACTCTCAAGCCTCTTCTAGTCGCCTGATTGGAATTAATCATTTGTTCTTCGAAGACTTATGTTGGTCACTCTCGTTATAACCCTTACTCCTGCCTACCCTGAAGTTTTGTTGATTATTTACATGGCTGTCTCTCCTGTTGGACTTTAAGCTTCTTCAAGGCAAGAATCGTGTCTGACTTCTCACTACCGTTCGAAGCATCTAGAATAGCACCTCTTAACAATGATTTTATGAATAAATACTGTGTTCATAAATTAGGGGAAGCCTGAACGTCAGTTTTTTCAAAGCCACACTGTGAGTTAAGGTAGGTAGGTTTTCTCAAGAAACCTATTTCACAGGTGAAATAATTAAAGCTCAGAAAAGTAAAGCAAGACACAGCTCACACTGCAGATGAGCCAGAGTTGGGACTATGATTCTAGTACAGGAATCCTGCACCAGCCCGGGTAGACTCCACTGAGATATCTTTCAGAGAATGTTTCCTGACCACAAGGGTTGAGAAAGCACCCAGGGTGAGGGGGGTGAGTGAGAGACACCCAGCAAATAACTTCCCCAGGTTTTAGGTTTTTAAGAGTCCCTGCAGTCCAGTTAGGTAGAGTCCTGACTAGCGCCTTTGGGTGGGACAGGCTGACCCTCTGGGTTGCTGCCAGCCTTTTTGTATGATGGATTCCCACAGGGATACACTCTGTTTTCTTTGGTCTTTCTGTGATGGGCAGCAGCTGCAGAATAAAGCTGATGTGACATATGTTTGTTGCTTCTTCAGCATGAGCCAACTAGATGTAGCAATTTGACAAAACAGCCAGGGTTTTCGGACTGATTTGCTGGGATCCAGCAGCATCTGGAGGAAACAGGTAGTCGATAAGGAGTGGAGGACCAGGTGAGGTGGGGTTTGGAGACACCCCACTGCAACCCCTTCCATTCCCAAACCTCCATAATAGAAGCTGTTTCCTTCTGCTAACCATTATCTGTGCAGCACATACCTTCCTCATCCAGAACAGAGGTATTCTGGGAAACTTGAGCTCTTTTCTCTCTCTTTATGCCACCCCATTTGTGCTCGCACCTTCTTTTCCTTGATGAGGGAGAATGTAAAGTTGAGCTGTTGCCTTCACTTAATTCTGGTTGCATTGCTAAACTGTTTCCCATACTTTTAATGAGAATCCTTAAAAAAATTTTTTTTTTAAATTGGCCTGGCATTCCATTGTTCCAGGGTTTCACCTTTATCATCTCCATCTTTTATTATTTTTTACCATGTTATTTTCTTTCTCTGTTATTAGCTCAGCATTTCCATGATGTCACCACTCCTCAAGTTTTCTGTCTTGTTTTCCTCAGTTTCAGTTTCTAATTCTTGGTTTCAGCCTGATAATGAGACGCACAAACAGAATTACAGTGGGGTGGTTGTTCTTCCTACAGAAACCATGGCGGCCAGACATGTGAGGGATGGGGTGGGGAGCCGTCTGGCACACGCAGAGTTGGAAGAACCGGTGGAAGGCCAGGGGGCAGGCCATTTGTGATAAGGATTAAGGGGTCAAGAAAAGGATGGCTAGGAACAGCTAAAGGGCTGGCTTAGATCAGAGCTGAGTGCCCAGGTGGGGGGTTAGTAAATATTTTCTGCTAATGATGATGTGCTGATATCATTGAGCCTGGTGGAGAGAATGCCCAGGGGAACTTTAAGAGCCTTGCAATATCTGGGAAGGAAATCCTTTGTTGAAAGGACAGAGAGGAGTACAAATCCCACAGTTGCAACATATCTTTAGCTCCAGCTTCTCCGCTGGCCTCTCTGCCTCTTGCTCACTTCCAGAGTGAGCCCCAAAGTGGTTGTGGGGTGTTGGCTTCCCTGCTTCTTGGCCAGCGCCTGCCTGTGAGTCCAGGCCTCTTCCCTAGATCCCTCTATCCTAGTTACCCTGCTGTAGATGAGATCACACTCCCAGCTTTGAGCCACATTTGCTGGGATCAGAAATTGAAAGCAGGGTCTGACTGTGGACTCTATTCATCCCAGGGCTTTGGCTCTAGGTCTTAGTATAACTGAGAAGGAAAACTTAAAGGATTTCTCCCTTCCTTTTCTTTCCATTACTCCTAAGGGTTAATGTTCTCTCCCTCCCACAGTCTTCCTTAATACTTAGCTAGACTTTGGTCACTAGGCTCTGGTGGGTCTGAGCCTTGTTAGTTGGGGATATTGATCCTATTGTCAACTCTTCTAGTCAGTCAGAATTTTCCTAAACTTGAGTCTACTTCCTCAGAGATGTAGCTTGGCAGGCACGGTGTTTATTAGCAGTAGGGGCAAGAAGCACACAGCAGCGGTCAAGACATCTACTGAGCCTCAATGGCTGACAGTGACAGGTCCATCCTCAAGTATCCTGGTCTCTAGGTATCTGGCATGGTGGCAGGTGCTGCAAGAAGGTGACCCCTGGTGGTCACTGGATTCATGTAATAATCTCAGGCAGTGATTTGGTACAGGTGTGTGTGTGTGTGTGTGTGTGTGTGTGTGTGTAAGGACTTCGCATGTGTAGTATTCTCTTAGATTTGCATGATGGATTTATAAGAATTTTGTTTATCTGGCTACTCCTTCCTGGACTTTTTTTTTTTTTTTGCTGGGTCTTTCATATCTTCTCAAACTTTAAATATTGGAGGGCCCCAAGATCCAATCAAGACATTTTCTCTGTTTACATCTTGCCCTAGGTGATTTTATACAGATTCATGGCTTAAAAACCATCGATATGCTGAATGTTCCCTCATTCATGCTCCCAGGTCTCTCACTCTTCAAGGGCAGACTCCTATCTGAATGTGTACATGGATGTCCAGGAAACACCTCTGACTTAAGGTGGCCCCCAACAGAGATCTCTGTCCCACCCCTTCCCCAAATCTAGTCTTTTCCAGCCACCAGTGTCAACCGCAGTGTTCCATTTTCCCAGGCCGTCAGCCACGGGGTTTTTGATTCCTCTTTCTCTTATACCCTATGTTCAATCTATGAGCAAATCTTGACAGCAAAACCTTGAAAATATACCCGAGAATTTCTGACTACCTCCATGATCACCCTTTTTTTTTTTTTTTTTGCCTCTATGATATATTATCAACCAGCGACCATTTAAAAGTATATATCCAATTATTTCAGTTATTTATGAAAGACCTTCTGGTAACTTCTCATCTCAGTCGAAACACAGTCTGAAGTATAACCGTGGTCTGCAAGGCCCTCCCAGATCTGGCTCCTGATGCTGCCTCTGGCCTCCCCTTCCATTGCATCCCTCTGCCCCTCACTGTGCTCCGACCTCACTCCTGGGCTCCCAGCACACATGATACATAACACCCTCTCAACAAGGGTGCGTTTGTTCTTTCCTGTACCTGGAACATACTTATCCAATATATTACCTATTCTCATCCCCTCACTCTGGTCTCAGAGGAAATGTTTCCTTAGTAGAGGCTCAGAAAGATTTGGGGGAGGGGTGGGACAGAGATCTCTGTTGGGGCCATCTTAAGTGGGAGGTGCTTCCTGGACATCCATGGGCACATTCGGATAGGAGTCTGCACTTGAAGGGTGAGAGAGCTGGGAGCATGAATGTGGGAACATTCCGCATAGTGATGGTTTTTAAGCCATGAATCTGCATAAAATCACCTAGGGTAAGGATGTAAACAGAGAAAGCATCTTGACTGGATTCCATTCTCCCCAGTACACATTGTCACTCTGTGCCCTTGTCCTGCTTCATTTTCTCTGAAGTCCCTGTCAGTGCCTGTTACCATGCAGATACTGGTTTCCTGTAGGTCTCCCAACTAGAATATTGGCCATGTGAGGATGTCGAATCTGATGTTCATGCTGTACCCCCAGGGCCCGAGACAATGCTGGGCCCAGTCAGTGCTTATAGGTCAGATAAATGAGGATGTGCTATTCGTGTTTAATTTTTTTGATTCCATAATTTGATCTAACTAATTCCAACCACCAAAATTAAATCATGAAATTTCGTTTCTACTCCAAATTCTGCTTTTTCTATAATGGTTTGCCTTTTTCATAGCTCACATGACTTTGCATATCAAGTCTGATTGGTGGGGAAATTATACAAATACATTAAAAGACGAAAAGTTGTTGCCAGTAAACAATAATATAGTCAGAGTAAAATATATAATTATAAACAATAACAATTATAAAACAAAATTTTTCCTATAGAAAGCTGTTTTTTTTTAAAGAAGCTCTTACTGCTCATACTTGGTAGCATGATCATTATCCGTTTTGGAATATGAATTAAAATTCAGTATGTTGGTATTTTTATACTTTACCTAAGACATTTTACAGTTGCAAGACCAGCAACTTTTCTTTCTTTATAACACCTTAATCAAACGTGGATTATATGCAAAGTTTGCATTTGTTGATTGTTTAATGAATTTGAAAATGAAAGCTATTGGATTCAAACTGCATTCTAAACCTATGAAATACATCTGTGGCTTCTCTAGTTTCTTCTGACACCTGCATGTGGCCCTTGGGAAGGCCTTGGTGAAGAGAACATGCTGCTAATGGCCCTGGTGAATGAGTCAGACCATCCCTAGCTCACAGAATTGTCCTCATATGGGAATGCTATCTGGGGCTGGCTTTTTCAGTTCCAGCCAGCTAGAGGGCCCATGCTTCCCTTTGCTGCCCCATCTGATGTTCCTCAGGCTCACTGGACACCCTCTGTAGTCAGTATCGATGAGAGGACGACCTGGGAGCAGGGATCTTTCCAGCACCCGATGCATCACACCGCCCTTACCGTTATCCGGAGGCAGGACGGTAGGAACCAGCTCTAAAGCCTGCCATCCCAGGGGTCCCTTTGAAAGCCTCTGTGATTGCTGGTGGTCGGGGTCAATTGTGCAGATGTCTTTAAAAGTGTCTCACTAGTGACCAGAAAGTTACTTTGTCAAGATGACAGATGGACTGCGAGCAGCCCCTCCGCCCTGCCTCTTCCCTGTGATGTCAGCTCCATTTACTTGTCAAGAGAAGGTATTTTTGTAGCTCCCAACAGCGCGCGCGGGCTTTCATGGGCAACCTGTGAAAACGCTTCTGTTCTGTCCTATGAAAAATCTGTTCAGTGGCTTATTGTTGACCCACAGGAGTCGGGGGCGTTTGAGGACCTGGTGAGTCCCACCCACTGTGGGTGATACAGGCAGCGGCGTGTGCTGACGAGGGGGCACCTTTCAGGGCTGGCCACGTGAAGACATGGTTTGCCACCGCCAGTCACCCAGGCAGGACACAAATGGGGTCTAAGACATTCTGCATGCATATTTCGGACATTTTCCTTCTTGGCAGAGAATCATCTATGTGCACTATTAAAAGGGTTCGTTGAGTTCTCAGCCCCTTTGTATAGCCAGGGAGCCCAGCTTTCGCATGGCCGTGGGCCAGAAAAGGCACTGCCGAAGTCATATCTTCATCTCTCCTTCCTGAACATCATATTGCAGCCTTTCCAATGGAAGTTGCTCCGATTTTATTATTGTTTTTAACTCCTTTACCTTCACTCCTCAGTCTCTCCAGTCCCCCTGCCAACCTGGTGGGCAAGCTCCATGCTGTCCCCCAAAGGGTGGGAAGCTGGCTTCTGCCCTCTGCGTCATAGGTCTTGCTGGTGGTTGGAGTTGGGCTCCCATCATCTGGAGAGTAAAAGAACTCACCGGAAATGCATACAGATGTTCATAGAATTTTATCTCCCCTTTCCTTTTCGTTTTCTTTTCGGGTGGAGGAAGAAACGGATTCATTATTCTTCATGTGCTGAAGGGCGCACAGCGATGTAAAATAATCAGAGGTGTTGGGAGAGGTGGCTGGACCGCTTGTGTTTGAGGCTTTGCAGGACTCCAGCCCCTCTCGAGCCCCCAGTCAGGAGTACGTGGACATTTTCTTGGAGCACTGGCTCCATCCTACATCCCAGCTCTTTGATTCCCTTTTGCTTGGGGAGGGGAGAGGAGTAAGCTTGGGGTCAAATAAAGAAAGGATGGCCACCTTTATTCCTCTCAGTTCACACACCTGGCTCCTCTCCCCTGGCAGGAGGGGACGAAGTCCACCTTCTGGTTTTCCGTCCTGCTTCTGGGAGCCCGAGTTGTCAAAGCTGCATCTGTGATGGCGTCCAGTGGTCCAAACTGGCTACTCTGTGTTCCATCCATTATAGTTCCGTGAGCGTGGAGCTGCCAGCCGACCCCTTGCTCAGACGATGTACAGTCTAATAAAAACCAGGCAGTGCTACTTTCTTTGGGCTACTATTTTTATTTGGTGGTTATTTCTTTTGTGTTCTGCCATCTCTAATGTTTTGGTTCTATTTCAAAATATGATTAAACAGAATGAGGAGCTGTTTGACACTGCCCTGTTTTAAATCAGAGTTGTACTTGAGTAGCTGGGACATTCTAATGGTCTGTGTTTCTTTGTTCTGAGAGTTCCTTGAAAAGGCAAAAGAAAAAGCCAGACCTACATCCTTAAACAGCATAAGACCCCAAACAATCCCTTCCAACAAACTAAAGCCCATTAAAAAAGAATTGAAATGTCAGGTAAGTTAAATATAAAAAGGCCTCCTTATTAATCCCCCATTGCTTCTGCTGGCACGTGTCATATTTTCAAGGTACAATATCAGGAGAGCACTGTCATTTAGTGATGTATTAGGGCCATATATCATCAGAACATCGTCTTTGTAGAGGACATGGGTACTAAAAGACACGACTCTGGCCAGACAGAACAGCAGGGGGTCTTACTTCTTTTCTCCACCCCTCCCGCCCCTCCTGCCATTTTCTTTAATCTCCCTCTGTTTTGTGTTGCAGAGAAGTGAATTTCTTCATGGGATATGACTTGTTGCAAAATAATCGGGGGGCCCCAGTGGGCTTCATAAAGTCTTTTAAATGGCTGAGCTTCAAGAGCAGCTTTGTTCAGAGTTTGCACTGTTAGCCGGGCCGGGGAAGGCGGCATTTGCCAGGGTCCGGGTCTCTGGGGTAAAGGCTTGCTGAGCTTAGACAGGAGGAAGAAAGAATAACACTCCCAGATGTAGCGCGATGAATTGTGTGATGTTCTTGCAAGATGCTTTCACATTAAGTCTCCAAAAATATATTCTTGCAAGGTATTTTTACCTCTAGACTCCAAAAGGATAGCCTCTGGAGGCTGCCAGTCTCCCGTGGGAGGCACCCTCCCGCTCAAATCCAGGAAGAAATGAGAGGATGTGGAGGCTTCGGATCTAGGTTCTGATCTGTCTTGCAAATGACCGGGTCCTCAGAGACTGAGACTCGTTCTGAGTTTTAAGCCAGAGACTTAATCTGTCTATCTTAAAATGCACTATTTTTACTTGTGTGATCCAAATGAAACCATAAACCACTAAGGTTTATAATGGCCTGAAAATAGGGAGTGCTTAGCAAAGGCAAACATTTAGATTCCTAGCGACGAGGAAGAGATGGCTCATCTTAGCCTCTGAACCAAGCTGTGCAGCATAGTGGTTAAATCACTTTCTCTGGTATCAGCGAGTCTTGCCTTTGAATCTCTGCCCTTCCTAGCTATGTGTAAACCTGGGTAAGTCATTAACATTCTCTGTGCCTCAGTCTTCTTATCCATAAAATAGGGGTAAATTGGTACCTTCCTGAGACTTGATGCAAGGGTTAAAAAGGACACAATACATAAAACATGTTTAGCACAGTCTGGTAAATAGTAGATTTTCTATAAATGCCAGGTGCTATTATTCTTAATAGTTCAGCAACCTGCCCAGAAAACTATATGCCGCTTCATTGTTTGGTTAGCAATGGATCAGCTCTCTCGCTCTGGCTATGGAAGGGATTTGCAAAAGTGGTGGAGGTTGGGGGTTCAGAAAGATCTGGAAATGCTAATTTACATGAAAAGCAAAGGCCAGGGCGCCTGGGTGGCTCAGTTGGTTAAGCGACTGCCTTCAGCTCAGGTCATGATCCTGGAGTCCCGGGATCGAGTCCCGCATCGGGCTCCCAGCTTGGCGGCGAGCCTGCTTCTCCCTCTGACCTTCTCCCCTCTCATGCTGTTTCTCTCTCGCGCTCTCTAATACATAAATAAATAAAATCTTTAAAAAATAAATAAATAAATAAAAGCAAAGGCCATTGACACCTGCCACCTTTCCTACAGACGTCAGACATCCCCCACCTCTTGTACCTATCTTAGGACCTCATCGATTGGGAAAGAAAAGAGGTGTTGGGAGACTATTCTCTTGGCTGGGAAGTTTGAGTCATTTTCCCTATCAAACACCCTTTCCTCATCTTAGAAATGGTTTTGTTAATTTTTTTTTCTTTCTCTCCATTGTTTTCCCCTACTTTCATTGAGCTGAGAGATATGGCTCAGAGCCTCATCTTGTATACTAAGGCTTTGTAGTGGACCGAACTGCCTTTTCTTTTTTTTCTTCCAGCTCATTCTATGCAAGAATTATGGGGAAGTCAATTGTACTATCAGTAATAAAGAACAAGCAAGTAAAAGCTTAATTAAAACAATAAATCATCAATCAAATTTAATACTGCTACTGGCAACCACTGAACTATCTCAGTTCCCCCCCACCCTCCCAATGATTATTTTCTGGGGGATTCAGAACAGATTTTGTCCAAAGGAGACAGGCTGGAGCAGGTACAAACTTGTGTTGTCTCCTCTATGAGTGCTCATGCTCACTTGCATGACCATATGTTCCAGAGAATCACTATATTTTATGTCCCATTTATCAAAGCCACTGACAGCCAATGGAACCTATCCCTTCTGGGTCTTTTCTTTCAGCCTTTGCCTACATCTCTGTATTCTAGAACTGTGACATTCTGCAGTCAGGTCTGTTTGCCCAAGTCTCCGTCCAGCCCTTGTGTGGCACCTTTAACAGGTTACCTTACAACAAGGGCAGGAGACCTCGCCTGTCTGACCCAGATGGCCTCTTTCCAGAAAATTTCCAGACTAGCTCAGCTGTATATTAATCTATTCCTAAAATCTCAATATTCGAGTAGGAGCTAACCTAATTCTAATATGATGCACCCATAAATTTTAATGCTGTGCCTTAGCAACTAACCTCCCCGGCTGGCCCCTTAATCCAGGCCTGGGAACCAGGTTGTGTTCCCAGGTCCACTGCTAGCTAGCTCTTCGAGGGACCTGAGACACTTAATTTTATTGTGTGCCATTCCACCATCTGCAAATCTTAAGAAACCTGTGAGGATTAATGAAATAATGTCTGCAGAGCTCTTTAGAAGAAAAGTGCTATGTAAACATGTAGTATTATTCTTCTGTTTATGAGAAGTTTTATAATATTGCCTAGGAGAAATTGTGACCTGCGTTCAAAAGCACCATAAAGTTCCCTTTGGCTCTTCTGGGGCTGGAATTGGGTTACAATGGGGAACTTCAAGGAAAAGTTGACCTGTTTGACTTCATGCATGGGGAGGCTAGAAATTCCACAGAGTATACATGTGCTGATGTCAGATCAACCTTCCTCCTTGGGAAGCTTGACACAAGACATTTGTATTCCTAAAAACAAATTCCTCTGTGAGCAGTCTCCAGACTCAAATAGTGAACCATCATCGTGTGTGGACTTCAGATAAATTCACTGATAAAAATAATTCGATTAAGGGTCACCGTGTCCTATCTGTGCTCACCGACCATGATGGCTTTTGAGTCAAGGTGAAATTCTCACTTGATGCCAGAAGTTACACAGGAGTTTTTGTGTGACCTGCCAATGTCTGACGTCTTGTTGCCTCCAACACTGTAGACGTTTCTGGAGACTAGAGGGGAAGCTTGTGGCATGATTTCTCACTCCAGCAGCACTGAGTACTATGGCCCGGGTGTCACGTCCTGGGTTTTTTTGGCTGCTCTAGAACTTCACGGCTAAGTACCTATACTTCTGAGAGTGGTCATGCTGGGCATCCATCCCCCGGACAGTAGCCGATGATGAAGGGTACAGACCATTCAGGGTTAATATGGGTTCGCCCCCATGGAGGTTTGCAGTTTGGGAGGGGGATTCTTGAGGGCAGCACAATCTATAAGCCCCTCCCCAAATAAGACTGCAGTGATGATATGAGAATGGGGGATATGCATCTAAGGAGGAGGAAGGGAAAGTCGGCAGGGTTTCTAATTTAAGGAAGAGAGCCACTGTTAACCCCTTCATCTCCTCTCTGATACGACCTGGTCTGTAGGCTTCATTGACATACTGAGTGTTGTTCATTTGGGCAGAAAGAAGTATAACAACTTCGCAGCCTTCTTGATTTTCTGAAAAAGGATCTGGCACTTAGAATTTGCTAGTTTGCGGGCGCCTGGGTGGCTCAGTTGGTTAAGCGACTGCCTTCGGCTCAGGTCATGATCCTGGAGTCCCGGGATCGAGTCCCGCATCGGGCTCCCTGCTCGGCAGGGAGTCTGCTTCTCCCTCTGACCCTCCTCCCTCTCATGCTCTCTGTCTCTCATTCTCTCTCTCTCAAATAAATAAATAAAATCTTTAAAAAAAAAAAAAAAAAAAAGAATTTGCTAGTTTGCCAAATGACAGCTGTTTGCCTCTAAGGCAGGCTTTGCTTTCATAAGAGACAAGGATGGAAGGAAAATAATGCCATCTTCTAGAGGAAGAGACTCGTGGGGTCTGCCACCTTCCTAACATGGCCCTGGAGTCTCAGCAGGCAAGGCACCAGGTATTTTTGTTTTTATTCTTATTTCAAGAGATTTGTGATGCTGTTTCAGAGTCTAAAAATAGAGTATTTGCCAGCTGACATTTCTCCCTGATCAGTCTCATCCTATTAGCTGCTGTGTTTTCCTCTCCAGATTTCTATTTTATTATTATTTCTTAAGTATAAGTGAAAGGTCAGGTAATACTTTCCATATTTCATAATAGGATTGGTCCTGGAAGAATCTTAGAAAAAAATATCTTCAAGACATTGGCTTGAAATAGAACAAAAAAGGCATGTCAAAAACATGTTTTTTCTAGTTGCAGAAAGAGGAAAATCTCACAGTGGTGATCGGCTATCTTCTCTATAGCCCCTGCCCCCCTTCAGTGAGAGATCATGTCCCTCCACACCAGACACTGAAAAATGTTCGGGAGCCCCTAGCAGGTCTCATGGTCCCAGTTCCGAAGCCCAGGGAACTCTGTGCTACCACCTAGTGGCAGATCTCAGGCACAGCAAGCTGGCTGCCGGAATCCTGTTTGAATTTGGCTGTGGCTGAGGCTGTGGTTTGGCTCACAACCTTATAGAGCTTTGTTGCCAGCCATGTAGACTTTTTCTTTTTTACTCCCTATGCCCCCCTTTTATTTTTGCATGTTGGCACTTCATTTCATGTGCCTCCAGAGGCTGTGTTTTGGGTTTTGATATATTTGGTCTCTCAGAAAGGAGGCAATCATGCCGACGCCTTTGACAGCAGGTAAATCACAGGCTGGCTGACCCTAGGAAGGGATAAACACCGGGAGACAGAGACTGAGAATGAAAAATGTGATAAGGTTTATTACTCTTATACACCAGCTAGGTCCGTTTTTTTTAGAATGTTCTGGCATTTTTCTCCAGTGCTTTTCTACCACTCTCTCTGTTGCTTAGATTTGGGGAGATTCAAAGCCAAGCTGGAACCTCTGGATAGTTTGTTCAAGGAAGGCAGTCTGGCTTTCAGAGGTACGATCGGCACAGGATCCAAAATGGCATAACCATCCTCATGACCAGAAAGCAGCTGGTATTTGTAGACCCTCCCATGGTTGGTGATGACACAGCTCCTGTTAGAGAGCTCATTTCACCACAGGGGAGGCACCAGTCTCCCCTGGGGCCTCTGGGCCGGGACACTGTTTTGTTCTTGTCCGTATCCTGAGTGCCTGGGAAGTAGCAAAGTGCAGCATTTAAATGTTTGCCTTTGGAGTCAGACAGACCTCTGTTTGCATTCCAAATCTGCCTTTTGCGTGACCCTGGGCAAGAATCTTAACCTTGGCTCCCCGTCTGTAAAATGGGGGTGATGTGGATTTTGTGTGTATGTGTGTGTGTGTGTGAAATAATGCATATAAAATTCTTAGCGCAGAGCCCTGGACATAGAACGTATTTGTTAAGTATGAGTCAGCACCAGAAGAGTTTTCTTGAGTGGAAAAGTGAACCGAATGAGCCCTGGGCTTGCTTCAGGGCAGAGGACACTTGGCTCACAGGGGGATGAGGAGGCCGGTGGAGATGGACCCCTGCAGGCATGGCTTTGTGTACGCCACTTCTCACCAGGGCCACTGGCTGGAGCCCAGTGCGTTGGTCTCTTGGCAAAATCAGTGAAAGCGAAGCGAGTGGTCTTAATTAACCTGTGCTTAAATTTACTCTGTAGCTGCTGGACTCAATTAAGGAGACAGAGGAATCAGCCTCTTATGAGCAATTCTCTAGTTTTTCTTACTTTCTTCGAGGTCCTGGGATTCTAAGCATGTGCTTCATATCCATGCCTACTAGACACCAGGGAAATGATCAGATATGGCAGTTTGGTAGAATATAAAAAAACTCCAAATGTTATTAGAAGGGGGAAAATCCCCCACTAAACCTACAACTAAAGTTTAGGTTTGGGGTGTGTGTGTGTGTGTGCTTGTGTACATGTGTGTGTGCAAAAAAAAAAAAATTCCAGATGTGAAGCTACAAACCATCTGGTTGGAATAACTTTTGTGCTGGACTGTAGTTACAAGCTATTGTGAATTTGGGGATCCTGTTACGGATTTTGACTGGCTCCCAGGTTTCTAATTTAGCAAAGAGTTCCTATATTTAAGAAAGTGTACATCTTCCTATTTATCAGACTCCTAATTGTCACTCACTGTGACTGCCCTCAGAGCTTTGAACTCCCCATGTCTGAGGATTTTTCCCTTCAGAGAGGAGATGCCGTTGGGGATGGCCCTTCCCTGAAGCTGCAGCCAGGTTTGCATGAGCCATGCTCACAGATGTTCTGGTCAGAAAGTGTGTTCACTTCACAGACGTCTTGGGGCGGGGGTGGGGGGCGTTGGTATCAAACGATGGCTTGCGGGAACTGTACTCTGCCAAATGAAGTCACTGTTAATAATGCCAAACAGTATATATACCTGGACATTGTTCATGATTACTTCAGTGGTAGTGCAGGGACACTTAATTTTTTTAAAACAGACCTCTTTAATTTGAATTGTGACCATACTACGCATTATGTTTGTAATTTAAGAAAAATTATGAGAATCCACTGAAGGGCTGTGACTTGCAGGGAGCCTTGATTCCACCACCCTTATGAAAGGACAGGGTGAGGAAAGGGCAACTTGGGAGGGCTTGGAGCTGAGACATCTGGGTTCAGATGGTACATCTGCCTTCACTGAGGGACTGTGGACAGCTCCCGAACTCATCTCAGCCTCACTGGGCACAAGAATGCTCTCTGCAGAGTAGTGGTTCTCAGCTCTGGCTGCACATTGGAATTACCTGGGGAGCTTGGGAGAACATCTAGGCCTGGTCCTTAGGATCCATCAGATCTGAGCTACAGGGGGTGGGCAACAGTGCCAGTCTTTGTGAAGTACCACACAGGGGTCCTGATTTGCAGCTTAGGATGAGGACCACAGGATTGTAGGAGTAAATGAGGCTAGCTCCATGAGGCCCCCTTCTCACATAAAGGACACCAAAAAGGGGGAAAAGAAGAGAATTGATTACTCAGGTCTTATACCTTCTCTGAGCAGCAGTTTTCTTGTTTATAAACTGGAGATAGTAATAAAACTTATCTCAGAGAATTTTAATAGGAATGAAAGCCGTAGCACCTAGCATATAGCATATAGAAGAAACTTACAAATCTTGTTAAGTTTTGTGACATGGTATTTTCGGCACACGTGGATCCAACCTGTGTATAAAGAGGCATATACATAATGTTTGGATCTTCTCTGAGACATTTTAACAGCTAACCTTTCAGGATAAAACCGAAGATGCAAATGTTCACCACACTTCATTAGCATAAGTGCTAATATAATGCAGCTGTCCCATGGCTATAAAACACTGACGACTGTGTCTCTGCTTGGCATGGGGAATATTATTTTTTCTCTTACTGAGCTGATTCAATACTCAACTTTGTCATTATTTGAGTTGGAACTTTAGATTGCTGCATTTTAATGCACTCTACTATTAAGGATTGTTGGAAGGCTGTGTGCAAATATTTTTGTTCTCACGATGCAGTCCTGGCCCAGGTAGCCCAATGGGCAAAATATGATTTACACAAATATTATCATTTCTATAGTGTGTACTAAAAAGAAACCTTAGAGCAGAGTGGGAGAAAGCTTTGCTCTCGGCATTCAGTTATCTAGGTGACGTTGGTTTCTAAAGAGGGGACTTTTCATTCCTCTCTCATGTGCCCCTAATCTCAAAAGTCCTGTGTTTCTGGATGAATATTTCTGTTCCAGAGAGAGCAAAATGCTTGCATGAGTGTTTCTTGCCAAGATGAAAGCAAGATAGGAAGAGGGAGGCTAGCAAAACCTCAGGCATGTGTCAGCATTTGGGGGGTTCTGTTTGGAGTTTCTTTCAAATGTCTCTTGTCTCTTTCTGCCTAGAACAAGGAAGTGACCTGTAAGAGAGAGAAGTGCCCCGTGCTGTCGAGAGACTGTGCCCTCGCCATCAAGCAGAGGGGAGCCTGTTGTGAGCGGTGCAAAGGTGATTTATGTCTTGGCTGCCTTCTCTTCTGGCTGCTGGTTTGGCATTTTTATTTCTCTTTTTCTCACCTTCCTCTTCACTCAGCTCCTGGCTGGGGTGCAAGTGGGTGTTGGGAGGGAAGCTAGTGTCTGTGTCTGTGAGTTTGGGGAGGTTGGTAGTAACAGGGACTCTCCTAACGGAGGGGTGAAGGTTTGGTGGACATCTGCATGTTCGGTTTACTTTCTAAGGCAAGTTGCTGAAATGTGACAGAGAAGATGCAAACATGATGCCCCTGGGTGTTGGTACACACATGCGCACAGCTTATTTTGTCAAGAAGTGTCAGCCATTTTTCCAGGCTGCACACTTGCCCTGCCTTACTCTGCCAGAGGAGTCTTTAAATTAAGCCTGAATTTTATCATTTTGGCCCCAATTAATTTTTTTTTCCTTCCAAATTGAATCAAAGTTCCTTCCCTTGCCTTTGAAGCCTCTAAAATATCCTTACACCAACTTCATTTCCCATGGTCCTCCAGGGCATGCACTCTTTCCTGAGCATGCTGTTTGTGGTGTTGCCTCTTGGCCTCAGCTCAGGTCTCTCCTCCCCATGGGTCCAGATGCTCAAGGCCCCCAGCCATCACTTGTCCCTTCCCCTCCATGTTTCTGTGGCACACAGAAGTCCACAGACGTATTTCCGATATGTGCTTTTCCTCCTTCATCACCTCATTTGCATTCAGTAAGTCATTAGCCCCTCGGGGCTGGGAGCCAGGTCATACAATGACATCACCTAGAGTGTGTATGTACAGTGCCTGACAGAGCGGGGCCCTCAGGGGCGCCGAGAGCATCGTGGCTCTGGATGTGGGCTCTGGAGTCACACGGCCACGCCGGAATCCTGCAGTCCCGGGGTGCACAGTGTTTGCCAGAGTTCGCATCCACTAGGAACCTCAGAATGTGACCTTATTTGGAAATCGGATCTTTGGAAGTGTAATTAGTGAAGATCAAGTCATACTGGATGAGGGTGGCCCCAAATCCAATATGACTAGTGTCTTTACATCAAGAAGAGGAGACAGACAGACAGACACACAGAGAAGACAACCATATTATGAAAGAGGCAGATATAAATACCTGGGCTCTGTTTCCTGGGACTCCGATTCAGTTGTTCTGGGGAGGGGCCTAGGTATCCTTTTTTTATAAAAAGCTCCCAAGAGATATAGTGTGCAGTCTGGATGGGAAAACCACTAAACTAGATCTTGACCTAGTACCAGGTGATTTGTATCCCCCAGAAGAATATACACTTTTTTTTTTTTTTTTTGGATGGTGGGGAGGTTTAAAAAACCATCAGAAGAACTCTACAGATACCAGGCCAACTAAAGCCCATTAAAATATGTTTTCTCAATGAAGTATAGTTGACTCACAAAGTTAGATTAGTTTGAGGTGTACAGCATAGTGGTTTGCAAACTATATGTTATGCTATGTTCACAAGTGTAGCTACCGTCTCTCACCATACAAGTATACACTATTATAGTACCATTGACTCTATTCCTGGTGTGTGGCACTCATCTCCATGACTTAGTCATTCCATAATATTCTAAAGCCCGTTTTTAATGTCAACCCACAAGTCTCCATGTTGAACAAAGATCCTGTGAACTTTTCAAAATGCACTGTTACATAAAATCCACATTTCAAGAATTAATGCCCAATTACTTATTAATAACCATGGTTATTGTAGTAAATTATAATAATTGTTAAAAAAAATAAAAACTGAAAAAGCAAAATAAAACTCAACAGAGGCAGAGATTAGAGTTATGCCACCACAAGCCGAGGAGCACCTGGAGTCACCAGGAGGAAGGAGAAAGCAAAGAGGGGCTCTTCCCTAGAGCCTTCAGATGAAGTGTGGCCCTGCCAACACCCTGATTTGGGGCTCCTGGTCTCCAGAGTTATGAGAGAATAAATGTCTGTTGTTTTAAGCCACCAAGCTTGTGGTAATTTATTCTGGCAGCCCAGGAAGAAGCATACACCAACATTTCCACTTGAACAGGTGGAGACTTGGAATCTGTCTCCCCCAGTTCCCTCCTATAAGATGGGGATAATAATTGCTTTGGAGGGAATTGAATGGAAAGGTCCATTCAAAGTGCTTAACACAGTGCCTGGTGTGTAAGCATTTCTCAGTTAATGTAAGTATCGTAGGTGCTCTTTAAATACTTGTTGGGCTTGACTATAAAAAACATAACTTCCGAAGCCTTTTGGAACAGGGACAAGTAGGGTGGATGATATTTTTTCAGAGCCTTCTCAATCAACCGTTTATCTATCACCCCCTTCCTGTGAGATGGGAGTCAGATGTTTTACCCATGTGACTTCCGAGAGCTATCAATGCAAGGCCTGAAATGTTCATTTGTCAGGAATCTCCCAAGCAGATGGTCAGATAAAGTGATTCCAGCAAAAACACATTAGCAAGCCGATGTGTGTCCATGTTACTGTTGTTTCACCTTGAAGAAGCTCCTCTCTTCATTCTTTCATTTTTAAACTGCTTATTTGCCATCTTTATCTTTCCGTGATTAGCAAGGCTGCCTTGCCAGTGAGAGGCCAGTTGGCTACCACAGAACGGAGGTGTCAGCGGAGGGGTCATGTGTTAAGGGAACATACCCAAGGCTTTTGGTTCATTTCCCCATTAACTGTGATACAGAAGGGAACTTTCTGTTGCTGTACTGTGTCACTGTCTTTCCTGCTTGTCCTGCTATTTTCTGCATCATCATTCTTGCTCGTCTCTGATTATCCTAATCTTCCAAGGGGAAGAGACACCCAAGACACATCCATTTCCTGAGTGTTCTTTTGGGCTTAAGAAGATAAGCTACTTCAAATTAAACTGGGCCTAAGAATAGACCAGCGAATTCAGTGTCCTGAGATCTCTTTCTGATAGTGGTGTCAGGCTTTTGGGGGAGATCAAAATCCCCAACCTGCCCTGAGGTGGTCCTTTGTGAGAGAGACTCATGAATGCGTCAGATTTCTCAAGCTCTGGTGGTTGATGTTAGAGTTACCTACTTCATTTTCTCTGTTTCTACTCCATCACACAGAATTTGTCTCCAGGATTTTAAGAGACACAATGTATTTGCTCATAGCTACTGGTTTATGTTTTTCTGATCAGAATAGTAACATATGCTCATAGAAGAAGCTTTGAAAAATAGTCTGAACAGTGGGAAGGCAGAAAATAAATTTACTCATAATCCCACCACCCAGAAGTTACAATTGTTAATATTTGGTATATTTCTTTCTGTATTTTTTCCTGTGTAAAAGTGTTAATCTAGCTAATATCTTAGAACTTACGTTGCATTATTTAAAAAAAAATTTCCACTTAACCTCAGGGCATAATATCTTTTCAACTTACTTGGAAATATTGGCCCTTGATGGGTACATACGATTCTTTTTTTTTTTTTTTAATTTAATTTAATTTTATTATGTTATGTTAGTCACCGTACAATACATCATTAGTTTTTGATGTGGTGATCCATGATTCATTGTTTTCGTATAACACCCAGTACATACGATTCTGTTGTGGGAAGGTATCACCATTCAGTGGGTCATTCTCCATTTTTGGGCATCGAGGTTGTATCTTGGATTTTAGCACTGGGAAAGATTAAAGCCAAACAGCTGAAACCATAGAGCAGGTACAGTGAAGGAAGGACAGGAAAGAGAGAATCAAGAGGAGCATTACCTGGGTAGAGAGAAAATGTTAGTGTTAACCCACAGACCATTCTGGATTTGGTTTCCAAAGGAATCTGGATGGCCCTCTCCTTAACCCTTTTGTGCCCTTTGTTCACACAGGGGGGACAACAACAAACCCTTAGTGTGCAGCAGAAATTCAGAGACAGTAGCTGTGTTTCTCGTAAGTCCTTTTCCAAACAGCATCCTCCAGGCCAATACTGGGGGTTTTGGCTTTTCTGATTCAAGGAGGGTGACTCAGGAAGGAATCGTATTAATGAGAAGTTTGTTGATAATACTGTATTTTAGAGCAGAGTGATGTTTAGGCAAGATTGTCTCAGGGTCAAATAATTTTGATCAGATCAGGGAATAATAGGCAATTAATTTTCCTTAGCAAAGAAATGGAGCGTCTGGTTTTGGATGAGTTAACGCATGGTAAGCAGAGAGCTGATGGACTTAATTCATCTGTATTTTGAAGGGCATTTACATTCAGGGGTACCACCTAAGTCTCATTCTAAAGTTGCTCACCAAACAGATTAGGCCACAGTGTGGTCAGGCCTGTTGGAGAGGTGAACGCAACATGTATCCGACCTGGTGGAATGGGTGGAGGGTGTGGACCTACCAGGCTTCCCAGCAGAGAGAGCCCTTCTGGAAGAGCTTTCTACCATCAGCAGGCATGCAGGAAGGTGAAATCCAGCATTGCTAACTGGGTGAAGCAGTAGTGAAAGCTGGCTAGCTGCTTTGACTTTCCCTTGAGCGTTGTTTTTTGTCTGTCCTTTCTCCTACCTGAGGGAATCATGAGTGTAAGCAGTGATTCTCAAAATGCAGTGGACTACAGAATCACCTGTTAAATGTAGATTCCTGGGCCTTGCCCCCTAATAATAATAGTAACTGAGATCATCATATTCTTCATCAAAATAACAGCAGCTACTACAGGTAATCCTTACTCAGAGCTAGGCATGAAATCCCCACAGCTTAGTGAGGTACGTACTATCATAACCCCATTTTGCAAATGAAAAAATGGTAGCACTGAGAGGTTTAGTGACTTTCCCAAGGTCACAGAGCTAGAAAATGATGGAGATGGGGCACAGAGTGTGGTCTCACCAGGAGGCTTGCAGGCCTGCTGTATCAGAAGCCCTGGGCCTGGGTCCCTGAGTCTACATTTCCAGGTCTCCACTGGGCCTCTCATGGAGGCTGAGGCTTGAGAACCACTGCTACCAGATGAAGAAAGGACAGGAGGACAGAGGGTGAGCCTTCTTGATGAAGGACTCACATACTTACAGGCTGTTGGTCGATATCTACTCTGATCAACACATCTTCGAGGTGAAAAATCTCCTTGCCCTTTATAGCTGTGAGGCCATTGTGTTTCTCTGACTCTATGTCCCCTTCTTTTTGGAAATTATATATTACTACAATGATGGTGTAAGAGATAAAGTAAAATAGATAATGACCAAGAAAATATAACTCAAATGTTGAAGTACTGGTAAATGTTTATCAAAATTTGTTCCCAGTTATTCAGTTGTGTAATAAATGGGGGAGAGCTTGATGGTTAACCAGAACTGGTTACCCATCTCCCATCATTCATTGGGACTTTTCTCTCTTCCTCTTTCCCTTTCTAGCGTAAGTATATAATTTTAACTTCAGTTTGATACCTGCTACATTAATACATTATCATACCAAAAAATTTAAACAAGAGGGAAAAAAAGTCTTATTTGAACTACAAAAATCCACTCTTCTCAGAAATAACAACTCTTATCAATTTATTGGGTCTTTCCCAGACCTTCTTCAGCTTATTACGTATTTATTCACACATACATGCATATACATACATACGTAATTTCGTATGTATGGTTTTATTTTTACATAAATGGAATTAAATGTTACATAATCTTTTACAGTTTGCTTTTTAAAAGTATTTCAACAATAGTAGGACTTAGGAACTTTCCCGTGCCAGTTCATGCTTTTTAACCCTTGTATGGATTCCATAGCATACATGTACAGTAATTTATGTAACATCTCCCCACTGATAGATGTTTAGATTTTTGGTTTTTTGCTAAGAAGGGAACCAGCTTGCCATGACTATTGTGCACACATGTGTATGTTTCTTAAGGACAGAAACCTGGAACCCAATGTGCCATGGGGGAGGTGTGCAAATGTTCAGTTGAAAAGGACATTACTCGGTGGGCTCCAAAAAAGGCAAGCCTTTTCCAAGGCAGTTCCATTCCTATTCCCCTCACAGTTTTTAGGCCCTTTCTTCCTGAGAGGTGATGGGCGAGAGGAGGCAGAGTGAGTGTTACACATGGCAACATTTAGACATGTTGGCTACCTTCGCCTTCAAATCTTGCCCCTGCCCCTCCTGCTGATTCCTCATTTTAGACTGCTACATGGACACTCATATCCCACTTCTTCCCTGTTCTGGACTTCCTCCCCTAGTACAGGGGATATTTTCCTTCCCCTTTCTGTGGTTTGGTGAGAAATGGTAGCAAGTGTGAAGAACCTAGCTGAGGGCTATCAATTGCTTTCGTGCTTTTCAGTGTATTCTAGAAAGCACTGACAATTGTCAACAAGTTAAGACTCGAATGATACTATTTTCACAGAATTTGGCCCAATGCTGGCAAACTGCAGTTTGGAATCGACTAAATTTAGAACAGAGGCTAGATAAAGAAAGAGGGAAATGTTTTCCTTGCCTCATATTTCTAAGAATGATCTTTCAATAAGAAATACCATTATTGGTATCTTTGTCATCCTAATCATCAAATGTAGTCTGCATTTGAAGCATTTGAAAGTGCTCTGAGGTTATCACTTTTTGTTTTGATACTTCTAATATGTGGAAAGTATGGAGAGGAGAAGGCATATTATTAGCTCATTCTTTCTTGGACTGTCTCTTAAAGAAGTTTGGACCACATAAAAATCCTATATTATGCAATGTCTATGTTTGTGCCCATATTTTATTCTATGTGCACTATCATATATTTGGCCACTTCTGTAATTAGTGTTCATAGCTTATTTATGATTATGTGGGGCCTAATTTCATTCCTTTAAATAATTACAGATGTTTATATTTATGGGATCTTGGTCTTTATGATCATGACCATTCTTTAAGGGTCTTGACAAGTTATTCCCATTCTTTGTTTGAGGCCAGGCTGCTGATGAGGAACACACATTCCTGATGATGTTGTTCCTATAGGAAAACACAATCTTTTATACATGGATCACCTTCCAGTGTGATTAGAAGTGGAACCTGCTTGTATCTCCCAAGAGCTCTGACTCCGAGGCTTGTAACAGCCACGGGCTTTGCCTTTCCAGTTAGTGTCCTTGACCCTCTGTGGGTAGTGAGGTGTGGAATTGAAGATTAGTTTTCAGACCTTAGGCTCGCTATTATCTTCAGAGTAGTAGTCCTGAAGGGACTTGTTTTCCCACCATGCAGGATACTGTGTTAGTTGGTTTACACTCACCACTTAGTGCTCACAGCAGGGAGGTAATTTCTATCTTTCTCATTTTACATATGAAGTAACTAAGGGCCCAGAGAAGTTAAATCATTCATTTGCCGAGGTGTCAGTGACCCACGGCTCAGCCAGAGAGTGTCCATGCCCTCAAGAACTTTGCTCTACCGAGGAGCAGAGGGATAGTGTCTAGTGGGGATGTTCTCTAGAGAAGGTGAGCCAGAGTGAAGGGAAGGAGGACCGCCCATGCGCAAGGGACTGGGGAGTGTTGCAGGGAAGGCTTTCTAGAAGGGGCGGCTCACTTGCATGAACAAGGAGTTCATCACATCCAAAGAGGGCTATTCAAGGGAAAGCTCCCAGGTGAAGGTCGTGGTACACACAGAGACATGAAATAGTTCTTAGACATTATCTGCCACTCATCATCATTTAGGGAACTTGATAAAATGCCAGTTTCTGGGATTTCCTTTAGACCTACTGAATTAAAACAAATCTGGCATAAGTTTTTGTTGATTTGTTGATTGTTTGGGGGAGGGAGAAGGGATCAGATAAAAATGTAATAGAATCCTATCATGGCTTCGACTTATTTTCCTCTGAAAAACATGTTGCTATTGAAAAGGAAGTTGTAGGATAGATCTGCTTCCAGATGGAAATATCAAAATTAATATTTTCAGAAGAATTCTTAGAAAGGTTGTGTGTGTGTGTTGTGTGTATGTGTGTATGCACGTGTGTATTTGTGTTCCTGTTTGCTTCAATTAGGTTGCTTATATGTTTCATTCATTTATCCAACAAGTATTTACTGATCTACATGCCAGGTATTTATGGGATGGCACAGCTTACCAGATTGTTTTTAACTGTTATGAAGTCAAAATATTCCTTAAAACAGAAAAGTAAGTAAATTATAACTAGTTCTTCTCAAGCAGGTATTTCAGTGTACTTCTGAGATTATTTTATGTTAAAGGGGTTATAAATTTCATCCAAATAGCCTAACAAGAGGGCAAAGATTAATCTAATTTGAAAAAACTCAATATTGTTTGATGAAAACAAATGAGATCATTGAGAGACAAACACAGTTTTGGCAGCTTTTCTGTATTTACTTGGACTTAGACTCACCCTTTAATTTGGGGTTCTTTCATGAACAATAATGTATTTGTTATCTGAATGTATGTTTTTTATTAGTGGATTGTAAATGAATAAGGTGTGTTTCCAACATTTATGGGTCAAATTCCATCCTCTTTTTTCATATAGAACATGAAATATTAATTGTCTGCAATACTTTGATGAGAGATATAAGAGAATAGTCTTTCATTTGTCAAGTGGGATTTATTTTCCACAATCTTCCTTGTCTTTGATTTCTCTGTGCTTTGTCTTATTTTTCTATGGGTTGTGATCCCATGGGTTGAATTTTTTTTTTAATAGTTTAACTTTTGTATTTGATTTAAAAAATATCCTATGATGTTTCATGAAATGAAAGGAAAGAGGCAAAATATAAATATTTGCATACTGATTTCTAAAATCAGGCCAACAATCCTGGGCTCTGATAAATAAAGATTGGAGAGCACAGCATGCATGGAGAATTTTAAGGGGGATTGGGCTCATTTATATAGACCAATTACTGACCAAAGTAAAAGGGAACTATGAATAATGGTAAAAGATTGAACATTATTAACTATAGGCTGCCTTTATATAATACGAGGTCATGAATAAGGGCTTCTTTTCAGTGTTGTTTGGAGAGTGACCTGGAAGATGACCATGCCTTTTATAATACTGCTTTGTGGCTGTTTGGAGGGAGGCAGCTGCTTACCATATAATAGGAATGAACGTTAAAAAAAAAACTTATTTAAAAATAGTCACCCTCCCTATGTTGACAGGGTAAATTGTCCTATTGTTTAAACATTTTAAGTTGGAAAGGCTGTTAGCCATGTGCAAATCTGGTTGTTTGCTTTTAACCAAAGTTCTTTTGGCAGTCCTAAGGGTGCATTGATTGTTGCCCAAACAAAAGAGTGGTTCTTTCCTCAACCTGTTTTCCTTTCTTTTAGACATGACCAAATTCTTTGGTAATGATTATATGTGATTTGCCCAGATACAATTTGCCCCAGCTTTCACATCCCAAATAAGGAATGAGCTGTCCTCAGGTTAATGCTCCAACGGTCATTTAAACTATACTGTGAACTATAGTTAGAGAAGATTTTGGAAGGAATGACAAATCCTAATCTTTAGGTTTTTATAGATATTTTTATATTTAGCCCCAAGGGAATGGTTATTATTACTCTGATTTAACAGATTGGGAAACTGATGCTTAGGGATATGAAGTGATGTTGTTGAAGATCCCACAGTTGTTGAGAGGTGGGGGAGGGGACTTAGACTCCCAGTGCTCCTATTCCTGGTATCACACTGCGTGTGAGATAAGAAGGGGGAAGAAGAGACCTGGAGAATCAGGAGGGCTCCAGAAATAAAGGAGAGAGCCATACTGACCTCGATTTTTTCTTTGCCTTGCCACACCCCTTCTCCCTCCATGGGCTTTTATAGTCTGGGTTGGCCTGCAATTTCAGAGGAAAAATGTGGGCAGAGGAGTTTTGTGGAGGTGATTGAAAACAACATGTGGCTTAGGAGGCGGTGGCTTTTCTTACAAACTGACATTTTTTCGGAACCCCTAACTTAACCGTTTTTTCCTCCTTAGTATCCATGACTGTTTATAGGGCAGCAGTGCCCCCGTGAGACAATTTAGATGAGCTTTAGTCCTTTGTATGTATGTATGTGCCTGCTTTCTTAAAATATTTTTAATAGAGAATGGATTCATACAATTAAAACTACACAAAGCATCTAAGGTCACAGTAAGGCTTTCTCCCCCTCTTCACTCTGACCAGCTGGTACCCTTTCCTGGAGATAACCATTTACCAGATTCTTGGGGATCCTTCCAGAGCCAGCTTCTGCATACTGTGTGTGTGTGTGTGTGTGTGTGTGTGTGTGTGTGTGTGTGTGTGTTTCATTTTCAACCAAACGAAAGTATCCATTAGCTTTACTTCTAGCAGTTTTAATGCTGAGACCCTAACATATCACTTAAAACATCCCGAGAAATTGCCTTGCTTTGAAAAACATTCCACCATTGAGCTACTCAATTCCAGGGCCACTGTTATTTTTACCATGATTTTGAGCTTAGGAGAATTTCTGATATGTTTCTTGATGAAAGTTGTTAGATTAATGGAATGCCTGCATATATATTTTAACTTTATGCACTATAACTAATTTTATCTACTCAGCCCCAGAAATTTGAGTGGGGGTTGTTTATAGGTTTTTAAAGACAGGAAAAAGAAATAACAAATAACTAGAGGGCTTTATTTTTCTCCCTCTTTTTCTCTAACTGAAAAAAGATGTATAAAATGTTATATTTCATAGATTGGTTTTCCATAATATAAACCAGGCTATTTTGGCATTTAAGTAAAAATGACCCTATTTGTTTAAAAAAAATCTTGTTAACATTAAAATCAAACTTCACAAAAATCTGTTTTAGTTGTTAAAACTAGTAAGAAAACATAAAACAGAGATCAGCTTTCCCTGTCAGATTTGTCCCAACCCATTTATTCAGGGCTTCTGTTTTTTTAAATTCTGTAAGATTTTTGGAAGGCAATTTAAGTGAAGAGTTTGTGGTTGCCTTTAAGTTAGAAGATTAGATTTCCAAGGCTTGCTGCTGGCTTGCAGGCATCAGTTTTCACTTTTCTAAAGTGGGCAACTTGAGGATGTTCTCATTGTGGTGGAAGAGGCTGGTGGCCCTGGTCTCCCTTTTGTATCATAGGCAAAGTGCTTTAATCAGGTATGGGTCTGACAGCTGTATTAGAACACAGGTGTTCTCACCATTCAGCTGCTGATGCACGGTCTATTAAGTGTCTATTGGTACATAACAAGTAATGACAAATGTAGTGGCCTAAAATAACACTCGTTTATTATTTTATAGTTTCCGTGGGTTAGGCTTCTGGTCATGGCTTAGTTGGGTCTCACAAATCTGCATTTAGGGTCAGCCAGGGCTGGGGTCTCATCTGAGGTTCAAGGTCATCTTCTAAGCTCATGTTGTTAGAATTTAGTTCCTTGCAGCTATAGAATGGCTTGCTTCTTCAAGGCCAGCAGGAGAGCATCTCTCTGACCTATAGACCCTTTTAAAGGGCTCATGTATTAGGTCATGCCCACTCGGGATAATCTCTCTTTTTAATAACTCAAAGTCAAACTGATTAAGAATGTTAATTACACCTGTAAAATCTCTTTATCTTTGCTAGGTGAGATAACCTAATCATGGGAGTGCCATTCATCACATTCACAGGTCTTGCCCACAGTCAATGGCAGGGGATTACACAGGTGGATATATCAGGGAGTAGAAATCTTGGGGTCCATCTTAGAATTCTAACACCCATACTCAGAGCAGTTCTGAGATGCATGGCAAGTAGAAGCATCTATGGAGAATGGTGCTTAGAGCTAGAAGATAGCCTACAGATCGTGTTGCACACTGTAAGTGCTAACAAATGCTGACTCTTGGCTGTTCTCTCTCCTCCTCTGGTCTGGTGGCCACCAAGCCCTGCAAGGTCCGGTTCCTGCTTATCCTCTATCCTTCTCATGTTCTGGACTTCTCCAGATAGAAGACCTTTTATCGTTTCCCTGTGTTCTGTGCCCACTTCCTGCCATGGGGCTTTGCACATGCTGTTTCCTCTGCATGGACTGCTTTTCCATCCGATGTCATCTAGTCAACCTGTACCCTTTCTTCAGTTCTCACTTTAGGCATCACTTCCTTGACTCCACAGCCACTTGCCATAAAATTAAGTATCCCTCCTTCTTAAGAGGAGGCACAATTGTGATTTAACATTTTGATTTTCTGTAACGCCTACTAAACTGGATGCTCTGTGAGGGCAGTGACTCTAGTATTCTCAGCTGTGATCACTGCCTGGCACACAGGGGTGGCCTACTGAATATATGTTGGAAAAAGGGGAGTAGGAGGAAGATAGGAAAATTTGGACCAAATTTCAGGCTTCCCTAGTTAGTACTCATAAAGTCAACTGCATATTTAGTGTATTACTATTGAGTCATATGCATCTTAACACATCTTAAGTCCTTTTGGAATTCTGCATGGCTTAAAACAGTTGAGTAAGAATTCGAGGGAGAGAATAACAATGTATAAACAGGAATGAAAAATGGCTGAACGTTTATAAACCAGTCCCAGATTCCTGATACTTTACTGTTTCTTCACTGAATTCCATAGAGGTTAAAAAAAGTCCTTAAAATCACCAACACCTCTGTGTATTTTTATGTGGTACTGACGGTAGTGTGTTTCAGTGTTAACAGACTTGGTGATAACCTCAGTGTAATTTTTGGTAGCTCTTTCCTTGTCTTGTGCAAAGTTACCCAATAGTACTATGCAATGATGACTTCAGATTTCCTAGTGATCATCAATTTTATATGATTATCTGCTTCCTTTTATCACAACGTATAGAACACACCTCTAATTTGGCTTTGAGTTTTCTGCAGCCACTCTTAAAACTATTCTGTGACTGCTTGTAACTTGCCCACCATGAAGAGTAAAACCTCTCTGCACTTGAAGATGATTTTCCCCCTCTCCTGTCTTATATTTCACTATAGGAATGAAATCATAGTGATGCTTATCATCTGAAAATGTCTTGGAATCCAAACACTCTGATCTCCTCTGGGGCTTCGAATGGCATTGTTTCATGGAGGCCATCAGACCAAGAAGAGAAATAAAGTGAGGGGTTCTGAGTGGAGGTTGGGGTGCATCATTAGAAACTACAGGAAAGGAATGATTTGACACAGAAGCCCTCAATGCCTGTCCAGCTTCTCTTTGATTTGCTGCTTAAGTTTGGCAACTGCAAAATTGAAAGTATGTCTCTATGGGTGACATGTATCTCTTTATGAAGACGCATGAATGTACATGCATCTCTTTTTTATTTTAAAAATGATCGTCATGCAGCAATTATAACCATTCTTATTGGGCCTTGATCAGAGATTACTCTCTTTATCTTCAGAAAAAAACTGGTACTTTTTTTCTTTTGAGATAAAATGTTCTAGGTTCTCTTTTTGAGAGGAATCTCATCTTGAGAGCTAATATGTATTTGCCTTAGAAATCTGTCTGCTGCAGAGGCTGACATTTAGCAGTACTGATGATAATGAAGGTGAACGAAGTACATTGGTATGTCCATGAACTCTAGTGCATCCTTCACTCAGATGAGCTTATTTACACTGGAGCCAGCTAATTATGTTTCTAGTAGCTTGGTGGTTAAAGGGCTCAAGATGTTTATCTGCAGACATGCTTGGGCATTGACCAGCTGATGTTTACCACATGAGGCAGCCCTCTGACTACCTGAGAATGTCTGGGCATTCTCTGAGCCCTACCTGGGGCAGGCAGAGGGATCAGATTTAAAAATGCACTTTGAGTTTTTGATGTTTTGGGTTCTGGGGGCTGTGGTATGGCCACCTTGATGAGGCCGAGAAGGCAAAGGTAACAGCCTGAAACGTCCAGAAGCAAGCCCACATTAAGGAGCTAAATGCAAAAGCCAGGGTAATATTTTCAGGCATCTAGACAAGGAAATTCTGTGCTCTGAGGCATGTGGTTTAGAGGATAGGCATAGAAATTCTCAGTCATTTGAAGAATGAAGTGAAAGAGGACTAGACTTGGAATTAGATGCAGAATCAGTTCCCAGCTCTGTCACTTCTAGTTACTTGACCTTTGCCAAGCCACCTCTTTCTGGGCCTTGGTTTTGTCTTCTGTAAAACACAGAGGTCCTGAGCCTAGATGTGCCTCAGCATTGCCAGGGCTGATAGGAGATATTCAGATTCTGGAGTCCCACTCCAGACCAAATGAATCATAATTTCCAGTGAGTGAGGCCCAGACATCTGTATTCTTTTTTTTTTTTTATTGTGGTACAATATATATAACATAATTGCCATTTTTAAATGTATACTTTGGTGGCGTTAAATGTGTTTGCATTGTTGTGCAACCATCACCACTGTCCATTTCAAGAACTTTCTCATCATCCCAAGCTAAAACTCATCCCCACTAAATAGTAACTCCCTATTCTCCCTTCCCGGCCCCCAGTAACCTCTATTCTACTCTCTGTCTCTGTGAATTTGCCTCTTCCAGATATCTCGTAGAAGTGGAATCATACAACATTTGTCCTTTTGGAACTGGCTTATGTCACCTAACATAGTATCTTCAAGGTTCATTCATGTTGTAGCATGTATCATAATTCCATTCCTTTTTGAGGCTGAATAAGAATTCATTGTGTGCATATAATATCTTTTGTTTATCTATTCACCCAGCAGTGGACATTTAGGTTGTTTCCACTGGGTATCTGTATCTTAATTAGCCCCCATGTGGTTCTGATGTTCAACAGGCTTGGAAGACACTGGAATTAATGTTCTTTTGGATAAATTCTGGTTTGTATATAGGAAAAGGCTTAGAAGGAGGGCCAGATATAATGTCATAACTGAAAAGATGTGACTATGGTGTTCTTAAGTTACTTATCTAGGTACACAGAATAAACAGCATAACCTCTGATGCCAACGAAATGCCCTAAACTCTAGCCAAATGTTCATGGTCTGTACTTAGGAAAAGAAGAAGCTTCACAGACCCAATAGCCTCCAAAGTTAAAATACATAGTTCTGTACACAGTGGTGTGTGGGAGTACTTATCTTCCTAACAAAGAGTTCAGGGACTTCATGTTGGTAGTTCAAAATTGACCGTGGTGGGAGTATTTACACCTTGGAAATTGGGACACCCTACAAAATCAGGGCTTTTCCCTTTTGTAGAGCTGATTATTAAACATTAGCAGCACACCACTGACTACATGGCAGGTGTTCAGTATTTTTCTTCTTTTTAACAAATACCACTAACAAAAGAAACACATTTTAAAAGATAAGCCTTTGTTGACAGGCTAAAACCCAGAAATCTACAGTTTTAGGGTTTAGGAAGTGCAGGTGATTGATAGAGCTCCCATTCAGCCCCTCTCCTTAAACTCCATGTTGGATGAGGTGCGTGTTTCTCTGTTGGTGGCGATTTCTCCTCAGCCCTCTTCAAGTATGATCATGCCCATCAGTGACTGCTTTTCTTGTCAGATATCTGGCAGTCTCTTCTACAGCTTCTGCCCATAGGTGAAGGTCTTTTTCGATTTTGTCCTGTTTTTAGAGAGAAGCTGAATTTTTCTCTTTAATGCCCTTATCTATCCATGTTTCAAAGGTAACGAAGACCTCCCTCAGTTTTCGTGGCATGAGATCAGAAGGGGGCCACACACAGCCTCCCAGACTACGAATGTGTTTGGGCTGTTTAATCATACACCTTTTCTGCTGGCCACACAGTCCTAAAATCATCCCACTCAAATGAGGCTCAGCTCAAACTTTCTAAAAAAGAGCCCAGGTAAAAGAGGTGGCAGATAAGAAGAAAAAGATGGGCTGTAGGAATCTGCATTTTTACGACCCCCCCCCCCACCCCCAAACACAGGAAGGCTTCGTCCTGCAGGGGAGAGGCTCCTAGGTGATGTGTGCGTCAGGCCTGATTTTCCCATATAAACAATTTTTTAAATGGTATAAAAAGGGGCATGACCAAAAAGGGTATTTTGTAAACATAGACAAGCTTATTCCAAAATTTATATAAAAAGGCAAAAGACTTAGAATAACCAAAACAATTTTGAAAAACAAGAGTAAAGGGGGGAAATCAGTCTACCCATTTTCAAGACTTATAATATAGCTGCAGTAATAAAGACAATGTGGTATCGGCAGAGGGATAGACGTGTACATCAGTGGAACAGCATGGAAAGCCCAGAAATAGACTCATACAAAATGCACAACTGACTTTTGACAAAGGTGCCAAGGCAATTCAATGGAAGAAGACTGACCCTTTCAACATCTGGTGCAGGAAGAATTAGACACGCACAGGCAAAAAAATGAACTTGATCTAAACCTCATATGTTATACAAAAATTAATTCAAAATTGATCATGAACTTCAATGTGAAACACAGAACTATAAAACATGTATAAAAAGCACATAGGAGAAAATCTGTAGGACCTAGGGTTGGGCAAAGAGATTTTTAGATTTGACACCAAAAGCACTGTCCACAAAGTGGAAAAATTGATAAATTAAACTTCAGTAAACATTTTTGCTTTGGGGAAGGCCTTGTAAAGAGAACAAAAAAATCTAATTAGAAAATGGGAAAGAGATATGAGGAGGTGTTTCACCATATTGCATACACAGATGGTAAGAAAGCACATGAAAAGATACTCAACATCATTAGCCATTAGGAAAATTCAAATCAAAACCACAGCAGGATATTACGACTCACCTATCAAAATGGCTAAAGAAAAAATAGCACAATTAAACCAAATGCTGGTGAAGATGTAGAAAATCTCTTACATATTGCTGATAAAAATATCAAATAATTCAGCTACTCTGAACATGAGTATAATGGTTTATAGAACTAAATATACACTTACCATATAACCTAGCAATTGCTCTCTTGGGCAATTCCAGTAAAATGAAAACCAGTGTGAACCTCAAAACTCTGTACAGAAATGTGCACAGCAGCTTTAATCATAATAGGCAAAACCCGGAAGCAACCCACATGTTCTTCAGTGGGTGAATGGTTAAACAAACTGATATATCTGTACCGTGGAATACTATTCTGCAGTAAAAAGGAATAAGCTATTGATCCATGCAAAAACTTCTTGGATGGATGTCAAAACAATTATTCTGAAAGAAAAGAGCCAATCTCAAAAGGCTGCATACTGTATGATTCCATTTATATAACATTCTTGAGTAACAAAATTATAGAGACGGATAGCTGATGAGCAGTTGTCCAGGCTTAGCATGAAGACTACAAGTGGAATGAGTATACTAATAAATGAATAGCCTGAGAGGGCTTTGTTGTGATAATACAGTTCTGAATGTTTGTTGGTTACACAAAGATGCACATGTGATAAAACTGCATAGATACACACACACACACACACACACACACACAGGAGTACATGTAAAGCCAGTAAAATCTGAATAGGCTCAGTGGACTGCACCAGAGTCCATTTCTGATTTTGATATTGTATTATAGCTAAGCAAGATGTTAATATTGGGGGAGGCTGGGTGAAAGGTGCATGGAAAAATATTTTTTTTTATCTTCCTGAAAATCTGTAATTATTTCAAAATAAAAAGTAAAAGAAAAATGGGGGTGATAGGATATTTCTGACAATTTTTCTGCAATAAGCCCTAAACATCCTATTTAATCAACCATAAAGGTTACATCTGTGTAATATGCTTCCCAAAGTGTAAAGTCATGCAGTGCAATTCATTAATCACACAGATGGCATTTCATATGTGTGTTGTAAATAGCTCATTTCTTCTTCGTGCTAGTCAAAGAGATTTTCACTGATATCCTTGAAATTACTGTGGGGAAACTGAGGGTTCCATTCACTGCTCTTTGTGGCCACCATAATTTATCCTATGAGGTTGTTAGTATTTGGCTGTCTTCAAATAAATCTCATCTTCTTAGATTGCTGCTCTGTGCCCCAAACTGTGAAACATGTTCCTGTTTTGAAAAATGCATGAATCCAACCTTAGCTGTTTGAATTTGATCTTTTGATTCCTTATTATTTGTTGCTTCAAAAAGCCTAAAGCATGGCATGGTTGGTAGCCCAAGGTAAAGACTTTCAGAACAGAGTTTCAACATAGACCCACAAAATCAGGTCTTGCCTCTTCAGCCACAAAACCTGCATTTTACTTTATAATACTAGTTTTTAGACATCACTGGAACAAGATTTTAAAGTATCACCAAATCATGTCATGTTCCCCAGGGATATCATTTTTACTTTTGAAGCTGCCACGTTCTAAGCTTCCTCTATGCACCTGGCAGTAACCAAATAATGGATGGAACGTGGATTTTGGAGCAAGATAAAAAGAATGGCTGTATGACCTGGACAAAGCAATTTAGCTCTTCTTGATTTCTCATTTAAAGAACTAGGAGTAAAATTTTCTGTCCTAGAATTCTTCTTGTGAGGATAAAATGAAATCACATGTGAAAACTCCCGAGTACAGTGCCTCACCTGTAATAATTATGCAGTGATTTTTATTTTCTCTGTTCTTTCCTTTTCTCTTGTTGGAGGATTCTTTATTAATATTTCTGAAAATATTTTTTGGAACCCACCTTTGGAAATGACCTCTAGTGACATTTTGCCTGCCCACAGTAGAAAACCAGTCTGATAACTTCACAGGACAGTCTCTCCTGGTTTTTATTCTTTTTCCATTTTTGCTCCATATGAGATCCACTCAGTTCTTTCTCCTTTGCCTACTGAGGAGCTATAGGTATTGGCTGTTTAACAATGGGGTGCTGAAGATAGAAGGGCTGGCCAGCCATTGCAGTGCCAATTCAGCCAAGAGGGAGAAGCACTCCCATGTTCAGAAGAGTTTATGGTATCTTGTTTGCAAATATCTTCTTCCATTCCATAATTGCAGTACTAGGTATTTACCCCAAAGATACAGATGTGGTGAATCGAAGGGGCACCTGCACCCCAATGTTTATAGCAGCAATGTCCACAATAGCCAAACTGTGGAAAGAGCCAAGATGTCCATCGACAGATGAATGGATAAAGATGTGGTATATACAGACAATGGAATATTACTCAGCCATCAGAAAGGATGAATACTTACCATTTACATCGATGTGGATGGAACTGGAGGGTATTATGCTGAGCGAAATATGTCAATTAGAGAAAGACAATTATCATATGGTTTCACTCATATGTGGAATATAAGAAACAGAGCAGAGGACCATAAGGGAAGGGAGGAAAAACCGAATGGAAGTCATCAGAGAGGGAGACAAACCATGAGAGACTCTTAACTATAGGAAACAAACTGAGGGTTGCTGGAGGGGAGGTGGGTGGGGGGTGGGGTAATTAGGTGATGGGCATTAAGGAGGGCATGTGATGTGATGAGCACTGGGTGTTATACGCAACTGATGAATTATTGAACTCTACATCTGAAACTAATGATGTACTATATGTTGGCTAATTGAATTTAAATAAAAAAAAGGGTTTATGGTAAGAACAGATCAAATGCAGGAGTGATGGGTGATGTGGCTCATATAAAAAAGTTGTTGCAAACATTTTTCTCCCTTAATGCATTGCATATTTCCTTTATTGTATTAATTACACTAAAAGTTTGAAAGCATATTTTATTACATAGAAGCCTAATTTATTTGTGGCTCACAGAATCTGTTTTATTACCTTAATATCAATGCCAGATATTGTATATATTATAATCTTATGAACTTATGAGACTGGTTCTATAAGCCACAATTTCCTCACTTTATAATCTCCAATAAACACATAGATTAGAAATCCATGTAAGTCACGTGGAGATTTTGTGTTTCTTTATACTGGTAAAGTGAGTTGAATTTGCAAATCATCTGTACTCATCTAATATTTCTGCATATTTGGGATTTTATTCATAAAGCCATCAAAAATTAAGTAAAATTTCTTTCTGCCATTTCTTTTTCTATTGTTGATTATTTCATTTCAATCACATACTTAATTTCTAATTGGAACACCAAAAAGCCATGAAAAAGAATGTTGTGGGGGGCACACACTATTCTTTAAGAACTCAGTTCATGGGGCTGATTCTTTCTTTTGGGATTGAGGAAATGGTTTGACTATAAAATTCCCATTAGCCAAAAATAAGCAGAATTGCCTGCAGGATTCATGGTAGGTACAGCCTTGGAGAGTAATAAAAGCCTGTTTTAAATGAACTCCTAAGGACACGATATAAGCCCGAGAATGGCTAGTCATATTTTATGTTTATCCCTCTTGATTATACTTCCATATGTTTCTGGAGAACAGTGTCTGAAAAATGCTTCATTAAAATATCGTATTGGACTGGGGTAATTTGGGGCTTATTGGCCAAGTCTCAGGGCTGGGGGTACCCGATCAGGTGGCCTGGAAGTAGCAAAGCATGGCAGTGCAGTCTGCTCTGCTTCCCTCTACCATGTGGCATGAACTGACTTCAAAGACCCCAACTTCTCTTTAATTTAAGTAAGTATGACAGTTTGCATGCTAACCCTCCCCCCAACAAAAGACAAAACAAATTTGGGGGACCAAAATGGATTTTGGAAAGAAAAGGCACCCTCCTGAAAATTAACTTAACATGAGGCTTGCACAGCATGGGAAGAGGGGACCTGGAAAGTGTTGATATGCTTCTCCCTTCTAAGGTTCGGTAGGTGCTGGATGCCCAAGGACTTTCCTTCATTATATTCTGCCCTAGCCTGCCTGGTCCATGGAGGGTGGTAGCATTAGTCAGTGTTAACAGAGAGACAGGCTTTGACATCTGAGTTTCTCCAGGAAAGGTTTACTGTTTCTGGAACTAGAATAGTGAATTGAACTGGTCCACCTGCCAAGAGGAGGAGACAGGAGGTCCAGGGAATGTCATCTTTTCAAAATTCCTTTCCTGTGGTTTACAGGGATAGCTCCATGTTAGTACTTACTGTGTATTCCTAGTGAAATTGGACATTTCTTGAGTATCTGCTACACACAAAGTACTGTAAAGGACCTAGAAAGGGACATTTCAAAGGCCGCATACACATGAAGAAAGAGCACAGGAGCATACCCTGAGTGGGGAAGTTTCTAGGAAGGCTCCCCAGAGGCCATGACCTTGAGTTGAGTCATGAAGGAGGAGTTGGCCAGGCAAAGAAGGAGAGCCTGGGTGACCTAAGTGTTGTCATGGGGATGATAGAGATGGAGTGAATGGATGAGATCTGGGTTTTTCAAGAAGGGAACAGCATTTGCAAAATCAGAGGGTGAGATCTTCTGGACACATTTGGGGGGTTCCAAGTGCGGCATGTCTGCAGTGTGGGGAGTTTGGGGATAGCAGATAAGGGAATGAAAAAGTGAGTCAAGGCGAGATATATATGAGAGATATATATGCTAAGAAATTTGAATTTTATAGTAAAGGTCAGTGGTTTTAAATCCTCTCCCACTTCCTCTTTCCAGATGCCCTGATCCAGTTGGTTTAGAGAAGAAAGATTGGGGATAGGTATCAGTCTACACCTCAGCCGGGCTGTGAACCATTAGTCATTGATAGAGTGCAAGCATGTGAATGAGATTAAGACCCAGATTTGAAAGAGCACACACTGGTTGCTGTGCAGGAGGATCCTTGAAAAAGGCCCCTATCCCAGCCAAGAGAAACAATCAGTGAGCCTATTGTAGTAGTTCAGGTGGGAAACAACCAGCAGCTTAGTTGGAGGCAGGATGGAGAATGGACGGGTAAAGAAAGAGAACATCTAGAAGGTGTGTGTGTTGTGGGAGGGGAGGATAGGAGAAGAGAAGTGTTGTCAGCCTGCCACAGAGAAGTCCTGTAACGTAAAGACTGAGTGTCCTTGGGATTGGGTATGTAGTAGGCAGCTGTAGCCAGAGAGAGATGTTTCAGTGGGATGCTGGGGGCCAGAAGCCCAATAACCCAGGTTGAAGACACTGAACCTGCTTTAAGAAGCCTTCAAGTTTGTTATGATCAGGGAAGGTGGATAATCCCAGGGACCTGAATGGAGTTCCAGGAATGAAAGGAAAGGGCGGGAAAGGTAGGCTGGGGCTCTGTTGTGAGGTGCCTGTGGGGGGTGGGGGTTGTTATTGGTAATGGTGAGATCCAGCTCTCTGCTCTTAGGCTAATGGTAACCTGACAGATGAGAAGGTTAAGCCTTTTTAGGGTGAGACCAGGTGGAATTAAGGCTTATTAGAAGGCCAATGCCATTTTTTATGGTCCTGATGATTTTTAACAGCTATTTTAACAACAGAATGATGAAAATGTGTGGTATTCTTTCTCCCTTGGGATAATGTGGCTGCTGAAAAAGGTCACAACTAATAGGAAAAATGAGTTTTATTGCTTAATTGTAGATTCAATTTATTTGGATACTTCCTGTTACCATTACCATGTGTTTTCTGAGTTGACTAGTTGACTAGGCCAGGCTTCTCTACAAGAGTGTGCATGTTTAAAAAAAAATTCTCTGAAATTCTATCCCACCCTGAAAATATTTAACATATAAAAAGCCAAAAAATACATACATAAGTGAAATATACCTAGTTTAGGCTTGTTTTTGTATTATTTTAGTTTTGTAGAGAAGAGCTATTTGGGGATATGATGGTTTTGATCAAGGTTTCTCAATGTTGGTACAATTTTTTGAGTTGGTTGATCCTCTGTGGTGCACTGTAGAGTGTTTAGCAGCATCCCTGGCTCTACCCACAAGATGCTTGTAAACACCCTTATCGCCCCCAGTTGGAACAACTGAAAATATCTTCCAGCATTATGAAAAGTCTCCAGGGTGGGGGATGGGAAGAAGGTAAAATTGCCCTAGACTGAGAACTATTGGTTCTCAATATATATTGTAGTGGTTTTATCAGAAAATAACTACTTCCTCCTGCTGCAGTATGGATAGTTTTACTGAAGCTTGTGGAATTTGAGCAACTTTTTATCACCAGAAGAAAACTAATGAATATTTATAAATTCCCTTGTCAAAAGTTTACTTAACAAATATTTAAAGAAAAAGGAGGGGCACCTGGGTGGCTCAGTAGTTAAGTGTCTGCCTTCGGCTCAGGTCAGGGTCCCAGGGTCCTGGGATCGAGTCCGGCATCAGGCTCCCTGCTCAGTGGGGAGTCTGCTTTTCCCTCTCCCTCTGCTGCTCCCTCTGCCACTCCCCCTGCTTTGTGCTCTCTCACTCACGCTGTCTCAAATAAATAAATAAATAAATAAATAAATAAATAAATCTAAAAAAATGTTTAGGGGCGCCTGGGTGGCTCAGTCGTTAAGCGTCTGCCTTCGGCTCAGGTCATGATCCCAGGGTCCTGGGATCGAGCCCTGCATCGGGCTCCCTGCTCTGCGGGAAGCCTGCTTCTCCCTCTCTCACTCCCCTGCTTGTGTTCCCTCTCTCGCTGTGTCTCTCTCTGTCAAATAAATAAATAAAATCTTTAAAAAAAAATGTTTAAATAAAGAAAAAAGGAAAAGGAAAAGCTACTTTACCGGTTGCTTGACCAGTCCTCTGCTTACCCCATGGACCCGCTCTTTCATTTAGTTCCTGAATATGCTGTCATTTAATTTTAATCTGGGTCACTAAGTTCTCAATGCAAAGGATGTTATGTGGTAGAAAGTGCCCAAATAATAAAAACCTGTCTAGAACTGGGTGTGAACATGTGGATTTCATGCACGACATGGATTCTAGTGTTAGTTTCACACCTAATGCTTTCTAACTTTGACCAAGCCACTTTTTCTGTGCAAATTTTCTCATCTGTGACATGAAGGAGATAAAGTATATTATCTGTAAGTTTGCTTCTAGCTCTAAGATTGAAATGTTTTGATTGTTTTTTGGGGTTGTCCCCCCTGCCATGCACCACATCCCCCAGTGCAGTGCCACCCAAAATGCGCTCTCTAGGTCGCCAATGGTCTATAGACTACATTGTTGGTCCACATTGAGTTAAGTACAGACATAGAGAGTAAACAATTAGAAATGGTTATTATAATTTGACAGAGTAATTTTTTTTTTTTAAATTTTTTTTATTGTTATGTTAATCCCCATACATTACATCATTAGTTTTAGATATAGTGTTCCATGATTCATTGTTTGTGCATAACACCCAGTGCTCCATGCAGAACGTGCCCTCCTCAATACCCATCACCAGGCTAACCCATCCTCCCAACCCCCTCCCCTCTAGAACCCTCAGTTTGTTTTTCAGAGTCCATCGTCTCTCATGGTTCTTCTCCCCCTCCGATTTCCCCCCCTTCATTCTTCCCCTCCTGCTACATTCTTCTTCTTTTTTTCTTTCTTAACATATATTGCATTATTTGTTTCAGAGGTACAGATCTGAGATTCAACAGTCCTGCACAATTCACAGCGCTTACCAGAACACATACCCTCCCCAGTGTCCATCACCCAGTCACCCCATCCCTCCCACCCCACCCCCCACTCCAGCAACCCTCATTGACAGAGTAATTTTATGCCTGTTACATATAATACAAAAAATTGAGCTTATAGTTTGTCTTAGTCTTTTAAATTGAACTTTTTTAGTAATTCATTTTTATTATGCTTTATGAAGATAGCAGTCCACATTGGATTGGAAGAAGAAAAATAAAACAAACTGGTCTTTCACTAGAGGTAGTTTGAGAAGCACTGCCCTGAGGTATGATGGAAATATTTTTTTGCTTCTCTTTCTACCCTGGGCCAATAAGAAAGATATTTAGTATATTCCTCTTCTGGGGTTTCAGTGAAGAGAGGGGCAAGATACTGCCTATCTGCTTTATTAGCAGCATAAAGTTGGTGGCAAAGAAAATCAGAGGTAATTCTGGAGTAAATACGAGGTTCTCTTGGATTATATGTATATGTAAGTCTTCACATAGCTCATCTTAGTGTCTTGCATCAAATAACGTGTTTATCTTAGAACAGAAGCCCAAAGAGCAGTGAAAATGTCCATTTAAAAATTATTTTAACCCCAAGAATCCCTTAGATATGCCATCTATTAGAATGTTTGGTATACTGGGACTCTGTACTAGCTGATGTTGGCGAGGTAGGTAGAAAAAGGAAGAGGTGTGGATTATACTTGCTAAAGAGATTAACGTAGATGTTTTTAGGTCTATTCTGTCATTCAGACTCATTCAACATTTGGTTTCCCAAATCTGTTACACGGACTCAGGTGAGGTAGACTGATAGGTGAACAAGGGCACTTAAGCAATGAGCACTTCACAGTCTGACCTTGGTCTTTAGATGTTAAATCAAGGTGGAGGAGCCAGCCTTCAGACTGACACTTATTTGAGGGAGAAAGCATTGCTGAGTTCTCTGCACCATGGGCCACTTGTTCGAATACCTTTTATCCCATATTGAGTGGAATAATCCAGAGAGGCCTGTCCTACTCCTGGGAACCCTTCACACATGACCTGGCATTGTGCAGGAACAGTCTCTTGGCCTGCAGTTCCTGCCTGGTCTGTATGGGTTTTGTAGTGTACTTCCTCTTCCAAAGTAAAAAAAAGGCAAGATCTTTGCTCGCTCTATTAGCAGCAGAAAATCACCCTTTCTTCCAGTTTTTTTTTTTTTTTTTTTAAATCCAGAAGATGAAAATATATAACATATTTGGAAACTCCACTGGCAGACTTGGCAGGCATTTCATATTTACTTGGACTTAACATGAATTGGATTTGGTCCTCTGATTTCCCCACCTCCATCTCTCGGAACAAGTTATTTATTATCCAAGTGAGTCTGTGTTAGTGGATCAGACATGCACATGGCACATCTATTGTAAGTGTGTTTGTTCAGTAAGATTTATGCTAGTCCAAATTGTTTTATATTGGTTTTCATTGTTGAAAATTTACTGTATTCATTCTTGGTTTGGCCTAAGTATTTGTAGTGTGCTAGGGGTTCCTGTGGTTGAACATTTTATCACTGTAACACTTCATGCAAAGGAAATTAAAAAATATATAGTGAAAGCATTTCCCTAATATGTTTCCAATCAGCTGTGTACTTTAGTAATTTGATTTGTAGGAACTAGAAATAAGAGTATTACTGCGCTCTTTTCAATCATTCATAATTCTCTGGGAATTCAGATCATGGTTCCAAGTTTATGAAAATGTCTCTTGAAATTTTCTTCAGTCCTTTAGTATTCTGTTTGTGTGTATTGAGAGGGTATTTTATTTTATTTTATTTTCTTACCACAGCAATATCGAAAAGAGTTCAGGGAAGGGGGCGAGTCTTCCGTCTGTATCTGGGACAAGAAAAACTGATGTGGATTGAGGTTGATTGGCTTGCCAGAGGTCATTCATTGGTACAGAGAGCCAGGTCCTTTTATTTGTGCATTATCCTATGTGTGTGTTCCAGCTTCTGTACTCCTTGGGCTAAGCAATCAGACTGTGACTTGTAAATCCCCTCGCCTGGTGGACTCCTAATAATCTAATATGCAGTGATGAGTGGCATAGGCAGGAGCATCTTCCCTGAAAGTGTAACACATGGGATGGAGGGTGATATTTGGATGAGCTAAATAAAGATCTAGGCTGTGATCCTTGCACCATTATTTCTTTGGCTCTTTCTACAGGGACTTAAGATAACTAGCTTGTTTCCTTTTTTTGAGGATCTCTGGCCTTTGATTTACTTCGGTTTTTGCCAATGAATGAGCATGACTTCTGTTTTGGCTAGTGAATTAACTTGTGATAATCCATACATTTATAGTTTCAGATTTTCTTAATCCAGTTCACTATGTAAAAGTGAAATCAAAGTGAAATGTGAAATCATAGCTCTCAAACTGGGAGCAAGACTTGGAAGGTTTCATCTGGTGAAGACAGTAGCTTGTCAAGGGTCTTAAGTGGGTATAGAATTTTGCAATCATTTCCTATTTTTAATTTTCTGCTTTTATTTCCTGTCATGTTTTAAGCTTCCCTCTTAACCTTCACAGTTTTGTGTTCATTTAAGTCTTTTGAAAAATCTCCTCACACAGTGGTGATTTTAGCCCTGGTCCTCCTCCTACTTCGCTAGGCATAAATAAAGTTGTGAGGTCATGCATTTTGGCCAGGAGAGTTCATCAATCCATGCTTTTCCATTTGAAAACACAGTCTGGGAGGTTAATCTTATCAGTAGTCAAAGAATTAATGTAAGTGAAAACCAAGTGGATATTTAGAAGGCTTAGTTGTGTTTTGAAGAAAATAGCCAAGGGACATGATTGTTCCCACTATCGCTAGTCCTGGCCTAGAAGACCTAACTTCTTTTGCTCCAACGATAAAGGAAGTACACATTCATTCTTGGTTTTTTTTCCTGCTTCTGTGTTTCCTGTTTAGGTTGCACCTATGAAGGAAATACCTATAACAGCTCCTTCAGATGGCAGAGTCCTGCACAACCCTGTGCTCTACGTCAGTGCCAGGTAAAGTCTATTTTCCTCTCCACTGAAAATGAATCGGTAAAGTCTTCCTCAGAAACATCTCTTAGACAGCAGAGCACAAAACCAAAAACAAAACAAAAATAAAACCAAAAACAAATAAAAAAACCCCAACTGTATAATTGTATCACTGTATCCTTATACATATTTACTGTGACATGCACCATAATAAGACAGGTACAGGATAGATACTATATAGCACTCACTTCTAGAAACATGCAATGGAATTGTTCACCATTGTTAAATTGTGCCTGGAAAATCTCTGGGAAGATGTATATGTCCTTGGGGAAAATTCATGTCTTCCTGTGAGTCAACTTTGAGCAAAACCTGAATTCCTGTTAGCAGAAAGAGGTATTGTTAGAGGATATATGTTTTCCTTCTTTGATTTAGAAACATTTTGAACTGGAGCCATTCTGTAAGCTTATTAAATCAAAGCAATTAGTACACTGTGAACTCAATGATTTCAACCTGACAAATGTGAGAACCACCAGTTCAGTTCCTAAGGAGCCCACTGTGGTTGGTGCTTGCTGCACCCTGCAAAGTGTTCTGATTCTGCGTGACTCTAGCTGTTACAGGTCTTCAGTAGAGCAAGATAAGGAGAAATGAGGAATCTCAATGTTCAAACTCCTTTTCTTATCTCTAAGGAAATAGTTAAAAAAATGCTCATCTAATCTTGACATAATTTAAAAATTCTCTATAGAAAAGATGCTGTTAAATCATTTTACTCCTAGCCCCATTTTACTGTTCCAGGATATGCTCTTGCATTTAAAGGGGAAAGAAAGGGGTACCTGGGTGGCTCAGTCAGTTAAGCATCAGCCTTCGGCTCAGGTCATGATCTCCAGGTCCTGGGATTGAGCCCCACATTGGGCTCCCTGCTCAGCGGGGAGTCTGCTCCCTCTCCCTCTGCCTCCTCCCCCTTGCTCATGCTCTGTCTCTGTCTCTCAAATAAATAAATACAATCTTTAAAAAAAATAAAGGGGAAAGAAAGATTAGTGTGATAATGCATATTTCTTTTGGATCTTATCTCAAGTATGCTGACATTTAGTTTACTAAAATCTGACTTTTATGCAGCCACGCTGTTATATACTCACAGTGGGCATACTCACTCGAAAGATCGTCAGTTATTTAGTTGGCTAAATGTTCAGTTCATTTGTGTAGTAAATCTAAATTATTTGTGAAAATAAACAGTAGATAGAACAGATGTAAATAATAGATTAAGTGAATCAATAAATATTTGTTGAATTTTTGCTCTGGGTTATAGATTCAACCAGCTTCATGGAACAAAGAGATGAGAGCAGTGAGTTTTAATAATATCAGAAGTCCACACTCATTCTAAAATTTGCACCACCCCACTCACACCCTACTTCTCGACCAATAAAATTTCCACTCTGATAGGGGCACTCTGAAAGCCCTGGTTACACTGCCTTTTAAGCAAGACAACCTTGTTGGAGTTGCCTCTTGGACTGTAGTATAACATTTTTATGCAACAGCCAAAGTTCTTGAAGATCCTCAAATTGCATGGGCCTCAAATTGCATGGTGAATTTTGCTACTTTCAGATGAAGACTTTATTTGAATTAAATGAAAACTATTATCTGGGAGGAAATATTTTGTTGGCTGAATAACACATGAAGCCATTTTCAAGTGTTGACACTGAAACTCCTATTGCCTATGGTCTTTGGCCACCAGCCACTCATCAGGCCCACAGAGAATGATGCAGGAATATCCCTTTATTATTGGAAGCCATCCCAACGACCAACAGCCCTGGGAGTCAGGAAGTGCTGAACTGCAGAGCAGAGCCCAGAGAGGTGATTCTACCTACCAAAGATGAACTTTGCCTTTTTGTTCTCCTCCTTTTTAAAAATGTTGCCTAAGCCCTGCTAGCTAGTTTAGAAATATTATTTCATTCAATGGTCATAAAAGCCAACCTCTAAGGTAGTTATAAAAGCTGTTCTTCTGCTCCTCTGGCACCTTCCCACTCCTGCTTATTTTCTTGCTTCTTTAGGGAACGAGAGCACCTCTGTAAATGCGGGAAATAGCCACTTACTGGTACCTTTCAGGGAAGGCTTCCTTTAAGACCCTCCTCTGCAGAATGGCACAATTGCAAACTCTTTAAGCCCTTCCCTTCTCAGGGCACAAGATCAGTAACAGAGGAGAGAGTGGGGCATAGTGGGTACAAAATACAGGCTCTGCCACTCACATAGCTTGTTTCTTCCCCTCTCTGGACCTCTCAGTCTCATCTCCTGTGCGGCCAGGATGGTACCATCTCCTAGGGTGATGGTAAGCATCACTAAAGACAGTTCTGGTAGAGGCTACATGGACTGGGCAGGACTAGGTACCAGACAGGTAACATCTAGTCAAACGACCTGGTTTATTTCCATTTGAGTTGAATTCTAGCTTCTTTCTTTCTTTTTTTTTTTTTTTGATATTTCTTTTTTCTTTTCTTTCTTTTTTTTTATTATGTTAGTCATCATACATTACATCATTAGTTTTTGATGTAGTGTTCCATGATTCATTGTTTGCATATAACACCCAGTGCTCCATTCAATATGTGCCCTCCTTAATACCCATCACTGGGCTAACCCATCCCCCATCCCCCTCCCCTGTAAAACTAGCTTCTTTCTTAAATCCTCCTACCGAAAGAGTTTCGATGGTGAAAAATTTACCTTTATTTTCCACTTTGACTTTCTTACTAAAGAGAAAAATCTGAAGATCACAAACAGGAAATTCATGCTGGGAACAATTCTGAATCCTCCATCTGGATTGCAGATAGGAAAGAGAAATTGATCTGGGGCCATAGCTTTTTGCATTGCTTCAGTTATGTAACTAAAGCACAGATCCTTTTTTGATGTTGTAGATTGTGATATTTTGACAGTTGCTCTTTTCTTTCCCAAATGTGATCTAGACCACAATAAATTCCTCTGGGAGTGGAATCCTCAGGCCTCACAAATATGAAGACATCTAGGATATAACTTTCCTTGTTGGCCTGAGATAATATGGTAGCAGACAGGATGAAAAAAATTATCTAGTTGTCACATTGTTACATTTTTTTTCAGCCTGTGCTAGCCCTCCCTGCAAAACAAAATTAAACAAACAAACAAATCCATTTATAAAATGGGTAGAGAATATGGAGAAAATTCTTCAAAGGCCAACTCTGAAAATTAATCAAAAAAATGTTTCAACTGACATTAAAATACTAGAATCCCAAGATCAGTTTGCAAATGAGTCACTTGATTTCATTTTTAAGATCCAAAGGCTCTATTTTTCCATATATGGTATGAACTTTAAAGTAGTTTTATCTAATCTCATCATTTGATGCTTGGGAGCCAGGCTCTCTATGTGAGGCAGAGTGAAATTTCTACGATTGCAGAGCTAGTCTAGATATTTCTAGAAGGGTGGTAAGTGAATTAGGTCTCCAGATGCTAGTCTGGGGTGTTACACATGTACTCTATGCCTCATCATTAATGGCTTAAAGTGTAATAACAATTATAGAAAATATAGTCAGTGTTGACAACTTAAAACAATTGTGAATGAACAGCCAGACTCTGTTAGCTACTGACGGACAGGAAGAAGGTCTTAAATACTAGATTTAAAAGAAAGAACTTTGGGCCAAAGAGAAAGACCGAAGACAGGGTCAAGGCAGGATTTGTGCTCCGAGTTTGAAAGCATCCAGGCCGTGAGCTGGGGAGATGGGACCTCAATGGTGCCATGTCCTCTGGACCTGACGCCCACCCTCCTTTGCACTTTTGGTGTCCAGACTCTTCCCCTACTCCCTTGATTTCTTTCCCAAAGTGAGTCACTCCTCGGTGGGACTTCTGGGCTGATGTATTTGTGGCATTCTGTTTTTCAGGAAGGTGTTGTCACAGAGTCTGAGCTGCGATGTGTTGTGCATTGTAAAAACCCTTCCAAGCATCTGGGAACGTGCTGCCCCACCTGTCCAGGTAACATTTGCAGGAAGGGAAGCCTGCTAGGCTCCCTGCTACAGCACATGACTGTGAAATCTCTGTGTGCTCTTTCAAGAATGCAGGATTCTCCCCCTCCAGACTGGAGCTTGTCTCCCTTTGTGTCTGTGTACATCATGGGTTTAGAGAGCAAACTCCTTTGCATAGAAATGTCCGGTTGTACTCCGGTGTGCCCAGGATGAATGCAATGTGCTGTAGGTCTTGGCATGCGGATGCTTCAGGCTCTGGAGGCCTCCTCTCCACTCCACAGGGCCACAGGTAATGCTTACTTTGGAAGGAGAGGCTGTGGCTTTCTCTTGCTTCCAGAAATGTCTTTTTACTGCTTCATACTGCAGTATCTTGGCTAGAACTCGCATTGGTGATGAGGTGACCAGATGTTTTCTGAAAACTGAGAGCTGTGTCCCTAAGTGAATTTAGCTTAGGGTTTTGCTGGTCTCAGTTTTCGGTGTGGTGCAACAAGTTGGACCCACCGTCTTTTAAGAGGGCCCCACTGCCTAGCTGACAGCAAAGGGATCTTTCCTTTCCAGTGGCTAGAGTGTTTCCTCTTACTTTTCTGAACAGGATTACAAAGGCCTCCTGCATCTTTTCTTGCCCTTACATACGAGCCCAGGGATTTTGAGGTGAGAGATTTTTTTTCTGATCCTTTAAGCCCCTGGCGCATGCTCTCAGACAGATGTTCTGAGTTTTGGTTTTACTCTGAGTGCTTTTCCTCACTGGAGGCAATACTCACAACTAGTACTCATTGCTTTTGAGATTAATCTCCAAAGGGCCTTCTGTTCTGCAAAACTTCCTGGGGAATGGCTCAGGTACCATGCTGGGATGCTCTGCAAAGATGAGCCCTGCTCCTTTTGCAGGCAGCTGCTTGCCCTCCCTTACCCTATGCAGTCTGAGACGTGTCTGAACCTGAGTCCCTTCCAGAGAGTCCAGTTTTTTCTCATCTTTAAATGACAACGAGGACAGTTGCTCTCCACTACCTCTAACCTTCCTGTGTTCCCTGGACGGTCTTGATTGAGCCAAACTTCTTTTCCACATTGAGATTTCTGTGAAGCTTGTGTTCTTAGATGAGCTTACGAGAAGGCCAAGAACTGGTCCAAAGTAGAAGAATTCTTTCCATAATCCAATTATTTTGTATCTATCAAACAGTTTGTTTGAGTTCCTTTTGCCTCTGAATGCATTAAATGCTTCGTATTATGTAACCATACTCTTAAATGCCAAAAGGGTCCTTATGAAGTTAGATCAGTAGTTCTCTAGGCTGCACATTAATATCACCTGAGAAGCTTTAAAAAAAAATAAAGCTGGATGCCCTGGCTGCATTTCAGACCAGTTCCATCAGAATCTCTGAGGGCAGAATCCAGGCCTCCCACATAATTCCTATACACCGGCAAGCTTGAGATGGATAACAGAGCAAATTTTATATGCCATAGAGATTTAAAAATCATTGTAGCTCTTAAATATGAATTCAGTTGTGTTGAAGAGACTGTTGCTTTATTGGTACAGAATCAACTCAGCGTATGCAACATTCTTCCTTACTTATGAGCTCATCATGTTTTTAGGCTGCCTTTGGAAATGTGGGTATGCAAACAGCTGAGTGAATTTATTTCAGCAGTTGAAGTTATCATATTTGAGCGATTGCTTCTTTCATTTGGCTTTTGGTTGAGTTCCCAGGAAGGAAAGGCTGAACTGTATGATTGCACATACTGCAGCGCTCAGTCCTCACGAACGTCCAGGGAGGGATGAGGCACTGTGCACAGTTCACACAGGAAGAAGTTAGACCCAGTGAGAATAAGTACCTTCCCAAGGCCCATGAGGTGGGGTCAGGGTCTGGCCCCTTCTCTTTCTTGGCCACCATACTGCACTACCTACTCCTCCCCCTGCCCCAAACACACACCATAACAATTGTTCTGCTTGGGTGCAGATGCCCTGGGAGACAGATCTTTAGAAGTTAGCATGCCAGTGCCACACGCTCGCCCCCTGGCACCTGCATAGGCTCTGTGCCTTCAGTTATGGGGTCAAGAATCAACTCTGCCCCCTCTCTTTGATTTCAAAGGCCCACCTTTGGGGTGCAAATCAGAAGACTCAGAAGAGGCCACATCCAGAATGTATTGTCCTTTGTCTTGGGAGGGAGGACTCAGCCAAGTCTATGTAGGGACAGTCGAGGGAAGCCACAGGGTATTCTCCTTGGTAATTCAGAAGGACTGGCATCTGTCATTGATCATGGAATGGTATTCTGCGTAATGACAAACACGTACAGTCTGTGGTCACTTTCTTCCTGAAACAGATTTCAGGGCATTCTTGCTGGTCTGCTTTTTCCTTTCATCTGACTTTACTCAAGGGTGGTGGGTTGTGATGGGAACAGTTTATGAAGAATTTTCATTTAAAATTCCCTTATTTAAGTTGTCAGATGTAGATGGTTGTGGTTAATATGTCTGGCAAACTGGATGACAAAACCAGTGTGCAAACATATATGAAAGAATTGAAGACATTTTGTTGGAAGTATGCTTTGGAAAGAGACATCTGGGCACCTGCCATTATTAACAAGGCTGGGATATAGCCTCTGGAGGGACCCAAGCTTACTTAAGTCTTTCTGTATCAGTGGGAACAGCAAAGAGGCGGTTGGTTGCTAGCTCTGGGTGTGGGTATCAGGTAGACTTTAAAATCACAGTTGCACTCAGTGATTCAACTTCAGACTCAGTAGCATTTGTTTCCATGTCTTTCCGTTGGACAAAGGGCTCCATATCTAGATTTAAAATGAATGGGTCCAGCAGCCAGACTAGTTGGTTATGGGTAATCCTTGTTTCCCCTTATCAGGTACCAAGAGCTTCAAGAGTTTGGTGGGTTCTGTTGATGACTTCAGTCGGCAGGACTTAAATACTTACTCTCAGGGGCATGTGTCAGTCTCTCACAAGGGCTCCTTTTGCTGATTTTTGGCACCAGTGTGCTGGCTCCAACACTGTCTACTATGTGGAAAGTGACCTCAGCTATTCCGGCAAACACCTTATGAGGATGGTCCTGAGGAAAGTGGCTTTGCCACTAGCTGACAGTCCTTTCACAGCCTGTTTGACACGGGCTGACTGGCCAGCCTGTGTTTCAGGTCGTTTATGGGATTTCTTAAGAATACAGCAGTGTCCTGAGCATCTTTCTGACTTGGAGACACTTCCTGGGCTTTTCATCTTATTTTTAGCCAAACTTGGTGGCTAACCTCTTTAATATCACATAGGGTGGGTCTGAAAAACTCTGTGACATCTCTTGCCCTGCCTTTCCCCCTTCCTGCCTTGGTGCCTGGCCCTCTGTGTGGTTCAGCTGGTAGATTAGAGCTGAGTTTGAGTTCCAGCTCTGGCACCTGCCAACTGGGTGAGTCACTTCCTCTCTCTGAGCCACATTTCCCTCATCTATGGAGAGTGACAAGAGTCCCCACTTTGTGGGCTCACTGTGAAGATGGAGTGAGATCGGGGGTACAAAGAGCCTGGTAGAGGCTGGACAATTCCTGAATACTCACCAAGTGACAGTTCTTCATGTCATCTGCTCGGTCACTTGACTTCTCTTGGCCTTCTTCTGTTTGCCTCTTCCAGCCCCTCTGGGTTTCGTTTCCCTGGCTGTGGTCAGGGTGGTCATGGTGAGCTCCTTAGACTCATAGGGCTCACCATTGTGCAGTGTTACCCCCCCTGGGCTGACCTGGCTTCCACTGTCTTATTTGCTTTCTAGCATCTTCAGGTTTCTGGACACATGTCAATCTTTTGTACTCCTTTTTTTTTTTTTTTTTTTTTTTTTAACTGTGAAGCAATCTTGTCCTCTAATTAAAGAGGACAGTCTGCTAGGTGGAAGTGGAGTGGGAGGTGGATAAACAAGATGGATGAGCAGTGGATAGAAGCATAGTGTCAAGCTGAGCAAAGGCTACGGCCCTAATTCTAAACTTTTCCTTACTTTCCAGGCTGTGTGTTTGAGGGTGTGCAGTACCGAGAAGGGGAGGAATTTCAGCCAGAAGGAAACAAATGTACCAGGTGTTCCTGTGTTGTAAGTATTGCCCTGGATGTTCTAAGGGTATTCCTTCACCAAGAACAGCCCTGATTCTCTTTACAGTCTCTCTTCCTCTCCCTCCTGACATGGAATCAAGGAAAAAGCTCATCGCTCTAGGGCAGGTTTCTCAGCTTTGGCACTATTGACCAATAGTTCTGGGCTGGGTAGTTCTTTGTGGTGGGGGCATTGGGAATGCATGTTCCTGTGCATTGTAGGATGTTTAGTATTATCCCTGGCCACAGCCCATTAGGTGCCAGTAGGACTTACCCCCCCTCAGTTATGATAACCAAAAATGTCTGCAGACTTTGCCACATGTCTCCTGGAGAACAAGATCACACCTGGTTGAAAATCACTGGTTTAAAGAGTGAGGGAGAAAAGCTGGTTTCCCTCCACCTGCTTCTTCTTTGGGAAGCTCTGGATTCTCTTTTCTTTGAGGTAGCTGTTGAGTTCTTCAGGGCAGTCACATGGGAAGCAGAGGAGGATAAGTGCAGCTTGCCTCAGTATATTCTGTGGGGTGAGATAACCTGATCGGAGGCTTGTCATTTTCACTGGGGGATGGAGAGGAGGAAATGGGCACTAAACTGTGGATTCAGAGCAGAGTAGGGATTAGTGAGACAAAGCCATAGACTTGCCTTTTTAAGAATTGTTGACTTGTGATTCATATACTAAGGATAGCTTCCGAGTACTTAGGAATGAAAGAAGGAACTTGGTGTATACCATAATTTTAAAGGGATGTGGTGATGATGGGGAGTCTAGTCTTAATCAGTGCTCCAAATTATTTATAGTAGGGAGTTAGTACAACCATATATTTTTATAACTTTTAATCTTTTGTAATGAAGAACAGATAGTATGCATATCAGAATATTAAAAAAAAATACATGGAGAACGCCAGTATCCTAATTTCACCAAAGTAGAATCATATGTGGATCATCATGAATCATAACATTTGCCATTTCTCTACATATCTTTTCTAAAATCTTTCCCTTTTCCTACATCACACACTAAAGTGAACATGACCAAGGTTGATGGTTTTTGTATGGGGTAGAAGAAGGAAAGGAAGGAAGGGAGGGAGAGGGGATATATAAAAGGTATGTAATATGAGATGTATAATACCCATAATACTATAATAATATACAAAAATATGAAAGTGATTTCGTGATGAAGATGGACAGGAGTTTGCATATTCAGACTCAACTGTCATATTTTTCTCCTTTGCTAATTATGGTTAAATAGCTTTATGTTATTTTTTACATAAGTAAGCCTTTATAACAAGCCTATTTCTTAATTTTATTTCTTCCATATTGGTAAAGTTTTCTGATAATTTTTTAAGTTAATCTCATTCCTTTGGGTAAATTGAAGAAAAACAAGGCACATTTCAGTAGGAAATTTAATTTTTTTATTTTATTTTTTTTGGAAAGATTTTTAATTTATTCTTTAGAGAGAGAGAGAGAGTGAGAGAGAGGACAAGCAGGGGGAGGGTCAGAGGGAGAGGGAGGAGCAGACTCCCTGCCAAGCAGGGAATCTGAAGTGGGGCTCAATCCCAGGACCCTGGGATCATGACCTGAGCCTAAGGCAGACACTTAACTGACTGAGACACCCAGGTGCCCCTCAGTAGGAAATTTTAAATCTGTACCTGCGTGAATTGTCTTTCCCGTAAAGGTGTGCCAAGATCAGGCAGCTGAGCCTCCTTGGGGAGGAAATTCAGAAGGTGGCAAGAGGACAGAAGTCTGCAGTTTTGCCAATGACGATCATACAAAGTTATCTAATGTCGGGAACTGGAAATGAGTTTAGAAACTATACATATAGGGGTCACAGACTCAAATGTGTCCAAGGTATTCAGATTTCATGTGTTTGTAAGCACAAAATGTGCTGAACAAAACATACCTGAGGGCCAAGTTCAGGCCCCTGGAAGTCCTGCTTTCATTTTCAATTGAAATAAAAATCCAAAGATGATGTTACTTGCCCAGTAACGACTGCTAGACTTTTCCTGCTAGCGACTTTCCTGCTAGCGACTTTTCTCCAAATCTCTATATCTTTTCTATATTCCTGTATTTTAATTTCCTAATTTCTTAATCCCATATTCTTTCCAGTTCTCTTTGTTGCCACCCTGAGCACATAAGGGGCAGTGAATGGCTTTTTCTTATGTTCCTGATGTCAGTCTCGAAGCTAATAGGGTAAGAAGAGAGGAGGGAGCTCTTGCCTGGGGATAAGACATTCGTGCCTAGGCTTGGATATGAGGAGAGCTGTGAGAGCAGTTTTTCTTTTCATAAATATAAAAATTTGAAGTGTCATGTTTGGTTTTTTGTAGTTGTTATTAAAATAACCTGGTTTTTAATATTCTTTCACTTTGTCACGTTTTGATGTAGTGCACTAAAAGAAAAAAAGATAATGTTTTGGCAGCAAACGGTCCTGTTTTGAGAGTAGTGACCCAGATGTTTGCTTTAGAAGCAATGGGGCAAATGTACAGCCTGACCCTGGGACCATGAGGCCCAGAGTGGATGGTGCTGCCCCGCAGCAGGCTTGGAAGCTTTGGCATGGAAGGTGCTAGGAGGAGTGAGGTGTCATCTTGCTGACTGAGGGGGCAAAGCCGGACAAAGGCTTTGGACAGGACCAGTGTGAGGCTAAATGCTCTGCTGGGGAGGCTATAGGAAGGGGCGTAGGCTATAGATTTTCCTGTAAAAAAAAAAGAAGACCGGGTATAATAACATGTGCTTCAGTAAAAAGGAAAGCACTACTATCCTGTGAGAGATACAAGCACATTTATGCATTTGAGCACATATGTGGCATCTGTGTGCATATATATTTGCGTGTGTAGGTGTCTGTATCTATGAGTGTAGATAGCCACATAAAGATACAAGTCTATATAAACATGCCTATAGATAGAAATACAAACCCACGCATGTCCGTGTCTCAGTTTGGATTCCCCCAGAAACAGACCCTGAGACAAGGATTTGCATGTAAGTCGTTTCTGTGGGAGATAGGAGTCTGGCAGAGGAGTGTGGTGATGAGATGAAGAGGGGAGGCAGCCAGTGGAGGGGATGTCACCAAGATGTCACCAACCAGACACCAAGGGGATGTCTGTGTTAGACCGTGTGCTCGGCCAGAGTGCGCTCCTGCTGGGCAAACTCTGGAAGCCAGTGTGAGATTCACGCCTCCGAGTTTCCTGCTTGAGAGGTAAGGGAGAGGAGATGTGTTTACAGCAACTCCCATCTGCTCCAGGGGGCTGCTGACTGGGTACCATTCTGAGGCTGCCGCTCCGGTGACAAAGTGGCCTCTAGCAGCAAGAGGAAGAAACACAGGTGGCGGCAGTTGGAAGCCTGGCGTGCACACTCATGTGCTAAGTCTGGGAGGACGGGGGCGGGGCAGCAACACAGTCAGCTACAGCATATTTGTGTGTGTCTATGGCACCTAATTTGTTTAATTTGTTTTTTGAGAGAGAGAGAGCATACACACTTGAGCTGGGAGGGGCAGAGGGAGAGGGAGAGAATCTTAAGCACACTCCATGCCCAGTGTGTAGCCAGATGAGGGGCTCGATCTCACGACTCTGAGATCATGGCCTGAGCCGAAATGAAGAGTTGAACGCTTAACCAACTGAGCCGCCCAGGCGCCCTCAGCACATTAATATGTTTCTATCTCCGAATATGTTTGTATATATGTGCGTGTCTATGTATTATATGTATATATTCATACACACATCTTTAGAACACTGGAGCACCAGTGTTTTCTTTTGCTCCTACTGCTGCTGCCTGGTCTGGGATTCCTTTCTTTTCCTTCTTCACCTGGTGAGTGCTTGAGCTCTCAGAGTCGGTTATCATCATCCCACTGCAACTCGTTGACCACTTTGTTTCCCAGAGAGTGGCAGCAGTGTTTTCTCATTTGTGTTCCCAAGGCTCACGGCTCTCACTGGCTAGCTTGCCTGCCATCTTTTGCTCCCTCCTTCTCTCACACGCACACATGCACGCACACGCACCCACACACACACTTCCAGGTAGCAGGTTGTAGCATGATTACTGGTTTATCTTACTTTGGTCCATGTTTACACTGTATGCTCCATCAGGGAAAGAGCCATGTCTCCTAATGCAGGTCTTTCTAACCTTGGTGCTTAGCGATGTGAGTGTTCAGTGATGTTAGCATTCTTTTATATTGCTGTCTTGTGACGTAGTACATTACAACCCAGTGATCTCTTCTCTTCAGGTGACAATTCTGCCCTTCTGAGCTGGCCAGCCCCTTCTTGCCTAGGAGAATGGCTATTGTATGTAGATACCCCATTCTCATTAGATTTCTGTTTGCCTGGGAGACGCCTTAAGGATGTACATGCAAAGCATCCCTAGTGTATGTTAGCCATCTCTGATGGATGACCTTGCCAACTCTCTGAGGTGTTCCTCGCTCTCAAGTAAATACTGCATGTACCATGTGGCTTATATTTTATATCCAGCCCTTTTAGTTACACTCTCCAAATTTGTGAAAATTGGTCTACCCATGTTTATGTGATGTGGTGACAGGGGCAGACCACCAGAAAGACATTTCATCTTCTTGAGATGGATTCCTTAGATGATGAAACAAATGCCTTACGCATGATTTTACGTCCTTGATTTAGGTCAGGACAGTATATATGGCATTCCAGACAGTTGAGAACATGCTAACATTTGAAGATATCTGGAGAGGATTTCACAACCTCTTGCTCTTACTCATTCTAGAAGCAGAGCATCTAACATTTTTAGGTGTGAATATCATCATGACTCACATAGAAAATGCAGTGCTTTCCTATCACTTGTTAAACTATATAATCCCCATTTACCCATTACATAAATAAGAGAGCCAAGAGAATTACTTCTCCAGAGTCCCAGTACTAATGGGGGGGGGGGGGGGGGTGAAAACTCGAGTTCTTTTGGCTGTTCCATAGAGTTGGCTGAGTCATACTGGAGTGCATTCCTTATGGCATGTGTTCAGTCTGAATAAGTCCTACATTCATTTTAAAATGGAAAGAAGATGATTCTTTCCTAACACAGAAGCAAAGTATTGTTTATAAAGTATACCAAGCATTGGTTAAAGCACACATCTGTTTCTTTTTTGTTTAAGCTTGAGTTTTTACTACCTGCCTAACTAGACAGCACACAGTTCTGTATGCCTTTGTTCAGTCAGATTTTCAGGGAACAGGATGGCGGCAGTTGGCACAGACATTTCTGTAAAATCCGATGTCTACAGACTTGTAAGACTAAAGACCAAGGTGCCAATGAGAGATGTTTGTGTTCTCTTTTACCAAACTATTTTAAGAACCCTATGGGCTCAGCATTCTTGGAAATTCCTTACTGAAGGGAGTAAAGCCCACAGAGTTTGTAGGATACTCTTAAAAGAGTGGCAAGTCCTCAGTCTGCAAAACCAGCCAAATTAACTGGCCAAGATCAATTACTTTGCTGACAAAGGCGTATTAAGTTCAGAGGATTTTTACTAATAAACATGGGTTGTTAATGGGCTGTCTGTGATGAAGGAGCTGTACTTTATTGGCTCTTAGAAGCCATGAAGTCCATAAACACCTTTGCTCTCACTTACACTTTAGATACTGCAAAGTGCTGTCTCCCAGGGAAAGTGAAACTCCTCGGAAGGTTATTTGGAAAGAACAAAGCAAATGGAGATCTTCATGGTTCCTGCTCCTCTTAGACCAAATTCCTTAAGATGTTCTGCACAGCCTAGCATGATCCAACCTCTGCCAATCTCTCTGGCCTCATTTTTGGCCCTCCCATGTCCTCTCTGCTCTGGCCTCTGGGCAGATCCTGAGAGTCCTCATTACACAAAGTATGGACCCAACCAGCAGTGTTGGTCTCATGTGAGAGATTGTTAGACATGCAGAATCCCAAGCCCTATCCCACACCTATTGAATTGATATCTGAAGTTTAATAAGATCCCAGGAGTACTTACCTGCCAGATAAAATTTGAGGAGCACTGGTCTAATACCTCATGGCCTTTACCTGGGCTGCCTTTTCTTCTCTCCTTTCTTCTCCCTATCATCCCCCATACCTAGCTAACACACACTCATCCTGCATTTGGAAGCCCAAACATTCCTTCTTTAGGGAAGTTTGATCTGATTCTCAAGATGAGATCAGGTCATGTTGCTAAACCTCTTAGAGCAGCCCGTACCTTACTTCCCAAACATTTAAAATGATTTTAATTAGATTTTTTTTTTATTTGTGATGATTTTATTTAACTCCACCAGGGTACAATGGTTTGTATCCTTACTGCTTGATATATAATGGGCATGCACAATAATTGCTGAATTCATGAACAAATGACCACTGACTTTGATTTTCCTTTCTTTCCTCATTGCCTCTCTCCCCACTCTGCTACTTTAGTTTCCCCCTGCACATTTAGTCTTTGCAAGTTCAGCAGGGAATAGAGAGATGCACATCACGGTAGATGAGCTCAGAAAGGAAGATGGATTTATGTTCAGCTGCTGTAGCACTTATAATAAATTGCTTTGTATGGAATGCGGATGACTTCCCTGGAGATGTCTTCTTTGGAAAGTGCTCCTTAAGCCTCAAAGATTCCTACTACTCATGGCAGCAGGAAGATGCAGTGGCAGGAAGCACTTGCCAATATTCAGGGCAGAGCTTTGGAAAGAGAGCATGATTCTGTACCCTCAGAGTTGACCTTGCCCTGAAGTAAGGGGGAGACGTGTCCGACCTCTCCCTGTTCCAGCGTGTTCGGCTTCAGATTGCACTTCCCTATAATAGGAAGCAGTGGGACATCTCCTCATCTCCGTGGTCACGAAATGCCACGGCAATCCAAGTCCCATATTCCCACCACACTGCTGCTCCTCTTGCATGGGGACTTGGGGCCCTTCGTGCTTGAACCTTCTCACAGGGCCTCTCCCTGACTTGTTGTAATACGTGCAATTTGGCACATTTTAGATCCAGGCTGTCATTATATCTTCCTTATCCACAGGGAGAAATTTGGCTACATCTGGACAATAAATTGGAGAATTGAGCAATTATCAAGTGAATTGGATTAATGTGGGCAGTTTATCTAAATAATGTGGGCGCCAAGCCCTCAGAATAGTTTTCAAAGTAGTCTGAAATATTGGTATAATTGCTGCAGTCTTCTGTTTTGTGTTGTGGATGTACCATCACCTTGAGGACAAAATGTTCTTGGTTTTGAGCAGTCAGTTGAAAAAAAAGAGTCTTTTCTTTAGGGTCTGGTTAGCACTTGACCACTAGGAGGGGACTCCAACTTGTTTAGGAAAGTGGCTGGTGCTATACTTGTCTTTGGCTAGACCATGAAGTTCTGAATCTTGGTGTTTTATGTTAGAATGAATCTGAGCAGCTGTGATCTGTCAGCTAAGACTACTATTGAAAGGTCTATTGTAATGCCATTCTCTTTAGATTGAATCCATAAATGTACAAGTATTGTTACGGGAGTGTCAAATTCTTGCTTCTTGAAAATATCACCAAAACGACCTGTTTATAAAGCAAAACCAAGTGTATTGCTTAGTTTATTGATCATTACCTTGACAGAGCCTTAAAATTATGTCTTAGAAGGGAGAAGGCAAAGGTAAGATATTTATGAGGTTTGGGGGGCATCTAGTTTAAGGTGGGTTTTTCACTGTAAGGTCTTGATTTGGATTGGTATGATATACTAGTCTAGAATTGGTGGGAACAGTGAGGCAAGGGCTCCAAGGCATGTCTTAAAGAGGTCATGAGCCTAGATGAGTTATCTATGTTACTAGTTGAGTACTTTCAACAGAGTTCCTGAAATCAACAGGAAGCTCAATTTTTTTGATGTTAAAAAGACTGGGAGTAACTATTGTATATTTTAAATCCTATTTCAGCCATCCCTCATGTGTTTTCAGTCCAAATACTGGATTTTAATCCCTACATATATCTTTATTTTTTTGTAGTTTCTAAGCTTTCTTATGCTTATTTCTTTATATAATTTATAACTGAAACTGCCTATAAAGTTATTTTTCTGCATAGGGAGGCACCATTTTAAAAATGAGCCCAATAGGGAAAATGGTTGGAAAGGAAGTTTCTTGTACAACATTTGAGCATTCATAGGAAAACACATAGTTTGAAAAGAGATCAGTGAATGATTTATTTACAGAGGAATTACTGTTAATAATAGCTGCTTTTACTGTGTATACTCTGTGCCAGATACATATAATGATTTAATGTTAATTTTCAAAATTGTTCTGCAATCGAATAAAACATACAAATTGGCAAAAAAAAATTGTTCTGCAATCTAGGGAGGCATTAGCCCCCTTTTTTGATGAAGAAAGTGAGATTCTGAGAAGTTTAATAGCTTGCCTAAGATCAAAGAGCTAATACGAATTGAAATCTTGAACTGCTTGATTATAAAGCCACATGTCATTTCTCTCCCATCTTACCCTTCTTCCCCCAGACCAACCAGTGTAATTTTGAGATATTATGTATGATTGTAGACATTTGGAAGTGGGAAATGCCATTTGAATCTATGGAGTGAAGAGCAACCAGACTTTTTGAGGGAGAAATAATGGTGAGGTGAGCATTTACAAAGAACCCCAATTTTGGTGCAAGAGGTGCAAACACAATAAAAGTGTGAATTACACTTCCCCTCTCAGAAGTTCACAAGTCTAAGCAAGTTTAAACTCATACCAGATTTCAGCCTTGGGTGTTCAGCCTAAGTATATGTCACTGTGATGCCAGAGTGGATGAAGAACCCGTATCTCTTACCCTCACATCAGTTGGAGAATGGAGACGCTATGATCTATAGTGCGTTTCCTCGCCAAGAAATTATGAATATACAAAGAAAATGTGAGAGTTGCTGGGATAGAGCCATTCTCACTGCTTCTGCTTCCAAAGATGGATAGAAATAAATGTTTATCTAATGGGGCCCGTCTATCCCTTGCAGTAATCACCAACAGAGTTGAAGCAGCAATTTGGGATAGCCCTCTTTGGAGATTATATAGAGGAGTTGGGTTCACCTGGACACGAGGTTCAGTGGTTCTGTGAGTAGAAATTCATCCACCTGGTAGAATGAAGCAAGTGTATAATTGTTTTTGAGCATTTGCTTTCTACTATCCATCTAAGAAGCGGATACATTTACATAATTGAGTGGAGTTTGGAATAGAGATTGAGAGCTGGTAGGAAAATGAGCTCAGTTGGTTAAATCTCCTCCCATTTATCCTTGCAAAGATCATTCCTTTAATTTTTTCCTCTCCCTTTTATTCTTTTTAAGTTGTGTCATGTGATGAATCCTTTTTATCTCTGAAAAACCCAGGAAAGATACTGATTTTACTAAATGCTGAAGAATATCCCAACTGTTTAGCCATTCCTCCTTCCATCTTTCCACCCCTCACTTGTCTCTATAGCCAGCCAATCATTATTCATTTAACTGATTGTCTGCTATGTGTTAGACATTGTATTAGGCACTGAGTGCTCAAAGATGAAGGGGATTTCATTTTTTATCTCCAGACAATTATAGTCTATTGATTTGGGTGTATTAAAAATAAACCCCAAATCAAACTATCATGCAGCACATTTTTTGTGTGCAAAGTTTAAGATTATATTATATGATAATATGTGCTAACTGTAAGATAGATGATAATTATATAAATTCCAGATGGATTGAAAAATAGAAACAACTGTACAATTCAAAGATAACCACTGTTAATATGATTTGATATATTTCCTTCCAATCTTTTTTCTCCATATTTACATATAGTTATATAATTAGGTAGGATCACATCCTATATACCATTTTGCATCTTGGTTATTTTCATTTATCATCATATTGTGAACATATCTCCATTTCATTAAAAAGTAATTGAAAATTGAAAAATATTTTTAATAGCTACATAGTATTCCAACAGTATACTATGATTTATTTAGCCTTTTTTTTTGGTATTAAAAAACTAATACTGTTTTCAGTTTTCACTGTTAATGAGTGACATGACAAACATCTTTGAGAATTAATCTTTCTTTGTTTCTCTGATTGTTTTCTTAGGCTGAATTCATAGAAGTATAATTAGTGGGTTGGGGATACAAGCACTGCTGTGTCTCTTTGTGTGTGTTTTGCTAAAACACCTCATGTAAGTGACGTCCTAATTTCTGTTTCAATCTATAGCACATAGGTGTATATATCCCTGCACCAAAACTGTTTTTCCACTTGAGAACCTTGTTTTCATTGGCATTTGACTTCTGGAACTGAACATTTTTCATACATCAATTAGTCAATTGTGTTTATTCTGTAACTTATGTTTTTATTTCTCATTTTTTATTGAGTGGTTAAAGTTCTATTGAAGTTTATGTATGTATGAAGGATATTAATCTCCTAGTTATGTTAGGTGTGTTTTTAAAAACACTGAGAAAAATGCTGTGTGTGTTGTTTGACCTTAGTGTGTATATTGCATGTTGGATAATGGCAGAGTTTGCTGAAATCCTGTGTGTTCTTCCAATCTTTTCTCTTCAAATCTTGATCCAAATATATTAATAAAGAGAAAAGTGAGTCAATATTGTTAGCTCCCAAATTTAATTAGTCCAAGACTTTTCTTGATTTCAGCTCCTCTCTTTCTGTCTCTGACCCCTTCGTTTTGAGATAGTGATCTTCTGTACTTGTTCCCAGGCTAAAGTGAACTTACTCTTTGGGTTTCGACAGTGCCTCCTCCCTACCCCATGGCTCTGCAGCCTCCCACCTTGCTGTCTCTTCACAGCTTTCTTTTTCTCTCTTGGCTCAGACTGAGAAAGACCCCCTGCTTTCCAGGCCTGTTCATCCATCGGGGCTCTTGTTCCCATCCTTTTCCAACTTCCCTCCTTCTGTGTTTCAGATTTTGTTTCTTGTGGATAGGCATAATGTGCCTTATACCTTTGAGTGCAGTGTCTCGCACATAGGAAACAGGAAATATTTGACTAAATGCCTGGTCTTACACTTTCTGATTTGAGTATCCATGTTCTTGAAAATGAGTTATATGATCTAGAACCTTCTACCTTCCTACTTGGGACTTTGTTTCAATCTTGAAGGCAATAAGCTACATATTCACGTTTTTCTTTCAATGAGCATAGTGACATGAAGGGTTTATGATAAACCTGTAGAGGGAAGAGAATGCAATCTAAAGCATTTAAAAAAAAAACTGGTGAGGAGACATCTGAGTGGCATTGTGAAGAGGTAGGGGTGGGGGTGGGGTGAGCTCTGAGTCCTTAGCCTCATGGGAGGGCAAATGTCAGAAAGTATCTCCCTGTGGTGTGGCAGGAAGGGAAAGGAAACAGGCATTAATAAAAGTGAGAAGAAATATCCCTTTTTTTTTTTTAAGATCTTATTTATTGATTTGACAGAGAGATAGAGAGCACAAGTAGGCAGAGCGGCAGGCAGAGGGAGAGGGAGAAGCAGACTCACTGCGGAGCAGGGAGCCTGACGCGGGGCTCAATCCCAGGACCCTGAGATCACGACCCGAGCCGAAGGCAGATGCCCAACCGACTGAGCCACCCAGGCGTGCCAAGAAATATCCCATTTTATCAACAAAATAGAATAAAATATTAGTGTTGCGATACTTTAGAGTATTTCCAGACATTTTTGATCTTTTCTCCATTATCACCATGAGAACTTAATTTTTTAAAAAAAATCGGTACTCTGGGTCTTGCTCCTCTGTCTTCTTGTTTCTGCTTTATGGCTCCCCCTCCCCTCCATTTCCTTTTCCATCTCTTTTTCGTTCCCTCCTGCTTCCATTTTCCCTGTCATTTCCAGTCCTCCTGGAGGTATCCTGCATTGGTTCTCATCAGTATCTTGGCATGATAGCCTGTTTCAGTAAAGTAGCATAATTCACTTTCATTGCCATCCTGGTCTCTCCTTGAATAACCATCCCAGAGTTCTGTGCACACTAGATATTCGGGAATTATCTTTTGAATGAATTGATTACGCATTTTGGCACCTTTTAAATGTCATTCAACTGTTCGATTTGGAGGGTGACAGTGCTTTTGTGGTCCTGTGAATGGCTTCAATTACCACCATTCCCTTTGAGTGGAATTTTAAATGGTACCACTTGTTTCATGTTGCTTTCATAAGCAACAATGTGTTTGGATTGCAGGGAGCCACTGTCCTCCCAAAGATTGGGGGATACTGGACCACAGACACACAGAAGAATATTTCCCCCGAACATATCCAACATTGTCTTCTAAAACCCATCTCTGAGCCTACACTGAGTCAGTGCAGTGAATCATCCCTTGTAAACCCACCTAAATTCTTACTGTGGTTTAGAAGGGCCAGCTTGAAATATTGAGCAGATTTTGCTGTTTGGAAAGGGGACAGGCCTCCAGGATCTGGATGAACCTTCTGTGCAAGGAGCACCGTGAAATGTATAAACAACCCAGAGTTATATCGAGTGTCAAACATTATCTATCACGTAATTCTCTGCACTGCCGTTTTGCCTAGTGCCTCTTCTGTTCTCTGTGATACACATCAGAATCAGACAATGTGATCATGATTAACAGTATTCTGTTCCAGATGTCCTATGTGGGGACTTTTTAAACCCCTGAATATTGCTGTAGTTAAACACAAGTAAAAAACATTACTCATAATGAACCAAAAGAAAGGCCATGGTTTGTCCATGACATTTTCTTCAGTGAGGGGGAAAAAGGTACCTGTTTCATTTTTGGTCTATTTAAATATAAATTTGTAATGTAGTCAAATATCAATAGAAGCAATTAGCCATTATACGGTGGTATACTTTGGTTGTATTTTAAGAATGAAAATTCAATAATAGAAAAGCGACTTTTTAATTTCAAAATGAGTACGAAAAATTACTCTCACCACATCATTTATACCAATACACATCTTACTTTTTTTCACGCTTTAATCTGACAAAACAAGTTTTAATGTACTTCCACATTTTGGTTGTTGGGCTGTGTTGACTTTAGGGTTCTTTTCCCTCGCCAGTCTGAATTTATGAATGTGATTGGTAGATGACAGGAGTGACAGTTCTTGACATTGGTGGAAAATGTGTTTCTTTTCAGTTTCAAGTTCAAGAAAAGGAGAGGGAGGGGACTCTTGAGAATTTTTGGTTTTGTTATTAGGTTTTCAGCATCCATAATATTCATCAACAATGGACACAGCTGTCTTTAATAACTAAGCACACCAACTGAAAGAACAGAACGTGTGCCAGAAAAACATCAGGCTGTAAGGATTTTTTCCAGTGCAAAAATTTTCATATATTGAAGCAAGATTTCATTTATAACCAAACTGGATGTTTACTCTAAGCTTCTATCAGTTAAGTAAAAGCATTTGACCAAGTGCTAGGAAAAGTGCAATGAAGTTTTGGTATTTTTAAAAGTTTTGCCTTTGGTACTATATTGCTCTGGATGGTTTCAGAGCATGCAGATGTGTTCTGTCTCCCTTAGGGGGCATTGTTGTGGGCAAAGGTCACTGGCCAGCCTGAGGAGAACTGCGGTCCTGTCCTGCTTCTGTCACTGGCCAGTTTTGTGACCCAGAGCCTTCCCACTGACCTCTCTGAGACTCAGTTTCCTCATAAGTAAAACAAGAGCTTGTTAGAACCTTTTCAGTTCTATAATTTCCTGACTCAGAAAAGCTCTTAATTCTCCCAGGAAGCAAGTTATTTGATAGACTCTAAATACAGGTTAATGGGATTATTTTTTCTAATATAATAACAGGTCATCACTACATTTTAGAATTTACTTTTTTTAAAAAAATGCATTAATTTTTTATTTATTCATAGTTACATTCACTCCCTTTGTTATACATAGCCATGAGTTTTGACAAATGCACAGTCGCATATATTTTTAAATAGTTAATGTTATTATAAATTATATTCAGAGATGCAAAAAAATCTACCTATTATTGTAGCTATACCACAAGTTATATTAAAAAACTAGAAAGATAAGTTAGTTTTGACTCCAGTCATAAAGCTTCTCTGAAATATCAGAACATGTCTGGTGCCTCCAATAAGTCTAGAATGAGGAGGAAGAGGCTCTCATCCATTTTGGATCTCATGAAGGTCTTCACTCATGAAATGTATTTGCGGGTTTTGTTTACAGAACAATGATTAGAACTAGAGGAAGCTTTTCTTTCCCGCCCCCCCAGGATAAGGGTAAGACAGTACAATAGGATGGTAGTGAGAGCCAGGAATAGAATAGAACTCCAGTGGCTGGGTTCTCTCGCTCGTGTTGCTGAATATGTAGGTTGTAGTTTATTATACGACCCTAGATTCATTGCTCAGAGATGGAAAGGCATTTCAGTGGCTTGACATGTTTCCACATTAGTATAAAACCAAGTAGTATGAGATTGAGGGTTTTCTGGAAGAGTTTTGAGGTTCTCTAAGGAGAGTGCCCTGACCTTTCCAGCTGTGTTTGTTCCTTGAGACCTGTGCAGATGGTAAGTGTTCTTTCCTTCTCCATGTTAACTCTTGTTTCTTTCTCATCCCAGGTATTGTCCAAATGTTGGTACAGAAGAGGCTTGAGTTTTCCATAGGGTAGGGTAACCATGACCATAGTATTAATAGAGTCAGAGGATAACAGGTGAATTCTGTATAATCCACCTGGGATCTGGCCAATGGGCTCTGGTGGGAGGACATAGTCTTTGGAGTCAGTGGGGGTGGGGATTTAATTCAGCTCTGCTCCTCTAGCAAATGAATATACCCCTGAGCCTCACTTTCTTCATTCATAAAATAAGGGACCACTTCTTGGCAAAAAATATCCAGGAACCTTATGTTTTTTTCTGCCATCTAAATATGGTTGCCATAGCAAACAGGACCTACAAAGCTAATCCATCTTGGAAGAGTTTTAAGCAAAACGGAAAAGATAAGGATCTCTTGCATCTTGCTGTAGAAATAAAATCAGAGATTTCAAAGAAAATTTAGGGCTTTGGAACCCCAAACACCCCCACTCCCATTTTTTTTTTCTTACTTAAATAAAAGAAGTCCCATACAGCTGTGAGGATTTCATGGGATGATGTATACAAAGTGTCCTGCCTAGGGGCGCCTGGGTGGCTCAGTCGTTAAGCGTCTTCCTTCAGCTCAGGTCATGATCCCAGGGTCCTGGGATCGAGCCCCACATCGGGCTCCCTGCTCTGCGGGGTAGCCTGCTTCTCCCTCTCCCACTCCCCCTGCTTGTGTTCCCTCTCTCACTGTGTCTCTCTCTGTCAAATAAATAAAATCTTTAAAAAAAACCAACCAAACAAACAAAAAAAACAAAAAAACACAAAGTGTCCTGCCTAGTAACAGGACTTAGTAGATGTCTCCCTTTCTTGCAGGGCTGAATAATTTTTAGTTATAGTGCTTTCAATGGTAACTGTTTGAATTTAGGACATTAATTTGTATATCGAACCTAAATGTTTTAAACCAAAATTTCCTGGATTAGTTTCCTGAGAAGAAACCTACCAGATAGCTTCTTGGTGTCTGATTAGTGCCTTCCTACACAAGGTGGCACGAACAAGCTGCCTCTTTGCCTTGAAATGCCAGTGCCTTTCTTTTTGCTCACAGGGAGACAGTATTCTTCAGTCTGAGTCATTCTTTCTCTTCATTAAAGGAGCTGTTAGGTCTCCTCAGCCACCTTGGGAAATTCTAGACACTGTTCTAGTAGCATTCCAACCCTGCTCTGTCCAATGAAAACAAAAGTGAGCCACATTTGCAATTTTTAATTTTCTAGTAGCCACATTGAAAGAAATAAGAAAGAAAACAGGTGAAATAAATTTAATAATACACTGTATTTAACTCATTGTACCCCAAATATTATCATTTCAATATATAAGCATTATAAAAATATTAATGGGACATTTTACATTCTTTTTTTCTTTTTTCATACTATGTTTTCACCTTATGGTGTGTATTTCATACTTAAAGCCCTTCTTATTTCAGACTAGCCACATTTCAAGTACTCAATAGCCCTTTGGGGAGTGGCTACCATATTGGACAGCACAGGTCTAACCAATGCTGGAAGGTACAGAAGAAGCAGGTCCCATATTCACACTCAACAGGACCTTCCCTCCTGCCCAATACCATTACATGCCATATTGATATTCTATTTGCGGACTTCCGGGTTGATATTGTGCCAAGAAACTAGGGTGAAGTAAAAATGGAAGTTAGTTACCAGCTAGAATAATCCTTTCTAAGGGTTTGCCTCTTTCTGCTCTGAATCCTCCATTGGTATCCTTTCTTTTTCAGAGTTAAAGCTAAAGCTCCATCCTCAAACTTATCTTCCAACGCTCCCCGCTCACATACACCTTTCCAGACATGCTAGGCTTCTTGCGATTCCTCAAACATGGCAGACACTCTCATCTCAGGTCTTTTGTATTTGTGGAGCCCCCTGCCTGGAATGTTCATCCCCAGATGTCCAGGTCTGGCTCCTTCATCTCCTTCAAGCCTTTGCTTGAATATCACCTTCTTAGTGAGGTCTTTCTTCACCAATGCCATCTAAAATGGTGACCCTACTTTGCTGCCAACTCCCTCTGCCATCTGACACTCCTTATCAAATTGATCTTGTCTGTTTTTTCCTGGAGCTTTTTTATTGCTATCTGATAAGTTTGTTTTTTTCTCTATCATTCTCTTTTCCCCCCCTGCCCTGGTAGAATACAAGCCCCATTAGGGCAGGGACACTGTTTTGTTCATGCTGTATTCCTACTATCTAAAACAGAACTTAGCACATAGTAGGCACTCAACAAATATTTGCTGAGGGATAAATGAATGAACAATACCAAACCTTTGATATTTCTAAGAATGCAGAATTCCAATCATAGTATTTACCAACAGTTGATAAAAATTTGTGAAAGTTCTGAATACCACCCTGTCCAAGATAAGTAGCTTAATTTGCTTAATTTGGAAAATACAATCAAATCATCCATGCATTAACTTTTTTTCCAACTTGGAAGGTCCACTAACAGACTTTTACATTGTTGTCCAGGTCAGCTAGACCCCAGTGGGAGTCTGGTCAGTGCCCTCAAACACAGACTCTGCTCGATTTTAAATGGTGACTTGTTGGAATGTCCGAGCAGATTCAAATTAAATTCAAGCAGAGTTCCCAAATGCTTTTCCTTCTTTGGAAGTAGATACTTAGGAATTCTCAAAATTTAGGAACTCTCAACTTGAATATTTAATGGAGGCAGGTTGGATTACTGCCTCTATCTTTATAAATCTTCAAACAAATCTTTCCCGTCCAGTTTTAGGACGGTGCTTGAGAACATTGTGAACATGTGCACAGGGTCAAGGCTGAATGGTAAGAAGGGCTGTTTGTTGTTGGCTGGATTCATGTGGGGAGCAGCGCTAACCATGGGCTTGTGCAGCCAAACAGCGTGATGTGATCCTCCGGCTGCAGAGAGCCCTGCCAGACGCCCGAGTCTGGCACAGCGGCTGCCTGGCTCTTCAGAGGAAAGGCCCATCTAATTTAGAAGCCAAAAAACTTTCTTTTGTCTTTCTTGTGTTTTCTCCAAGAAGGTGACGTTTTGAAGGCCTCAGCAGGAGGGAAGTGTGTGGTGTCCGAGAGGCTGTCAGGATTTTCTAACTTGTAGTATGGAGGTTAGCAAGGAGCTCTCAGTACCTCTGTCCTCTCTCCCCGTCTGCTCTCAGTCCCTAGACATAAAATTGGCAATGACCATAAATATATTTCACACTAAGTCATTCTTTCTAGCAGTGGAGTGGCCTCTTACCGTTTTCTTACATGTTCCCAGAGAGGAAATCAAACCTTTGTCAACAGTTTCAGAGTCAAAATTCAAGACTGAAGTTTCTAGGCAATGAATCCCTTTTCGACTTCCCTTTACCCTCCTGGGTGCTGGGAACACAATGGGTTTTATATGCTGAGAATGTGCCATTTGGTGAATGAGAATTCAGAATTCTAAGTTAAGAAGGTCCTGTGGTTAGTTTAAAATTCGGTAAGATAGTTTTGGATTAAAACCAACAATCTCAAACTTTACAAAGGTATGTCATCCCCCCATAAAAAAATAATCAAATATAGGAAGGTTCTTAAACCTTATTTTTATTATGTAATAATTCTTATACTCTCAAATTTTAATTAATGTGAAAAAGACTTTACCATACTTACTGGTTTATACCATTCGAGTGTTTACAAAAGATATAGTTTCACAAGAACTTTTGAATTCATTCAGAGAAAGGATATTTTGCCCTGAAATCAGTTTCTCCTTTCTTGTGAAGAGCCTTTCCTTCTGAGACCCTCAGTTCTGACCTTATAATCTAGATGGGAAGATGATATCCAGTCTGTTGACTGTTTTCTTTATGACCTTCCCACAGTCCTCATTGAATGAGTACAAATGTACTTTAAAGGCTGATGTTAAACTATGCATAAGCCTGGGGCTTGGGGGTGATGGAAAGACATGATGGAGGGAAGGAGGGAGGCCATAGAGAACTCATTTTATTTTCCAGTCCTTTTTTTTTTCATTTTCTTTTTTTTTAACTGTCTGTTTTCTTCTTTTATTTTTTTTTATATTTCTCTTTAACTTGTTTTCTTTTTTTTTAATTTTTTTATTGTTATGTTAATCCCCATACATTACATCATTAGTTTTAGATATAGTGTTCCATGATTCATTGTTTGTGCATAACACCCAGTGCTCCATGCAGAACGTGCCCTCCTCAATACCCATCACCAGGCTAACCCATCCTCCCACCCCCCTCCCTTCTAGAACCCTCAGTTTGTTTTTCAGAGTCCATCATCTCTCATGGTTCTTCTCCCCCTCCGATTTCCCCCCCCTTCATTCTTCCCCTCCTGCTACATTCTTCTTCTTCTTTTTTTCTTTCTTAACATATATTGCATTATTTGTTTCAGAGGTACAGATCTGAGATTCAACAGTCTTGCACAATTCACAGTGCTTACCAGAGCACATACCCTCCCCAGTGTCCATCACCCAGTCACCCCATCCCTCCCACCCCATCCCCCACTCCAGCAACCCTCAGTTTGTTTCCTGAGATTAAGAATTCCTCATATCAGTGAGGTCATATGATACATGTCTTTCTCTGTTTGACTTATTTCGCTCAGCATAATACCCTCCAGTTCCATCCACGTCGTTGCAAATGGCAAGATTCTGTTTTCTTCTTTTAAATACCTCTTTGGTTTCTCCCACTTCCTCAAAACTTCAAAGGTAACCATGACTGTAAGCAAGTTGGGAGACCGTCCCAAACTTTCTAGTGGAAGGTATCCTATCCAGAGCTTTATGGTCAAGATCTGTAAGAGTTTTGTATTTGTCTGTCACAACTTGGTTAATAATTGTGTTCATTTTTCTGATCTACTAAATGACCCATTTGTAATTTTTTTCCGTAACAAACCTATGAATTATAAAAAAATTCGTATGTTGAGAGAAGAGATGAGTTTAAAGACAGCTTGATCAAATTATATTTGAAAAGGAGCTATGCGGCTCAAATAATCCCAAGTTCTTACTACCCCTGTGACTTTGGCATATATGTTTTTAAAGATTTATTTATTTTAGAGAGTGAGCGAGCGAGCACACAAGCAGGGGGAGGGGCAGGGGGAGAGGGAGAGAGAGAAAGAATCCTCAAGCAGACTCCCTGCAGAGTGTGGAACCCGACAGGGCTGGATCATGATTTGTGCTGAAATCAAGAGCTGGCTGCTCAACCAAGTCGACTGAGCCACCCACATACACTGACTTTGGCATATTTTAATGTAGGAAGTGAAACCATTCATTCATTCATTCACCCATTCATGTAATAACACTTTTTTACTTTGGACCTACTGGAATCGAGAGCCTGACTGTTCTAAGTGCTAGGAGGACAATAGTGAGCTAGAAAAATAAAAATGTCCACCCTCATGAGGCCTACATTCTAGTGGGCAAAGTAGACAACAACCAGGAGAAAAGGTGAAATATATGTATGTCAAAGAGTGAAAAATGCTAAGGAGAGAAGCAAAACAGAGAAGGTGGAGAAAATGTGTTGGGGTGGGGTGGACAGTGATCTTAAATAACGGGGTCAAGAAAGGGCTCACCATTGCCTCACTAGTGTATTAGTGTATTATACCCCAAACTCTACTGTGTTTGCAACTAATAGACACATGTCTGTTCGGTGAAAAGAGGAGCTGATAATTAAGAAATCTCCAGAGATTTGTCTAGATCAAATAATGAATTCAATGTATGTAAGTGTATGGATTTCATACTGCTTATCCCTTTATGAACTGTAAACTGACCCTTTGAGTCATGGCCATTTTAGGGCTTGCTGTTCTGTGATTTTTTTGAGAAGTTATTGATGCAGAGGAATTTTGGGTAAACGTACTTTTGATATTTTACCCACAAAAAATGCTTACACAAAAATGAAGAAATAGCACCACCATTCTAAAGAAACAAACCTGCCCTCTTAAGTAATGGTTGAAACATTACCTATGTAGTACTCCAACAAAATATGTTTAAGCTGAACCTTATTATGAGGAAACAGACAAATCCAAATTCAGTCCTGGCCCAGGTTCTTAAAAAATGTCAGTGTTGTGAAGGAAAATAAAAATTTGGGCAACTGTTCTAGGTAAAGTAGATGAAAGAGACATGACAACTAAATGCAACACATGAGCATGGACTAGATCCTGGATTGAAGAAAATACTTTAATAGACATTATTAGGAAAATTGGGAAGATTTGAAGATAGACTGTATTTTCGATGATAGTACTGATTGATATTAAATTCCCTGAGTGTGACAGTTGCATTGTGGTTATAAAGGAAAAAGGAAAGTGTTCTTGGCCTTAGGAGGTACATGCTTAATTGCTTAATTAAGGGTAGGATGTTTACAAATGAGTTTTAAACAGTTCAGAAAAAAGTCTCTTTCTCTGCCTTAAAGTATTACAAAATACTAAAAACTGGTGTTTCTAGGTGAAGGGCATGTGGGTGTTCATTGTATTATTCTTGCAACTTCTCTGAAGGCTTAAGATTTTTTAAAATCAAGTGTTGGGCAAAGAATTGGACGTGGTTGTAAAGTTATTTTTTTGTCATTTTATCAGCTAACTTGTGTCACCATTGGTATGATGTTAGCTGTGGCTGTTTTTGTAGATGCCTTTATCAGGTTGAGGAAATTCCTTTCTATTTCTAGTTCATTGGGTATTTTTAATGTAAATAGGTGTTGGATTTTGTCAAACGTATCTTGTGCATTTATTGAGATGATCATGTGGTTTTTGTCCTTTGTTTCATAAATATGGTGTATTACATTGATTAATTTTTGTATGTTAAACCAACCTTTCATTTCTGGGATAAATCTTACTTGGTCATTGTGTATTATATTTTTTATATGTTGTTGGGTTCAATTTGCTAGTATTTTGTTGATTTCTGTGTCTATATTTATAAGGGATATTAGTCTATAGTTTTCTTTTTTTGTGATGATGTTTTTGTTTTTTGATCAGGATAATAATAGCTTTATAAAATGAGCTGGGAAGTATTCTCTCCTATTTTTTGAAAAACTTTGTAAAGCATTTGTGTTAATTTCTCTTCAAACATTTGGTAGAATTCAATACTGAAGCTATCTGGGCGTGATCTTTTCTTCACGGGAAGTTTTTTGATTACTGATTCAGTTCTTTACTTGTTAGAGATCTATTCAGATTTTTTATATCTTCATTAGTAAGATTCAGGAGTTTGTGTGTGTCTAGAAATTTGACCATTTCATTGTAGATCATCGAGGTTGTTAACATACAATTGTTCATAGCATGCTCTTGTAATCCTTTTTATTTTTGTAAGGTCAGTAACAATGAGCTTTCATTCTTGATCTTAGTAATTTGAGTTTTCTCTCTTTTTTTCCTGTTCAGTCTCTCTGTTCAGTTTGTCAATTTTTATTTGTTTCTCAATTCCACCATGACTACCTTCTTTTTATTAAGTAGATATATTTTAGCCATATATATATAGTAATTTCATATTCTCTATATATGAAATAATAATTATATATATATATATATATATAAAATTTTCATAGTCATTTTCTTAGTGGTTTTCCTGGAGATTGTAATTAACATCTTGATTTAAAAATATCTAGTTCAGATTAATGCCACCTTAATTTCAATAGTATATAAAAACATTGTTCCAATATAGCGCTGTTTTCCTCTTCCTTTCTACTGTTATTGTCAGACAAATTACATCTCTGTAAGTTACAAGCTATCAACACAGTTTATTATTTATTGTTTTATACAGCTTCCTTTAAATATTATAGGAAAAAAGGAATGAGAGAAAAATATACATTCATACTGTCTTTTATATTTATTTATATAGTTACTTTTAATGGTGACCTTTATATCTTCATGTGGATTTGATTAATGCGCTTCCATTTCACCCTGAAGGACTCCTTCTAGAATTTCTGGTAGAGTAGTTCTGCTAGCAGTGAATTCTCTTAGTTTTTATTTATTTGGGAATGTCTTGATTTCTTCTTTGTTTTGAACAAGACTTTTGCTGTATGTAAAATTTTTGGTCGACTTTTTTTTTTCCTTTTATTACTTGGCATATGTCTTCTGGCCTTACTGGTTTCCAATAAGAAATCATCAGCTTATTTTATTGATGATCCCTTGTATGTGATGAGTAATGAAGGAAGATTCTCTCTTTGTTTTTGTCTCTCTATAGTTTGACTATTATATATTTGTGGATTTCTTTAAGCTTGCTCTATTTGGAGTTTGTTGAACTTCCTGGGTGTGTAGATGAATGTTTCTCATCAAATTTGGGGAAATTTTGAACAGTATTTCTTCATGTATTCTTTCTGCCTTTTCCTCTCTCTTCTTTCCTCCCATTATTTATATTTGTGACAGCTCCTGGTGTCACACATATCTCTGAGGCTCTGCTTAGTTTTATTTATTCTTTTTTCTTTCTGTTCTTCAGACTGGATAATGGCACTTGATCTGTCTTTAAGTTCCCCAGTTCTTTCTTCTGCCAGTTCAAATCTGCTCTTGAGCCCCTGTAATGAATTATTATTTTTTATTTTTTATTTTAAAGATTTTATTTATTTATTTGACAGAGAGAGACATAGCGAGAGAGGGAACACAAGCAGCGGGAGCGGGAGAAGCAGGCTTCCCGCCGAGCAGGGAGCCCGATGTGGGGCTCGATCCCAGGACCCTGGGATCATGACCTGAGCCGAAGGCAGACGCTTAATGACTGAGCCACCCAGGTGCCCCTGTAATGAATTTTTTATTCCAATTATTGTTCTTTTCAATTCCAGTATTTTTATTTGGTTCTTTTTAATAACTTTTCTTTATAGATATTCTCTCTTTAATGAGACATCATTCTCATACTTTCTTCTTGAGACATGATTTCTTTTAGTTCTTTGAACATATTTATAATACCTGAATTAAAGTCTAAGAAGTACAGTCTTTGAGCTTCAGCAAGGATGATTTCTATTACCTGCTTTTTGTGTATATGTGTGTGTAAGCCCCACTTTCCCGCTTAGTTGTATGTCTCATTTTTGTTGTTGATGCTGAAAAGTGGACATTTTAAATAATGCAATATAATAGCTCTGAAAATTAGATTTCCTCTTTCAGGGTTTGTTGTTATTGCTGTTTGTTTTTGTGGTTGTTATTGTTACTTTTTGTTTATTTGGTGAATTTGTTGGACTAATTCTGTAAAGTCTGTATTTTTTGTCATGTGTGGCCAATGAATCTCTGCTTACTTTAGTTGCCAGCTCTTGATTGGATAGAGATTTCCCTGAGTGTCTTGAACCAATAGGTCTCCCAGCCTTTGCCAAGGGGCTCTGTGTGTGTGTTGGAGCATGCTTTCAATATTCTAGCAGGAAGTTTACAACACTACCCTGTCCTTAACTTCTTGATTGTGCAAAGCCTCAAGGTCAGCCAGATGTGAGAGATTTAAGCCTTCTCAGGTGTTTCCTGGGAATGCATACTGTCTTGTACATGTGTGTGGCTTTCTAGATTCCCAGGATTATGTAGGATCTTTTCAAAATCCCATATAGATAACCATTCCTCAACTTTTCCTTTTAAGTTTTTTGGTCAGTGTTTTGTTAACCCCAACTGGTAATGCTGCTTTAGGCTGCTGTTATGTTAAACAATTACTACTGATCATTTTTAACAAATGCCTTGGGGATAAGATAGAGTGAGCTTTGAGTTGAGATAAGTACAGATAAATTCTGAGAGTGAAGTTTTTCAGTAAGCTCTCAGACAGATGAAATAGTGACAGATACTCGGGAGGGGATAGTTGGTGAACTCTAAACCCATTTTTCTCACTCTAGTGGAGGCTAGGCTACTATAGGTGTGAGACAATTGGCTTTCAAGGCTATAGTAGAGCTGGGTAGAGAGGGACAAGATTAGTGTAAGTTAAAATGCCATTAAACTTGCTGGTCTTATTGGGATTTGGTTATTTTTCCTTAATAAATACTCTTCAGATTGTTGCAAGCCTTTATTCTCTAGAGCTGTGAAAATGATGATATAATTTTGATGATTTTCTCATTGCTTTATGGTGGTGTGAATTTTCAGAAGTCCTTACTCTACCATTCTGGAATCTGTAAACTGTTTAGAACCATTTTATGTTACTTTTGCATTTCATTTTATCAATTAATTTTATTTATGTACTGGGAAAGCCCTTGAGGTTAAATCTTTTCTTGTGTCCTGAAGTTTTTCTCTAAGGTAATATATTTTTAGAAATATGATCACTAGGTCAAAAGATATTAATATTCTTAAATTTTTTGTTATGCTTTGCCAATTTGTGTTACACAATACTCTCTTAATTCACACTTTAGCTCTTAGTATATGTAATAAAGGTGTGTTTTTCTGCATGTTTAGCAACTCTGGATATTATAATATATATTATTTTTCTATTATGAAGTTAGAAACTACAGAGTTCTATTCCATTTTTTTTCTTATTTAAATAAACCACTGTAACAACTAGGATAATGGCCAAAATATGATCTAAATAAAAATAATAATTTTTTTTCTGAAGTAATAGTTGTATTCTCTATTTAAAAACATATACATAATGCTAATTTCACTTTAAAAGCCCTAGAAAAATATAGATAAAATATGAAGAGTTTTTAAATTCTGAGAGAGATTTTGGTTTATGTCTTTTTAAGTAAGGCTTAGGTTTTATAGTGCATGAATGAATCCCTAAAATCATCATGTATTTTTGGCTAGGTTTTACTGGAGAGGAGACCTTACCAAACTCTGTCATTTGCCAAGTAAAAGAAGAAGAATAATAAAACCAGAAAGCAGATGAGAGCAAACAGCCAGAGCTAAATTGATGAGTACTCCAGAAATTAAAATTACTAATCTGTGATATTCTCTTTGGGTGATGCTATGGCTGCTCGGAGCAGGAGGTGCTAACCCTAACCCTAACCTAAAGTCAGGTCACTGATATATTATGCTTAACTAGCAACTGGGTAGTTTTGACAGATGGACATCACTACTGATCATGAGTTCCCAGATATCTGGTAGTGGTGGTGTATTATTGGGAAACAGTGATGTTTCTCGAACACCTGTATATTGTAATTTATCCCTCCTTCTTTGGGATGCAATTGGAGAGAATGTCAAGAATTTGGTGGCCATAGTTTGACTGTTAGTGCAAATTGGCACATTGACAAAGCAACCAATTCACGTTTTATGTGATTGTTCTCTTGTTTGAGAAATGGAGAACAGACCAGAATGAGGGAGATTTGTTAAGCACATTAACTCTTCTACCTGTTTAAGAGTGGACCCGGCCTTATCTGCTAATATACCTTCTTAATGTGATTTTCTGAGAATTTTTTCCTAGATTAAGTCAGGATTCAATGAGTGGTGATGAAACTATGCCTTCCTATATCTAATTCACCGTATTCCTTAACATAAATAAAATAAGATAAAAACATAGAACCTTAGCATTGGAAAGGACATTGAAATAGTCTGCCAAGATAGATCCTGGGCAAGTTGTTTAATCATAGATGAATTTTCTTCTCCATATAATGAAGGGATTGTGATAGTGATACTCAAATCTTTCTATGCCCTGCTTTTAAGGGGGTTAGAAACTTTATACATATTGCATTAAAATTAAAATTTTAATTGTTTGAATATGTTTCATATATACATGTACATTTCTAAGGTACAAGAAGATAGATTGTGAAAATTAAGTCTCCCACTCACCCCTGCCACTCAGTCTCTTCAGTTACCAGGTTTTTGTGTATTCTTCACAAATAGTCTATGCATATACAGTCATAACCATATTCATTTCCATTTATATATACCTAATACCCTTGCAAATGGTAGTATTTTATATACTGTGTTATATGTTATTTTTTCCACTTATTTATATATTGTATATTGTTCCGAATCAATGTATTTAAGCACTGCTTCATTATTTTAAATGGCTGCATATTATTCCATTTATAGATAGAGGATAATTTATTCATGGATATAGGGTAATTTATTTATGGATATAAGTATATATTCTTTACAGTCTTTTGATTTTATAAACAATGATATAATTAATACATATCCGTACATATTTCATTTCACATATGTAAAAATATTTCTTTAGGATGAATTCCTAGAACTAAAGTTGTTGGATCAAAGTGTACATTTTAATTGTTTTTGGATATTGCCACACCGCTCTCCATTGAAACTGTAGTGATTTTTACCTCCACAAACAGTGTGTGAGAGTGCCTGTTGGTCTGTTCCTTGCTAACAGAGTATTTTTATAGTTTTATTTTGTCAACATGATTGGTGAAAAATATTATTTCATTGTAGTTTTAATTTGATTTTCTCTCCCTATGAGTGTAGTTTAATATTTTTTTTATGTACTGCAATTCATCACCTTTAAGGAGCCATTGATTATAAGACTCATCCAGATTTCAGAAATGCTAACATATAACAAGCAAACTTAGAATTGATGAAATACGATATTTGAGCCATATATATTTCCATTTTTGTTAATTTCTTTTATTTATTTCTCTACTGGCTTGTTGATCTTTTGTATTGATGTCTAAGGGCTTTTATAAATTAAGGAGACTGGCCCTATGTCTGTGATATGGGTTACATTTTGCAATTTTTCATTGCCTATTCTGAATATTTTTTCATGCAGAATATTTTAGTTTTTATGTAGTTAAATTCATTCAGCTTTCCTTTATTAGGTTCTGCATTTTGTGTCACTATGAGGAAGGACTTTCCCTAAGATTAAAAAAATATTTTTCCCAGTTTTTTTCTTACTATTCGATTGTTTTATCTTAATATTATGTTACTCATCTTTTCATAGTTTTCCAGAATTTTCTTATTATTTTAGCCATTTTTAAACAGTCCGTTTAGTTCTAAATAGCATCTGGTTTATATATTTATTGCAGTCATGCTTGGACTTTCCCTATTAACCAACATGTCATCTGACAATAATAATTTTTACTTCCTCTGTAAAATGTGTATATGTTCCAATTCCTCTCTTATACAATTGCTGACTGGCCTTTCAAGAACAATGTTAAATGATACTGGTGGTAGTGGATGTCTTTGTGTTTTTCCTAAATTGAATGAAAATATCCCCAGTGTTTCTCTGTTATGCATGGGGTTGGTTTTTGGGTTGATAGAGGATCATGTTAAGGAAGTATCCATTCAATTCTGTTTTATTAGGAGTGAAATTATATATGAAAGCAGAATTCTTGAATGTATTTATTATCAAATGCTCTGAGCTTTAGACTTTTTTTTTTTTTTTTTTTGAACTCCTAAGGACTGGAAAAGGAGATGAAATAACTCTTCTGAAATGACCCAAACTGTGCTTCATGAAGGTGTTCTGTTAGTAGAAGGGGGACTGACTTTCCATTTGCTCTAGTAAGGGCCACCTTGGTCATTGCATGCAAGACAAATGTGTTAATTATTGCCCCCTCCCCTGCAAATAGCAGAGTTGGCTATTTAACAATATCATTACTATCTTTATAATGACACTGAGTGCTTAATATAATGAAATATAAAAAATAAATATAATAAATATAATAAAAGAGTGAGAGTGTCCTGTGGCTGGAAAAATGTGCATCCCTACACAAAGTTTATAAATGTGTGAGAGAAGTCATTATCTTTGGTTGCCCTTTCTGGAGAGAAATGTGATGGAAAAAGCTGCTTTAAACTAAGGCAAAGATTTCCATGTCTCCTCTTTTGAACTGTTCAGTTAGTTTTCAGGCTTTGTTTCTAGAAAATTAGAAATTCCTTGACCCACTTTTTCTTTAAAAGCATCACTTTGCTTTTACCTCTAGGCTTGTACTGTGATTCTGTGTTGCCTGGTTGCTTGTACACAAGAGCAAGAAAATGGTCATCAAGTATTTTTGTTGAAATAACCCAATTTTAGAAGGAAGGTGACCTTTCAGGTAATTCTGATAAGATGCCATGTTTCTGTCTCCCACCTTCGCCCCAGGGTCAGCAGGTAAACAGTATCTTCCAGCTGAAAATATGTTTATACATCCACCCTCTCTCACATGTCTTATAAACCATATACTTCTTCGAGCATGCCATGTCTTCTCCCCTCTGTGACTCAGGACATGTGGTTTCTTATTTTGGCAGTGTTTTCCTTCAATTCCTTTTCTGTTTACCTTTGAAATTTAGCTCAGATGTCATCTCCTGAGAAGCCTTCCCTGGTCACCCCAATTACTTGCTCCTTCCTCTGTATGCGTTTTGTACATAGTTCACTGTTATTATTTATCACATTGTTGTGCAATTTTCTTAGGGAGGCTTCCCTCCATTTTTTTTCAATGAGAAAATTCAACAAATTTTTTGGGTCAACTTGAATAAAAATAGTTTTTGGGGTATAGATGGGATAGTCAAAATCTACCTTTAATGTTTAACTTATTAATTTAGTTATACCTAGATGTTGAAAATCACTTGTTATGTAAATGTTATTTAAGGAACATAGCTGTTCTATTCTCATTTTTCATAAGAACAATTTTATTGGCACTAATTACATGTATCTTCATCATGGACCTTTGACATTAATAGGGCTACTCTTTGAGTCATCAGTCCTGATTTTCCAGAGTAAACCATTTAAGTTGTTTGAGATCCAGTACTTATTAAACCCATGAATGATGTTGTCACAAGTATCCACTAATACATTAGGGATGTTCATTTTTTTCATTCATCTCTGCTGGGGTTACATTCATGAATTTCACAATGTAACTACATGCTGTACTACTTTTAAATGTGAACTTCTAAAGTTTTGTTTAGGAGGATATTCTGTGCTTAAAAAATGTGAACTTTTGCTCCAGGAATAATTACCATACCCTTGTTAAATTTCCTTTCTTACTGATTCCACTAATTGACCTCGTTCATCTGGTATTGACTGACATGCATTCGGGCTAGTGGGTCTTTCCTAAATAGTAATTCGATATTCGGAATAAAGTAACTTAGAAAATGCCTTCTAAATATGAGAGATTTGTGACTACTTGACTTTAAGTGGAATCTCTTTTTTTAAAGTATAATTTTTGATAAAAAATTTTGTAAAAAAATTTCAAATTATACTGAGTATCTATGGTTTTTTTTGTTTTTGTTTTGAGAACAAGATTTTATCTTATGCTTCTTTTTATTCAGGTACTAATTCTAGTAAGGTTATCTGTTAGAGATTAAAATGATTAATCACTTAATCATTAGATTGTGGGAAGACGGTATAGTGAGAACAATTTTTTTCTGAGAATTGCTTTGAAGTTGGCTAAGTCTAGTTTTTTTTTTTTTTTAAGATTTTATTTATTTATTTGACTGAGAGAGAGGGAGCACAAGCAGGGGGAGTGGTAGACGGAGAGGGAGAAGAAGGCTCCCCACTAAGCAGGTAGACCAATGTGAGTCTGGATAGAACTCAGAACTCAGAGATCATGACCCCAGTCGAAGGCAGACACTTAGCAGACTGAGTCACCCAGGTGCCCCCTAAATCTAGCTTTGAATTCATGCACAGTATTGACTTCTTATGTGATTTTTAGGTAAGCTCCTTAAACTCAATGAGCCTCAGTTTTCTTTTTCTATAAAAAAGCTGAGGGGCACCTGGGTGCCTCAGTTGGTTAAGTGTCTGCCTTTAGCTCAAGTCATGATCCCAGGGTCCTGGGATGGAGCCCCGAGTTGGGCTCCCTGCTCAGTGGGGAGCCTGCTTCTTCCTTTCCCCCTGCTCCTGCTCTCTCTCTCTCTTGCTCACTCTCTCAAATAAATAAATAAAAATCTTTAAAAAAAGCTGAAAATGTAATACCTTACAAAATCGTTATGAAATTAGGAATTGTATATACATACACACACATACGTACATAGATATGTGCATGTGTGCATGTGTATGTATGAAAGGCCCTCATTATCATTCTCTTCCTCCAGAACTTCTTTTTCTTCTACTGACCCTCCAAAGCACCTTTCCTCAAATTCTCTACCTAACAAGGTCCACGGTTGCCTGATGTTGGTGTCTTGCTTCTAGAGACTCGTTCTGGCCATCTCTTTTCTACAGTACCACTGTACTTTTTCTCCTTCCATTCTCTAGACTCTGGCATCTCAAGAGTGTGGTCTGTGGTCAGCAGTGGCAGCAGCAACACCACCTGGACTCTTGTCGGAGTGCTTCTCAGACTTCCATGTGTATGTGAATCATCTGAGGATCCTGTAAAAATGCAGATTCTGATTCAGTAGGTCTGGGGTGAAGCCCCAGTATGCATTTCTAACCAGCTCCCAGGTGAAAAGGATGTGGTTGGTCCACACTTCAAGTAGCAAGGACAGGGAATGTACCTTTAAGAATTTATTAGAAACTCATTTGCCTGCCTCTGAAGGTATCATTGGAAGGAAATAAAAAGCATATTTTACATATGCAAAGTTTCACAATAGGCTGAGCTCACTCCTCCTCATACCACTTTATGGAAGATGAGTAAAAATTTCCATTAACGGAAAACCTTTTAAACCGGAATATAAATAAGAGCTTTGCTGCTTTCAGTTGGTCAGGGCAAGAAAAGCAAGTTTACGCTGTACCTTGAAATTCCTTTGGATAAAGAGAACAAGTACATTCCAGAGATCTGGGCCCTTCCTAGAAAAGACTGTTACTTTGCTGGGATTTTTACATTGCTGGAGATATGAAAAATGAAAGCCAAATTCAAAGTGCAGCCCAGAACTCACTGCTTGAGGTTTAAAGCCAGTAATATTTTCCCTGTGAAAATCTCTTTGGAAAGGCTTTCTTCAGATCTGAGTCAGCTAGGGTGAACCCATTTTCTGAAATTTTGTTTCTGGAAGCATTTAATTGAAAGGAAAAACCCCAAGAATGCATCCAGAGTTGAATGTCATGCAGCAATTGGGAAGGCCTCGAAATAGCAACAATGGGAATAAATGAAGCCAAATGAAATCTGCAAATTATTAGCTTGAAATTGGTAAGGGGCATAGAAACTTAATAAGAGGGAAGTAAGAGAAGTCAGTTTTCCAATACAAACTGCACTGAGATGTTGTACAAAGGAGGACTGGGAACAAGAAACTTCTGTAAGCTAAAAAGATGGCAAAGGCTAAAAGTTCAGTGGAGACTAGATGCCTCTCATTTTAGTTTGATTTCCTATGAGGGGTTTTAGCCTTAAAAATCCCAGTTAAATGGTGGTCCTCAATGCATTCTCTTACAATATCTCACAAAAATAGCTCCCAAACCTCAAAGAATATACTCTCAAGAACTTTGAAAATTGACATAGGCAGAAATCTAATTTGCTATTTTGAAGGAACTGGCATTAATCATAAGGCAAATGGGGCTTAGGTAAAGAAATGGACTTACCTTTCAGTTTATGACATATTTAATTTTCCTTTGTTGAAACTGTCTGCCAGAAAAAGAGCTGATGTCCTGAAACTCCTGTTCCTCATTCTCCTACCTGACACACACACACACACACCACATACACACACACACACACACAAAACCAGACACCATTTCCTTCTACACACTTGTGGATGCTCCCATGCAGGAAAACCCTAGAGAGAAATAAAATCAAAGAAAATATTGATAATATGCCAATAAACAAAATATACCAGCACCAAATTATACCAATAAGGTATTCCTATAACAACGGTCACAACCAAATAAAATGATCAAAGTATGAACAACAAGCTTAAAAGAAGTCTGAGAGAAGGAAAATCAAAACTGTCAATCTAAGAGTACATCAAATTGAGTTTAACTCTCCTCTCTAAAGATGGTCTCAAATGGAATCAATATTAAAAATTTACAATCTATTGTTTCTAAACTGTATTTTAAAAATTATTAGCTCAAACTTGCTGAAAGAGCGATGTCTTTTACTGCCATCTTTCTTGATTGTCAGACCTCTGGAATCCCCAGTCTCTCAGCTTTGAAGCCCTGGCTCAATAGCAGGCAGACATGGCTGAAAAGAACTCAAGACCTAGCAATTGCCAGCAGAACAGTGTGTTGAGCCCTCTCTCCTGGGCTCCAGCTGCCCTTGCTCACATCTGCTGGTTTATTCCGCAGGTACCATAACAGAACCCAGGAGCACCACCAGCACCCCACTAACCCTGCTTCTCAGCAGTTTCCTGTCTCAGCAAATAACACAGCACTTTGCCCACTTGAAAGCCAGCACCCAGGAATTATACTCTGCACCTTCTCCTTTTCCCCACTTCCCACCTCCCACCTCCCACCATCCTCCAAGCCCTGTAGAGTTTGTAGCGTAAATATTTCTTGAATCTATTCCTCTCCATCTTCACTGCTTCCATTCCAGTTCAAGCTTGTCATCACTCAGTTGAGCTCCAATGAAGGCTTCCTAACTAGTCTTTTTATCTTTGCTATTTTTAGTTTATACTTTTTGTTTTAATAGGCAGATCTCTTATTTTTGATTCTTCTTTTGGATTCTTAAAACAACTCTATTGAAATATAATGTACGTACCATAAAATTCACTGGTTTCAGTGTATAATTCAATGATTTTGAAAGCAAATTTAGAGTTGTGCAAGCATTACCAAAATCCTACATTGTTTTCTCAAAATGTTTATAATAAAAAATTAATAGATTCAAAAGTAGAGAGAATAGTGTAAGGAGCCCTTATGTACCATCAATGGCCATCAACACATTGTCCATCTTGTTCTGTCTAGACTTCTAACTACTTTCCTCATATACACTAGATTATTTCGAAGCACCTTCTAAATTTAAGATTATTTCATCTGTAAATATTTCAGTATGTATTTTTAAAAGATAAGGACTCCTATGAAAATAAAAAACATCAATACATGATTGCACCTTTAAAAAGCTACCAGTAATTCTTTAATGTTACTTGAATGTTCAGTCAGCATATAAATTTCTCTCTCACTTTTTTTATTTTGTACAATTGGTGTGTTTGGATTCAAACAAGGTCCATATATTACAGTGGGCTTATATGTCTTTTAAGTTTCTCTTAATTCGAAGTTTCTATCTCTCTCTTTTTTTTGTCATTATAATTTATTTATTAAAGAAATCAAATTGTTTATATACTAGAATTTCCCATAGTGTCATTTAATGTGTTCTTCTATCCTTTGGAAATCTATAGTTCTATCTAGAGGACTGATCAGACATAGGTCTGATTTTCTAGAAAGAATGCATTATAGTTGATATCATGAACTTCCATCAGGAGGCACCTAATGTCTGGTTGTACCTATTTTTGTGAAGTTAAGTTTGATGTTTGGATTCAGGTGTTGTCAGCCTGATCTATCCATTTTACAGTTTCTCATCAATCTTCCCTCTAAGAGTTATAGCAGCCATTGATAACCATTGCCTATAGCCAAAAGGCAGCTGCTGTGAACTTTTATTACAAATTAACTTTTTAAAATCAAAATCTGATCATATCTTTCTTTTGCTTAAAACTCTTAGAGGCTTTTCATAGTTCCCTCTCCTTCCTCTTATTGCACATACTGGTGAATCTGATTATAGTCTGGTGGGGTGATTTCATTGTCCACAGATTACTTTGCAAGTCCCATGAGGATGTGGACTGTGTCTCCTATCCCATGTCATTGAAAGCCTAGGACAATGTCTGACAAATACTAGTGCTCATGTGACACTTGTTGGGTGAATGAAATGAGTTAATGAGCTAACAAATTAAATCAAAGGAGGATTACGGCATCTATAAAAAAGGCATGTTGTATGGGTTTTTTTTCTCTCCTGAATGTGGGAGAATATGGGAAAAGCAAGTAGAGACTGAACAAACCAGAGGGAGCAAAGTCAAGAGGAGCTGGTTTTGGAAGAGTCACAGTGTTTTTGATGGAGGTGACAGTGCGGTCAGAGATGTGGAGTGGTATTTGCTGTTTACAGAGAAGGGGCAGCAGATGGGAATCTTCCTGAAATGCACAGGATGACATTAATGTGTAGGGGCCAAGTGAGGAGGGATATCCCTGAAATAAGATGTGCTGCGCTCTGTGAATGTGTGAGGCAGCCCTGGGTCCCCTTTCAATGGTCCTTGAAGGTGGCATTGTGATGAGATGAATTTGGGCCAAAGCAGCCCATTCATCTGTTGGTCTGTGGAGCTTCCTGGCCAGACTGTCTAGTACCGTGTGAGGCCAGTACCATGGAGCATGGAATTTCCTCACATCTGGGGAGACTTGGGCCCTGAAAACACCTAGTCTAAGAAATTCTGGTTGGGCAAATTAAGGTCTTATAGGAAAATGATATTGAGGGGTGAGGGTCCTCTGAAAGCCTTTATAAATGGTTTATATGTTCACCAAATAAAAGAGTCAAGTCAGTACAATAGACTATCTGTGTATTTTATATGAGCAAGAACAGAATTGAATGATTCATTTTCATTTATCATTAACTTTAGCTTACTCGCATATTTTCAATATTTCTCTCTTTTTAAAAGGATGCTTACAAGTTTGTTTTGTTTTCTTATCAGTAATATGCCCACTAGGAAGTAGCATTTCTATCCCCTGTGATGTCCTATTCCCTAGAAGGGAAACAGAAAATTGAATACCCATGTGATCAATAAAGAACCTCTCATTTCATGCTCTGTATATATCACGACTGGGTGTACTCTGAAGACTGATTTGAATGTGCGCTGAAATTCTTTCAGGTTAAGGGACAAATATACAGCAGTTGAATATAGCGTGGAAGATTAAAAAAACTAGACTCTGGAGTCAGAATACCTGAGTTTGAATTCAGATTTCACCCCCAATGAGCTGTGTGACCTTGGACAAGTTACTTCACTGCTCTGTGCCTTTGTTTCCTCATCTGTAAAATAGGACAATAATAATAATACTTCACAGTTTTGGAAAAGATTGAATGATTTATTAAAAGTGCTTAGAAGAGTGCCTATTACATAGTAAGAGGTATAAAAGTGATACCTACTAAGATTGATGTGGATATCTATGAAATAAATCCTTTCCTATGAGAATTGTACCTATAGGGAATCCGAAACGAGTGAGGGATGCTCACTGTCCCTAATAACCTATAGATGCCTGTGGATAAAAGTACCTCAGCAGTGGCTTCTGTGACAGCACTGTCAGCTCTCCTTTTGTGAGATGCAAAAAGCAGAATTGAAAAAGTTCAAAAGGGGACAAGTACATTTGAGCACATGAAAACTCTGATTGATTAGAGTAATATTGGTTCTTCTCAGCTGTCCGCTATTTCTGACCAGAAAGGGCTTCTAGTGAAGATGGAGTGCTCCAAACCTGTGGGGCTGAACAGGGGGGCGTACTTTCTGAGTCTAGAACTCTTAGACCCTCCTCCCAGCAATGGGGCTCAAGCAGAGAGTTCTGAGGGTGTGCCCCACCTTGGGCCCAGTGCTCCTGGAAAATAACACACATTTTTATGAGCAGGTACAGTAACATTTTGGGCTTTGGTATTTCATTCAGATATGAGATTAGAAAGCTAGCCTCTCCCCCATGAGAACACTGTAAAGTTTTAAGTCTTTTAAAGAAAACTCAGGACCATAATCTAACCCCTGATCATATTTATTGCATAGATGAAAACTTTGGTTTTGGGTGGTGTTTATCATTCATCCCACATATTTTTTTATCCTCTCTCCAGGAAAGTAATGGGATGTTTGCCAATTATCTTACTGAAATAAAGAAACAGCATGGTTCAAATATCCTTTGATCCCCAGGGACCATATAAAACAGACCTGGGAGAGTTTTCTACTGTGATTGGTTTTTTCTTTTAATTTTATTTTTTTATTTATCAGAGAGTGAGAGAGCACAAGCGGGGGGAGCGGCAGGCAGAGGGAGAGGGAGAAGCAGGCTCCCCACTGAGCAGGGAGCCCGATGTGGGACTTGATCCCGGGACCCTGGGATCATGACCTGAGCTGAAGGCAGACGCTTAACCGACTGAGCCACACAGACGTCCCTGTGATTGGTCCTTGAATAATGATTGCCTGTGCCTATGATCACTTTACTTACTTTCTGAATATTCAAACCTACCTGTTTGATGCAATGCCTGAAAAATTAAAGGACATTATTAAACTGGTCTGAAATTTCCAGAATTCAGCATTCCCTTCTCTTTCAAAATGAGGGCAGTGTTTGCCCTTGTCCCTTCTCTGGGACTTTTTCAGCTCTCCATGATTCTGAGATTACTGACTGCATTTTAAGATCATTTCTGCAATTTCTTTTAGTTTCTGGGGTGGAATTAATCTGGATGTGGACTGACACTTGAATTTATTTAAAGTGATTGGGGTGTGTCTTTATCACCTTACGTATACTGGATGTTAAATCCCTCATAATGTGTTGTCCTCTGTGGTTCCCAATTTTCCAGTTTTATCTGTGTAACTTCCTGCTCAGACAAAACAGTTTTGTTCATCTTGCAGTTCTCCTGCCAAATGCAATCTTCCAGCTTTTAGGAAAAGCAACGGGCGGTTTATCACTTAATATGTATTTATTACAAATTCAAAATTTTCAGGTAAAACGTTAGTGTTAGTATTATTGTTGTTTTATTACAAGCAAGAGAAATCAACTTAATTTTAAATCAGAGATCAACTTGATATTAAACCAGAAGAGATTTGGGAGACTTTACAGAGACCAGGTAAAGCAGGAATTGAAAAATTGTCAGCTTCCCAGTAGAGCACCAGGCACTCCCCAGAAGTTGTCTGTTTACTGTGCTGGTTGAGTAATGTGAGTTAGTCAGTGGTCTCTATTGCAGGCTGATCATTTGAGTCTGGGGAAATTCTGGTTCAGTTAGGTGGAAAGTAGCCCTTGGGGATCAGAAAGTTTTAAAACGCTGCCTTATGGTGCCAGCGACTAGCTGGATTTGGGACCCATGGAGTGAAGCAGTGAATGTCAAATTTGAATCCTCTGAAGTGCTTATTAAACCCCCAATTGCCAGGCCTGGTCCCCAGAGGCAGAGATTCAGTAAGGTCTGGGGCAGGGCCTGAGAATTTGCATTGCAAAGAGCTCCCAGGTGATGCTGAGGCTGCCATTCAGGCTTTGAGAACCACTGAGCAAAAGGGCTAGCCAGCTGTTGTTGCCATAGAAGGCTGCATGCCTAATGTTTTTCTCATTATTTCTGAAATGGTAACCTCACTGCCATCTATGTGGCTCTCTCCTGGGAGATCCAGTCTCTTCTGCTGGGTGCCTCCACCAAAGATACTTAACCTTGTTAACGAAAGCCACTAGTTGTTTCATGAATGAGTACTGGGGAAGGGAGCATTTACTTCAACGCAGCTTGAAGTCCACTACTTATCTTGTGGGTGCTGGGATAAGCAAAACCACTGTGGCCTGAGCTGCATTTACCAAATTCGAAGTCACCAGTAACCACACCCAGTTTGCTCTTCAACCTGCCTTGGTAGGAGAAAACAGAGAAAATATTTATTTGAAGGCTCAAAACAGGTTGACTTCAAAGAAGAGACTTGGGAATATAAGAGAACATTTCTTCTCTTAGCAACCAAATGGAAATCTGCTGTTTCCTGTCACTCCCCACCCCCACTGCCCTAAAACATAAAGGGAAATCTCACCGTTAGCACATACTGAGAAGTTTTAGATGGTTCTAGCCTTTTAAAGTCAGCCTGAGCAAGCAGAGATCTAGTATTAAAGGTGGGCTCCGTTTTATCACCTTCAGATCCTCATTTAGAAAGTCTGTCTGAATCTTACCATCACCTCGGAAAGGCCCTGGCAAAATTCTGCACACCTCGCAAAAGTTTAGAGATGAAACTGGACACCAAGACGGGCTCCAGCTCTCACTTGCGATCCTAAATGTGGCTCGCACTTGTTGAACACTTCAAGTTCCGGATTCCTTTGGATGCAGGTCTGCCTGGACTTTATCGAAAATACTTCCTGAGATGTTTCATGCTGCAGAGAAACCATGTTGCAGTGGAATTTTTCCTTGGAAGTTGTTTTACTTTTTCCCTGTAAATCTGGAAGATGAAAGACAGAGTCCCAGGAGGTAAAAATCACCAAACAAAACTGAAAAAGTAAAAAGACAAAAACCATGTGGCTTTATGCCTTGTGTTCCTTATCTCACGTTGGAGCTGAAGTGTGCTGCTTCCCTTGACTCAGAAAGGGGTCTGATGGGTGCAAATACAAGTTAGTGGCAGGAGAGACCCCAGAGCCTGATCTGCTTGTAAAATCCTCACCAGTGGTCAGGTTGGGAAAAGAAAACTGCAGGTTTCCGGAGGACTGAGGAGCAATAGGCCCACAGATGGATGGTCTGGTTGACATCTAAGTTAGTTATTCCATGGAAGAGTCAGTCTTTGGGGAATGGGTGTCCTGCTTTGGAAATGAGATGCCTGCAGGACTGCGTCACTGTGTCTAGAATATAGCTTTGGAAAAACTGAAAAAGAACATCACTCCCCCCACCAACTTCCAAACAGCTTGTATGCAATGGAGACTTGAGTTTTGATCCTTTCATAAATCACATGGTATGGACAGCTGGGGTTAGAAGGCATGTTAGCCGATCGGGAGCCTTTCTCTGGTCAGGGGACCAAGATCAAGGGCTCTGCTATCCAAGGTTGACTCTTGTCTCAGCAGCCCCTTCAGATTTTACTTCTGGGAGCCAAGACGCATTAAAAACATTTTTTTCCCTATGATCTATGTCATTTGTACTCTCAGCCCCAGTAAAGTCCTTGGAGGATGAGCTCACTCAGCCTTCATGGAACGCTGCCTGATGTTGCTGAGTTTAGTCTCTTCCTTGGAGTGCTGTCACAGGGACAAAAGCATCCTTTTCATATTCAGGGGAGTTTAGGCAGCAAGGACCACTCATTTGGTCATTGATTCATTTCACAAATGCACATGGGGCTCTACTGTGTGCTGGGCCTTGTGCCTCACGTGGGGGCACCGTTGTGGATGACAGATGCAGTTCCTGCTCCATGGAGCTGTAGTGAGAAATGGAAGTCAATTAACTAGCAATTACAGAACAGTATAGCAAGGAGCCTAAAACGGGGCGAAGTACTTGGCAGCTCTGCACATGAGTGATTGGCGCTCAGAGACTAGTAGAAGGTGCCAGTGAGTCTACATAGGAGGGGAACTGACCTTCGCTGGTTGGGGAGGGAGGGAAAAAAGGAGCTGTTCTTTAAGTTTTTCAGAAGAAGTAACAGCAGACTGAAGTCTGGAAAATGAATGTGGGTGTGCCAGAGGAAAGAAGAATTTGGAAGGGAAGAGCAGAAAGAACAGCGTGTGCAAAGGCTCAGGGACCAGGGCAACCATTAAACATCTTAGAAATGGTTTAGGATGAGTGCAGTGGGCAGTGGAAGCAAGAGGAGGAGAGAAGTAGTTGGGGATTTCTTTATCGACTTTTATCCTGAGAGCAGGGATCTTGAGGCACTGAGAAGTTTAAGCAGTGAAAACCCAATCAGACTACCTCCTGGGGAATAGAAAATGGATTTGAGGATGGGACGGTGGCAAGTGTGTTCAGTTTCTCTTGTCTCCTGGACATCCAGGTATAGAAGTCAACTGGGATTTCCAACTTGTCTGATGGTTGAGGCCATGGGAATAGATGACAATTACCTTTGGAAGCATATGCAGATAGGCAATTCTCAAATTTTAGTTTGTTTAAGAATCGCATGCAGTGCTTGTTAAAAATGAAGGTTCCTCAGCCCTACCCCAGGGATTCTGATTCTGAAGATTTGGGTGTTCCATGGGAATCTGAGTTTTACCCAAACTCTGCATTATTCTGATGCATGTGGTCTGTGAGCCATACTTGGAGAAAATAAACCGAGGAGATAAAATGAGAAGTCCTTGGAGAGAACTTGAGGGGTAGGATGTCTGAACTGAATTACCCAGAATTACTGCTCAGAGTCCCAGTGGGCGAGAGTGCCAGTTAGTAATGGGCAAAATGAGGACAAAGCTATTGTCAGTGCACTTTGCAGTCAGTATGGATCTTCCAATGGGATTTTACCTTTTATAAATGCATTTCCCAAACAGGAAAATCAAATTATCCCTCCTCTCTGAAGAGCATATTTCTTTGGAAAAAAAAAAAAAAGAGTGTACACACACACACACACACACACACACATACATATACACATACGTTTATGTTATAGGTGTGTGTGTGTATAAAGAGAGAGACTTAAGACAAATACAGGGTTAGTTTAACTGGCCCTTTACATTCCAGTTTGTTAATTGCTTTATAAATACTTATGTTTGATGTAGCAAGATACGCTTCACAAACCTTAATGCAGTGGAATCACAAGCTTGTGGAAGAAATGGCTCTTTATTTGGACAAAGCTGATGGAAATATGGGAAGAGGATTTTAAACATTTTTTGAAACTGTTGGAAAAGTATTTTAGCATGACTAGCTCCTTAACACGAGTCCTAGCCACTGATGTTTATTATCTCTGAATTCTTTGGCAGCACTGAATGATCAATTGTAATGAAGGTTTCTTTTATCTAATTAAGTGAGACTGATTGGTTTGTGTGCCTTTGTAATAGCATGTTCTTTTTTTAGATTCTAGATAGTCCCTCAGTTAAAAGATTTTAATCTGACTTAATGAATTCAAATCTAATCAAAATGAACAATTCTATACAGTCGGGGCTCTAAGGAGAAGTAGTATTTATGGGGCTTTATATACGTCAGGGACTGTGCATGATGTTTAGGTGATATTTTGCTTAGTTTTTACAACAATCATCAGAGGTAAGTATTTCCATTTTCAGTTGAAGCAGTTTTACTTGTACTCACATAAGAATTAAGTGGCTGAGCTAGAACTGGAACCAAAGTCTGGCGGCAAAGCAAATTTTCAAGGAACTTGTTGAATTGTGACTCTTGCATTCATTTTCTCATGTTTTACTGAGGGTGCTGGATTAGCATTCTTTTCTCACTGACCTGGGTCCCCTGTTCATACTTTATTCTTACGGACGGACATGGTTATTCTAAGAAAATGCCAATTTGTCTAAGCTATACTCATCCTTTGTATTTGGGGCATTCATTCATTCATTCATTCACCCATTGAATATTTATTGAGTGCCAGATACTACGGAAGTTTGAAATGTAATAGGGAACAAGAGGTGGGTCCTCTGCCATCAGGGAACTTACTTTCTTGTGGAATATTGTTGCTCTTGAGATGTGATGGCAGTGATGGGGTACTAGTGAGCAACAGGCGGTATAATGAAGCTTGAAAAATTTAATGATTATTCTGTTCCATGGTGCTTATCAATCATGGCTTCTAGAGTCATCTTGGTGTTAATGAAAGCTGTCCAACCTATGTAGAAACTCCCAGAGCCCTGTCATCAAATGATGGGCCTTTTAGGGATTCTTTCCAAATTACAGGACTCAGGGAGCTGCTTTAATTTTGAAAATATTATAGACTTGTAACTGAAAATAGTCCCATTTAGTAGGAGTCACTGTTCCTGTCTTGTTTTGCTGGGTGTGCTCTGTGAGGGGCTACTTCTAGGGATCATGTCCCATGCTTTGCCTTCCCTTGTCCCATGCCAGGTTTGGGGGAATTCACAGTGAAGAGAGCTACTCAGGCAACCTCTTTCTCCATTTTCATGGCCTCTAGGAGAGATAACTCTTAAATTCCATAAGGCAGTGGGGACTTTAAAACATGGGAGGAAGAATCTGAACTCTCTTATGAAAGTTTTCTTAATCAGGAAACTCCAACTCAGTGTTTAACTCACATCTTTTTTAAAGTTCTACAGGACATATAATGGAGCCTTGTTATAGCCAGCTTTCTGAGATCTACTGCTCAGCTCGAAGAAGAAATAGCCTGAAGGGTAATTTAGATTTGGCTTCACTTAACAAGATTATGACTGAGTGGACCAATCCCTTTAACATTTGCCAAAAAAAAAAAAAGGCCATGAGAAGAGGCAGAAAAGGATCTATCATGTTAGTAAAATGCTCAAACATCCCTTGCCTTTTCCCTGTAACAGCCCAGAGTTTTATCTCAGATACGGTAGTTGGCTCATGCTGTCTGTGGTGATAGTGTGACTGATCACCCTTCTGGGCTTCCCCTTGGAAGTCAAATGTGAATGGTAATATCATTCTTGTCACAAGGGGGGATATGTGATTTGAGGGGCTTCGAGCCAAGTTGGAATGCTCTTTGAAACTAACAGTAAAATGAATTAAGACTGAGGGGCCCACAGTGGAAAGGTATAACCTAAGGAAGCGTGGGCTGCACTTCACATGAGAAAGGTCCTCTCAAGTAAGTGGCTTCACTTTGGAAGCATCCAGTTAATCCCCTTCATGTTGTATGGAGGCCTTCACATTTTCCCTGGTGACACCACAGAAATATTGGCTGAGTGACACACAAATCATTTATCCTGTTTACACCAGTGCCCCCAGTTGTCCAATTTGCCACCGACGGCTTGTCCTCAGACATTGTTGGGAACCCAGATTCTTCAGTTAGAAATTGTTCTGATTTATCTCAGAATCTCTAACCGTATCTGAGATAAAACTCTGGGCTGTTACAGGGAAAAGGCAAGGGATGTTTGAGCATTTTACTAACATGAACACATATCTATTATCCTGATATGTGACAGTGCTTGATCGGCACTGATGACGTATGATGGATCTGAGATGAAAAAATGGAGCTTACTCAGTGTAGGAAACAAATCTGATATCTGTGGGTTATGCGATTTTCCGTGTTCTTTTGCTGGTAGAGGGGCATCACTGTTGCAGTGGTGGGGAGAGATGTTAGTTTTCGAATCTACTCCTTCTCTTAGCTAGCTGTCCTTCTCCCATGTTTCTCCTGTTCTCTGACTCTCCATATTTCCGTCTTTGTCCAGACCACATAAACCCCCAACTTCCAGCATCCCTTACTGACTCCTAAATAATCTCATATCTCCTGAGACCCTAAACATATGAATTTCAACCCCTGTTATACAGATTTGACATGAGGAATGGGCAAGGAAAAATTATAAGAGTTTCTAGAGAATATCAAAGTATCCCAAATGCTGTGACATATTAGTAGGAATTGTGTGGCTGTTACACCGCAAATTTGAAGTGGTCCAAGTTATGATGTTTAGAATTCATTTTTGACCACTTGTAGGAGTTTAATGGTGAGGAAGTTTCTGTGAAATTTCTTTAATCATTTGAAGAAGTAGGTAGACAGCCAAGCTAACAGTTAAAATAATACGTTGGAATATATTTTGTCTTCTATCGAAGTAAATCAAAATTGAAAAAAACAACATCCTTGGTTCCTATGGTTTTTCTCCCAAGAAGTGCCATTTTACTACCACAGGTTAATGGGAGTTGGATGGAAACACTAATTTGAATAAATTAAAAGTCTGAATAATAGAGTATTTTATTTTCTCTATTTGTAATATATTTTCATTTTCATTCAGTTAGTATGTGAGTATAGAAGAAAAGTCAGATGGTGCTAAAGGTTAATAATAAAACCAATAGTACCCCGGTGGAACCCTGTATCGTTTTTCCCCATAAGTGAACAATTCCAATGCTTTCAGCCGTTTCTTCTGATATCTTTCTCCATATTACTCAATAATATTTGTAATCCTCATTTTTGATTCATCAATTTAAAATATTACTTATAGATTTCTTGGAGTGATTGGTGAGGATTATTTTGGCTCTTTTGCATGTTTCTCTCTTTATTCACCTATTATCCTGATATGTGACATGCTAATACTGCTAATAATACAGATCCTGAACATGGACGTGTTCATGAAAATTCCAGGCTCTGCACTCAGATTCTGATACAGTTGGTGCAAGGTGGCCTCCTTTTTATGCAATATGCATTTTTAGCAAATGATTCCAGTAAGTCTGATGAAGGTGTTCAAAGAAGATATTTAGAAAAACTGTAGTCAAGGGTTTGACTCTTGATTCTTCTCTAGCGTTAGGTAATGCAGGATTTCCAGAACTGTGGAGGATATAAAGGCATAGCAATTTGTAAGCAGTGACTCAAGGGTTCTGTTGTAATGAATAGATAAAATGGATCTGTAGACTCCACACAAATTGTATTTATGTAATTGCTGTTTATAAATAAGATTGAAAATGGTTTGCTCCCCCTAAACATAAAAAACCACTAGAATGGTTTGCCAATGAAAGCATGAACTTTAACTTGACCTTTTAGTTAAGTGATTTATAATGTTTGAAATGATATTATGAAATGCTTTCTTTGATTTCTGAACATGTGCTTCTGTTTGTCTAGGGAGTACGGTGGCTCTCAGATGTGACAGCTGTACGGGAGGAGGCAGAGGATAGGCTCAAAAAATTGAGGTACAGCTAGGCAGAGGGGCAGGCATAGCTCAGTAAAACCTTTACAGCTCAGCTTCAGACAGGTGGTTAGTGCCTGGGGCCTGAGATGAGGTAGAGAGATCCCAGGAGGCAAGGGTTGGATCATCTTTAGGAAGTTCTGCCTACAAGAAGGAAGCTTATGCCCCTTAGCCTGGTGATCAGGGGCAGAAAAATAAGTGATTCTAGGTCCTGGATGCTAGGAAGAGTAAGTGTTCAGTGATTAAAAAGGGGCTTATGCAAAAGCTTAGCCGTAAAGGATGAGTCACAATGGGTGAGGGCAGAGGGGAGACTAGTACTAATTTCAGGTGTCAGGCATGTTTATCTCTGAACCAGATTTAGAAAATAGTAGGAGAGCCTAGAGTGTGTTCATGAGTTGCTCGTGCCTAAAAGGAAAAGCTCTGGAGGTAGAGCTGCTAAGGTATTTCTGACCTACCTGTTAGGGTTTTACCTTTGTTTGGAGGCTGAAACAGGGTTTATCAGTTAGCTTGTTCAGCTCCGGGGAGTTTGGGAGGGCAGGGGAGGCCCAAGACCAGGAGGTTATTGGGATAAAGGCTCAAGAAGTCTTGGAATTTCAGGAACAATTCCAGATCCCCTACACTGGGTTTAGCATTAGAATATTACTCCTGGCCCAGGCTAGCAAGAAAGGTGGTCCAGTATCAGGTACCTCTGGGGAGATGGAAAGGTAGAGGCTTGACACTCATTGACCCCCTACTTTCTTTTGCCCTTATTGGTGTGGGAACTAGGACAGGGCCGTGGCTCTAGGTAGACACTTTTTTTTTTTTTTTTTTAAATTTTTTTTTTTTTTTTTTTTTTGACAGAGAGACAGCGAGAGAGGGAACACAAGCAGGAGGAGTGGGAAAGGGAGAAGCAGGCTTCCTGCCGAGCCGGGAGCCCGATGTGGGACTCGATCCCGGGACTCCAGGATCATGACCTGAGCCGAAGGCAGTCGCTTAACCAACTGAGCCACCCAGGTGCCCCTAGGTAGACACTTTTGAAGCAGTGGTAAGGTAACAGGACCAGGTAGAGTCAAAGGATGACTTTATTAGTCTATGAGACACTCCAACTGCCATCATTGTTATGAATCACAGGTTCTCCATTGGATTATTTCTTCTTTGTGAGTCAACTTAATGCAAAGATTTCTGGGGTTTTGAAATGAGGGGAATATGGAAACTTCTCATTTATCTTTCTTTAGATAGAAATTCTAAACAAGTAGCTAAAAATGCCATGTTGTTGACTGTAGCACATCAGGTCTGATTCTTGTAGGTCCTGGTTCACTCAAGACAGTAACCATCTTGTGAGGACACCCCAACTAAAGCATATTGGAGGAGGGTTAGCTGGTGTCTCATGGCCATCAGATTGATTACCAAGAATTCAGAGTCACTAAAACGAAAATGGGCACTGTGTTTATTTATAGAAGTACTTTGTTGGTCTTCTAGGTTGAAGTTGATGACAGATGTGTTTTTAGAGAAAAAGTACAAACTCTGGAGACACAAGCATCTGCTCTTTCTCAGTCCTGCCTCCTGGGTTTATACTGTATTTTTTTACCCACACAAAAGGCTTTCTCTTTTTCTACTGAATACCTGAAAATATGGGTGTAAATGACTAATATGGATTCTTGACAGTTTTACTGGAACAAAACTGGTGTTTTCAGGCTTTGATTGCCTGTATATAGCTGGCTCTGTGGGTGGTGGTGATTATCCCTTTTTCACTCTGTAGTCCATATGGTATTACAGTCCACTAAGTGAACTTGCCAACTTAAGTGATGATGTACAGTGTTTCTCTGGGACCATAGAGTTCATTTCTGTGACCCAAGTGCACTGCTATACTTTGGTTTGTTTATCATGGTTATAAGAATTACTTCATGGAGGTAGACCTCAAGAATGCAAGAGTCAAGGCATTTGAGTCAGCGGTTCTCAAAGTGTAATCCATGGACCCCTGGGAGTCCTTAAGACTGTTTCAGACGGTTCATGAGTTTTAAAATGATTTTTATCATAATACGAAGACATTATTTGCCTTTTTTGCTATGTTCACATTTATACTGATGGTGGGTAAAAGTGCTAGCGCCTTAGTGTGGATCAAAGCAATAGCACCGAAGTGGTCATTGTATTGGTCACCATCATGTACTCTTAGTTAAAAAAAATTTTTAAAGCCATTTTTACTTAAAAATGTCCTTTATGAAATGAAAAAATTATTTGTTTTTAATAACTCTTACCCTTGAATACACATCATTTTAACATTGGAAGGGTGCAAAAAAATACTGCTGAATACTGAAATACAGTGGTATCTCTAAAGGAAAAACACTTACGTGTTTATTTGAGTTGTGAGCTGAGCCAGACATTTTTTCATGGAATTCCATTTTTATTTGAAAGAATGACTGACAGGCAAATTATTCAGACTTTGACATTTGGCAGACATTTTCTCAAAAATTAAAAAAAAATGAGTATGTCACTTTAAAGAAAATAAATGGCAGTCTAGTGATAAATCATCAGTGATAAAAATTTGAACTTTCATGTGAAAATTAGAATTTTGGGAAACTTGTATTTACCACTGTGTGCTTGACATATTTCTAATACTTAAAGACTTATGAAGAGATAAAAGATGACATTAATAAATGTAATTTCTTTTTGATATTCAATAATGAAACACACCAACATTAGGGAGATCTGCCTAAATCAATATTTTCCAAATGACCAATACATAGCATTACAAAAATCATGCATGGGGAAAATTTCCACTTAAAGTACAAGATACGGTTTTGAATTTCGCATTACAACCAACCTTTAAGATTGTTGAATTTTGGTATAGTATCAAAGAAGAATATCCACAATGATATGAAATGGCTCTTAAAATCTGCCTCTATTTTCCAACTACAAATCTGTGTAAGGCTGGATTTTCTTTATATACTGCACCTAAAATGGCATATTGCAATAAATTGGAAGAAACAAGTAGGAAAATTCAATTATCTTCTGTTAAGCCGGAGCTTAGAGAGATTTGCAAAAAGGTAAAACTGTCACTTTTCTCACTGATTTTTTTGTTTTGTTTTGTGTTATTCTGGATGGCATAGATATTTTTTATAAAAATGTGTTGTCTATGTTAATGTAATGGATTTTTGTCCTTTTAAAATGAACAAGTTTTAAAAATTTCTGTTTTAATTTCTGATACAGTAAATATTGATAGATAGACATAACCCATGTAAACAAAAACTCTTTGATAGGTTCAATAATTTTTAAGACTGTAAAGGGATCCTGAGGTCAAAACTTTGAAAACCACTAGTTTTTAAGTGAGGCTTTCCACATATAGCCCAAATTAGGAATCCATGTCTAGTTTAAGTATAAAGCAAATCATGTTTTGCCTTTTTCCCAGTTTTCTTAGCATTACCTTGTCCTTTGGTTCCTGTGTGTCTGTTCAGAAATGCCCATAAGATATCATTGCTGGCCTATAATCTAGAGGCTCCCAGATATTCACATTGTCCACCCGGGAGGAGGCATCAACCATGGGCTCCACCTACCTGAAGGATAAGAGAAGAGCCCGTATGCAGTTATGGACACATTTATATTCTCTTTCACATCTAGCTAACTCCTTTATATGGAAAAATGGACAGCCAGCTGGGGCTGTGGTGACTAGTCTGAGTAATTCTGTATGAGACCTTTCTAAGCTAGAGAGAATTAGAATTTGGAGAAGTGTTTATGAATTCGTCATAAAGAATATTCTCAACATAGTGGAATATTAAGTGGGCAATAAAATGTTAATTATGGAAAGATCATGAAAACTGCTTGCTAGGACTTTGGGTGGGGAAGGTAGATTACCCAATGGTATTGTGGTCTATCAAAAAAAGCTGTAATTATTTATTAGAAAAAGACATCATGGTAGGCACTGAGGACACAGCCCTTGACTGTGGATATAAAATTTTACATTTATGTTGAGACAAAATTGAAGGTCATAGATAAAAATGAAAATAATGGAGAAGCTGCTTCAAACCTGTCACAATTAATTAATTAATTAATCTATTTATTTTGAGAGAGAGCGTGCACACACACACGTATGTGTGAGCCGGGGGGGGGGAGGGGCAATGGGAGAAGGAGAGAGAGAATTTTAAGCGGGCTCCATGCTCATCGTGGAGCCCTACCTGGGGCTTGATCTCACAACCCTGAGATCATGACCTGAGCTGAAGTCAAGAATTGGATGCTTAAGGGACTGAGCCACCCAGGTGCCCCCAAACCTCTCACATTTAAAAAAAAATAATGTTTTGTTGATATTTTTTAAATTTCAATATGAGGGAAATAAGGGGCTAGAGATTGAAATTCCTGCTATTTTGATCCCTGCCTCTTTAAAACACTGGGAAGGGCACTGATTTTTCTGACTGCTTCCAACCTGGTGTTCTTGCCAGATCCACAAAGCTCCTGCCTTGTTTTACTCAGTTTACACAGCTCCTTGACCTCACCTAGCCAGGACTGTCACGGCCTCACTTGTGGTCCCATGAGGTCTTACCCAAAGGGAGCTGCAGGGGTAAACAAGCCTTTCCTCTAAATGTTTGTTTCTTCCATTACCACCTACTGAGGAATCTATCAGGGTTCTATTTGTTTACAATGTGTCACTTTTTTAGGGCCACCCAGAGGCAGATATTGAGGGGTAAGTTTGCTAGGCAAAAAACAAAAACAAAGACAAAAAAACCCTGGAGAAAGACATGGCTGAAATATTCCTTAGCATATCCTACAAATACCCCTTTTAAAGCCATGGAAACCACATATCCCACATCGTCTGCCTGGGGAATTTGTAGCCAGCTATATTTTCAGAGGATGTGGGAGGTAGAGTTTTCATATTATGGTATTTATAAATATTTCAGAAATGCCACATATTGGTAGGGTGACCTGGTTTATGGAATGTTGAAGTCAAGAATTCTTTTCTTCTATAGTAAAATGTGTAAAGGTTCTGAAAAAAAAAAAAAAAAATCAAGATAATCCTGAAAAAAATGAACAGGAATCCTGAGATAACCTGTATTGACAGTATCCTTCAAACAAACCATTGTTAAGTGGTTTTAGGAATCTCTAAAAATATAATCTTAAATTGAATTTGAGGAGCATATCATTTAATGTAGCATTTATGGGAAGGGAAGGCTTTGGGGAATAGAATTGCTTGCTCAATGAAGGAATATTGATTGCTCAATATGAGGACTTGTTTAAACAAAAATTGTTGCCGAGAAATTTCCCCCAAAGAGGAAAGACCCTATCATTGTAGAAACTTAGGACAAGTGTACAGTAGTAAATTGAAGTTGACTAGCGTTTTCCAAATTGTGTTCCTCATTATATTGTACCATACGCCCCGACAAAAGGGTTCTATGGTCAAGTAAGTTTGAGAAACACCATACCGATAATCTCCCTGTTGGATATCCATATGCATTAAAGGATAAGAAAAGTCTTGCAATAAAGAAAGCAATTTAACTTTGTTTTACACAACCTTACTCATTTCTTTGTAGGAGTCATGTAATGGAAACCCTAGTGACTTCTTATAAAACAGGATTCCACAAAGTGCTTGTCTAGGAAATGCTGTAGGAGATAACTGAGTATAAATTACCTTGCTATTTTTGAGGGAACGATTTGGCCAATCCAGACAGTTCTTCTGGTGCTCTGAAAGAAGACTGAGGTAAACGTTGGCATTTGTTGGTAAGGAATTGTCATTGCCTTTCACATCTGACTGACTCCTTCATATGGAAAGATGGACGGCCAGCTGGGGCTATGACAAGTTTGCCTGAGGGATTCTGGGTGCTACAAGTCACAGCCATCTATTTCATTCTTCCTACTAGACCTTAGACGGATTGTGGCTATGGTGCCCATCAGTGCTGGTTTTTACAGAACAAGCATTAAAAAAATGGTTATAGAGTGACTTCCTGGATCTGTGGGGTTGCCTCCCTTATTCTTAGGGCCCACCAGCCCATTTGTGGCCCTCAAGCAGGGGAGGGGGCCCGCATGTGTTACTTTCTATAGTGAGAAATGGGGATAATCATTTCATGATTATGATTATCCCCATCAACCCCCAAACATACCCCTCCTTAGGAAAACAAACATCTGCAAGTTTATTTTATAAAATCTGTGTAGAACTTACATAAATATATTGTGACAGCAGCTGTCATACTGCATATATCAAGAAAGTGCTTTGAAACTTTATGCAAATACATGGGCGATGTATATACTACTGTAGACCACAGAGACTACTCCATGTGTTCCTTGTGCCAAGGAACACACAAATGTTCTCCAACTAACTCGGAGGAAAAGTCACCACAGCCCTGTACCTTTCACAGCCCTGTTCTCTTGGCCACTGAAACATACTTTGAATGGCTGATCCCAAAGAGAGCAGCGTGGAGGTGAGGGGGCTGAAGGTTCATTTTTATCAGGGCCTTTTATAGCTCAAGTGCTATGCTGGGCACTTGAAGCACATTCACTCATAAAATTTTCACAGTAGCTTTGTGGGAAAAATGGCATTGTCTGGTAATAAAAGAACCAAGACTCAGATTAAATAAATTGCCCAAGGTCCACTCATTTATTAATTTATGGAGCTGGCTGGGATTCAAAATTAATTTGACTTTAAATATCTGTAAGAGCAAACATTTAATGAGTGCTTACTATGCGCCAGGCCCTGGGCTAAAAGCTTTTCTTCCATCGTCTTATTCTTTGCATGACCTCGGTGACACAGAGGTACTGTTGTTTTCCTAATTTACAGATGAAGAAATTGAAATTTAGAGAAGTTAAGTAACTTCGGTACAAAGTAATAAACTGGAGTCTGAAGGAGGCCTTAACGCCAGGGGTTTGTTCCTTTGAGTCATGTGGTTTCCCAGTTTTCCTTCTTGATTTAGAATCTGGAAACTTTCCTGGTTTGTACTGAGTTTAAGGCACAGATCTTCTCATGTCTTCATGGACTAGGATTTCATAAACATTTAAAAAAGTCATTTTCCCTTGATTCTTGATTCATCACCCAGTATCTGGAGTTTAGTATCATTTCCACATTCGTGGATATTGTTATTTCTGTAACTCTCATAGATCATATTTGGAGTTTTGAGCATATTTCAATGCAAATACCTTATGTATAAATATTAGATGAAAGAAATGGCCTCTTTACAAAGATTTGCAGTCTTTTGCCCACAACACTGGGATATGTGTATAACTGAGAGTCTCTTCCTCCATTCCTGTGTACCCTTTGGAATTGGGAATGTTTGAGAATAGAGTAATTTACAATTTTTGCTATGAACGGTTTTGGTGCTCACACTGCTCCTTTTATTTCCAAGTTTTGAGAGCTCTTCTGCTTTTTAAAGTCAAACCCATTAGAGCCTTTGAGAACTATGGATTTTGAATCCTTATCTTCTTGTGGTTGCTCAAGTTCCCCACCATGGCAAGTTTTATTACTGTTGTAATGACAGCAACCGTTTTCCAGGAACCACAGATCCTAGGGAAGTGGGCCACTTGTGATTGCAAAGTTAGAGTCTGCTTGGGAGGGTTTGCAAAAGAGGGAACAAGAATTGAGCCTAAAGGCCATCTCAGGCCAGATCAGTTAAAAGGCTCAGGAGATCATATCCTCTGTCCTAGACCACTGGAAACACTTTCCTAGAACAAAAATACAAAATACTCATGGTGCATGAATGTTCACACAGTGCATTTTAATAAAATATGTATGTAACATAAATGTTAAGTGTATTTTCCACCTTAGCAATTTTTGGAGGGAGATGGAGACATTTGGTTTTGGAGTCTCATCCCCAGAGTCCCTGAACAGACCTTATCGGATAGCTACTTAGTACAAATCAAAATTTTATGTTCTGACTAAAACTAAAGAAAAATACTTCACTGCAAGGGCAATATCTATAGTCTACACACTTGTGAATATGCCAGACATTGTTCTGATCACAAATATATTCAACCAATCAGAACTAGCAATGTTCTGATAATGAGGTGGTCATATACTTTGAGCTACTTGTTTATATCAGTTCTATGAACTTGGTAACCAAACTGTAGTCCTGATGGATGAGGCTTTTTATAAGTAATATCTATCAATTTAAAATATGATTTTTCTGGATTTCTTGGTCAAAAAATGGGTCCGCCTTCAGTATGCAGGCTTTCACTTAATCTGCCTCTTTTCAAGACATTGCCATCACCTTCCAGTTGGCCTGGTATAATAAAATGGTGGATAGTTCTGAACTACTGCCTCCCTGAGTCCTAGACATTTCTCTCCCCCACCCACCCCCAAATTTTCCCTTCAACACTGGTCTTTGGAGAGAGTTTGGGGCAGGTTCTGAGTGGCTCGTGTTTGGTCCACTCACCACTAAAGTGCTGACAGCTATTTTGAGTGGGTTGGCTTTCCTTTGATTTCCAATTAAAGGTGATCTTCCACTCTTCTTCTTTTAGCTTCTTAGGAGTTCCAAGGAGACTACCCTTGGTTTCCATTGAAACACTGAGGGAAGTTCTGACAAGCACTTGAACTTCTGTCCTAGCTATTAGGTCTAAAAAACCCAGTCCTCAACCCAGTCCTATCTTATCATTTTCTGAAATAAGGTACTAATTGTGTTGCTCTGGTAGAACTTTTTTCCATTCCTTTCAATAAGGTTAAGGATTTGACCTGTCCAGTCCTGGGTCTCCATCGTTCTTGGGAAAAAAAGGTCTGTGGTTGCTAAGAGTATTGTCATAGTTACAGAGCTGTACATGACCAGGCAAGCGTTTCATCCAGCTGCTGCCTCACTGAGGTACCTTCCCCCTTCTGGCCTCTTGATCACATGTTCTGGCCAAGATCACCAGACAGTGATTCTGAACCTGGCCAGATATTATTCCAGGAGAAGCTTGATTAAATATAACTCATTGTTTCTGTAAGAGGCCAAGCACTTTTTCTTTCTACTTGACCAGTATATGAATTCGTTTGTCAGAGAATACAATATACCCATGCCTTGTCTATTAGGTGGCTATTTTATACTGTCTAGTGTTGGATACTGATGGCCAGTCCTCCTAGCCGGTCAGGGTTCATGATAGAGGAAATATCATTTTCCTGGACTGGGTAAGAGTCCATCTCCTACTGTGTCTGTCTGCCATTGTTTCCTCTGTTTGGCACCGCTGCCATTTCATGGGCACCTTGCTTTGCCACCTAGCATGGCTACTACTTTCAACTTCCACGCTCTTTTATTGTGTATCACTGCTAACGTCCTGGAAGCCTCTGATGATAAAGCAGTGTGGAGGGGAATTGGGAGGGACCAACATCACTTTCTGTTTTGGGTGGTTTTACTCAATCACAGGAATCCCAAATCAGAAGGGGCCTGTACTTGAATATGTCACAGAGGTTTCAATGACGCTGTTCTTTGAGGCTTTCCTTTCATCATCTTTCTCCTCTAGGACCCAAATGGGCATCCATGACACAACTTGGGGTGACTCGAGTGACAGATGCCAAGTCCTATTTGCACTAAAGCCTTCCTTCTGTAATTAGGCTCAGGGACTGGTGGTTGTGTTGTGCTGCATCTCTTCCTCCCTGGGGATGGATTTTTTTCTCATGAGAAGCTACGCAGGTGAACCTCTCCCTTTCACTGGACTTGCCCAGACATGTCTGAATGCTAGCTTTGGCTCAAACTGGGACCCCCCACCCCCTCCGCAGCTGTTTCCAACAGCCTGTACACTTCTTTTCCTTTGATCGTCTTTGGCCTAGATTATGATCATCCCAAGAGCTTGCCAAGATTGGGTTGCAGCCTGTTTGTCTCAGAACACAAACTTTGAATTGGTTGACAAGACCAATACCCAGGGGCACCACTAGTTTGAATGAACGGTGCCAGAAATCTCTAGTCTCCCTGCACAGGGTCCCTTGAATGAGGTCAGGGTGTTTATAGGACTCCTTCATATTTTACTTACAACATTTAAGATTTTGTTAAAATTTTAGGAAATTGTCACTTGATACAAAATAGAGAACTGTGTAAGGGTAATTTATATTGAATGAAGATTTTGAAATTTTTCATTTAAAGACCACCATGTCTAACATGTAGAAATTCAAATGTTTGTTGAATGGGCAAACAAAAGCCAAAATGCCGTGACTAGCCAACTGCTATTCAGAAGTTAAAATGAAGTGAAAATATAATCTTATTTTTCAGTAGTGTGTTCAAGCATACCAGATTTAGGAAATATTCCGAGGACTTGTAAAGTATAATTTTGTCAATACATTGCGGGGATCCAGATACATCTTACTTAGGACTAATTCATGAAAACAGCAGATAATTTTGTGCCTCAGGAAACCTCACTGGAACACAGACACATGTGACTGACTTTCAGCTCTGGCTGACAACCCAGCAGGTAGGTTTTAAGTGAAAACCAAGCACTTCTGATGTTACTGCGGCCTCGCTGTGGGGCTAGGAGGACTGAGGCCCTTGTGGAGGATAAAGGAAATATTCACATGGCTTCTGCCCCCAGTGAATCTCAGCCTAATTTGGGGCAAGTGATAAATGCAAATGGAACACCATGGAAACAAAATAAAACAATGGGCAAAGCAGGTAGTGTACATCAATTATTTTTGGTAGCCAAACTTAAAAGTCAACTGAAAGGTTTCAGAGAAACAGTTCATCAGTGATGCTTGGGGTTCTGTCTTTGGGGATCAGTATTTGTAGAGCCTTGCCCCCCATCAAAGGCCTTCATGGGGCCTCTTCCTCAGTGCATCTCCAGCTTTGCTGTGGTGGAGACAACCTGAGGACTATGAAAAATGCCCTTTCTCCTCCACAGTGGTGTTATTTCCTTCCTTTCAGGAATGGCTCATAACTCATGGGAGGTGTGAGTTCTGAATGATTGTTCTTTTCATCTCCCTGGAAGTGGGCCAGACTGTAGATAAAACGTTTGATGTGTCAGCAGTAGGCTTGTAACAGCTTTGACTACTTACATGATGATGAAAGGTTGAACTTTGATAAAAAATGGCAAGAAAAGGAAAAGGGCTCATTTTTTTTCTTTTACTTTTTTTTGGGGGGGGTGGCATTTTGAGAGGCATCCTAACCAGGGTGGTCTGTGAGGTCTCTGGGAATCTGAAATATTAGGAGGCTGTTCTCTTGTGGATTTCTTTGCTTATGTATCGATTGTTTGAGAGAGGGGGGGCACCCATGCTCTCCAGCATAGCAGGGCCAGATTCTCAGGGCCTTATCGGTAAGACCCTGCCTCTCTGCCCAGTGAACCCTGGAAAGGGGTATCACATTCCTCAGGGCGGATCACTTAGGTTTCCAGCCATCCCTCAGCACCTGCTCGCAGACACCAAACAAACCAGGGCTGTAGAATCTATTCTGACTCTTGGGGCTTTTTCCCCCACCCCCAGTTCCCAGGGCATTTGTCCGGAGGTCTCTTCTGCGCGTGGTCCCATAGGGTGGTCTTATCTTCCTGCTTCTAAAATAGACAAAGAATGCCATGAAATATTTGTGGAAACCCAGAACCAGTTGGAATTTGCCTCAAACCATATCCCAATCTTATCAGCAGTTGGTGTGTCAGCCTGCGTGCCAAAGTGGGGCTTGGGGAGGAAGAAGAATTTCGAAATTTTCTTTTCCAAAGCAAAACACGAAAAAGCAAAAACAGAAACAACAACCTGCCCTTCAGGTGAGTGACAAGACAGTGCTAAAAGCAAGGACTCAAAGAGGAATATAGACGAGTTTTACCTTTAAATAGGAGGCTTAGGCAAACACAATACAGAAACCTCCTTTTAAAATGGCATTAGTGGAACAATAGTAAACATATATGCATCACCTGTTTATTTAAGAATCTGATATTTCTTTTACAAAATTCTGACCTCTGGCTCTGCGTCTTGGTGCGCTCGAAGCCCAGCACTGTGTGCATAGCTGCTGGGACCTGGCCCGTCATCCTGCCAGTGGGCTGAGGCCTCGCTGCAGTGCCGTGCAAACCCGGGGGGGTGCCAGGACAGGCATTCTTCTGTAAGTGTCTTTGAGTATAAGGGATGCCGTAAAACTCGGCGGGAGTCGTCTCTCTGGCCACCAGAGGACACCGAAGTCCCTCCAGGGCTCGCCAGCGCAGGCCAGAGGGTGACTGGCCAAGTCATACGGCTTGGTGGGAGCTTGAGTTTAGGGGAGTAGTGCTCACCAGCATGGCCGGCGTGCTGCCGCTGAAGAGGTCTGTTGGCCGACGCAACAGCTTTCCTACTTTAGGAACACCCAAGACGTTGAGCTGTCGACTAGGGCATATGAATGGCCTATGACAATAAAAGAGAGAGTGCATGAGATGTGAAATTCAGATTGTCTGGTTGGAGATCACCTTCTGAAAGGTACAGTGAAATAACTAGAGAAGAGCGCAGGAAAAACAAACAAAAAGTGGGCATGAACTTGCTCAGTTCAGCAACCACATGACCAGGATTTAAACTGAGATTCTTAGTTATCTCTTTCTTTCTGATAAAAAAAAAAAAAAAAGGGAAAAACTAGCTTTTTCAATGAGGGAATGACTGATAGAGTGGGTTATTTTAGTGTTTCAAGGTCACCTAAGGCCTAAAATATTATGTCTGGGACTGCACATTTCTTAAACAATAATTGCAGTAGGCAGAATAGTGGATCCCCTGGCCCCTAAGATATCCATGTTCTAATCCCCCAAACCTGCGACTGGCCTCACATGGCAAAACGGACTTTGCGGGTGTGGTTAACGTAAGGATTTTGATATGAGATTATCCTGGATTATCTGGATGGGCCCTCTCACAAGAGGCCTTATAAACAGAGGTGGGCGGGTCCAAGTCAGGGAGAGATTTTGAAGATGGTGTGTTAATGCCTTTGACGATGAAGTAAGGAGGCCGAGAGCCAAGGAGGGCTGGCAGCCTCTGGAAGCTGGAAAAGGGCAAGGAAACAGATTCTGTCCTAGAGTCTCCAGAGAGAACCCAGCCCTGCTGCCATGTTGATTGAAGCCCAGACTGACTTCAGACTTCTGACTTCCAGAACTGTAAGATATTAAGTGTGTATTGTTTTAAGCCACTGAGTGATAATTTATTATGGCAGCAACAGGAAACCAAAGCAATACTATGAACAACAATACAATTGGGCTTAGAGACATTAATTGATGGGAAACGTAAAAGGAATTTGTTTTAGGCTTGATTCTCGAGACAGAGGTCATGATTCTTTGAATAGGTATGAAGGACAAAAGGGTTTTGTTTTTGTCAGTCCAGGGGGCACTTCTCAGGGGTGATGGCTCAAGATTTTTATGGGACAGAATAGGTATTGTGGTCAAACTTTGCTGATGTGTTCCTGACTCTGTGTATAGAGAATCAAAGTTGAGTTGTATTTTATCACTTGGAAATGTAAGCCCATGGGTAGCATAATGTTCAGATTCTTAGAGTAAAAGGATTGTGATGGTAAAGCCTGCCATGGTCTCAGCCCAGACCCCTTGGTGAATTCTACCCCATCAACCTCAATCACAAGTCCACCCCTGCCTCTGCTCCTGCTGTTCTCTTCCCTCACAGGCCTGAGTAAAGTGGCTTCTAGCCACCAGCAACCTGAAGTAGGGCCTGGCTCATGGCTCAGAGAGAACTCCCCCCATGAGAAATGTGCTCCATCATTCAGAATGCATGTCTTGAGCACATGTGATAAGCTGTGACGTGTGCTAGTTGCTGGAGGAACTAACAAGATAAATAAGCCTCAAAACCTAGTTGCTGGAAGCTTATGTCAGTGAGGCATTTTGCAAAATGCAGTGCCTTGGACAGTAGCATCCAATTTGTCTGGGAAGGTTATTGAAAGTGCAGGTTCCTGGGCTGTGGCTTGAGAAAACATTGGTTTAGGACAGTGGTCTTTAATAGGGAGTGATTTTGTCCTCTAGGGACATTAGGCAATGTCTGGAGACATTTCCGTTTGTTACAACAGGGGACAAAGGGTGCTACTGGCATCTAGTGGATGGAGGCCAGGGATGCTGTTAAATATTTTACAATGTACAGGATGGCCCTCTAAAACAGACTTCTCTGACCCCAAATGTTATTAATGCCAAACTTGAAAGACCCTGGTCTAGTGGGTAACTCTCACAAACACACCCATTATATTATTATACCACAGTGCTATGTACATATATGTCAATATCGTGTGTGTACATATGTGTACACATGTGTCCATGTATGTGTATGCATATCTATAAATAGCTTTCTCTCTCTAAAGTAGGCTCATCACCCACTACAATTTGGGCTCTCCTGTCTCCCATTGTCCACTCTACTCCTGCTCCCTCCATCAGACAGCTCACCTACTGGCCATCTTTGCTTTGATTTTCTGTTCTGCACTGGCCAAGATCAAGACCTTTACCCCTGGAAGTAACTGTCATGCTCTGAAACTACCAAAATAAATTTGCAGGTCAAAGAGAGGCATGGCTAAGGACATCCTTTCTCTCTTGTGATGTTTTTTGACCAATTTCAATTCAGAGTGGTTACTCTGTTCACAAGTCAGCTTTGCACCACTGGCTATTATGAATATAAGAATTATGGTGCACGTATAAACTCTTTGCACTCAAGATATATTTCTCCCCTACACTAGCCCTGCCAGGTTTTCTCTCCCCTATTCTCACCTTCATCTAGAATTAATGGAGAATTCCATTCCCTTCAAACAATTGAATGAACATTGGGGAAAAAAAAAATCCTTCTAGAATGTGGCTGAGTGTAGCTGATTGGTTCTAACTAGTTAGAAATGCCTCCTGTTGGGGAGCCAGCTCTGCATCCTGGTCAAGGGATGAGTGCTATGTCACATGTTATAGTGTGGTTTCCAGCCCTCAGTTCTCGGTGGTCTTCAGGGGTGGGGGAAGAAGCCTGTATGCGCATGTCTGTGGTTTTATCATCTTGCACTCATTACTATATTCAGGAAGATAGATTTTTATTATGCAGCAAGACTGCTGCTCTGGGGTAAACTTTGACTCAAAACGATTGTGTTCTTGACTGACTCAGCTAAAACAAAAAAATAAGGGGGCGGTAAATAGACTTGGGACAAGTTTCATGTCTTTCTTTTAAAAACAGCTGCTTTCGGAGAAGCACTAGGATATGCAGTTAGAACAAACGACCACCTCTAAAGAACAAACTAAGGAGAAATGGTGGAAATCATAACTCGCCAGTACTTATGGAAGTTCCTAGCATTCCTTTCCTTGTTGACCACATGAGAATATAGTCATTAATCCTTGTGTATTTTGACCATGTAGAAATTTTCAAACATTTAACAAAACACATGGGGTCCTAGGAATCCTGCCAGCTTATAAGGTGACGTTAAGTGTTGCTTTTTGGTATACCAGCACCAAGAAACATTTAGTTAGTACCTAACATGTACAAAACCTAAGGAAATACAAGGTAAGCAGATGCAGACAGCCCTGAAACTATACCGTCTCATCAGCATCCTGTAGTTCAAAGTGGTTTGAGAAATTCATTGAGATTCCAGAGCTCATCCTGTGTGGTGGCTCTTCTTTCATTCAAGAAATTTTTACTGAGATGTTTCGTCCAGTCTGTCACTCTCCTGAAGGATATTAGCTTGGAGGCAAAACCAGTGTCATCTTGCAGCATTAAACTTCTATGTATGTGTCAAAAATACAGGAATACATGTGAGAATGAAAAAGATATGGAAAGATGAGTGGGTCACTGGGAAATGAAGGGGTCTAGAAGGTTTCACAGGTGAGAAAGGGCTTGAAATAGACCTTGAACAAAGCAGGATTTTTATAGGGGTCAATGACAGGGGGAGAGAGGGAAAGAAGATGGCAGGCCACAGATGTGCCTGGGGATAATAGAGAAGATACACTGGACGCCCCTTCTCCGGGTTGGTATAGTGAGGAAAGGAGATGGGAGAGAAGATTATGGGGTATCTTGACAAAGCGGACTAACTATGGTAATAAAGATCTAATGCATCTGAGTATTTTAATGCAATGAAATTTATTTCTTGCTCATTTAATAGTTCATTGCAAGTGTTTAGTGGATAGACTTCCACATGGTGACTCAGGGAAGTGGAAGCAGGCTCTTCCCATCTTGTACAGTTATTGATATCCCCTCCATTCATCTAGTAGAGACAGAAAGTGAGAGTGTGGAGCACTGAGATGAGGCATTTTTATGGGTCAAGCCTGGAAGCATGTTTTTTATTTCTGTCCACCTCTTCTTGGTCAGAACCTAGTCATACGACCTAACCGAAAGAGAGAGTCTGAGAAATGTAGTGTTGGTCTATGTCAGGAGAAGAAGAAACCGATTTTAGTGAGCCCACAATTGCTTCTACAATGGACACTGAGCCTGAATTTTATCCCGAATGCAGTGGTAAGTCATCCTCCACCTTAGCATGGGGACACACTCAGTGGTAACGTAGGCTCAAAAAAGCGAGTGATTTTTGTATGTTATATTCACTGCTGTCTCCTCAGCATATGTAGACCTTAAACATATATTTGATCCTTAATGAAATGATGGACGGATGTTGGAAAGGAGTCCTGGACATATTGCGTGTCCAGGATGGGTTAGTGCAAGAGAGCTGAGGCAGGGAAGCCGGTTAGAAAGATTGGGATAATCTGATAGAGCCCGAGTTAGTGCAGTTACAGTAGGAGTTAGTACATTTTTAGAAACAGAAATGTTCACTTCTACTATTTTAACTTTCCTAGTTTACAACTCAGCCACATCTCATCGTTTAACCAGATTCCCTGCTGAGTTGAAATCACAGAAGCACGTTGTAAGCCGAAAAGGGCTGGCACTTTCTTTGGAGGTATTAATTGGAATGCAGCCTCGGGACTTGGGCTGTGCCACAATACTGCAACCCAAACAAAATAAAACTTGACTAAACTAGCAAACCCAGATTGGAGTTCAAGTTACTTTAACGGGCTCTTGGGAAAGACAAACTGCAGTTGTATTATGTATGCAAAATCCACTCTTTGACCTTAGTGTAAGGAAAATTACCGGAGACCACATAATCTTTTGCCAGCTTTCTGAAGCATTGGACAAGTTAACTCCTATGCAATTATGCAATATTTTTAAAAAGTTTTAATTTTAAAATATGCTTGAAAAATAGATGCTGCTCCAACAAGAACAGAGAATATCGATGAAAAGAATATGTTCTCTGTGCACCTACAAGAAGCCAACACACAGGCAGCCTCATGTGGCCTGAGGCTTCAAGATTTTAGGAAGCTGCTTGCAGATGAATTTTTTCAAATAAAAATTAAGGCAAGCATTATGTCCTCCCTCTAGATTTAGCTTTTGTGGTTTATGTATAAGCTAGGGCAGACCTCAGAGTCTGACCTAGACTCAGGTTATGTGCCTCTGAAGTCTGGTGAAAGGCCCGACTTTAGGATTATGCAGAATGGAGTAAGGAACCTCACAGAAAACAGCCAGGGATTCTTAGGAGATTTTTAGTGATTCTTGCTGATCTGGAAATAACGTAAAAACAACAGAAGAACTTTTTGTGGTGTTTTTGCATATTCTCTATTGGTTTGGGGAAGAATCCAATGTGAAAGTGGCTTAAAAATAATAAATATTTAAAAAGACATAATGTGCCCTACCCTTTTCATTCACTCGTACCAAAAAATAAACAGTAATAACAAAACTGGCAAGACGAGGAAGGGAGAGCAGGAACAATGGACGGCGGCCGTGCGTGAGGATGGGCATGAATATGACCCAGACGGCTAACGTCTGGTGTTATTGCAGAAAGTGCTGGAGAAGGTGTGAGGAAAGGCCTCAGGGAATCTTTCCCTTCTTTGAGGCGTGAGTTCCTCATTTCCTGAGGCCTCTTGAGATATAAATTACCGGTTTCAGACAGTGGGTACCTGAGGGTCTACTAGTTTGCTTTCTAGCTCAAATCCCAGAGAAGCCAATCCACTGAAATTGCATTTGCCTAGTGATCTGTTTACCAAATCTACTGATTTTTCTAAAAAAAAAATTAATTATTCATAAATTTGGTAGAAATTCATTTTGCACAGGATAGTTTTCACATGAGCCTTACAAGGGTGTTGGATGTAAATTGACTGGAAAGCACTTTTTTTTTTTTCCCCTGCCCCAGCTTTCTGAAGATTCAATTACAAGTTGCTGAGGCTGGAAAAACAGATGCCTCTGGTGAGGCGTTGAGGAGGGGGAGTAGGCATGCTGCATCTTCGAGTTGTGGGGAGGGGAGAGAGATTGACGGCCAGAGGAGGTGGGGGCGTGCTGAGGTAAAGAAGGAAAGAAAGGGTGTCAGAAAAGAGGAGAGGGCAGAGAATGAGGGGCAGGGAAAAATTTGAAGGCTCTAGAACTTCTCCCATAGGCAGCTGAGCCTTTGCCATTCCTTCCAATATCAATCATAATTTGCCATCTACTTATGATAGAAACAGGTTTGGTTAGCTGAGTGAATTCAGTGAAATGGTTCTTCTGAATATTGGCTTTCAGCATATCCATTTTCAGCAGTCTGGCTACTTCTTTAAATCCGAGCCTCATTGAGTCATGCTAGCAACACCTTTAAGCAGTGGCAGGAAGGGAAGTATTCTTGGAGGAAGATGTCTGCAGAACCTACAGAAAGATGGGGTTCTGAAAGAGGAGGAATTCTCAGTAAAATCCAGAGGTGATTGCTTGCTTGGGGGTTGGAAAGAGAGGCCAACTTGTCCTGGTTTGCCCAAGACTTTCCCAGGTTTAGTACTGAAAGCTTCTAATCTCAGGCAAACTGAGATGGTTGGCTAGTCCTGAGAAGGAAAAAGATAAATAAAAGTGGTGTTGGGTGGGGAGAGGTGATGCTGTAATAATCTCTTCAGGGACAGTCTTTTTGAGGATGTAGTTCGTGTGGCCTACAGGGAAGATAAATGGAGAGTTGGGAGAAATTACACAGATGTGAGTAGTCACCCCAGGGATCTAATACAGGGAAGACCCTAGGTTTGTTCCAGACATCTTGATTATACGATATATATGCACTTACTTTTCTAAATGTGCTTTTTTTTCTCTCTCTCTCTCTTTTCTTCAGGGAGGCAGGACACAGTGCGTGAGAGAAGTCTGTCCCATTCTCTCCTGTCCTCAGCACCTTAGCCACACTCCCCCAGGACAGTGCTGCCCCAAATGTTTGGGTGAGTGACTGTTTTCAGGTCAAAGAACAATGTAATTCTTGGGAGTTTCTGCTGAGAGTCTTCATTCACATTGTTATGTTGGGGTTCTCAGGTTGTCCTAGTTCATGGCTTATTAGGAATAACTGCTTCTTCTGATTATAGGAGTTTATCTCTTTTCTGAGATCTCTACAGGGGTTTCTTTTTTTTTTTTTTAAGATTTTATGTATTTATTTGGCACAGAGAGAGAGAGAGAGAGAGAGAGCACAAGCAGGGGGAGGGGCAGGCAGAGGGGCAGGCAGAGGGAAAGGGAGAAGCAGGGAGCCCGATGCGGGGCTCGATCCCAGCACCCTGAGATCATGACCTGAGCTGAAAGCAGATGCTTAACTGACTGAGCCACCCAGGCACCCCATCTACAGGGGTTACTTCTCTCTTATCTTCCCCTGTATCTGTAAACCTGGTTCACCAGACAACCTGGGATAATAGCTCCTGATTGAGAGAACAGTATTGAAGAAACTATCTTTCATTGGACATATGATGATCAGTAGAAATGACTAGTATTTTAAAGGCATATGAAGTTAACATATGGAGGAACATAGACCAGCGTTACTTTTAGAGGCAAAAACAGGCCGGAGGATAACACCAAAAGCAAGAGGTTTGGAAAGGAACGATGAAAAATAGCCAACAAAAGAAGGAGGATTAGTCATTTCTTGTTGAGCATTTACTATGTCCTAGGCACCATGCAAAGCACTTTATATGCTTTTTCTCATTAAAGTTTCTCAGGAAGCTGTGCTGTATAGGTGCTAAATATGTCATTCTGCTGTGTAATGTAGGTGCTCTGGTTAGTATTATTGCAGGAGAGGGGAGTAGATTCCTAGAAGGTGCCACAGCTAGTGAGTTACGGAGTTGATGCCTGAACATGAGTCCCGGTGATTCCTAAGCCTGTGCTTTAACCTGCTGCTGCTCAGCCTCCCTGGGGATGCGGAGAGTGGCACACACATTGCTAACTGAAAAGAGACAGCCTGCGATGGAGAGTCTCTAGAGCAAGAGATCCTTTGGCACTTGTTTATAATCCGTACGCCAGCTTCTTACACGTGATCTTCAAACTCCTGAGTTAGTAGAGGTCAGACTAAGATTCAAATAAAAATACTTTGGCCCAGCATATGAATACAATAGAACATCTCCCACTAGAATCCCCCAGCAACCCCACTCAAATCTCCAGGGATCCTTGAGGACGTTAACACATTTCCTAGTCACCACTGGCTTTGTGTTTCTGCTCCTGCTGTTTCTCTCTTTATTTTCTTCCTTCTCCTCCTCCTTCTCAGATAATAACTTCTCCTCCTTCGCCTCTGCTGCTTCTCCTTCTTCTTCCCCTTTCCCTTCCTCCCTCCTTCTCCTTCTTCTTTTTCTTCTTCTCCTTCTCCTCGTCCTTCTCCTCCTCCTTTAACATCATCTTGTACTTCCAGGGACACTCGCTCTCCAGTCTTTTCACATTCTATGGTGGTGTTGAATCAAGGCTCATGTAGTAGATTTTACTGAAGGCTTGCAGTCCATGAGGAGGGTGATTAAAGAGAAGGACAGCGAACAACATGAAATGGAACCTTAAACTCCCTTTGTTCTTCAAAGGTTTTAACTATTTTGCCTTTAGGAGAGTATCACTGTTTATCTTTTATTTGGGACCCAGCCTCCTATCAGTTATTGTTCACACCCCCTTTTTATTTTTTATTTTTTTGATTCCTCTTTCCTTTCCATCATAGTTTGCTCTTGTCAATTCCAGAACACCCTGTTGATGGATGTTTTTCATTCCCAGCTTATCACAGCGATAGCCTGAGTCTGTCTTTCTACAACCAAGTGGTCAGATAAAGATATCTTGTTAAATGAAGGCAGTTTTCTCTTCTTTGAGGGATTTTTCTGCCAACTCTTCATCTAATAATGTGTACCTGCCTGCTACATGTGTACATACACACACACACGCACACACGCACGTACTTTTTAAGTAACTATGAAATAATTAAAAGAACAAAGAAGAATTGTTTAGACATGCCTGATTAAAGACATTTCCACTGAGATATGTGCTTCCTGGGTTGCCAATGTGTGCTTGTACCCCTGGCACAGAGTTAGCTAGTTCACTGTGGTTGAAATCATCACGCTTTTGGTCGTGGTGGACACAGCATTCCATCTAAGCAGGAGAGTCATCACAGAGGAAGTGGCATTTGGGGTCTGACATTGAAGATAAGTAGGTTTGATTAATGCTTTGAAGCCCGTACCGTGGATGTGCTGAGTCAGCTCAGAAACTTCTCATATGAGCAATGGCTGTTGTATTGAATGCAGATTTTTTTTTATCCACTTGTGGTCATAAGACAGATTACAAAAGGAATGGCAAGTCTTAGGAAACTTGAAAATCATAATTCTACCAAATGAGACCTTTTTTGATTGACCTAAACCCAGTGGAATAATGTGGAAATGGCTTAAATTAGGCTGTATATGGAGTCTCTGAACCACTCTTTTGAATGTTTTATCTTATTTTGGGCCATGATGACTTTGGGATTAAGGTAAGATTTTATGTTCCTCGGGGGTAAAAAGAAACATACCCACACAATAAAAGACAGAAAGGAAAAAAAGTAAACATTAGGATACTTTCTAGATCCTGAAATCTTAGACTAATTAGACTTTTGGCTGGTTGGACACCAATTTGCTGTTAAATATTCCTTTGACTAGGATTCATTTACATGACATACCTCTGCCTTTTGCACTGCAACATTCTCTTCCTCTCTTTCTCATTTTCAAGGAAGAGACCCATCAGAGGTTTGTGTACACTGAACACCCAATGCACCTCTCAGAGTGACACAGCCTAGGATCATACTGGAATTTTACTACTGCTAGTAATGATAATACTCATTATCTGCCACTTATGGGGGTGTGTGTAATGAATGCCAGGCTCTGTGATAAAAGCTTTACATCAGTGTTTTTAGGTAAAAATTATATATATATATATATATTTTTTTTTTTTAAAGATTTTATTTATTTATTTGACAGAGAGAGACACAGTGAGAGAGGGAACACAAGCAGGGGGAGTGGGAGAGGGAGAAGCAGGCTTCCCGCCGAGCAGGGAGCCTGATGCGGGGCTCGATCCCAGGACCCTGGGATCATAACTTGAGCCGAAGGCAGGCGCTTAACCACTGAGCCACCCAGGCACCCCTGGTAAAAATTATATTTTATTGGGTGATAATCTAGGTAATTGTTCACATTTGTTCCGGGGGATAAACTTGTTGAGGAGTCTTTTTGTTCAGTGATCTACTGATGCATCATCAATCCACCAATCCATCCATCCATTTGTTCACCATTCATTCATTCAGCCAGGCCACAGTACTGAGCACTATAAATGTAGTAAAAGCTGCAAGCTGTGGGAACACAGGAAGGGGCTGCTCATTCTAAGAGGTAAAAGGGCTTCTGAGGAGGTCATGTGGAGCTCAGCCATAAAGAAGATATATTTTGATTGGTGGAGAAAGAAGCTTGACTATATTTATATATTTATATCCTGCCTCTTGCCAAAAAAGGATTTAAGGCCATTTATAAAATACATGAAACACATGTAGATAAAAGTTGGGAAAAGGCAAACCAGGTTATCACATTTGTAAAAATTGCTGAATTGAAACAGAACTATTTTTAATTCTTGAAGGATAGAAAAACATCTCTGATAGATTAATATAGAGGACAGTGTTTACAGCAGTGAAAAATGACATCACCATCATTTTTATAGTAAATACAAAAAAAAAAAAGGTATGCTTAGGGATGTTGCTTATATCAGAATATCTTAAAACCAACGTGTGATGCAACAGAAGTGATTTCTAATGGGGTGGGTGGCCTGCACACAGCTTCCTGATGCTTCAGGGCCTAGAAGAAAGAACTAGAGAAAGGCTGAATTTTGTATTTTCAGGTAATCCTCTAATTTAGTCTCTAAGTTCTCACAAGCTTCAAGAAACTCAGGACCTGGGTGTACACATAAGAATACCCATCTTAGTTGGGTTATTAATACTTGCTAGGTGCAAAAATACAGTCATTTAGCTAAATTGTCTAACCATGAAAGGGATTTTGGTTGTATACGCTAGTATCAGAATTGTAGGTAGAGAGGGTCATGTATTATTGCGAGGAGGCATTATTGGTACCATTTTACAAGTGACCTAAGTGAGGCCTGGAGAAATACTCAAGGTCACTAGGGGGTCCATATGTGGGACCCAGGTTATAGCTTACTGCCATCTTTTGAGGCAAGTTTACTTCTGGTAGTAAGAACTAAACTAATGATTTAATTCTGTATGTATACTTATTCTAGCCTTGAAGTTGACTCTAGCAGGAAGATAGAATTTTTCTTGACTCCTATTGATGGTAATTCCAACAATTCTAATTCTGAGAGTAGCATTTAGTATGTGCCTATAGGTATTTTCAGCATTTCACTGGGCCTCCTGATAAATAGAGATTGCTTTTAATCTTTTTTATAAGAAAAAAGAGTATAGATGTAAATCTAATGAGTGACTGTGAATCTTTGACTTCTTAACTCAGTCCTTGATTCAAGTAACATGTCAGGGATGTTTTTATATGCTCCAGGGAGTAGATGCTCATACACTGAAAGAAAGGAGGAAATTGGATTGTAGTCTTTATTTGGGTTTGCTTTTTTATGGCCCTTTTGGTCACCAATCAGATCTTCACATCAGGGAAAACCAAGCTAATTCTACAGAGGTGCGATGCCTATGAAAGCTTGGGCACTTGGCATGTGGTTTGGAGTCTGCCTTTATGCACATTTTTAAAAAAAATTTTTTTTATTGTTATGTTAATCCCCATACATTACATCATTAGTTTTAGATATAGTGTTCCGTGATTCATTGTTTGTGCATAACACCCAGTATTCCATGCAGAACGTGCCCCCCTCAATACCCATCACCAGGCTAACCCATCCTCCCAACCCCCTCCCCTCTAGAACCCTCAGTTTGTTTTTCAGAGTCCATCATCTCTCATGGTTCGTCTACCCCTCTGATTTCCCCCCCTTCATTCTTCCCCTCCTGCTACATTCTTCTTCTTTTTTTTTTTCTTTCTTAACATATATTGCATTATTTGTTTCAGAGGTACAGATCTGAGATTCAACAGTCTTGCACAATTCACAGCGCTTACCAGAGCACATACCCTCCCCAGTGTCCATAACCCAGTCACCCCTTCCCTCCCACCCCACCCCCCACTCCAGCAACCCTCAGTTTGTTTCCTGAGATTAAGAATTCCTCATATCAGTGCGGTCATATGATACATGTCTTTCTCTGTTTGACTTATTTCGCTCAGCATAATACCCTCCAGTTCCATCCATGTCGTTGCAAATGGCAAGATCTCATTCCTTTTGATGGCTGCATAATATTCCATTGTATATATATACCATTTCTTCTTTATCCATTCATCTGTTGATGGACATCTTGGCTCTTTCCACAGTTTGGCTATTGTGGACATTGCTGCTATAAACATCGGGGTGCACGTACCCTTTCGGATCCCTACTTTTGTATCTTTGGGGTAAATACCCAGTAGTGCAATTGCTGGATCATACGGTAGCTCTATTTTCAACTTTTTGAGGAACCTCCATACTGTTTTCCAGAGTGGCTGCACCAGCTTGCATTCCCACCAACAGTGTAGGAGGGTTCCCCTTTCTCTGCATCCCCGCCAACATCTGTCATTTCCTGACTTGTTAATTTTAGCCATTCTGATTGGTGTGAGGTGGTGTCTCATTGAGGTTTTGATTTGGATTTCCCTGATGCCGAGTGATATTGAGCACTTTTTCATGTGTCTGTTGGCCATTTGGATGTCTTCTTTGGAAAAATGTCTGTTCATGTCTTCTGCCCATTTCTTGATTGGATTCTTTGTTCTGTTGGTGTTGAGTTTGATGAGTTGTTTATAGATTTTGGATACTAGCCCTTTATCTGATATGTCATTTGCAAATATCTTCTCCCATTCTGTCAGTTGTCTTTTGGTTTTGTTGACTGTTTCCTTTGCTTTGCAAAAGCTTTTTATCTTGATGAAGTCCCAATAGTTCATTTTTGCCCTTGCTTCCCTTGCCTTTGGTGATGTTTCTAGGAAGAAGTTGCTGCGGCTGAGGTCAAAGAGGTTGCTGCCTGTGTTCTCCTTTAGGATTTTGATGGACTCCTGTCTCACATTGAGGTCTTTCAACCATTTGGAGTCTATTTTTGTGTGTGGTGTAAGGAAATGGTCCAGTTTCATTCTTCTGCATGTGGCTGTCCAATTTTCCCAACACCATTTGTTGAAGAGACTGTCTTTTTTCCATTGGACATTCTTTCCTGCTTTGTCAAAGATTAGTTGACCATAGAGTTGAGGGTCCATTTCTGGGCTCTCTATTCTGTTCCATTGATCTATGTGTCTGTTTTTGTGCCAGTACTATACTGTCTTGATGATGACAGCTTTGTAGTAGAGCTGGAAGTCTGGAATTGTGATGCCGCCAGCTTTGCTTTTCTTTTTCAACATTCCTCTGGCTATGCGGGGTCTTTTCTGGTTCCATACAAATTTGAGGATTATTTGTTCCATTTCTTTGAAGAAAGTGGATGGTATTTTGATGGGGATTGCATTGAATGTGTAGATTGCTCTAGGTAGGATTGACATCTTCACGATATTTGTTCTTCCAATCCATGAGCATGGAACGTTTTTCCATTTTTTTGTGTCTTCCTCAATTTCTTTCATGAGTATTTTATAGTTTTCTGAGTACAGATCCTTTGCCTCTTTGGTTAGATTTATTCCTAGGTATCTTATGGTTTTGGGTGCAATTGTAAATGGGATCGACTCCTTAATTTCTCTTTCTTCTGACTTGTTGTTGGTGTATAGGAATGCCACTGACTTCTGTGCATTGATTTTATATCCTGCCACTTTACTGAATTCCTGTATGAGTTCTAGCAGTTTTGGGGTGGAGTCTTTGGGATTTTCCACATAAAGTATCATATCATCTGCAAAGAGTGAGAGTTTGACTTCTTTGCCGATTTGGATGCCTTTGATTTCTTTTTGTCGTCTGATTGCTGTGGCTAGGACTTCCAATACTATGTTGAATAGCAGTGGTGATAGTGGACATCCCTGCCGCGTTCCTGACCTTAGGGGGAAAGCTCTCAGTTTTTCCCCATTGAGAATGAGATTTGCTGTGGGTTTTTCATGGATGGCTTTTATGATATTGAGGTATGTACCCTCTATGCCTATACTCTGAAGAGTTTTGATCAAGAAAGGATGCTGTACTTTGTCAAATGCTTTTTCTGCATCTATTGAGAGGATCATATGATTCTTGTTCTTTCTTTTGTTAATGTATTGTATCACGTTGATTGATTTGCGGATGTTGAACCAACCTTGCAGCCCAGGGATAAATCCGACTTGGTCGTGGTGAATAATCCTTTTAATGTACTGTTGGATCCTATTGGCTAGTATTTTGGTGAGAATTTTTGCATCCATGTTCATCAGGGATATTGGTCTGTAATTCTCCTTTTTGATGGGGTCTTTGTCTGGTTTTGGGATCAAGGTAATGCTGGCCTCATAAAATGAGTTTGGAAGTTTTCCTTCCATTTCTATTTTTTGGAACAGTTTCAGAAGAATAGGTATTAATTCTTCTTGAAATGTTTGGTAGAATTCCCCTGGGAAGCCATCTGGCCCTGGGCTTTTGTGTTTTGGGAGATTTTTGATGACTGCTTCAATTTCCTTAGTGGTTATAGGTCTGTTCAGGTTTTCCATTTCTTCCTGGTTCAGTTTTGGTAGTTGATACATCTCTAGGAATGCCTCCATTTCTTCCAGGTTATCGAATTTGCTGGCATAGAGTTGCTCATAATATGTTCTTATAATTGTTTGTATTTCTTTGGTGTTGGTTGTGATCTCTCCTCTTTCATTCATGATTTTGTTGATTTGGGTCATTTCTCTTTTCTTTTTGATAAGTCTGGCCAGGGGTTTATCAATCTTGTTAATTCTTTCAAAGAACCAGCTCCTTGTTTCGTTGATCTGTTCTACTGTTCTTTTAGTTTCTATTTCATTGATTTCTGCTCTGATCTTTATTATTTCTCTTCTCCTGCTGGGTTTAGGCTTTATTTGCTGTTCTTTCTCCAGCTCCTTTAGGTGTAGGGTTAGTTTGTGTACTTGAGACCTTTCTTGTTTCTTGAGAAAGGCTTATATTGCTATGTACTTTCCTCTTAGGACTGCCTTTGCTGCATCCCAAAGATTTTGAATAGTTGTGTTTTCATTTTCATTGGTTTCCATGAATTTTTTTAATTCTTCTTTAATTTCCTGGTTGACCCATTCATTCTTCAGTAGGTTGCTCTTTAGCCTCCATGTATTTGAGTTCTTTCCGACTTTCCTCTTGTGATTGAGTTCTAGTTTCAAAGCATTGTGGTCTGAAAATAGGCAGGGAATGATCCCAATCTTTTGGTACCGGTTGAGACCTGATTTATGACCTAGGATGTGATCGATTCTGGAGAATGTTCCATGGGCACTAGAGAAGAATGTGTATTCCGTTGCTTTGGGATGGAATGTTCTGAATATATCTGTGAAGTCCATTTGGTCCAGTGTGTCATTTAAAGTCTTTATTTCCTTGTTGATCTTTTGCTTAGACGATCTGTCCATTTCAGTGAGGGGGGTGTTAAAGACCCCCACTATTATTGTATTGTTGTCGATGTGTTTCTTTGCCTTTGTTATTAATTGCCTTATATAATTGGCTGCTCCCATGTTAGGGGCATAGATATTTACAATTGTTAGATCTTCTTGTTGGATAGACCCTTTAAGTAGGATATAGTGTCCTTCCTCATCTCTTATTACAGTCCTTGGTTTAAAATCTAATTTGTCTGAATAAGGATTGCCACCCCAGCTTTCTTTTGGTGTCCATCAGCATGGTAAATGGTTTTCCACCCCCTCACTTTAAATCTGGGGGTGTCTTTGGGTCTAAAATGAGTCTCTTGCAGACAGCATATCGATGGGTCTTGTTTTTTAATCCAATCTGATAGCCTGTGTCTTTTGATTGGGGCATTTAGCCCATTTACATTCAGGGTAACTATTGAAAGATAGGAGTTCAGTGCCATTGTATTGCCTGTAAAGTGACTGTTACTGTATATTGTTTGTGTTCCTTTCTGGTCTATGTTGCTTTTAGGCTCTCTCTTTGCTTAGAGGACCCCTTTCAATATTTGTTGTAGGGCTGGTTTCGTGTTTGCAAACTCCTTTAGTTTTTGTTTGTCCTGGAAGCTTTTTATCTCTCCTTCAATTTTCAATGACAGCCTAGCTGGATATAGTATTCTTGGCTGCATATTTTTCTCATTTAGTGCTCTGAATATGTCCTGCCAGTCCTTTCTGGCCTGCCAGGTCTCTGTGGATAGGTCTGTTGCCAATCTAATGTTTCTACCATTGTAGGTTACAGATCTCTTCTCCCGAGCTGCTTTCAGGATTTTCTCTTTGTCTCTGAGACTCGTAAGTTTTACTATTAGATGTCGGGGTGTTGACCTATTTTTATTGATTTTGAGAGGGGTTCTCTGTGCCTCCTGGATTTTGATGCCTGTTTCCTTCCCCAAATTAGGGAAGTTCTCTGCTGTAATTTGCTCCAGTATACCTTCTGCCCCTCTCTCTCTTTCTTCTTCTTCTGGGATCCCAATTATTCTAATGTTGTTTCGTCTTATGGTATCGCTTATCTCTCGAATTCTGTCCTCGTGATCCAGTAGTTGTTTATCTCTCTTTTTCTCAGCTTCTTTATTTTCCATCATTTGGTCTTCTATCTCACTGATTCTCTCTTCTGCCTCATTTATCCTAGCAGTTAGCGCCCCTATATTTGATTGCACCTCGTTAATAGCCTTTTTGATTTCTACTTGGTTAGATTTTAGTTCTTTTACTTCTCCAGAAAGGGTTTCTCTAATAACTTCCATGCTTTTTTCAAGCCCAGCTAGTATCTTTAAAGTGGTGATTCTGAACTCTAGATCTGACATCGTACTAATGTCCGTATTGAGTAGGTCCCTGGCAGTTGGTGCTACCTCTTGTTCTTTTTGTTGAGGTGATTTTTTCCGTCTTGTCATTTTGTGCAGAGGAGAATAGATTAATGAGAGAACAAAATGCTAGCAGGGTAACAATGTCCCCAGAAAATATACTCTAAACAAATCAGAAAAGATCTGAAGCAGTGGGAAAAGAAAGGGAAAGAGAGAGAAAAGAAAAAGAAAAAGAAAAAGATAAAGATAAAAATAAACAAAAACAGAACAAAACAAAACAAAAACAGAATGTGATCAAATATGATCAGGCTGGTTTATAGATCAGTGCCACACACTAGATTTTGGGTGTATTTTGGTCTGTTAAAAGAAAGTTCCTCCCAAAATTTTAAAGAAAGAAAAACTTATATATGTACAAAAATAAGGGTTGATATGATGAAGGGATGGAATATGACTGTAAAGATGGAAATTATAAAAAATTTTATAAAAGGAATTGATAAGTTGTTTGAAAAAAGAAAGAAGAGGATTTAAAAAACAAAGGGAGAGAATGTGATCAGGCAGGGGAGTAGAAAAAAACCATACACTAGAGATTTAGAGTATATTTGATCTGTTAGAAGAAACTGTCTCAAAATTTTAAAGAGAGAACAACTTATATATATATATGCCAAAAATACGGGTAACTACTATGAAGGGATAGAATATGACTCTAAAAATGAAAAATAAAAATGTTTTTTAAAAAAGGGATTGATAAGATGTTGGTTGAAAAAGGGAAAAAGAAAAATTCAAAAAAAAAAAAGAAAAAAGAAAAAAAGACAGCTAAAAAAAATAATTAACTTTGAAAGACTAAAGAATCATGGTAAAAAAGCCATGAATTCTATGTGCAGTATTCCCCTAGTGCTGGAGTTCTGCCATTCTCATTGATTGGTAAACTTGGTCTTGGCTGGCTGTTCTCGCTGATCTTCTAGGGGAGGGGCCTGTTGCCATGGTTCCCAAATATCTTTGCCGGAGGCGGAATTGCCCCACCCTTTCCGGTCCGGGCTCAGTAATCTGCTCGGGTTTGCTCTTGGGAGCTTTTGTTCCCTGCAAGCTTTCCCTACAGCTTTGGAGGCGGAGAGTGAAAATGGTGGCCTCCCAGTCTCCGCCCCGGAGGAGCCGAGAACTCGGGGTCCCGCTCCTCAGTGAGCCCCCAGAGAAAAGCAGTCAATCACTCCCGTCTCCCCGGTCTCCGGCCACACTCCGTGCTCACCCGGCCTGTGACCGCGCGTTTCTATCTCTGGCACCCGACCCCGGGTGGAGTCTCCAAACCCAGCAGATCCCTGCCGTGCGCTCCCGCGCCGCTCCTCCCGGGGGAGGAAGGGGAGTCTCCCTGGATCTGCCACTTGTCCGGTCCCTGCTGGAGGAGCCGTGGCCCGACTGCGCCCCGGATCACGGTTTATGGCAACCCCGAGCTGAGAGCCCGTGCCTGGGCTCTGTCTCTGCAGCCGGCTTCCCCACTCCGATACCTGGGAGCTCTGCCGCACTCAGGCACCCCCGGTCTTTCTGTGACCCCGAGGGTCCCGAGACCACACTGTCCCACGAGAGTTCCACCCCCTGCTTAGCCACCGGAGTGACGTCCCTCAGAGGAGCCGACTTCTAAAAGTTCCGATTTTGTGCTCCGCGGCTCTATCACTTGCCAGAAGCGGCCGACGGAGGCCCCTCCCCCGCCGTCTATCCTCCCGAATATCGCCTCGGATTCACTTCTCCGCACGTCCTACCTTCCAGAAAGTGGTCGCTTTTCTGTTCAGAGAGTTGTTGCTATTCTTTTCTTTGATCTCCTGTTGAGTTTGTAGGTGTTCAGGATGGTTTGATCCCTATCCAGCTGAATTCCTGAGAGGAGACGAAATCCAGGTCTCCTACTCCTCCGCCATCTTGCTCCCCTTTATGCACATTTTGAGTTAGTGCCATCCTTTATACCCGTGGACTTGCCATTTCTCCAACCAAGATGCAGTATCACTGGTTCTTCTTTTCACTCATTCTAGTTCTTCTTGGGATATCTTGACTCCTTTTGCCTCTTCCCTGCCAATACCTTCTTTCTGGATAATTTTACTTATTCTTTAAAATGCAGCTCAGGCATTACATCTTCTAAGAAATCTTCTCTGTCCTCCCTGTCCCTACAGTTCCCATATTGGCTTCTTTCCACAACTTACCATATTGTTGTGTTGAAATCATTTTTTGTGGGTTTGTCTCACCAGTAGACTGTGAGCTCCATGAGGGCAGGTCAACATAGACCTGGTCATCTTGGTTCACTATAATGGTAATAAAGATTTGTTGAACTTACAAGATTCAGTGTGGAATCAAACTCTTTATAACAAAAGCTCTCTACATTAATGACTCCAGGGGATTCCCTGGGAACATCTGACCCAGGACTATTTTTGTGCACCATATTTACCTGCTCTTGTGAAAATGTTTAACAGCCCTGTGATATAATTGTTGATGACAAAGTGGGACATCCTGGCTTCTGTCTTGCTTACACCATGCTGTTGCTTCCCTCTAGGTCAGAGGAAAGTGTTTGACCTCCCATTTGGAAGCTGCCTCTTTCGCAGTGACGTTTATGACAATGGATCTTCATTTCTCTACGATAACTGCACTGCATGCACCTGCCAGGTAATGTGGTTCTGAGGGGCTGAGGTCCAACAATGCAGTTGGGGTTTTATTTTTATTTATTTATTTCTTTTTAAATGATTTTATTTATTTGACAGAGAGAGACACAGCGAGAGAGGGAACACAAGCAGGGGGAGTGGGAGAGGGAGAAGCAGGCTTCCCGCTGAGCAGAGAGCCTGAGGCGGGGCTCCATCCCAGGACCCCGATATCATGACCTGAGCCGAAGGCAGACGCTTAATGACTGAGCCACCCAGGCACCCCGGGGTTTTATTGTTAACATTATAGCCATGTGTTACAAGTAACACAATGTGTTACTTACTGGAAGGAGGCATTATCAATGCCATTTTACTAGTTGAGATCATACTCAAAGTCATGAGGAAGTTAAAACATAGGACCCAAATTACAATTCACTGTTATCTTCCCAGGACCTACAAGTTAGGTTCCAGAGGTGAGAACTAAAGTCTGAGGGGGCTATCCTGAGGTACTTTCTAAAATCAGACAAATAGATGTGGCAGTGTTCTCTGGCTCTAACTATCAAAGATGAATTCTCTGACACACCTCGCAATAAAAATGACTTTAATCACATTCAAGAGGAAAGAAAGGCGTGGATTTACAGTTTATTACAAAGATAAACCTGATAGTTTGGGAAGAGAGTATTTATGCATTGTTCATTGTACCATTTCTTACCTGAGGCATTGCTTGCTTTTCTCCAAAGGCAACCAGAGGTCTAATGACTGGTAAAGAAAGAATTCCACAGCTCCAGAATTTTATTTTATTTTTATTATTTTTTTTAAGATTTTATTTATTTATTTGACAGAGAGAGACACAGTGAGAGAGGGAACACAAGCAAGGGGAGTGGGAGAGGAAGAAGCAGGCTTCCTGCAGAGCAGGGAGTCCAATGCGGGGCTCAGTGCGGGGCTCGATCCCAGGACCCTGAGATCATGACCTGAGCCAAAGGCAGATGCTTAATGACTGAGCCACCCAGGCGCCTCCAGAATTTTAAAGGGATGCACATCACACATTAATTGACTGTGCTTATGCAGTGATTTATTTTTAAAACCAAGAAGAGAATCATTTTAATGGGAGATTTTAGGATCATTCATTAGTGAGTTAACCCAAACATCTGTGTGACATGAATTTAGAGTAATGCATTTCGGTGGTGATGGTTGTTGTTTTGTTTTTAATAGCTAAAGCACTAGAGAGGGAAAGAGGAGTTTTGCTCAATGTCAGCTATGAGTCAGTAGCTAGGATTAGAGTTCAGAAGTTCCTGATTACTTGAGGCATGCTTTGTTAAGTAGCATGCACTCCTTCAGGGGGGTGGCTGAATAGGGGCTGAACTGTCTGTTCCTTGGCACTGAACACTGAGTATTTCCTAAGCCTGAGAATACTTTCCTCAGGCTCCTTCCTCTCGTTGTGGTTTATACTATCCTATGCTAAACATATAGCCACTCCTTCTGTGTGCCTTGGCCTCCATCCTCCAGACTTTTCTTGCTCTCCAGAATTTTACAGGTTTACAGGTTCCTCTTGACGGTACTGAACCTTTGATGAAACATATCACATCCCCAGTTCTCTTAATTGCAGGAGAGCAGACTGAGAATCCGTTATGCTTGCAGTGCTTTGGGTCTCATGGATTCTTTGAGAGAAGATTAGGCAATATATCCCCGTGCTCAAAAAAGTGTAATTGATACTGTTCCTTCAAGAGGTTGTCTTTTCTCAGAGTATGCATTTACAGTCATCTTTGGAAAACTGGATGCTCGAAGTCATTTTGGATAATCAGTATTATTTTCTGTCTGCTTAGAGCTTCCCTCTTCAGCATCTCCACCCAGTGCCATGGCAGGTGCAGGAAATTGTTCAATAGTACTCTGAGCACAGTATGGTTTCAGGTCTTTGTGCCTTCAGATCTGATGATTCCTCCACCTGGAGTGTATCCTCATCTTCTTTCAATCTGATTAGCAAACTCCTCTTCATACACAACAGCTTATCTCACATGTTACCTCCTCTGGGGAGGCTTTCCTGACTCACATAGGTAGGTAGTTACCCCTCTTTTCTGTTACCTCTATACCTTTACTAATTCTGTTTACTACATTATATTGCAATTTATTTGTTCCCATGGTTCTCTCTCTCCTTTTGCTCTGTGAACTCCTTGTAGACAGAAGCACATCCATCCATCTCTGTATTCTCATTGCTTAAACTACTGCCAGGCATATGATCTAATGTGTGCCGTATGTGTGTGTGTGTGTGTGTGTGTGTGTGTGTAATGAAAGGTGGGAAATCTATAACTGCGAAGTATGTATTACTTGAGAGCTAGGGAGTGCACTGTTTTCAAACTAGAAATCAAGACGTGCAGCTTGGCAACATATTTTTTCCCAGTTTATGAGTTGACCTATAATAATTTCTATGTGCCAGAAACTGTGGCAAGTGCTTTATGTATTTCATTTAAATTGCACAATAAATCTGAGGAGCAGGTACTCTCACCTCCATTTTGAAGATGAGGAATCTGAGGCTCAAGGAGATGGATTTGCATAAGATAACACACCTAATAAATGAATGGTCTTGTCCAATGCTAAATCCTATCCATAATCTGATGTGGTAGAACCTTAAAAATAAAACACAACTAATGCCATTTTTAAAAGGATTATCTCATTGTCATATTAATCTTAGATGGATAGGTCAGTAGGAGTATAGTGGATGAATACCAGGAGTACTTCTTGAAGTCATAGGATTAACAGAGGAGCTACAGAAGTTACATACATTGATTGACACAACCTGTTTAAGTGAGCTCTCTCTCAACGCTAACTAACAGGAGAGGGCTTGGTCTCGTTTCCCTGTCATCGGTCTCCCACTAACTCCACACTGTGAGGGGATTGCCCATCTACCTGGGACACCGCTTTCCTCCATCCCTGCCTGCCACCGAGTCTCACAAATGTTTTGCTCTTACATTCATTCCAGCTGACAACCTACTCCAGTAAAATTGCAACTTGTTGGCTGGGGAACTAAACAAGTTTACTTTTCTTGAACAGCTCTGAATTTTTCTTCAATGTGTTGAATAAATCAGTAGGCACAATTTACTTGGCTATTGTGTTCATGCGATGCCACTTCTTTAGAAAGCAAGCCATACCTCTTAAAGTTACAGACATAAACTCGTCACTCCCAGGGGGTAAGTGGCCTGATGAAGGTTACATACTTTATGGAGAAGCCCTAGAGCCCAGGCCCAGTTTTGGACTTGCTCGTTCAGTTCTTCTGTGAACATAGAACACACTAAGGAATTTCATCTTGAGGAGGAACAGTAGCTCCTAGTGTTTACTTTTTGATTAGATACCATGCCTTTATGCTAAACTCCCTGAAGGTGGCATAAAGCCCTGGAGGAGACCCCAGAGAGCAAAGTTCATGAAGGATGTGCAAGAGGAAAAGGGCAGGAAGAAGGAAACTGGTGAGCCACACGCTGGCTGGAGTGGAACCAGAAGTTTCTTGAACATTAAGTTGTAGACACTTGGAAGGTAGCGAAGGTATATCACACTTCTCATAGCTTCTTCATCTTCTTGTCCAGATACCTCATCAACAAATAACATTTTGAAGGGAAAGAGAGATTTATTGCAACAAGTTACAGTGTGATATCTTCAGAATATGTTTTAAAGCAGTTAGTTGTAGGTTGTTAAAAGGCAGGTCAGGTGGGATGTTTGGTAGAGATGGAAAACATTTTTAATTTCTGGTTTGCCCTCGGGCCCCCAGGACTCCACCGTGGTGTGTAAGAAGAAGTGCTCCCACCCTGGTGGCTGCGTCAGAGGGGAGGAGATGTGTTGTGAAGAGTGTCTCCTGCGCATGCCTCCGGAGGACATCAAGGTGTGCAAGTTTGGCAACAAGATTTTCCGGGTATGTCACAAGCCAAGCGCCTGGGAACCACTATACTATACGGGAATGTAGAAAGCTCCAGACAAAAGGCAGACCAGAGTAATCCATATTTTGTAGACACATATGTCGTGTGTGTGTGTGTATGCAAATGTAATTATTTATATCGCAATATTATATATACATATATTTAAGATCAAATACACGTGGGGCAGAGAAGCAACTGTTTGGAAAAATGGTTTTTTTTGGCTTTATTTTTGCTTTACAAAGTATTTTAAGCCTGTGAAACACGATCACCACATGTGCAGGGCCAGTGACTGGGACTGAGCTGAAGACGGTGCTGTTCTGGGTGCCCTAATGACTGGGGGCATCTCATTCAGTTAGAGATGCTCAGTGTCCCTTTCCAAGATCCTGATGGTTCTATAGCTTAATACTTTTAGAATTTTTCACAAAGCTTCTTTTTCAAAGAGAGATTTTTCTCACTTGGAAGATGCTCAGGTGAGGATGTTGAAGCCAGTGCAGCTGTTGAGCAAAGGTGAGAGAGCCTTGCCCCACTGAGCCACCAGGGTTGGCCACTGACCGTCTGCTACTCGTCAACTGCTACCCGTAGTTCTCTGTTAGCACAGCTGGGCAGTGACCATGTAAACATCAGAATGAAGATTGTTTTCTTTGTCCAAAGGGCTTTCTATCTGGTCTGTTGGGTGGAGGGAGTCTTTCTGTACCTGAAGGCGCCACCTCAGGACATTCCTGAGACCGAGAACTACGGAATCAAGTCAGACGTGGGAGCTCCTCATCCTGCACTTAGCCAGATTTCCTTTTACATTGACAGAGTTGGAGGAAGAGTCTTGATTCCTATGCAATCAGTAAGAAGACATGATGGGTCATGCCCAAAGGAAGGGGGTCGTGTGTGTGTTGTATTTACACCAGCCTCTCAGAGCCACTCATGTGTCCCTTTAACATAAAGTCATCCTCCATTTCCCGAGCACCTGGATGCAACAGACTCCCTCTCATGCTGGTATTGTGTGCAAAGTGCTTTCAAGCCCCGGATACAAAGGTTCCTTTATGTGATGAGGCTTAAAATAATTTGCAGAGAGTCATCTTTGAAACACCAAGTCCTAGAAATGTGTACTCAGAGAATTTGGACTAGTCAGATGCCCTTTAAGACAGATTCAGTTAGTTCTTTCTCTCCTGAGAAATAAAAGGCTCTAGTAGTCCTTAATATAGCTTCAAAAAATGAGAAGGAAGAGGAAAAGGAGCAGTCATCATCAAAATCTGAGCTAGTTTCTCTGTTTTTAACAAAACTCGCTGCTTATATTTACAAACCCAGGAAGGAATCCTTGTTTTGTTTTCAGACCCATCTCTCGTGCATGTAATCTACTTTTCCCCAAGCTGGGCCGTGCGTCCCTGCACATTCTCTAGAGGAACGGGGCTTCTTGTGGCTGGGTATTTGGCAATTGCATATCATAAATTCGGTGAGCCAAAAATATTCCTCAAAAGCCCTCTCTGGGTTAGAAAATGTGTTCCAAGGTGCTAACCAGCTTTTTGGGAGCAGAGGATCTGACAGGCAGGGACACGTTATCTTGGAGTATTCTGTCTGGGCTCCACATATTTGGATGGCTTGCTGATCAGGTGTCTGCCTGGGCAATGAGAGTTCTTTGAATTAGCCTCTGTTCTTTGCATGTTCATGTCCTATGTAGTCCAGAACCATGTCACGTCTGGGAACAAACTAACCACTTTTGTACATCTCAACCATTGGTGTCTGGGACAGCTTAAACATTTCAGTTCTATCAAACAGGAAAATGAGAGCTTTGCTACTGCATCATGTATGAAAACTCATGTTTGTCTTCCAGGGTGAAGCTAAGTAAACAATGCAGGAGGAGCAAGATGCAAATATGATTTGGTTAGATGCACAAGAATTCTTTTTCTATCCTGGAGAGGGCACACACACACACACACACACACGCACACACACACGCGCGCGCGCGCACACACACCCTCCAATCGCAGAGACATCTCAGGGTAATTTAGTCTGATGATGGATCCCTCACTCAGGGTAAGAAATGCTCTCCTTGGCAGAGAAATCCCAGCCTGTTGGATTAGCTCCCATCAGCCTCCAGCTGATAGCAGAATCCTGTGCTCTCTCCTGTAGGATGGAGAGATGTGGTCCTCTGTTAACTGCACCATCTGTGCTTGTGTGAAAGGCAAGACAGAGTGTCGAAAGAAGCAGTGCGTTCCCGTCAGCAGCTGCCCGCAGGTATGTCTGGAATGCAGGTTGGTTTTTTTCTTTACCTTAAGGTCTTGGGAAACACCCTACATGTGGCATGGTCACATGCCATCTTCTGAACACAGAATCCAGATCCACTGATACTTCCAGGTTCCTGGACAGCCACAATCCCCTTTGCAAGGCTCACTCCTTTTTTGCACTTTCCACCCAGATTCTAGTCTCGCATGAAAATAGCTCTTAACCTTTCACTTGTCCCAAATCTCCTATTCCTCATTGACTTTTCCCACTTCTTTGTTTCAATGTCTCCAATTCCTGTTAGATCTGCTCTCTTGTTCCTTTTGTTGGGTTTTCCATTGAACAGCCTTCCCATTTTTCTCTTCTCTTTCTCTCTTCTCAAATTAGGGATTTCTTCCCTTAGTCTTTCAAAGTAGTATGTAGTCGTTTAGTAATAAACTCCTCGAGAGGTTTCTCTGGCGGCCTAGCAGCACCCCCGACCCCTTTGCTGCATTTTCCTTCCATAACCCTGGCCTCCGTGTTAGCCCCAAATGGAAATAGTGCCCCTATGGAAATATCTCTTTTCAGAAACGCACAGTTCCAGAACTCCGAAGAAAGCCACCATTATCTTCCAAAGCATGAGCTTCATTGACTTCACCTCGGCAACTTGAAACCTCTCAAGGTTTTATGCATTTTGGGAAAATGTTAAACCTATTCAGTACCTTCCAGTGAATGAAAAAAATATATCCATATATTCAGGGCATGTCCTCCCTTCTCTGTTATAGACAGCTTTTAATTTTATTCACATCTGTTATTATTATAAACAAAAAGTTGCTGTTTTTACTTGAGTGCCAAATGAGGCACGAAAAAAACAACAGCTGTTGCTATTGCACAACTGAAGGAAGGGGGGAGAAAAAAAAGGAAAAAAAAAAAAAAACCAACCCTAATTAGTCTTGCTTTAAAAAGCCTCAGACATAAAACTGAAAACCTCCCATGAAAGAAAAAAAAAGGAGATACAATAAGTAGACTTGAACATGGTCTGCTTATAAATATTCATTGGGAAAAATGGGATCACATCATTTATGCCAGTCCTTGGGGAACCCTCACTGCTAATGAACTCAGGCAGCACATGTTGGTAATAATGGGCTTCCTTATTCTACAAGACAAAAACAGGATGCTGTGCCAACCTGGTGGCTCAAGTAACTAGCCTCAGCAGGCCGTGGTGGGGTTTCCAGCTTGACTGGAGTCCCCCGGCTTGCGGCAGGCTTGATGGGTTTCATTGTCCTCTTGCTGTGGGGAGGTCAACGTTCTTCATGTCAGTGGCATCTCATTAGCATCTCCTCTTTGACGACCTCATTTGAGCCAGGAGCATCCATCTCTCCAAGTGCAGACCTTTCCCCCACCTCACCCCTCCTGGTCTTGTCGAAGCTTGTCCCGCCCGGCTCCTGCCCCAAGGGCCACATTTCTGTTTCTAGGCATCCTTCCAGCTGTTCCTCAGGGGCCAGCACAAGGACTTTGGAAGATAACTTAGTTCTACCATGGAAATCCTGTTAAATGCTTATTTCCCCTCCCTTGCATTGCCTGGGGAAATTAAAAAAAGTGTGTGTGTGTGTGTGTGTGTGTGTTTGAAGAAGCAGACTCTATTCCCTGCTCTATCTTTCCTGACTGCTACTCATCTCTTTTTCCAGAAGTATGTGTGCCTTGTTGAAGAAGGGTTTCCTGTCCATCCTCCCTGACAGACCCCACTCTCCCTCAACCCCTCCCTCATCCCCAGCCCTGAGGAAAAGGAGCGCCTTTGGTGAGAGGGCTGTGAGGGGTTCCAGTGGGGACAGGTTGTTTATAACACTGCCGTCTCATCATCACTGATACGTACTGAGACTTTCCCTATGGTCGCAGGACTTACCCTGTTTAATGTTGAGACCACCCCTCTGAGTTGGGTGCTATTACTAGACACTTCTTACCAGTGAGGTCACAACGTGTCCAGAGTTCCACAGCTAGTTACATAGAACTTGGGCACCTAGACTTCATAGCTTCTGCTTGACTTATTCCTTATGTGATTCAGTGAGATTAGCAGCTCCACTCAGTTTCAGGAGAAGGGAGATGGCAGTTTCTGCCAAGGTGCAGATGTAGGGGATCATATAGTCACCCTTTGTTGGGGCCTTTGTTCAAGTAGCTCTGCGTCCTGATAGAGCACTTTACTGCACTCCCCGGGGCCACCACTCCAGCGGCCCCAACCGATCTCAGTTGGTCTTTTCTTCAACTGCTTTCAGTCACAAGACACCGAAGGGAGCCTCTGTGCCAAATAAAAATAGATAATCAAGCTCTAGGCAATGAAAATACATCATAATGCCCCAAACCAGGGAGGGCTGAGTGGGCCCGAGTTTTAAGCCTCTTTCAAAGTTGTCATAGTCTCTAATGTACCATTTTAGGCCTGGCTGATGCAAAAATGAATGAGGCGTGGTTCTAGTTCTTCAATTATCAACTAGCATTTTTAAAGTCCCCATGATTTTTTTTTTTTTGAGTGCCTAAATCTATTCTTTATGCAGTTGACCGCTAATGGCAATTGACCACATTTCTTTTTCTCTGTGAGTCTCATTGAGTCAGAGACAAGACAATGACATTCTCTGATATGGAGCCTGAGAATACGTTTCCTCCTTTTAATGCCATGCATTAAAAACAATTAGAAGAAATGGAATATAGGAGATTACACTGTATTTCCAGAAAGGTAATGGAAAATTACTCAGCATTTCAAAACCCTCAGCTTCATTGGCTTTGACTGCATAACAGTGGCTTAACATAGATAGCATACCACTTTCTGAAAGAAGAAATCTGACTGAATTTGTTCTGTAGCACAGATAATTGTCCATATCCATAGGCCTGTGCTTGGGATATGATTTATTGTTTGAAACAGGCCCCTCTGACAAGCAAAGACAGAATTGAGAGGTTGACAGATGATTCCCATTTTTATGTGTGTATGCTTTGTCTCTAGAGGGCTAGTTTGGATATCAATGAAAAGGTTGAATCCAGACTGTCTCCATCTTCCCCCCATGTGAGAAAAATCACACCAGTGAGCCCCTTGGATATTATATTTCTCAGAGGATAAGAACAGGAAAGCTTTCTGAATGACTTTGCCTGCATTAGAACCTGATACTTCAAAGTTCATTTTTGCCATCATCATCACTGTCTGGGCATCAAGTTCAAATACAGCTTGGACTGATTTCATTGGTTTAACTGGTATCAGATTTAAAAAAAGAGTTTTGTCCTCAGCAGACCCTGTTTCTTAACATTAAATTTGTTTGTTTTTCTTTCCCTCTTGATTAGGGTAAAATTCTCAACAGAAAAGGATGCTGTCCTATTTGCACTGAAAGTAAGTTTATTCCTTTGGAAATTGCTATTAATATTTGTTTCACACTTTATAATTCAACAAGAAAAATGGTGGTGTAAGTTTTGGCACATTTTGTGTCTCTTGGTATGGGATGGGATCACCCCACTTTCCTCCAGACACTTTAAGTCAATTATAACCCTCTCACAGTAGGCCAAAATTGAGATGTTTCCATTAGAAATTGTTGCTAATAGAAATTTAGAAGTTAAATGGTCTGATGAGGTTTTAAGAAGGACCAGATAACTTAATATGCATTTTAACTAATAGCATCTGCAGTCATAGCAGTTAAGGTGATATCCAGTAAGACAAACAATATACATACTCTGGGAGGGATTTTCCTTCTATCATTATAAAGCCAAACAGCTACACTTCCTTCTCCCCACCCTCACCCTCTTTACCATTTCACTTGTGCACATCCAGTGTTACTGTTGGTGAAGCGAAGCGAGGTCTTTAGACTGGTGATCGTTTGCCACACTGTTATTTTTAAGCTGAGTTTTTGAAGATTCTCTCTACCATGGCTTATTCCGAAAGCTGGCTGAGATTGCACTACTAATCATTTAGACAGAGCATAGCAACAAGATCAATGTTATCCACACATGTTGACATGTGACTTGGAAACTGCTATTTTCGTCCTTTTCAAATTCATACAGTTTTGAGACAGCTGATATTTTTATTTATTTGTTTGTTTAGTAAGCTTCATGTGTACAGCTTTATAATTCGACATCTGTACACACTACGAAGTATCACCACAAGTCTAGTTACCATCTATCACCATAGAGTTGACTTTCTTCATCCATTTCACACAGACACACCCTCCCCTATCCACTTCCCCTCTGGCAACCGCTACTCTGTTCTCTGTATCTCTGAGTTTGTTTTTATTTTATTTGTTTGTTTGTTTTAGACAACACATATGATTGAAATCATGTGGTATGTGTCTTTCTTCATCTGACTTATTTCACTTAGCATAATACCCCCAAGGTCCATCCATGTTGTTACAAATGCAAGATTTCATTCTTTTTTTATGGCTGAGTAATATTCCATTGTATAAATATACCACATCTTTATCCATTCACATATCAATAGACACTTAGGTTGTTTCCATATCTTGGCTATTGCAGATAATACTGCAATGAATATAGAAGTGCATATATTTTTTCAAATTAGTGTTTGTATTCTTCAGATAAATACCCAGAAGTAGAATAGCTGAATCATGTGGTAGAATTTTTTGAGGAATCTGTATACTATTTTCCATACTGGTTGCACCAATTTACACTCCCGCCAACACTGGATGAGAGTTCCCTTCTCTCCATACCCTTTCTAACACTTGTTTATCTCTTGTCTTTTTGATAATAGCCATTCTAACAGGTGTGAGGTAATATCTCATTGTGGTTGTGATTTTCATTTCCATAATGGTTAGTGATGTTGAGCATCTTTTCATGTGCCTGCTGGCCATCTGGATGTCTTCTCTGGAGAAATGTCTATTCAGAGCCTTTGCCCCTTTATTTATTTATTTATTTATTTATTTATTTATTTATTTTTTATTTTTTATTTTTATTTTTTTAAGATTGTATTTATTTGCGAGAGAGAGAATGAGAAACAGAGAGCATGAGAGGGAGGAGCGGACTCCCCGCTGAGCAGGGAGCCCGATGTGGGATTCGATCCCAGGACTCCAGGATCATGACCTGAGCCGAAGGCAGTCGCTTAACCAACTGAGCCACCCAGGCGCCCCTTTGCCCCTTTTTTTAAATTGGGTTGTTTGTTTTTTTGTTGTTGAATTGTACGAGTTCCTTATGTATTTTGGATGTTAACCCTTTATCAGATATATGGTATACAAATATCTTCTCTCATTCAGTAAGTTGTCTTTTCATTTTGAAGATGGTTTCCTTTGTTGTGCAGAAGCTTTTTAGCTTGATGTAGTCCCATTTGTTTATTTTTGCTTCTGTTTTTCTTGCCTTTGGAGTCAGATTCACAAAGATGTCGCTAAGACTGATGTCAAGAGCATATTGCCTATGTTTTCTTATAGGAATTTTGTGGTTTTAGGTCTTACAGTCAAGTCTTTAAATCCATTTGAGTTAATTTTTGTGTATAGTGAAATGTAGTGGTCTAGTTTCATTCTTTTGCATGTGGCTGTTCAGTTTTCCTACAATTATTTATTGAAGAGATTGTCCTTTCTCCATTGTATCTTCTTGGCTCCTTTGTCATACATTAATTGTCCATATATGTGTGGGTTTATTTCTGGGCTCTCAGTTCTGTTCCATTGATCTGTATTCTGTTTTTGTACCAAAAAAATATGATTACTAGAGCTTTATAGTATGATTTGAAATCAGGGAGTATGATACCTCCAGTTTTGTTTTTGTTTCTCAAGATTACTTTGGTTATTTGAGGTCTTTTGTGTTTCCATACAAATTTTAGTATTATTTGTTCTAGTTCTGTGAAAAATGCTATTGGTATTTTGATAGGGAGTATATTGAATCTGTAGATTGCTTTGGGTAGTATGGACATTGTAACAATATTAATTCTTCTAATGTATGAGCATGAAATATTCTTCCATTTATTTGTGTCTTCAGTTTCTTTCATCAATGTCTTATAGTTCAGTGTGCAGGTCTTTCACTTCCTTGGTTACAGTTATTTCTGGATATTTTATTCTTTTTGATGCAATTATATGTGAAAATTAAAAAAAATTTCTTTCTGATCTGTTGTTAGTGTATAGAAATGCCACAGATTTCTGTATATTGATTTTATACTCTGCAATTTTACTACATTCGTTTATTAGTTCTAAGTGTTTTTTGGTGGTTTCTTTAGGGTTTTAGATGAATATATAGTATTATATCATCTGCAAATAATGACAGTTTTTCTTCTCCCTTTCTGATTTGGAGGGCTTTTATTTCTTTTTCTGGCCTAATTGTTTTGGGTAGGTACTTCCAATACTATGTGGTGAGAGGGGGCATTCTTATCTGGTTCCTGATCTTAGAAGAAAAACTTTTAGATTTTCATGGTTGAGTATGATGTTAGCTGTAGGATTGTTATATATGTCTTAATATTGAGATATGTTTCCTCTATATGCACTTCGTTGAGAGTTTTTATCATAAATGGATGTTGAATATTATCAAATGCTTTTTCTACATCTGTTGAGATTATTTTTATCCTTAATTTTGTTAATATGGTGTATCCCATTGATTGATTTGTGGTTGTTGAACCATCCTTGAATCCCTGGAATAAATCCTACTTGATTGTGGTATGTGATCCTTTTAATGTATTGTTGCATTTGATTTGCTGGTATTTTGTTGAGGATTTTTGCATCTATGTTTATCAAGGATATTGGCCTGTAATTTTCTTTTTGTGGTGTCCTTATCTGGTTTTGGTATCAGGGTAATGTTAGCCATAACATGTGTTTGGAAGCTTTTCCTCCTCTTCAATTTTTTTGGAAAAGTTTGAGACTAGGTATTAAATTTTTGAATGTTTGGTAGAATTCACTAGTGAAGCTATTTGGTCCTGAATTTTTGTTTGTTGGGAGGTTTTCAATTATTGTTTCAATTTCCTTATTAGTAATTCATCTATTCAGATTTTCTATTTCTTCCTGATTCAGTGTTAGAAGACTATATGTTTCTAGGAATTTATCTATTTCTTCCAGGATGTCTAAGAGTTTGTTTGGCATGTAATTGATCATAGTAGTGTCTTATTACCCTTTGTATTTCTCTGAGATCAATTGTTACTTCTCCGCTTTCATTTATGATTTTATTTCTTTGAGTCTCCTTTCTTTTTTTCTTGGCTAGTTTAGCTAAAGTTTTGTCAATTTTGTTTGTCTTTTCAAAGAACTTAATTTCATTGATCATTTTTGTTGCGTTTTTAGTCTTGACTTCATTTATTTCCACTGTGATCTTTGTTACTTCCTTCTACTAATTTTGGGCTTTGTTTGTCCTTATTATTTTTTTTTAGTTCCTTTAGGTGTAAAGTTAAATTGTTTATTTGAGATTTTTCCTGTTTCTTGAGATAGATCTGTATTGCTATGAACTTCCCTCTTAGAACCACTTTTGCAGCATTCCATAGATTTTGATATGTTGCATTTCTGTTTTCCTTTGTCTCTAGTTATTTTTGGATTTTTCCTTTGATTTCTCTGATGACCCATTGGTTGTTTAGTAGCATGTTGTTTAGTTTTCATGCTTTTGTATTTCCCATTTTTTGTAATTGGAATTTATAATTAATTAATTGTAATTTGATTTCTAGTTCCATATCATTGTGGTTGGAAAAGATGCTTGATACTATTTCAGTTTTCTTGAGTTTATTGGGACTTTTGTGGCCCAACGTGTGATCTGTCCTGGAGAATGTTCCATGTACACTTGAGAAGAATGTGTATTCTGCTAGTTTGGGATGGTATGTTCTGCATATATCTATTAAGTCCATCTGGTCTAATGTGTTGTTTAAGGCTGATGTTTCCTTATGGATTTTTTTGTCAGAATAATCTATCCATTGATGAAAATGCGATATTAAAGTCTTCTGCTATTATTGTATTACTTTCAGTTTCTCCCTTTAGTTCTGTTAATATTTGCTTTATGTATTTTGGTGCTCCTATGTTGGGTGCATATATAATAAATTAATAAAGCACTTAAAATAAATAAACATAACATTAACATAAAAATATTATATCTTTTTTCTGGATTGACACTTTTATCATTATATAATGCTCTTCTTTGCCTTTTATCATAGTCTTTGTGTTAAAGTCTATTTTGGGGGCACCTGGGTGGCTCAGTTGGTTAAGCATCTGACTCTTGATTTTGGCTTAGGTCATGATCTCAGGGTCGTGGGATCGAGCCCCATGTGGGGTTCTGCACTCAGTGCAGAGTCTGCTTGTCCCTCTCCATCTGCTTCTCCCCTGACTCACACGTATGTGCTCTCTCTCTCTCAAATAAATAAATAAAATCTTAAAAAAAATAAAGTCTATTTTGTCTGATATGAGTATAGCTATTCCAGCTTTCTTTTCCTTTCCATTTGCATGGGATATTTTTTCTATTCCTGCTCTTTCAGTCTGTGTGTGTCCTTAATTCTGAAGTGAGTTTCTTGTAAGCTCTTGTAGGCAGATAACCTTTTGAAGTGTTTCATCAAAAGAGAAGTATTAGTAATGTCATTATCAAATTAGTTCTATTGTATAAGCAGGATTAACAAAGCCATGAAATCTATTAGAAAGTATTTTATGAACTAGTTAGCCTTAGAGAAGTGGGCTTTGATGATTGTTGAAAGCAGCTTTCATGTAGAAACAAGTTTTTTCATTCCACATGTTTAAAATCATATAGCTAAAAGTTACCCTAGCTTTGTTTTTTTGGACAATAGATATGTATGTGAGATGTAATAAATATATTTATTGTATATATCTCTCACTATTTCTTGAGACAGAGAGCTATTAAATAATTACACATTATACACTGGATAAAAACGTAGATTGAATTAATGAAAATTAAACTGTAGATTTAATAAAATAATTTTTCTTTAAAGAGAATACTGTACATAAAATAACTCAAAGGAAGCCAACCAAGTATGACTTACTAGAGCCCCACAGTTAGTGCAGGAAGAATTATCCATGATTAACACACCAGTTGATTTCAAATGGTATATAAATTATTACATTTAATCATCCTCCCAGAGACTCTCTGAGGAAACTTTGTTTACGGATGGTTTGGAGGCTACCTCCAGCTTCATTCCTTCCTGGATGAGCAAAGTAGAATTTAAGTTTATGAGGTTCTCCTCTGTATCCGTGTCAGTGAAGATGTTTGCATTTCTCTAGGAAGTATTTCCTTATTGAAGCAGACACAGAGTTCAAAGGAACTCTTAAGATTTTCTAGCTAACCATTTCAATTTGCATGAACACATAGGTTACATCTGCTAATCACACTGCTGTCAGGTAGGATCACTGCTTATCAGTTTAATAAAAACATGATAAATAAAAAAAAATAAAAACATGCTTCTTGTGCAGAAGCAGCCCAAATGTTGAATTATCCGACTTTATGAAGGTGAATGAAGTGAATGAAGAATGAAGGTGATGATTACTGAGGTAGTTGAGAGAAAAATCACATTTCATTATTAGTCTATCCACTATGAGCTAAGCCTTTTTTTTCATATCTAGAATAATGGTGGCTTGTCAGAAAAAAGTAGGATGGGCATGACAAAAATCAAGGGTTTTAACCAGCCATCTTAACTATTGTATTTGTAAAACATGGGAATGAGCCTGACTTCTGTCGCTAAGAGAGCAGTTGGCAAGGGAGAAAATCATCCAGCTGTTAGGGTACCAGGGAGACCATTGACTGTGCACCTGCATCCAGCAGGTCAGTGCGGGAAGAGCCCAGGCATGTGGTTCTTGGTCCAATCTACATGATATCATCAGATGGCTATTTCTCAATTTCCTTTGGTGTTCTTTCCATCTGTTTACTCTCTCTTGCTCTCCAGCAGTTCTTCCATCAGTGCTGTAAAACACATTCTATTGGCAAGGTTTATTTATTCAGATTGAGTTAAGAGATGGGATGACTTCCAAATTTTTTAAGCAATGCCCAGATTTTCCTAACACATCAGGTAGACTTATTCTGATGTCCTTTAGCTATGGCCTAAAGATCTCCTATTTTGAAATTACTTTGGCATTATATCTAGCATCCAGAACAAACCTTGGGGCTCATTTTTTCCTACTCTGTCAATTACAGAAGCTCTTCTGACATACGGGTTTCTAGAGCAGACCAATGAAGGCTGAAGTACAAACGAAGGCTAGTGTTTTCTAAAACAGAAAAGTGACTGATTTCTATCTTATTCAAACAAAATCACACACACCCATACACACCCCATTAGTTGCTGCAGAGTTTTCAACCTCAGTATTATAGTTTGACTAAAAAATTCTTTGTTGTGGGTTGCATCCTGCACATTGTATGATGTTTGGCAGCATCTCTGATCTCTATCAGCTATAGGCCAGTAGCACTTCTCTCCCAGAGATTATGGCAATCAACAGTGTCTCCAGACATTGCCAAATGTCTCCTGGGGTGATTTATACCCTTCTCCCCAGGACAAATGGTTGAGAACCATTGGTACTCCTAACAGAGATAACAGCATGGGTGAATGCAGAAATAAACACCTGTGGGGCTAGTAGCAGTAACTTACTCTCAATACACAGTGAGTAGATGAAATAGGAGCCCAGAGCTGGTGTAAAAAATGGCAGACCAGAAGTCTTTGGATGTAATTGAGTGTGTTCGGATTTTCATTGCTTAGCCCTACAAAAAATGATAAAGGCATAATTAATCTTGATTGATTAAAATTCACCATCTTTGCTTTAGTTGCTAGGAAGCTAGAAATAAATTCGTAGCCTACCTCTAATGGCAGGTAGTTTTTGAGTAATAAGCTTATTCCTGACTTCACCTTATATGTCTGCCCTTATGTGTTTTGAATCATTTAGTATGTATGCCTGTAAGCTACTCCCAATCCTTTTTGGAAGGAGGCAAGAATAAATACTTAGATACATATATAGTTTCATACACTGATGAAAAGGATTGATTATACAGTTTCAGATACTCTAAAACTTACTTTTATTACCTGTTGTTGTTAAATGAACGTCACATTATTTCCAGCAGAGATGACACTGGATTGTCTGTTTCTAAAATCCCACAGAATTACTGCCTTGTCAACTGGGGTAGTCCATCTTGGTAGTGTTTGGGGCTCTTGCAGACCTCTGAAAAGAACAGCAAATAAATGTGTAGAACATTTCTACAGGCCTCCCTTTGCAATAGTCAGTGATAGTGGTGATTTACAATTCAGTAGGTAAAAAGCAACAGTTGAGGCTCAAACCTGTTGTACTCCCCATAGTAGCACCATCTTCCTGGGGTTGATCTGAAAGGGCAATTATGATTCCATCAAAATCGACAAAAATAAAAAGTCATGTTAAAATCAGACCTGAAGGAAGAATGAAAAGCATTGTTGTCTTTTAATAACATGGACGTTCTCTCTTTCTCCTTGTCCAAATGAAAAGAATTAAATTCGGTTTGGGTGATTTATTTAAAATAAAATATTTGAAGTAAGCTAAACAAACTTTATAAAGCTTTCATGCAAATGCTGTTTTTTGCCAAAGTAAGAGCTGTAGCCTAGAGCGGCTCCCACTCTGCCTGGGCTGGGCGTCACAAGACTGCACGTTGGGTGCCAAGAAGGCCACTGTCTGTTGTGCATGTAGCACTTGGTTTAAGTAAAATGTTATCTTACTGTGAGTTGACAAGCAGTAGGTGAAATCTCGACCAAGCCACCCAGCAAAGAGACCTGAATCAGATAAATTCTTTGCCGGCAGAATGTCTGTTTTCAGGCATGGAAATAATACTTAGTGGCAAAGTTTTCACTGATAAGAGAGGTGTGTGACTATGTGTGTGATTGTGAGTGTGTGTGTGTGTGTGTGTGTGTATGTAGAGGGAGAGAGGGAAGGAGGGAGGGAGGGAAACACAGAGACAGAGAGATGTTGACCATGAGAGAGAATTTGATCTCTTCACCATGTACAGGATCAGAGGCAGCGAAAGGCAGCCCAGATGTGGATGCCCAAACCCGGACCCCATAGATTCATTAAGCTGTACCTGTAGCTACATTAGCCCTAGTCATCAGAGTCCCAACTCAAAACAAAAGGTCACAGTTACATTAACACAGAGGTGGGTAGGGTATACTGAGCACAGATGTGCATTTAATTGAAATAACCTCAGCTACACGTCCCACAAGTAATAGGAAATATCAGATTTCAGCAACTCCGGGTGCAAGGAGGCTCACAGTTGCCAGGTGACTTTTTAAACTGCCCCCCCCCAGGTTAGTTTCCAACTGTGCACCACGTTGGTGCCTGAGAGGACCCCTTCCTGCTGCGTGCACCCATCAAGGGTGCTGTGGAATTGCCCTGGCTAGTCTGGGCACATCTTACTTAGCTCCCCAGGCATGCCTACCAGTATCTCCAATTAAAGAGTGGTGGTAGGAGGGGGAATGCAACAACAATTTAACTAAACTCTCACCTCGGGGCCCATTTTATGAGAAATCTCCACTGACAAGAGGTTCTGCAAATTAGTAATTCTGTGTTTGAGCAAGGTTTCTGACCCCCGAGACTGTAAGCAACTCCAGGTCCCTTAACACCACGGGTCTGTCCTTAACTCAGGAAAGCAAGGAAATTTGAAACCAGAGCTCAAGATGCTTGTAGAATAAGAATTTGTGGTGTTGACATTAGCCCTGCCAAGGAGGTGTTAAGCTAAGTGGCCACTGAAATTTCTGCTTGAACATCTGGAGGTGGGTTTGTCACTGCTCCGAGGCCCAACCAGCAGACAGAGGTGGCAAATAAAACCCAATGGTGTCACACGTGGTGGCTAGGAAATCCCACCCCAGAAGAGCAGCATTGGAAGGGGCGTGAGGACACCAGTTTGTTTTCTGTTTCATATGCTGTTCTGTTCTAAGGGGTATGGTTACTCTAAATTTTCTGTCCGTGGGTTGGTGCAAAGCTGAAAGAGGAGCCTGAGGTTATTAGGGGTCATCTTTTATCCACCACCTATTGTGGTTCCTACAGGGTGTTAGTATTCCTTAAGTTCTGACTCTTTAGTTAACAATCCTCCTCCTCCTCCTCCTCATCATCATCATCCTTATCATCATCATCAAATAATAATGGCAAGAAATGCAACAGCAGTCGTAGCAGCAGCAGCTAATTATTTATTTAGCTTCTGCTGGTCTAAGCATTGTCGTGGGCTATCTCTTTTGATCTTATTTATTTGATCCTCGCGGCCATCTTAGAGTCAAATAATGTTATGAGCTCCATTTTACAACTGAGGAACTGAGGCTTAGTGGTTAAGAAGAACGCCCAAGGTAAGTGTGGAGCCTGAGTTCCTGCAATGAAATCAGGCCCCAGGGCCTGTCCGGAAGGTCTACCGTTGACTTCTTTGTCATCTGGTACAGTTTAACGACCAGTTGCAGTTAGGAAGGGAAGAGAAGGCCTGGAGGGCTTTATGATGGTAGGGATTAGAGATTAGAGAAGGATGTTAAGAGGAGTTTCCAATTTCAGAGCGTTTCCCTCCATCCCATCCTGGAAGAAATGCCTGCTCAAGTGCCCAGGCTTTCATCTACTGGTGACACCTCTACCTCTGCTCAGGTGCAGAGCAGTGGTAGTTGGTATGCTCTGTGCTCACTGACAAATCAAACTGGCTTGGTTTTCCACGTCCACTCATTTTTCTAGGTTTTTTTCCCCCCTTCTTGCACCGTAGGTATTTTCAGTGCTAAGGTGAAGACCTCTCCAAATTTTCTTACTCACAATATTAAAATACATATAGTTTTAAACTTGAAATTACTGTAGAATTTCCACCAAGAGTAAGGAAGAAGGGCAGAGTTTCTCTGTCACTCAAACGCATCACCATTTCAGCATCATGGGATTGTATAAATGAATGAACCTTAATTTTGAGGTCAGCCCTTTCACTTCTCAGGTAAGGAAACTGAGGTTCCTGGTAGTATTAACTGGAAGAGCTGGATGAAAACCTGCTCTCCTTCTCTCTTTTTTAACCTTCTAGTCCAATAATTGTTCTCACACATCATATGGCCTCCCTGGATCTTTGCTTGGGAAAATATTCTTAATATAAATGCACCATTATTAAATCATTCAATTAAAAGTTACTTTCTTGCCTAATTTGGAAAGACTATGTTTTGAACAGAAAAAGATATATAAATTCATTACTAGCCATCTGGTACATTTAGTCAAGGCTGCCATCTTGAATTTCAAGAAAGAGGCATATACCTAGTTGTGACTGAAAAAACTGGTGACCAAAACCCCTTAGCAATGGTACATCTAAAATATAGTAAAGTGACCAGACAATGCAGACTCTGAAACAAATATTACACTTTATAGATAATACTGTATAATAAATTACATATTACCGTATGCAAAACTGCGAGGCAGATTTATTCCTCTCTGGAGGTCATGTCTACTATGAGCAAAATAAGAACAACAAAAATTGTTACTTCTGTTGCCACTAAAATTGCTCCTATTGCCAGCAAATATTTATTGAATGTAAGTGCGTGTCAGTCCGTGTTGTGATAAACATTCTCCATGTATCCTAACATTTAATTCTCACAATGATCCATGAAGTAGAATCTCCATTTTACAAATGAGTGATCTGAGGGTCTGAGAAATTAAATAGGGTGTGGGCAGCTGATACCCTGCTTCATGAGTCTCCCAAGCCAACACTTTTAAGAACTATTATTCTCCATTGACTACATTTTTATTTGTTTCAGAGGCTTGCCTCCAAACATATATGAAGTTTGCCAATTTCTTTTCTCCCTGCATGACTAGAGAGCCATTATATTTGCTCACCTTTTAAAAACTTACCTACATTTATGAGGTCACTTAACCTCCCATCTCTTGGGTTACAATACTTGAAGGTCTAGCCTTCCCTGGGAGTTTGGAGAAATGACTCATTAGCTGCGCTATGTAGTTCCCTTTGATGTGAAGTTTTAATTTATGAACACTATCATTCTTTCTTCTTATCACAGTCCCTTCTTGGTTAGTACTCCGCCTCTGCCCCCAACCACCGCTCCACTCCTCTGCTCTGCCCTTCCACGCCTGTCCTTAGAACATGTATCTCTTCTCCTTTTGTTTTTCACCTTTTCATCCTGTGAGCTCACGGCTCTGCCTCCACAGCACCCCTTCCGTAGCTCCTCTCTCTTTCTGGTGTCTGATTTCTGATTTCTGAGGGCCTTAATATGACTTCTTGACAAGATGCTGATATGGCAGATCTCAGCTTCTAATTTTTGGGGGAGACCACATTCTTTCAAAGTACTGCATTTGAATTTTAGTAACAGTTGCTACCTTTGATTCTCAGGGTTGGGAGTTGGATGGAGAAATGATTGGCTGTTTCCAGCTTCTATCTGTTGACTGAATTCTGGCACCCCCTTACCCCAGCTGCACAGGTTTGGGGCCTTAATGTTATTTCTCATGCTCTTGGCATTTCTCTCCCATGTTGCTAATCAGTCATCAAGTCTGCTTGCTTGATTGTCTCTTTGTATTGTTTTTCTAATAAATAAGTTCCTTCCCATTTCCATGGCAGCCAGAGCTTCATCCTCTTGCCTGCAACTGACCTTGGTCTTTTCTCCTTCAGCCCTTCCTGCGTGCCACTGGCCTTCGCAAGAACTTACACCGGCCGCCTTCACTGTCTCTTGCAGTTTCTCAAAGTTTGTTTTATAAAACGCTAGTGCTGAGGAAGAGTAATGAATAATATTTTCAAAACACGGCTCCGTGATTAAATACATGAGGGAAATGCTGGGTCAAATACACTCAAATATGTTTCTTTGCTGCAGAATTTGCAGAGCCCTTTATATGCCAATGTGCAGGGTAAACTTTAAGGAGGGTGATGAAGTATGGAGTACCTCCCAAACTAATTTAAGCTGCAGAGATTTTTTTTATTTCTACTTATTTTGGCAGAGCAACAGGATTGATGTTTCATAGGAAACACATTAAGGAATGCTGGTTCTCTGGAATACATTTAAACTTCTCAGGCTGGCAATAAATCTCAGGCCAATTTATTTAGGCAGTTTGGGTGTCTTACATCTCCCCAAGTTACTCCCCACTCTGGTCCGATCTGTCTCCTGCTCTTCTTGTGTAAGCTGCCACATGACTTGATTAACATTCTTCTTTTGGCCTAGAAGGCTTACTGGATGCTAGCCCCAAATCTACATTTTATATGTCTTTTATAGATGGACTCAACTCACGTTGTCTTTCCCACAAATCTATGTTTTAGGTGTATGCTACAGTCTTATTCAGCCCTATTTTAGCCAGCAGTGGATGTCTATTATATATGTCTGGATTCATATAACATAATTATAAAACTAATAATAACTAGCATCTGTTACATTCTCAGCATCTGTAATATTCTCAGCACTTTTGCAATGCTGTCTTTATCTTTATAACCAACCTGAAAGGTAGTTGTTCTTAGACCCATGTTACAGGTGAATAGACGGAGGGGATGTAGGTAGTCTGTGCATGATTTTGTAGTCATTAAGTGGCAAGACTAGGATTCAAACCCAGAGCTGTCTTCAAAGCAACATACTTATGTTTGCAAAGCTCTAAAGTGGCTTTAAAGCTGGAAGCTAGATTAACTTAGAGATGTGAAGCCCACCTCTTCAGCTCAGGTGCACAGCTCTCTTAAGTGATAAATAAGAATTTCTAGTTTATAGACAGCAGACATGTTAAGGTCAGAGCTTGGATGGCAAGAGTGGTACAGATGCATCTTCTATAACAAGTTTGGTGAGTCTCCGGTATTCTGGAAGGTACTCTAGAGGAAATGGATAAAAAGCTGGTATAGACCCTGAATTTAGGAACTTACAATGAAGTTGGGGAGATGAAATATAAACATACCAAATAAGAGAACCATATAATATAGTTTATAATTAACTTCTAGATAGTGTTCTTAAATGGAAGGTGATGGATTCCTTGATCAGTCTTGGGACAGGGTGGTCATCCACTACATCTGAGTGGATGCACTTGTGTGCATTTAGGAGGACGAGTGTCTTCACATTTCTCCAGATTCCCAAAGAGCTCTGTGATCCCATCTAGTTAACAACAACTATGTAGGATGCCGTGGTACAGGGTATCAGTGGAAGCATCGAGTGATGCTGAGGAAGGCACTGCCTCAGAGCTGCAAAGCCTGGGTTGGACTCTGTCTTTACTGCTTTTGGCTGCGTGACCATGGGCACCATGGCCACCTCTCCAAATTCACGGCTAAGAAATTAGGGTAATGAAATACGGTGTGTAGGGAAGTAGTGAGGATTAAAGCAGATAGTGAAAATGTGGAAAGCATCTGGCATGGTGCCTGGCATAAAGTAGTTACTTTCAACGACTCTCCTTGGCTATTGCTAGGTTTATTAGTTTCCTATTGCTGCTGTAGCAAATTACTACAAGCTTAGCGGCTTAAAACAACACATATTGTTCTGAAGGTCAGAAGTCTGAAATGGTTCTGAATGGGCCAAAATCAAGGTATCAGCAGGGCTGCGGTTCTTCTGGAGGCTCTGGGGGAGAATCTGTGTTCGTTTTTTTGTTTTGTTTTGTTTAGTTTTCCACCTTTTCATCACCTAGAGGCCACCCTTTTTTTGGCTTGAGGCCCCATTCTGTCTTCAAAGCCAGCAATGGCAAGTTCAGTCCACCGCGTGCTGTGTCATTGTGAGACTCATTTTCCTGCCTTTCTCTTTCACTTACGAGGACCCCTGTGATGACGTTCGTCCTGCCTGGATTATCCAGGATAATCTCCCCATCTCCAGGTCAGCTGATTAGCAACCTTAATTCCATCTGCAGCCTTAATTCCTTTTTCTGAGAGCATTAATTAATTATCCAGTTAGTTAACTGATTAAATAAAATCCTGTTGATAACCTGCTGTATGCTAGTCATTAGCTATCTATTTTAGTGAGTTCAGTGTGGGCAGGTTTTTTTCCTACTAAAATGTATTCTTTAATTAATTAACCCATTCATTCAACAAATATTTATGGATACCTCATATGTATAATAGCAGGCATTGCTGTGAGTAATGCAAAGATGAATCCATGTAATATATATGTATATACCTGCAATTAACAAGGCAGGGTGCCAGGTGCTGGGAACAAAGTTTACATATAAGGAGTTTAAAGCCTGGTTTAGGAGTTAAGGATACATTTTAACTGTAAGTTAGGGAAGAAATTGATTTATCATAAGCCTGTGATGGGTTCAGTGATGATATTTTTAACCCTCAAACTGGAAAACATGATGTGTCTATCTATAGGGTAGAGCATTTGAAATAAAAACTGTCCCAGATAATCTGAGCTATGTGGTCAGTTTTGCCTTTGGGATTTTGAGGAAAGAGAAATGTCTATGGCTGAGGTGTTGGGGAAGGTGCTGTGGGGAGTTGGCATTTGAACGAGGAAGTAAGGGATCCATGCACTGGGAACTGTGAAGTGTGGGACAGATATGTGCCCCCCCCCGCCACCCCAGGAGCAAAGGTAAGAGGTAGGGTAGCACTGAGCTCAGTTGGGGAGGCCCTAGGAAGTCAGCCATGACTTTGGGGTTAGATCTATTTTAGATTAGATCTTGAAGGTAGGGGCTGCTTTCTTTGCTCTTCCATTTGGAATTGGTGAGTATATGGAAAATATGTGAAAAGAAATTTACATTCTTAATGGTATCCCTACTCAACTTTTTAAAAAGATATATGTTAATTTCAGATGCCTACTCAACTTTTTAAAAATGAGTTTTTCATATGTAGATTTGTAAGTCTATCTGGTGAATTATAGATTGGTGGGAAGAGACCCACTACCCCCTTCCTGCCCGCCCCCCCACCCCACCCATTCACACAGTAAAGTTAGATTAAGTTTTTACTTCAGAAGACAAAGATGCCAAATCTTCTAGGAATCCAGGTGCCACTTCGTGGAGCATCTCTTGGCCCTCAGGTCCTGCGGGGCGATAGCAGTCAGGGACACCTTTGTGTGTGGCCAGAGCCTCCTGCGGGGAGAAGTTCAGTCCCTGCTGGGGCACTCACAGCCTCTTTATGTCAGAGGCTTACATCATGTGCGGGAGCAGCACAAGGGCTTGTGTTAAGGGCAGTGTGTCTAATCCCAGCCTTTCCTGGTTCTTGACTCAAACTTGGCACATCATCGCACATCTTACCCACCTGGGGTTCCTGCATGACCCGGTGACCCCAAGTCCCAGAGGACCTGTATTCCTGCAATTTGTGTTGAGAAAAGTTTAAAGCTGTGTTTTTTATTTGAGAGATTTTCTCGTGGTTAGAACATTTCTGGACATGTGCTGGTCTGTGTGGTGCTGTGGTACCGTGAGTAGGAGAGACCGTCCTCTTTGCAGAAGTAAAAGACTGAGAATGAAAGTCATTTTCTATGTTTTCAAAGTGACTTTAATGACGGAGGATATCTTATGACATGTTAAGTGAAGAGGAAGTAAAATTTCATGTATAGGATAATCTGAACTATGTTAACACACACACATGCACATACAAGCACACACATGCACATACAAGCACACACATGCACATACAAGCACACACATGCACATGCACACACCCAGCTCCCAAACTGTAAACAGTGGTTATTTCTTGGTCACAGAACCATGAATGATACTTGTTTTCTTCTGTTTTTGTTTGGTTGTGTTTTGGGGGTGAGGGTTTGGAGTCTATTCGATTTCTGTTATTTTCTTTATAACATGGATTTGTATAATTTCCCCTTAATTCTCTTTGACGGATGTTTTGGGAATAATCACTGCTCTCAGAAGGAAGGCATTTCATTAGAATAAATATACTTGTGGCAGAAATACATGTACCTGATGAGGTTAGGAGAAAAATATCGGAATTATGTTTTTAGAAGCCTCCTAAATTCTCTTAATCCTCATAGCGATCTTATTAAAGTATGTAACATCAAAGCACCGTGTTTTAATCCAGTATTTTTCATTTTTAAGACAAATATTCGTATTCTAAAAGTATACCTAGTCACTGTAAATAATGAAATGTAATGTAAATAATAATGTAAATACACATAAACAAGAAAGAGGAAAATACATGTCACACATAATTCCATTACTTAAGAGAAAAAAAGTACTACTCTTAATATTTGGGTTTATATACTTCTAGTGTTTTTTTTATGCTTAGACATTGTGTACATATAAGGAAAACAAACCAAAACAAAAATGGCATTTGATGATTTGATTTAAAGGACTATGAAAAAACGTACCACTACTTGTAAATTGGAATTTTTCTCTCTTTCCCCTGACTGACGCATACTCAAACAAACTTAGTTATAGAATGGTCCGTTTGTCTAGTTCTGACTATCGTTCCAAGCTTTCCAGAAGAGTGTGACTGGACATCTGGACATTTTGGACTGTAGCTCATTTCACTGGGTCTGCTGGAAAAAAAAATACACACACACACACACACACACACACACACACACATATGAGCTTACAACATTCATTTGTGTCCGTTAAGTGTTTCTCTAGCTCTTTTCCTTTCCAGCTAGGCAGATTTGTGGACCCTGAGATTCTCACTTCAAGCCATTCTCCAGTGCATGTGTTCACTGCTCCTGCAGGATCTGACCTAGAGGTGCCAGGAAAAAGGGCCAAGGTTTCAAAATTATTTTAGCTCATGATACAAATGTCCCCAAAGGTAACACATAATTCTCAAGCATCTTCCTAGTCATGGAATTTTGTTGGCCTCTTCTATCTTGTTGTTACAGAGAAAAATGATTCTGATCTCCAAACCCCTCTCTTCTACAAGTTAGGGCCTCTTGAAAAATATCTTCCCTGACAGCCCTGTTACATGTGATTTCCTTGCCTGGTCTCCCTGGGATGTCCTTCATTGCTTTCTGCCCCCCTGTGAGTAAGCTCAGGCTTCCCTAGGGCCACTGTAGGCAGTATATTTTCTGTTGCTTCTTTGAGGATTTGCTTGGTCATATAACTGGCCTTATCTACAGTTGCCCACATTTTGACTCTTAAAAACAAAACTATAACAACAACAAAAACAACAGAAAAGCAAAAGGAAGAAAAAGAACCACTTGGGGTCCTGCCACCAAGAAATTGACAATTTTGGGGTGTGTATTTGTGTATTTATTTTAACACAGTTAGGATTATCCTATAGACAGGAGTGCCTGGGTGGCTCAGTTGGTTGAGTGTCTCACTCTCGGTTTTGGCTCAGGTCGTGATCTCGGAGTCGTGAGATCGAGTCCTGTGTCAGGCTCCGTGCTCAGCGGGGAGTCTGCGAGAGATTCTCTCTCTCTCCCTCTTCCTCCACGCTCTCTCTCTCTCTAAAATAAATAAATCTTTTAAAGAAGGTTATCCTGAAGGCAGAATTTTGTTTCCTGTTTTCACTTAATGTCATAAGCGTTTCCTCAATCACAAACGTTATTCCTACAATTTTTCAATGGCTAGGTAATAGTTCACTTTATGGATTTACTACCAAGTGCTTAGCTATTTGTTTAATTTTAGGAGACAATCTAAATATCCATTTTCTTATGGATCTGTAGGCATGGAGAACAGTACTAGGGGAGGTAGTGAATTCTCGGTAAGTGCTAGCTATTACTGGTTTTGGTAATGATAATTTGGATGCGGTTGTTGTCAGAAAACCAGGAGAAGCCATGGATTATCCCTGGGGCAAGGAGAAGATTGCCACTTCAGACTCTGGGCAGAAGGTGTTTTCCCTGTGCTGCTCCCACCTGAGAGAGGATTTCTTCAGGAATATCTCAGCTCCTTCATTAGGGTTTTGGCCTTTGCAGGCTGAGCTCCATCTGTTTCAAGTTCAAAGCTCAAAAGCCTTGATTTGTTCTGGGTTTTCTTGACTATGCAGAGTTAAGAACTTGAAAAAATCCCTTCTCTTGAATTTGGTGCATCTGGTGGTCACGTCAACAGTCTTTTTGTGGCACGTGACAATATTAACTCAGAACTATAATTTTCCTGATGCCACTCGGGGTGTCCCAAAGAACTGCCTTGCCCCTTGTCAACCAAGAAACACCATTTTCATGCCACGGAAAGATTCCTTTTGTCAGACTGTGAGGGAAATGTGTGATAGGACAATTTTGAAAGCAATTGCATGGAGAAAGGACTGGAACACGCGTTATGGGGTGGTTAGATAGATGGAAGACTAGTTGGGGGTGGATATACGATTGGGCAGGTGGAGGTGGGGTCCAATGTGAAGCAACAAACTGAGTAAAGTTGGAACCACAAGGAAAAAACATTCAAGAAAAGGACGAGAAGGGAATAGAAATGGAGGGCAAAATAAAATTTTGTTGCTGAGCTCTCAGAGCTTCTCTCCCCCACCCACTTCTTCCACCTTCTTACCTCAAGTAGTGCTTTTTATATATTCCTTAAAGCATTTGTTCATTGGAACTGTCCTACACACCAAAAACTATATCTTTTTGGGTCTCTATCAGATATTGACAAGGAAAGCTTAGAACAAATAATTTACCAAATTCCAAATACATGTGATTTATATGGAGTCAAATGTAATTGGCATATGAAATGACATAATGTCTCATAACATAAAACAACATTATTCTCCAAACACTTTAGAAATTAAAAGCACACGTTTGCCTTGGATCCCATTGGTCCTATCAGATCAGTTGGCACATCCTTCCTCTGTGTTGACTTTTAACTCTTCTCTTACATATTCAGAGCAGTTGCTGATAGGATAGTTTCGTATTCTGAACCTGTGCTGGTGTTGACTGGAAATTGATCTTTTTATTATAGTTCTTTTATCATGTGGGCTCCTTTATCTAAATGAATTCCTCATTTCCTGGTTGTCCATGCCTCCCTGAAAACAGATAAAATACCTTTACATGGAGAACAAATCAATGCCAAATATCATTTTAAAAAAAGAAACAATATTTAATTTTCTATAACAATCTTTGAGATGCCCCCAGTGTCAAACTTTACCTGGGTTTCACAAATATTTGAATGAATGGTATATTGAAGTGACGAATGCCTTGGAATTTCTTAAATTTATTACATGATTTATTAAATGATTATTAAATATCAGCCCCAAAGAATGAATTCAGCTCATTTACACATTCAATTTATTTTTATCCAATTTTAGATTTTGATACACAGATCAAAATATAGGAACCTTGTATTTGTAAAAAACATAGAGACTATTAATTTTATCAGTACTTTGTTTCCTAATGCTATTAAACATGTGTCTATTTAGCAATTCTATTGATTTGTCCTTAGTAAATACATGGTGTTGAATATAATACCTTAAAAAAAAGTAAGTAACATTTAGAATACCATATTTCCACATTTTTTGAATCAGTTAAATGGTAATAATACTATTGCTTTGCTGTATTGTCATTTACTTTGCTGCCTTTTATTCATTTCTGGTTTTTGTTTATATGGGTTCTGAAGTAAGGGCAGTTCTGTTTACAAAATTATCTTAGTTTCATTTCTTTATCCCTTATATTAAGACCATAGAAGCATATCAAGCCTCCAAAATAGAGATGGTTTAAAACTTTGGAAGTGTTATCAATAACTTTTAAGTGCAAAAGCACCCAAGTATTGCACGTCCTAGGACGTTTGGCCCAGACTTTTAAAACAACCGAACTTTTCTTTTTTTTTTTAAAGTTGATTTCCACTAGTGTGTCTCTGCTAAGGCCCTCCCATACCTGGTGGGTGCCCCCCCTCCAGGTTAATATTGCGGGGACCCCTGATTTCTCTTTGAATCCTTCGCTCAGTTTATGACCTGCTTTTGTCTCTCACTCATCCGCAGAGCCCGGCGTTTGCACGGTATTCGGAGATCCCCACTACAACACTTTTGACGGACGGACATTTAACTTTCAGGGGACGTGTCAGTACGTTTTGACAAAAGACTGCTCCTCCCCTGCCTCGCCCTTCCAGGTGCTGGTGAAGAATGACGCACGCAGGACCCGCTCCTTCTCCTGGACCAAGTCGGTGGACCTGGTGCTGGGCGCCAGCACCGTCAGCCTCCAGCAGCACCTGACCGTGCGCTGGAACGGCTCGCGCATCGCGCTGCCCTGCCAGGCGCCGCAGTTCCACATCGACCTGGACGGCTACCTCTTGAAAGTGACCACCAAAGCAGGTGGGCTTCTGGGTCCCCCTGGCTCGCCCCTCCGCCTCACCAACCCGCACAGCACAGCAGCACCGCTTCGGCGCTCTGCCTCTTCCGCGGAGGACAATCTGGAGGCAGACGAGGGTTCCGACCGCAGGCGGGACCTCGTCCCCGCTCACCGGGGCTCCAAAGGGACACCTCCAAGATGGCACAAAAGAGTGGGAGAAATTTGCACACCGTGAAGCCTTGCAGTCCAGTGCCGGTCACACCAGTCTTGCAATCTGCTGACATCCTCGGTCCAAAAATAGCATTTCTGCTCTCCAAATAACCTCTTTCTCATGTTTTGTCGCAATGTTAGGCCCTTGATGTCCAGCTTGGAATTGTCAGTGTTTCGCCCAGCTCAGCCAGTAATGTGCAGTTTCACATCTGTGAGAAAGAGTGTTTTCTTGTTAGCATCTGTCCAAGAAGGGGGGAATCCTCAAAAGTAAACCACAAATGTGTGGGTGTGCAGAGGGGAGTATCCATGGCTGTGTGACCAGCAGTCCTGTCCATTCTTGACCCTGGGGAAGGTGCTCGCTGAGTTAGTGGAGGTCTAGAACCAATGGCCCCGCTGGAGGATGTTTAGAGCGCTCTGAGAGCGCTTTCCCCCAGCCTTGGGTATGTGGAGCTGCTTGCTGCTACCCTTGCTCAGCATCCCCTATTGCCTGTGGCCTACTGGGCTCTGTATTTCCACTCCACGGAAAGACACATCCCTCCGAGGTCAAGCTGTTCGTAGGTGCTAGCAGGTTACTGCTAGGGGCCCAATGAAAGCTCGCATTCTTGCCTGTGGGGTACTACCTAAAGAGGCTTCTTAGAAGCGGACGTCCGCCTTCAAAATCAGCCCCAAAGAATGAATTCAGCCCATTTACACATTCAATTATATCATGTCTGTTTCCTTCCATGCTGCCTTTGGTTAATCCATATTGTTTGTCAATTTGATATTGAACCGCACATTCTCCTGGTGTATGCTATTTCTGTCGGCATGATACTTGAGGAAATCAACATATTTGTTGCTTTTTATATCGAAAATGTAACAGCGTAAAAGCATCAAATACATTCCAGTTCCTTTAGATAATAAGGATCCAAAAGGGAAAGATTTGATAGAGCAGGCACTTTTGAGGAACAGTAGAGACTGTTCTCTGCTGTACCTTCAGAATGCTGTTAATTGTTTCAGTTCAAGCCAAAATATATTTGACAAATTGATCCGAGTTTGTGGAATGCCAGCTTAGCTAAACAAAGGCAGGAAGCCAAGGCGAAGCCGGGGGAGCTTTTATTTGGAGAGCATAACGTGGTTTCAGTGAGAAAAAGTTAAATATTAATGTACTGGAGCATTCTATAAAGGGAGAAGGACTCCCAACTTCACTTTGAAAGTGGCAGGTGTGAAGAGCTCTATTTATTCAATTTTAGAGAGATTAGTCCTCTTCAGAAAATTCAGACACCTGTTGTTTTATTCAAATGACTTGTCACTCTGTAGATGTAGGCCTCAGCTCATTTCTTTAAAGAAAGCAGCAGTTTGTGGCTTACCGTAAATTGTGCACAAGATGACTCATTATTACAGAGCACTAATTAGAAGCACCTTGCTGATCTGTTTGCATGCCAGCTGAACACAGTGGATTCTACTGATATGGAAATTATTGGTCAACCACAGCCCAATTCCCAAAGGGATCCTGGATCCTGGAAGATTGCTAACAGTCTAGGAGCTTCGATACTGTTCTGCCCATGGCTGGCAATACCTTATGGAATAAGTGTCCTCTTGTCAGGATTCCACATTGTAAAAATGAGTGAAAGGTTGAGGCTGCTAAGAAAATAATACTAGATCATAAACACCATAATTAGATTAGTGAATTTAACTCTTCTCGGCCTTGAACTTGATTTTACAATTTCCTTTTTTCCACGGTGCAAGTAAGTTATGTGATGCCCGTAATACCCAGCTGAACAATTTCCCGTAGCATAAACTTTCTGCTTCCTAGGGAAGAACTGTATTCCTCTGGGCTCTAAACTTGCGTTGAGATTATCCTTGGAACGGAACAATTCCATTTCCAGACACAAGTCTTCTCCCCAAACCAATCTCAGTTTGTACTACCCCTGAGGGATATTTTCTTTTTATCACTTATTGATTGTCCATTTAAAATATCACAATATATCCTTGGAGTGTTCTCCCATAGATTATTTTTTTAATTTCATAAACTCATATGATCAGAGCGTCCTTTCTTCAAAATAACAGCTTAAATCAAGCCTGCAGCTGGCGAATGGGAAAAGGGGAGGAATGACTCTTTGCCCCTGTGGTTTATGAACTCAGCACTTCATGACGGAATCATTTGGCAGAAGAGTGCAGGTGGCCGTGCCGCGTGGTGGGATTAGGCTGTAGTTGCTTACCTAATAACAACCGGGGTGGTACAGAGGGCACGGAGCAGGCTTAGTAGCTCGAGAAAGCACTGCTCACCCCCATCACACTCCTACCCCAACTCTTGGCACTTAGTGAATAATTTAAAAATATTTCCTTTCTGCCATCTGTTCACTTCATCAACTCTACCTGAGAGAGTTACGTCATATCCACCCGAAGGCATTAGCACGTGGGAGTGTGGTTTTTTATTTTACTTTTGGTAGAGTTCTATACTTTATGAACCTGGAGACAACACATATTTTTTCTTATTCTTTTTTCCTTTGGTATAAAATCTGAACAGAAAACCATCAATTTTTAAGCATCACTATGGTATGTATATAGATTTTGTACCTCCTCTGCCCTTTGAGTAAACAACAGCAAAGGCAACAATGACAGCAACAACAACAACAAAACAAAACAAAGCAAAACAAAAACAACAACAAAAGAGAAACAACTTCCCTCCCCCGCCAAAACAAAACAAAAAACCCCTAGTGGTCTGGAGCCTGGCTACGCAATTGAAGGGTAAAAAACAAGTTGGTAAAACATTCACTGGTGAAAAGGGATAATTGGAAGGTGCTTCAGGCAGCAGAGAGAATGTGGCTACTGCTTACACCACCAGATGGGACGTGTGCCTTGGCTTTAGCCTCCTGATTCTGCCAATTATTTCTACCTAATTTCCCATGCAGAGGAATGGGGAAACTCATCCCAGCTGTAGAAGGGACTAGCCCCAACCCCTACCACAAGGTTTTCATCTCATAAATGCCTATTTAAAATATCTTTTGGAAGAGCAGTTTTTTCAATTATAACTTATTCATTATTTTGCCTGTCACTATTGTAATTTACTTTGCATGGATTTTACTTATGTAGAGGGTAATGACAATCATGCAAACGTAGATGTATATGATACAGCGATAGACAAAGGCATCTATGGTTGTGTAAGTCATCCCTATACAGTATGAAACTTAGAATTGGTCCATTGAAAATCCTCTTAATAACAAAGAAAAGAGGAGGAAAAGAGAGTGAATTACAAATTATTCCCTTACTGTGGGGACCATGCTTTGTTTGGTTTTGTTTTGTTTTATGACTGAGAGGTCAAAAGTTTTGAGAAGAGTTTACTAAAAACAGTGGGTCTGCATCTTCCCAGACCTGCATGGACCACCAGTCCATTGCATGAAAAGAACATAATGATTGGCTTGTTCACTGTGAGTTGATTTCCAATGAATTCAGTTGCCCAAAGTCTCAAATTTGTTATATCATTGTCAGTAATGATGTTGGAACTCCTTTGGATATAAATTCTCAACCACTGTGGCATTTGGAAGAATAGTATTTGCCTACTGTCTAGGAAAGAGATTTGCAGTTTGGAAAATTTTGCAACATGGAAAGTCTTTGGAAGTATGCTCTAAAAGTTAGAATGTTATACGGAATTGATTTTCTTCCCTCGTTTCTCTTGCTGGGCAGCTGCCTGGCTACAGGCTTCTGAGGTCATGTTTCTTCTATACCTTAGAGAGTGTCTTACAAATCATATTATAGTTTGCTTGTCTTCTTTCAAAATTGTTATTTCAGTGTCTTAACTAGCATGAAATTCACAATTTCTTTGGCTTTCCAGATTCAGTGTATCAGTTTACAGGGTAATTCATTCATTTAGTGAGTATATACTATGTGCCAGATAACGTGTTAGATGGTGGGGTATGAAGAAATATAAATCTCTTTATAGGAGAGTTGTGGTTGTCAGAAGTGACACCATTGTCTCACAGAGATCCATCGAGGAAGTCAGTCCAGTGTGTGAATATTCTCAGCGTGTCCTTTCTCTGATCGCCTTGCCCCATTGCTCTACTCTCTTCACCAAAATACTCCTAAGAGAGACTTTTTTTTTTTACAAATTTTTATTTAAATTCCAGTTGTTGACATACAGTGTATTGTTAGTTTCTGTTGTAATATTTAGTGATTCATCACTTACATACAACACTCAGGGCTCATCAAAGGTGCCCTCCTTAATCCCCACCACCCATTTAAACTCCTTCCCCCCAGCCCCTACCCTCTGGTAACCATCAGTTTGTTCTCTACAGTTAAGAGTCTGTTTCTTGGTTTACCTCTCTCTAAGAGGGATTTTCTTATGACCTTCTTCCTTGCTTCTTTACCCAACTCTAGTTCGTTTCTGAATCCAGCTCCTTCTCCAAACCAAGAAATCTTCTCTACCATTTGCCTTGGACTAAGAATGCTTCCATTCCTTTCATTTACCATACAGTGATTTCCTTATGGGCCTTTCTGTTTATTTCTTGAGAAACCCAGTTTTAAAGATTTTATTTATTTATTTGACAGAGAGAGAGAGAGTGAGAGAGGGAGCACAAGCAGGGGGAGTGGGAGAGGGAGAAGCAGGCCTCCCGCGGAGCAGGGAGCCCGATGCGGGGCTCGATCCCAGAACCCTGGGATCATGGCCTGAGCCGAAGGCAGACGCTTAACGACTGAGCCACGCAGGCACCCCGAGAAACCCAGTTTTAGACCACTGGTTTATTCTATCAGTAACTCCCTAAAGTGGATTTGTAACTCTTTCTTGTGGCAGTTGTGTGGCCTACTCACAGTAATGCTATTTGGCTAGCCTTCTCTCCTCTTGGATCATGTTCAGACTTAAGGAGTATTGGCTTTAGAATCCTACTTCTGGGCATTTCTTACTAATCTTACATCACTCTGATTTCGTCTTATGCCAATTTTATATCCAGACGAGATCCATTCCCTCCTTTGCCGCCCCTTTCTTCTTTCCCATCACTGCCTCATCCCCCAACTTCTGAGCCTCTTCTGAACATTTTCTCACCAGCCTAATCTTGCAAGGTCTTCTGGGAGGAAAATCATGTTGCTCTTTCCAGAGGCTCAGAACAGGCTAAATGAAAGACTAGATTTTGTTAGAAACCCAAGAGGGTAAGATTTAAAAACACACACGGGAAAACTACCTCTTTTTTTGTTAAAAAAAGGGACTTTTTCTTTGGGTTGTCACTCTTAGGAAACAGTGACAGTGAATAAGGAGAAGTGCCAGGGCAGAAACGCATACCAACTTGTTGTAGATGTTCTCCTGGTGTTCGTGTCACCAAACTGGTACCTACTTCATCTGTTCTCTGGGAAACTCAGGCACTGTGAGGGTATTATCAGGAAAACAGTAAGAAAAGTTTCCAACACACATTTGAGACATAAAGAAAAGCTCTGACCAGGAGAGTGTGTCATTTGCTCTGGATTGAGCTTGATAAGGCTTTATCTAATGGACAGCGTCTTCACACACAATATCAGGATTATATGAGAACATTTCTTCTTGACCTTCTAGTCAGACTGATCTTTGATGTGTGACAGCATAACCTAGCTGTCTATAAGTGACATAGAAATGGCACTATTCAGTGGGGTCATAGGCTGATGGATCTTGAAGTCTTGGGCCACATATCTGAAAAAAACATGAATGTTTATAGATAAAACCTCTAGCATATTAGATGGTCAGTGTTCAGCAAACCAAGAGGAGCCTCTGTTCTCTACCTTCTGGAGCAAAGATTATTTCCTTGGTGAACAAGTTTGTTCTGTCCTGCTGATTCTTTCTAGCACATGAGGAACTTTTCTCCATGGCCTGGTAGCCTCCAGTACCTCCTCAAATGTTGAAGTTTATGATAAGCTCAGGGCTGTGAAGATTGGAAGGGTTCCACAACAACTCTACCCTAGGAAACATTGATTAAACAACCATCCTTGTCTCAGGGATGTCTGTAAAACGATGGGGAGGCAAACGTTTTCATTTCAGATATTTCCCTATGAGTGTTTTCCTTTGAAGAGGATCTATTCAGAAGCTATATATTTATTACTTTAATAGTTTCACTATAACAAATAATTTAGATATTTTCATTTGACATTTAGTATACTTACGTGGGGGAATTTTTGGATAAAGAAAAAATTACATTAAAAATTATCATCTTTGTTTTCTTTCCATTTCCACATTTCACTTACCATTGGGTAAATGAAAGCACAAGATGGACCAACACAATTACTATAGAAAAGGGCAAAACTATAAACCTAAGAGGAACATGGTCAATGAGTGGTCCTCTACAAGTCAAACCAGGGTACTTAAGGTACCATATAAGGACAAACTTTATACAGTTTAAAAATTCTGAGCCCCCAAAAGTGTTTCACGTACTGTAATATAACATGTAATATGGTGAGATTAAACAGTAACCAAGAATTTGGATAGACCCTTAGTGTTCCTTGTTAGAGGTTAGTCATATGTACTATGTAAGGATACATGCACTTGGGAATTATTGGTGGATTTAAGAGTGGTTGATCCTCTTTTCCTCTCCTTTTCTTCTAGGTTTGGAAATATCCTGGGATGGAGACAGTTTTGTTGAAGTAATGGCTGCCCCCCATCTCAAGGGCAAACTCTGTGGTCTTTGTGGCAACTACAATGGACATAAGCGTGATGACTTAATTGGTGGAGATGGAAACTTCAAGTTTGATGTGGATGACTTTGCTGAGTCCTGGAGGGTAGAGTCCAATGAGTTCTGCAACAGACCTCAGAGAAAACCAGTGCCTGAACTGTGTCAAGGGACGGTGAAGGTAAAGCTCCGAGCTCATCGAGAATGCCAGAAACTCAAATCCTGGGAGTTTCAGACCTGCCACTCAACTGTGGACTATGCCACTTTCTACCGGTAGGTACAGTGCTTTGGGGGATGGGTTTTGGTTACAGACCAAGGATTGACTCAACCTTGAAACAGAGTGTATGAAATTTCTTGACATATAAAACAAGGGCCCCCAGTGCACATGGTAAACACTTTTTCTTTCTTGTGTTGAGACAGATCTTATCTTGACTCAGTCCCACATTATGTACCAAATTAAGAAATTGTGGGGAGTATTTCAGAGTTATCTCCTATAGGTCATTCTGGTTTTTTGTGTCTGCGGGCTCACTGGGAAGCTGGTGATTTTTCTAGGTGTTGGCTTGACTCTAAGGTTGAGGAGTGCTTCCCAAATTCTGCCTACATGGTGGTGGTATAGAGCAGAGGTGGGAATCTCAAATAACTCTGGCTGCCTTTGGATGTTTGAGTGAGCCTGGTAATTTGAGGCCTGAGGAAGAGTTCAGGTCTGCCTCACTGTATAGCCCCAACAAATCTGCAAGTGGAAAACAAGGCAGTGAAATGAGAATTCCTTGGGTCTTGGCCAACTCTCAGACTTTGCATCCAAAGGCAGGGTGGAGTAGAAAGAAGGCTCAAAGATTAAAGAAGGAAAGTCTCTCGTTGAGAATATGGGTTCCATAACCTTTTCTTCCATGCTGCAAGGTTGCATTTGTGAGTTGATGAGTCTGGCCGGGTTGTACTTCCATTTATTACACAATTCCACAGGTTCAAGAGCTATGACTGTCTATAACTTTAACCACCATGGATGTGGGAGGAAACATGAGACGACGCAGCCCAAAAGGCCTTGTTGAAGTGATTTGCCTGTGCCTCTTAAAATGAGAAAGCTCCTGTGGTCTGAAGCCACAGAGAAGTTATTTTTACTCTTTAATTGCCACCAGTTTATTCCCCCTAGTTCTTGTTAAATGTGATCTTTTTTTATTTGATCTTTGGACATAAAAGATAAAGTTCTATAAAGACAGCTCAAAGTGGAGTGGAAAAAGGACTGTCCCTGTCATCACGCACCCTGAACATGGCTGTGTCTGCCAAACCATTTGGCTCCAACTCCTACGGTTAGCTCTTTTAAGCCATTTTCCTGTTATAAATTTGAATTCTCTGGGTTCCCTTCTTCCTCCTTCCTGTACCACCCCCTAGGTTGACCCCACCCTTGTCTATTGAAATTGAAAGATCTTAATGTAAGACTTTGGAGTGAGTTAAACAGCTAGACAAACAAACCAGGCTTCGTTTGGGATCTGAATACCCATCACTTGAAGGTCTGAGGGAAAGCAGTAGAGCATAGCAAGTAAGAGCTTTGTGGTCTTCCGGGGCTAAAAATCCAGCCCAGCTTTACAACCCTGAACAATTATTTAAGGTCTCTAAACCTTAGTTTGCTTATCTGTGAAGTGGGGATAATAAAAGAACCCACCTCAGAGAGTTGTAATTCAGATTTAGTGAGATTATGAACGTCAGGGCATGTGCATAGCAAGTGCTCTGTAATTAATTGATGGCTGCTGTGGTTTCTTCTATCAATTAAATTAAATGATGAACAAGTATAAAGACTCGTTTGGAAGCTCCTCTGCCCCATTTGCAGGTTTGGATTAGACCCTTCTCTGTCTAACATAGAAAGGAAAGGCTGTGCTTCTCCCAGGGCCCCAACAGCCTACACCTTTGATTTTTGTCCCATTTCAGAGGAGTGTGTTGAAAACAGAAATTGGAGAGCAGGCCTGCAGAGATTAGTCCCTTTTTGCAAATTTCTGTTTCTTTTCCCTGTGGCGATTTATTTCCTATTATGATCCCTGGACTGCAAACAGCAATCTGATGAGCACCTTGGCAGAAGTCGTGAGAAATGACACAGACAAGAACAGAGAGAAGCGGGATTGTGAGGTGGCCAGGCAGATGCCCCCTTCTGCCCTTGGAAGTTGCTGCAGCCTCCACAGCAGCATGGTGGGGGTGCTTGTTTGTGTTAGGGGCTTGATGTGCAGAGTCTGGGGAGTTTATGAGAATGCTCCCGGGACCTTTGCCATGAGGACTGGAGCACGGGATGTGGTGGGAGGTGAGTTCATGTTCCGCTGCGCGTGGGGTGGTGGCAGAGCACCCTCCCGTGGCCAGCCACTCCTTCCCAGCGGAGGCCGGGGAGCTCAAGAGAACGGAGCTGGGTGATCCTGCCTGTCACACATCCTGCTGATGATCTCATGCCCCAACCAAGAGTGTGTCTTCGTGCATTTTCAAGTGAGGGGGGCCAATGTTGGGCAGATCCGGGGTTTCTTCCTTTCTTTCAAGCATCCGTGTGGCAGGAAAAAGAAAATGAACAAGGTCCACATGGAAAGGCAGTTTTGTTTCCAGGGGGATCTCCCATGAGGACCAAACCTTAGAGAGGCTTTAGGAAGCAGTGGACAGAGAATGTGTTGGGTGATACCAAGTTGGACCTCATCTCTACTCTGCCACTCTCTAGCTGTGTGGCCCTGGTGGCTAGCTGAGCTTCAGATTCTTCACCTGTAGAATGGGTATGACAGTAACTGCCTGGTGGGCTAGCTCCTCCAAGGACTGAGGTCAACGGGCAGTGCCATGTTGTACTTGGCAGACGGCTAGTGCTGGCATAGTGGCTCTTGTCCTGTGTCTCTTCCTTCCCCCGGAGAACCTTGTCCCCAGCTCTGCCACTGCTCTTTCTGATTGGCCATATCTTCTCCTGCTCTTATCATGGAGAATGGATTAGATAGATTCTCACTGATAAATCCGTGGAACAATTTAAAAATGAACTGTTTCTCATTGGTGACACTGAGCGAGATAGTAGAAGACAAGAGTCCATTGCGATCCCTTTTAAAAACGTGTTTTTTGTCTTACGAGAGTAATACATGTTCATGACAAATAATATTAAAGTGAATAAAGAAGAAAGTGGTAATCATATGATATTTCACCCATGTAAATTTTTGCCTGTAGAGTTGATGTCATTGGTGAAATTTCTAAGATGAATCTGAAAACATAGACATGACTGTAGCTGTGATCTTATTTATGAATCAAGGATTTGCCTTGATATCATGAAAAGTCATATACATAAATTGTGTATGAACTTGATTCCTTGCATTTTCCCTTCACCTTCCAAAGAAATATGAGTATTTTCTGTAAGGACAAAGAAGAAGGTCACCATAGCATATAAATGCAGCCCTCCCAGCACCACTGTATTTATGACAGGGAGAAGGGAGAGAACAAAGAAAATACTTCTCTGAGGAAATGTTACCTTTTTTGGGTTGTCTTAATCATGTGATAAATTCCACAGGGCAAATTCTGTTATAAATAGGAGATTACTATTCTTATAAAGTGAAAGTCATAATTCTAATTTCTCTGTAGAGTTTACTTTTGAGATGTCTAGGATTTAAAACTCTTATTTTGGTCTTTTATCTACTTCAACATTTTAAATAGTAAACTGTCTATTGTTTAAAACTTGAAAAACTTGGTAAGTGAATGAGAAATTAGCCAAGATTTTTGTTTTCTCTTTTGGGAAACTTTTTCGGTTTTGCTAATTTTCTTCACAAATCAGTTCTACCCATCATGGCCTCATTTGGCATAAAAATGTAATATTTAATTAAATATTAATTTAATCTTTGTGATCAGCATAATTTGGTTTAATTCAGTAATTGAATATGTTTAGGTGCAAGATAATTTAATTACGAATCACATAAAAATTTTAGCTGGCTGCACTGATAATGCATCTAAAGTCCTGGAGTTGCTAAATGACTTGTCCTTAAATTAGATAATTTCCTTCAATAATTTTTTGCATTCTCCTTCACTGGTATGTTACAGAGAAATTTCTAGTAGCGAGGGAGGTAGTGTACTGTGTAAAAATTGATGTGAAGTCCTTTGAATTGTATTTGGATTCATGCATGGGCTCCCCCGAGGGGAATCTGTCGAGTATGTTCTCGCCTCTCTTCTCCTTTCTCATGTTCACCTTACTTTCCCGGCCTCATGTTGCCTTCTCTATTCATGTTCTGGATGCCAGCTGAGACATCCAGGAGGAATAGGCAGATGCCCACCCCCCGCCCCCACCCAGCCAAAGGCTCCCTCGAGATCCTCGGCAACCAGCATCAAATCTGCTCCCCACTTGCTGTCTTGGGCCACACTGATGAGAAGCTTCGGGCAGCCTTGGGCAGGGAGAAGCTGGAGCTGGGCTGGGCTGTGTGGGTCAAACCCGGGAAGGAGAAGACCACATCACTGTGTGTGAAACATCGGCAATGGGCTTTCTCCCGAATGCAGACCCAAATCCCAGATAAAATAGTTACAAGAAGGCGTAACTTGCCAGTACAGCAGGGCTCTGAAGTCGGGGTGGCCCACATTTCAGAGAAGTCAGGAAAAATGGCTGTGAACTGCAGTAAAGCCCAGGCATTTATAGACCACAGTGGTCTCAGGACTGTTTTCCTCTCTCTGCTCTCCTTAATGGGATATAATTCACCAGAGCAAAAACTCTGTTCACTTGTTCGGTTTGGGGAAGTGTCTGGGGATTCCCAGTCTAGGAAATGTTCTTTTCTTTCCATGCAGTGGTTTGTACAGCTGTAAGGAATTGAAGTCACGCCAGAGGATTCACAGATGTGTCCTTCCTGCGGAGGTACTGGGAGGTAGGAGGCGGGAGGAGCGCAGGAGAACACTGGAACTTCCATAGCACAGTGGTGTTGGATATACTGGCGTCCCGGGACTGACAGTGGCTTCCTTCCAGGAGAAGATCACAGACTTTGTGGATGACTCACTTTGTGTTTTCCTGGGAAGGAAACTAATCATTTATTATAAAACAAGAGAAGAGATCAGGCAAGGAGTACACACTTGTGTGTCTGTGTGTGAGAAAGTCATATAAAACTAACTGCGATTCTATAATTAAAATCAACTCAATCTTCCCTTGCTTCAGAGAACATGCTGGGAACATTTCTGTTTACATCTTTTAATAACTTGTCTCAAATTACCGTTAGAACTAGGATCCTAAATCAAATGAGATATTCATTTTAAAGTGTGACATTATAGGCCTTTCTTTTTATTTTTCTTTTGGCACACTAAGCTTTTAGGATGAGTAGTCACTCTGAAGCTGTCAATAAGGTATGCTGACACCAGGTGGCAGTAGACACCTCAGTTGTACCACCTATCAGACTTCAGCCCTTACAAGTCCACCCTTAAAGTTTAAAATGTTACTAGGTGTCTTCCTCAATTTCTTTCATGAGTATTTTATAGTTTTCTGAGTACAGATCCTTTGCCTCTTTGGTTAGATTTATTCCTAGGTATCTTATGGTTTTGGGTGCAATTGTAAATGGGATCGACTCCTTAATTTCTCTTTCTTCTGTCTTGTTGTTGGTGTATAGGAATGCCACTGATTTCTGTGCATTGATTTTATATCCTGCCACTTGACTGAATTCCTGTATGAGTTCTAGCAGCTTTGGGGTGGAGTCTTTTGGGTTTTCCACATAAAGTGTCATATCATCTGCAAAGAGTGAGAGTTTGACTTCTTCTTTGCCGATTTGGATGCCTTTTATTTCTTTTTGTTGTCTGATTGCTGTGGCTAGGACTTCTAATACTATGTTGAATAGCAGTGGTGATAGTGGACATCCCTGCCGTGTTCCTGACCTTAGGGGGAGAGCTCTCAGTTTTTCCCCATGGAGAATGATATTCGCTGTGGGTTTTTCATAGATGGCTTTTATGATATTGAGGTACGTACCCTCTATGCCTATACTCTGAAGAGATTTGATCAAGAAAGGATGCTGTACTTTGTCAAATGCTTTTTCTGCATCTATTGAGATTCCCTACTCATTAGTGTGCTCTCTTGCTCTCTCTCTCACTTCTGCCCTAGGCTACTCCTTTTACTGTATCTAAATATACAATGCACATTCCTGCCTCTGGGTCCATGTCATTCCCTTCCTGGGATGCCCCCATTTTCTACATTGATTTAAGCAGAAGGTACAGCTAAAGTCTTGTCCCAAGCCACCATAAATGTTCTTTCTTTAGTTTCTTAGATATGCTGATTGTGTTTGTCACTATTTAACATAGGCTATGTTGCACTGCCCTTGGTTCTCCAGCATTGGGTTTTAGGTTCCCTGGGGATTGAGGGATATCTTTCTACCCTTTTGTATTTCACCCAGCATCACCCCTGGAAGTCGCCCCTGGAAGGAAATGTGTCTCAGCTCCCTTGCTAGCCTCTCTCCCATTTTTATCCTCTCTGATATGTGACTTCTGCTACCCTTAATTCCAAGTCCATTTTAGGTCTTTATCCCCACACTCAGTTACACACTTACAGTCAGAGTGTGCCTGCATCTCTGTCCTATCAGGGAATAGACTGGTCAGGGCGGGCAGAGCCTCTGGTCCACCTTCCATGCTCCAAGAACTGTCAGCACTTCTTACTGTGTGAGCCTATTGCTGTGACTGCCTCTGGAGCTCAGCACTACCTCTGCCTACTCACAATTCACTTGAAGGCCACTTGGAGGGGCCCCGGGGTGGCTCAGTCAGTTAAGCGTCTGCCTCAGGTCGTGATCCCAGGGTTCTGGGCTCCCTGCTTATCGGGGAGCCTACTTCTCCCTTTCCTCCTGGCTCGTGCTCTCTCTCGCTATCTCTGTCTCTCTCTAATGAATAAAATAAAATAAAATAAAATCTTAAAAAACAAAGAAAGCCACTTGGACCTCCCAGTTCCTCTTTTGTCTCTCAGATAGGATTTGGCTTTGCCATCTTCTCCCATATGTTTTGATCCACAGATGTTTCTGTGTTGGTCTCTCTTAGTTGGTCTTAGGACTTCAAATTAGCCTCCTCTTTTAGAGGCACAACAACTGACCTTGATGGGTGATCTTACCGTGGCCAACTGACCCTATGCCCTGGCACCCCTCAACGGCCTTCTAAGTGCCTGGATTTCAGTTCAGAAGGGCCCTTTCTGGTTAGTCCAATTTTCTTGGGGCTAACGCGGAAAAAAATATATATGAGTACACTTGGAAAGGTCCAGGGTTGCCTGGGACATCATTGTATCCAAGTCTAAAGTCATCTCATGTTTAAATTTTCATATCAAAAAGAGAAAGAGTATCCTTTAAAGAAGACATAAAGAAAAAGAAAAACAGTAGCTATCTTAGCAGGTAGGTTACCTGAAGAGTTTGGGCCAATGGTACGGCTAGCCAACTACAAAGGTGGAGGGAGCACAATCCATAAAAGACAACCCTCACTTTTGACCCCACCAGTTGGGGGGTATTCTCCAAATCACCTTCAGGGTCAATAATTTGCTAGAAGGACTAACAGAACTCACAAACGCTGTTATACTCATGGTTATAGTTTATTATAGGGAAAGGTCATATATTAAGAGGAGAAGAGACACAGGGCAGAGTCCAGGAGAGGTCCAAGCATGAGCCTCTTCTGTCATCTCCTATGGAGTCATGGACTGGCGTTAACGCCTCTTGGCCACCGTGCTGGCAACATTCACTATTCACCAGGTGTTTAATCAGGGAGGTTCACCTGAGCCTTTGATGTCCAAGGATTTTACTGGGCCTACCACCTGCGACCCGCATGGCCGACTTCTGGTCTGCAGCTCCTCCCAGAGGTCATGCTGGTGCCTCTAGTATCCGGTTCCTCTGGAAGTTGGGACTGTGGTGATGTGGCCCAAAGCCCCCATCATAATCACACTGTTAGTGTCTGGTGTCCAAAGCCCCCAGGCAAAAAACAATACTCCTAACAGGCAGGACATTCCAGGGGCCTAGAGATCACCCTCCCTGGGAGCCAAAGTCCAGGGCCAGAGTTTTGGGCAAGGTGAATTCTTCACTACACAGCCTGTCTGGCTCAAGGTTAAATCTTAATTTCAGTTTGATTTTAATTTTAGCTTTGAGTTTATTGTCAGCATAAACTTCCTAGAATCCTGCAGTGTTTCTCCTCAGAAAATTACATCCTGGGATGCAATTAGACGAGGCTTTTGAACACATTTCAATGAGTGTCATTGTCACAGGTAAAACACTGATTATTCTGTAGTACCTCTCTCAGTTGCTTAGGGGATGTCTTGATTACTCCTCAGTAAGCAGGAGGCAGTCTGGTGTAGCTTCCTTATATTTTCATTACTGATGAGCATAAGGCCTTTTCCATCCACGAGAGCAAGTCTGGCGTGGGTGGTGTTTTCTCTATTTCCCTGTTGAGCTAACTGGGGCACTGAGAGATGAGAGATGAGGGGGCTCCTTCGGGGCTGCCCATGGAGCCTGAGCAGCCAGCCTGACGGGACACCTGGTCCATGGCTGCTCTCAGAGTCTCTCGCTGTCCGTTCAGCTTTTTAAGTATGCTGCTCTGCCATGATGTTTGGAAGAAGATTTCATTAATTATTTAATTTTTTCCTTTTACGACGTTCAACTGAGCACAGCTGTGTGCCAGGTACTGTAGTAGGTTGGCGATTTGGGACTGAACAAGAGAGACAAAAGCTTTTCCTTCAGAGGACCCGGAGTCTAGTGTGGGCAGACAACAATAAATAAGAAACAAGGTCACCGCCAACTGTGAGAGGAGTTATGGAGGAGATAGGGCGGGCTGGGGGAGGCCAATGTTGAATTAGGTGCACAGGGAAAAGCTGCAGGAGAAGCTCTCCTTTGAGTGGAGTCCACGGCAGGTGGGAAGGACTGGTGAGGAGGCCCAGCCAGGGCAGGGGGAAGGGCACAGACCCCGATGCTGGGAAGGATGTGGCCAGTTTGAAGACCAGAAAGGAGGCTGCCATGACTCACACTTCTAGAAAGTGATGGGAGTTTGTATCTCTTAATCCCTTCCCCTAGTCCACCTTTCCCCCTAGCCCCTCCCCTCTGGCAATCACCCGTTTGTTCTCTGTATTTGTAAGTCTGTTTCTGTTTCGTTTTGTTGGTTGGTTGGTTGGTTTTGATTTTTAGATTCCACGTATAAGTGAAACCATACGGTATTTGTCTTTCTCTGTCTGACTTATTTTGCTTTGCATAATGCCTTCTAGGTCCAACCATGTTGTCACAAATGGCAAGATCTCATTCTTTTTTATGGCTGAGTGATATTCCATTGCATCTTCCTTATCCATTCATCTATCAATGGTTACTTAGGTTGCTTTCATATCTTGGCTCTTGTAAATAATGCTTCATATAGCTTTTGGGATTAGCGTTTTTATTATCTTCAGGTAAATATCCAGAAGTAGAATAAATAAGTCATGGGGATGAAAAGTACAGCATAAGTAATATAATCCATAATAATAGCTTTGTATGGTGACAGATGGTAACTAGACCTATCGTGGTGAATATTTTGTAATGTCTATAAATGTCGATTCACTAGGCTGTAGCCTGAAACTGATATAATATTGTATGTCAACTATACTTCAATTAAAAATAAATTAAGTAATTAAAAAAAACCACACACTTGTCAGGGGAAGAAAAAAAGTGATGGGTATGCTGCCAACAACCACATGAGCTTGGAAACACATCCTTGCCCATTTGAGGCCCAGATGAGGCAGCAGCCCCAGCCAACACCTTGATCGCATCCTTGTGAGACCCCGAGCAGAGTCCTTGCCTGGACTTCTGATCTAGAGAAACGGAGATAGGAAATGTGTGTTGTTTTAAGCTACTTAATTTGTTGTGTAAGCCACTAAACTTGTTGCACAGCAATAGACAACTACTATATGTAGAAATCAATCTTGACTTATCTTTGGATTTACTGTTTCTTAAATACTGACAGAAAATATAATATGAGCACTCTTTTTTTTTTAACCATTTCAAACTTTCCCATTTTAAATAGTTTGATGTGACTCCACCAATTCTGGGCTCCCTGTCCCTACTCCATGGTCCTGTAGCACTCTGCACTTCCCTTATCTTTGTAGATTTGACACATGTATTATACATGTCTTTTTAAAAAACCTTATCACTACTAAACTGTAGGCTTCTGGAAGCTCATATGTTTTGGTCATTATTTTATACCCAGCACCTAAGAAGTTACATGGAATATAAATGTTTTCTCGTATTCAAAAAATATATGTTGGATGACTAAATAGGGAAAAAAAGAATAAACAAAGACATATTTTTTAAAAGATTTATTTATTTATTTGACAGAGAGAGAGAGAGCACAAGCAGGGGGATGGGGCAGAGGCAGAGGGAGAAGCAGGCTCCCCACTGAGCAAGGAGCCCAATGCAGGACTCGATCCCAGGACCCTGGGATCATGACCTGAGCTGAAGGCAGACGCTTAACTGACTGAGCCAACCAGGCATCCCAGAAAGATTTTTTAATAAGTGATGGATAGAGTGGTACAAAATGAGTGTGGCATAGTTGTCAAGCAGACTTTGGAACCTGCATCAATTTCTGAACTCCTCTACTTCCAAGTTGTGTGCTGTTGAGCAGGTTGGCTCATCTGCTGAGGGCCTGGCTGCCCAGTGTGTAGAAGGGGGTGGTAAGAGGACCTGGCAGATTGCTGTGAGGGTTTGTTATGGAACTTGCAGGAGGCACTCCATGTGGATATTTACTCCAGGCCTGGCATAATGGCCATTTTATTATTAATATTATTTCATTGCTCTGAACTAGAAACCTGTTTTGTGTGTAGTTTGCCTTCAGCATAATCTATTCAACCTGGTTCCAGAACCTGAAAAAGTGTTTCAGTTTTATTTTCCATGGTCATTTTTAGACCCATCTGGAAAAACTTCTTCATATCTTGCATGGAAATGGATGCTTTTTCTTAAAACAAAGCACACAAAACCAAAAGCTGATTGGGAATTCATTAACGTTTTCACAGTGTGCTCTTCACAAATCATTTCAACTGACAGTACTGACCCAGAAGAGGAGGTGAAGAAGGGACAATGGATCCTCTTAGATGAGTACTTAGATGTGAACCTTAAAAAAAATTGGGCTCATCCCCAGTGAGGGTAGAGATTGAGAATAGAAAGAGTTCATGTGTCTTACTCTGTTCTTCTTAGAAGAATACAGAGCGTAGAAGAAAAAAATGTATGCCAAATTCTGACTTTCTTCATGCCAAACTTCTTTGCCTTCTTTAATAGTATCTGAGCATAATTTAACCTTCACATGGTGATTCAAAGTTATTACTGGGGTATTAGTTGCACTTAGGAGTGTCGTTCCAAGGAGACCTAGGGTGGGGGTGGGGCTCCTAAGCTCTGTTTGAAATTTAGATCTTCTTAGTAGTGCATGTCTTCTTAATAGCTTTTCCTTGACCTATTTCCTTCTCTTCATTTCTTTTTTTGTTTTGATGTAAAAAATAATGTTGATTAATACTGTTTGTGAACTAAATATTTAAAGGTTCTGAAAAAAGACCCAAGGCTTTCTCCTATGAGAAAAGTACTTTCTTGGCCAGTGGTTACCAGACAGCTCAGAGCAAGTTTGTGACCCATTTCCATCAAGTGTACAGAACTTCAGGGCGAGGATTTTATTTTTTAAACTGATTAATCACAATCCTGGTTTCATTTTTATCTTCCTGGTATTCCTCATTTACTGTTTCATTTTATTTCATTCTGTGTGGAGTTTTGTAAGTGGATTTAAGTCCTTTCTGGAACTAGTTGAGAAATAAGTGACAGCGGTCATAGGCAAGGGGTCTAGCACCTCTGAACTTGCAGTGTTTTTCATTATGAAATAGAGCAACAGGTTGCTCATGAGGCTGGATGAGGTTTCTGTTGTAAAGCCCAGATGGAATGACAAGGATTCTACTTTTGCTGGCCGCATCACCAGTAAGATACAGTGGCCTTCATGAGGGCAGGCCTGAGCCCTGTTGTTTCAGGTTGTCCTTTGGAAAATCAGGATATGCAGTTGGGTGACAGAACTCAGAATCAAGAGAGCCTGGAGACAGGTGTCCTCAGGCTTCCATCAGGCCACATACAGATGGCTTGGAACTTTGATGTGTCATAAGTACAGCCGTGTGGCTCAGTGAAACCACAAGGACAGGTGCAGAATCTTTTAAAATTAGCTGGTGTCCTGGCCGCATCATGGGCTTCTCAAAGGTGTCATGGTGGCCCTCGTATGTTCTGGGAGCAGCAACAGGGCTTCAGTCCAGAGTGCAGGGCTGTACTGGGTCTGATGGCTCTCTAGGATTCTTTGGCCATTTCCTAATCAAGTTGGCAAAAATTAAAATCAATGGAGAGTGTGCAAATACACAGTAAGAGGTAACTTTTGCATTCATGGATCCTCCTACATACTGTTCTCTATTTACATGGAAATCTAATATTCAATCTTATTTATCTTCTGGCCTGGCAAGTAAAAGGAGCAGTAGGCTTTCACACACAGGCTTTCAGAGGGGGCAAGTGTATATAAATAAATTCAGAAGTGTGTATATTGGTGAAAGAAAAAAAAAAGGCCAAGGGGCAGTTTAGTTAAGGAAGGAAATGATGAATTTTTTAATGTATCCACAGTCCTCTTTTCTAGGCTTATGGTCAATTATTCATGTCTAGGAGTCAATGAAATCAATAAATAATAAATTAAAATAGATATATATTATCTATTGTAAAAAAACAGATGATTTTATAGTCATTGTTGATGGATTAAATAATTCACTGGGCGCTGTTCAAGGTGCTGGAGATAGGGCGGTGAACAAGATAAATGAGTCCTCTGATTCACAGAGCTTGTGGAGCAGGCTAGTGAGTGAGCAAGACAAGTAAACAGGACTGTAGATAGGGAGGGATGCATTTTTGAAAGAAGATGTACAGGATGCTGTCGGAATCTGCCAGGGGGTGGCTTCCTGGAGGAGCTGACTTCCTAAACTGAAACCAAAAACATATGTAGGGTTTAGCTGCACAAAAAGAGGAGTAAGGGGTTCCAGCCAAAGGAGCCTGCATGTTCAAAGCTGTGGAGGCCAACAAGAGCCTGGCACAGGTGGCTAGGAGAAGGATATTCCATGGTGCGATGTCATAAACAATGAGGGGTGTGGACCATGAGTCAGGAGGCAGAGGCCTCAGCGGGATCATTACAGTTTATGCCCCACCATCCATCAGACAATGGAAGGGACACATCATAGTGTCTTTCAGCCATTAACTGGAGCAGGTTATTCTGAGCAGTGTTTCAGTAAAGCTGAAGCTTTTCACTTATTCATCATTCAATTATTTATTAGTTTTTATACACCTATTATATATTGTATGCATTAAGTCATGACTCTCAAACTTTAGCAGATTTTAGAATCATTTAGTGGGCCTGGGGCAGGGCCTCAGAATGTACATTTATAACAAGTTCCCAGGTGATGCTGGGGGTCAGGGACCACACCTGGAGAACCTCTGCACAAGGTGGAGGAATTATAGTAAGAATTGCTTCCAGGTGTTTATGGGTCCCCAAGGGACTCAATTCTCTGAGATTTTGTCTACTCAACAACTTTATTTTTTTATTATGATGTGTGTGTGTGTGTGTGTGTGTTTATCCTGTACAGTCTATCTCTAAATGTTAGAGATGAGAATACAGAGTGGGTCCGTGGCTTAGGGGTTAGGAGCTAAGTGTATGCCCACTTAGACCGAAGTGGTAATGGGAGTTCAGTGGCATTTCCTTGGTGTGTAGTTCAAAGTACAAACACCAAAGTAAATCTTTTTATGTCTTTTTTGGTGAGTGAAAGGGGACTGGCCTTACTGCCTCCTTGTTCATAAGGCCAGGCCAAGCAGAAGTGCTGGATTTGCTCTGCTAGGTTATTGGTGAGTCAGAATTAGAATCCAGAGTCAGAGTTCTCCTGGTCACTGAGATGCTTTTTACTGAGAGTCCAGTGCAGGGAACCACCCCGGGTACTTTTAGAGGACCCAGGGCCCAGCCAGTGAGGGGGGAGGGAGGACTGAATACAACACAGCTTTGTTGCTGGTCAGGATCAGAGCCCAGGATTCCTGTGCAGAGGCAGGGCTGCCCAAATCCTCTCTTCCCCAATGTCCTCAGACAGACCCGGAGACAGGGGCCAGGACTGTGTGCCCAGAACGGCCGACAGGATGTATCTGTAAAAATCTGTTTCCTTTCTACTGGCGTTAGACTTTTAAAGAGCCCGGTCAATGGGCACAGAGAGTAGAGAAATAAATGCTTTGCAAGGAAATGGGGAAATCTGGTGGCGATACTGGAATTAATAATTCTTTTAACATGAAAGAGCAGTTCCCTATGATCTTTACTGCTTTACCTAGTGTTTGGAGTTTTAAAAGAGAGAGAAGACAAGCTGGTTTGTTCATTGCATCACAAGCAAATGGCCCATGTGTGAGCTTGAAGGTAGGATGCATTTGAGCTGCTCAAATAATATGGGCCAGAAGACCTTTCAGAGCCCCTGAAAGCTTTTCCATATGAAAAGAAAACCAGGAAATTGGAGTCTTCATTTTGTCTTTGTGATCAAAGCCGGGAAGGAAAGATATTAAATAGATACTGACCCATAGTTTTGTGGCCACCATTAGGATTTATTGGCCTGAATAGCAAATAAGGGCTGCAGAAAAGCTGAAGTTGGTATTTACTTGAGGGGATAAAAAGCTTCAGATTCAGAAGCTGACTGAAAACAGAGGGCTGTATTACTACAGATAATGAGTCCATGGGCTTTTGGTAATAGGAGGTACCAGCAACCGTGTTAGCTGACATTGATTGATAGGCATTATGGGCCAGAAACTCGGGGGGGGATGTCTGATAATATATTATGACGTTAATAATAATGGCCAATGCTATAATAACTGGAGGAGTAAGAGCTTACATGTTGGAGTGCTCACTATGGGCCAGGCGGCCTCTGAGGGCTTTGCTTGCATGTAGTGTTCCATTTGCGTGGATGAGGAGTGGGAGCATGGAGGAGTCAAACATACCACCCAAGGTCACCAGGCAAAATAGAGGCAGTCAGGACTTGAAATCAAATATATTTGACCCAGAGCTTATGCTTTTGACCATTACCATCATAATCTGATAATAGTGCCTTCTCGTCCCCTGTCCTCCACCCTAAATTTTCTCCATTTTCTAAACTGAGCTAAAAACACTTGGGTTTTACAAATGGTGCATGTGCTACAGTTTATTTTCATTTCAAAGGGTGTTTTCTTCTTTTAAAATATTTTCTTTTCTTTTAAGCAAAATTATCTGCTCAGGCTTTGGAAGCATTGTGCTCTAGTTTATGTTGGCTAAATTTTAAATAAACCAATTTCATCCTATTGGTCTTTTAAATAGAAATACGTGAATTTCAAAATGGTGGCCATTTTTCTACTCAGATTTTTTTTCTGGCCCACAGTATTAATTGTAGTGCTAGGACCCACTAATGCCAGATCCCACTGCAAAAGGCCGAGTTCATCATGGAATGGCAATGCTTGATTCTAGTGCTCTGCACCTATAAAGTGTTTCTAACCTTTTCATCTTTTTTCTTCTTTTTGCCTTTAAAGACTGTTTAGAAGCAATTTCTAAAGAAAGAGACTGATTTTTATTTCACATCTTGCTTAAGATGTTCTGATTGATGTGATACTGGTAACTCAGTGATTCTGAACTTCCGGGAGGCCACAGTCCTTGTTGAGAATCTAACGAAAGCTAAGGTCCTTTTTCTAGAAAAATGCATGCACTCCTGTGCATATGACAGGGAATTACCCGTGTGGGCATCAGTTAAGTTATCCTGGCTCTTTCCTCCCTCTTTTTCTCCCTTCAGCTCTTTAATCAATGGTTTTTTTGTGCCCTGTTAAGTGTTAGGCGCAGTGCTGTGTGTTGGGATTACAGCAGTGAGTGAAATAGCCCCTGTCTGCATGGGGCTTATAGTCTCGTGAATGAGAAAGACAGTAATCCAATATCCTCACCAATAAATATGCTATGATATGTATGTGCTATAAAGGAATACTTTGGTGTATAACCGGATCATTTCACAGGAGAGTCAGACCCAGTAGGTGTGTGTGTGTGTAGGGGAAGAGGGAGACACATGCATCAGACAATGACTCCCTCTCCCCAGCAAATGATACGTGAGCTGAAAGCAAGAGGATGGGTAGCAGTGAACTAAGCTAAGAGGCAGGAAGAGAGGGACCTAACCAGGGAGCATTGTGCCACATTCATGCACCTCTGAAGTGCTGATGTAGCCAACCCCCCAAACCACCGCGTGCCTGTCCTAAGGAGCTCTGTGTACTTCCTGTGTTATATTCCCAATGTAATGAAGTCCATGGTGCAGAATCTCACCTGTCAGTGATTCAGTCATGTCATGTGTCTAATCGTATTTCCCCTGAAGATAAATCCCTCTTGTGGAGCTTTAAAATGGGTTTTCTCCCATCCAAGTCCTAACCAGGTCTGACCCTGCTTAGCCTCCGAGATCAGATGAGATCGGCGCGTTCAGGGTGGTATGGCAAATAGACTAAAATGCGTTTTCTCTTCACCCTCAAGGAAGTCCATTTGGCCGAATCTGTTCTATCCAGGGCAGGGGTTTGCATTACTCACTGCGATATGCTTGGAGTCAGGACCCTGCTCCTTTGCAGCGCCCATCTGGAGCGATGCAGATAAGCGGGCACACACTCGGGCACACACACACAGATGTGCACACCAGGCCGTGGTCATGCTGTCAGTACATATTTGTGCACCTACTCCGGCTCAAGCTGCGGACCCGGGTCATTCTTTGTTATCCTTGGGCCGGGAGCACTGGGGAGCTTGTTAGAAAAGCAGCATCTCAGTCCCTCCTCTCACCCTCCTGAAACAGAAGGTGCCTTTTCGATAGGGTTCCCACATGATTTGTGTGCACATTGAGGTGTGATCAGTGCTGGTTTGGTTTTCTCCATTTCCACTCTTACCTACTCTGTACTGTGTTGTTGAATATTTTAGTCTCAGTGCTTCCATGAAAGGCTTGATAGCACATTGAAGCTTTTAATTATCTGTATTTTGATAGAATAATTTCTTTTCCTATGTGGAGAAAAGGAGGAGTCCAGGTCACTGTTTCGTGGGACAGTTGGAATTTGACTGACAGGGATGGACGGTGGGCTGTCACACTCTGCAAAGGCATTTCACCCATTCATGGGTTGGTCACCTGTTAGTTACTGGCCTTGTTCTCCATTATTTACATCAGATGGAAAGTCTCTTAACAGACATTTTTGAAGCGGCTGGTGATACTGAAACAGGGCAAAGCAATTGTACACGAATCAGTGAAATAGCTCATATTTGTGAGTTGTGGTCATTTGTGTTTGCGTCATGCCTTCTTAAAAGGGTCTTCCCAGACACTGAGCTGCAAGATGACAGTGAAAAGTAGCCCAGGCACCAGCCCAGCTCATGCATCTGGCCTGGCAGGCCGGCCACACCTCTCACTCCCCACTGGGCCCACCCCTGCCTGCTCTCTGATTCCCAGGCTCTGTCCTTCAGTTCTTCATAATAGTAACTCATTCCCTGCCTCGCTGGGCCAGCTAACCACCCATTTTGTTTCATTTTCTTTCCTTTCCCTTGATTTTAGCATTGCTCACAGCTTTGGGTAGGAGACCCTTTCTACATGAGTCTTGGGCCCCAGGTACCCCTTGGGTGGTGGAGGACCACAGCTCGGGGAGAGTACAAGAACCTATGTATTCAAGTGGCAGGATAACTTTTCTTTGCACTTCGATGACATCCTCTACTTCCTATGTTTTAGCTGTCTTTGATTAAGTTTAGCTGATTAAGTTTGCTCCCCTTGTATGAATTAGATCTTTTTTTTCAGTTGCATCTAAAGAAAACCCTAATTAAACTAGTTTCTATAGTAATGTGTTTAACCTGTAAAAACGAGGATCAATTGACTCATGTAACTGAAAAGTCAGGGCATTTTCCACTTTCACTCATGGCTTGATCCAGAATTTAAATGAGGTTACCAGGGTTTGTGCTTTCTCCAGTTCCTGCCACAGTCCCTCTGTGTTGGAATATAGTCCCCACGCCCCAAATTCTTCTTGCTTAGAATTTCAGAAAAATTATGCAGACAGGGGTGTGTCTCTTCTCCCCCAAACCCCAGGAGCTCTCATGCATCTCCTTGGTTCTGACTGAGTCTTGTACCCATCTCTAAACCAATCACCATAGTTGGGAAAATCACATGAGTTGATTCACTTAGACAAGTGGTTCTCAAAACTTTGGAGACTCATCTGGAGGATCCACCCAAACACAGATTACTGATGCCACACTCAGAGGTTCTGATTCAGCAAACCTGAAGTGGGATCCGAGAGTTTCTAACAAGTTCCTAGGTGGGGCTGATGCTGCTGGTCAGAGGACCACACTTGGAGAACCACTGGTTTAAACCAATCAGGGGCTCATCACATAGAGACAGAGAGAGAGAGAGAGAGAGAGGTGACAACATAATTCAAGGTGCTCTTTTACCTGAGGAATGGAGTTGGATATTTTTATTGCTCCCTCTCTAGCATACTTATACTCCTATTGAAGCACAATTCCTGCCAATGTGTCATGAGGAACACCTCTACGAGGGATTTTTTAGGCTCAGGGAATGCACCTGTGACCCAGACAGAGTTTTTACTCTCAGAACCTGGAGGGGTGGTGAGGATGGCAACAAGAAGCATTTACCTATATAACGGATGAGGTGATTTCATGTGTTACAAAGAAACACAGAGCAGGGAGAGAGATGGAGAACAATGCCAAGGTCTGGGGGGCGTTTCATGGAACTTGGTGAAGGAAAGCCTCTTGGATAAGGTACCATTGGAGCTGAGACCTGAAGGGAGAGAGGGAGTGAGCCCTGCCCCAATTTAGGAAAACCCCTTCCAGGCAGAGTGCAAGGGGCTTGGAGAATTTGAGGAAGTCACTGTATCCAAGGAAGAAGGAGCGAGGGGGAGAGAGAGAAGAGGTACAAAAACATAGGGCTTTACAGACAGTGAACAGGGCCTTGGGTTTTTACTGTGAGGAAGAAGAGAAACTTCCCGAGACATAAGCAGCACCTCTGGGAATAGGGATTTGAAATATGATAGAGTAAACATAGATGTTGAGAGACTGAACTGTGCCCTTATATTCAGTTAGTGTCCAAGTACTGAAAATCCAGCATTGGGCTCTAAGTGGACCTGGCATTTTTGCTCCCTACCCTCACCATTTCTCGTCACCATATGTTTTGAAGCTCAGTATTCTACAGAAGAAAGGAGACACTACCCATCTCTCTTCTGGTCAGTGCCTCTCCATCCTGCGCCTGAGTCCCTTTCTAGTTAAGCTGAATAGAAGATTGTTTTCTTCTAAATGTAAGCTCTGAGCGATAACCCACCATCACATAAACTTGAAACTCCACCATTTCTCCCATTCCTCCTCTAGGCACTGGGAAGGGGGATTCCTGTTGAATTGTGCTTGGAAAAAGTTTTTGGAAGCACATTGATTTTTTTAAATAACTTCCCCTCAAAGGAAAGGAAGAAATGAAAAAGTACACTGTCTGATTAGAATGCAGGTGTCCCAGAAGGGTGACACGTTTACAGGTCTGCAGGACTGCTGGAATGGGAGGCCTTTTGGGGCCTTCAAGGGAATGAATCATGAGGGCTGATTTTAACAATAAAGATGCACCAGTCTCCCAGAGGGCAGGCCCATCCAGGGGACTCTAAAGTCATCCAGAAGCTTGTGGTGCTGGGCCAGCAGTGAGACCTAGTATATCCCATCTGTGGTGCTCAGAAGTGCTTAGTGACTCTATTAATTTATTCCATCAAGTTCACGTTTCTGAGTGTGGTTGCCAAGGCTCCGTGCCATCTGGCAACACCTTATGTTTTGAGATTTGCTCATTTTTACCTGCATTCTATTCCAGCCAATCTGGCAACCCCTGAGGGCACTTGGTACTTTCCCATGAACATGCCTTTGTTTTTGTTTGCTGTCATTTGCTGGGACTGTCCTTCCTGCTTCTCCCTGTTCCAGCTCAGTTTAAGGACATTCCCTTCCTAAAAGCATTCTCTTGAGCTAAAATTGATTCTTTCTCCCCTATGCCTCTCATGCTTTGGTTGTTCCATTTAATGCACTAATTCCATTTAGTCTTGGATATATTGCCATTATTCCTCTAGGACAGTTTTCCTCAAGAGATGCCATCTCTTGAGGGAAGAGGCCATTTGCTGTTCAGGTTTATGTCCCTCTCAAACACCCACCACACCCCAGCATATGCCAGAGGGACTCAGAATTCTCAAGAAAGGCACAGTGAGTTGCACTAAACTGAATTCTGGCTCTAGGTGAATGATGGTGATTGTGGGCTATTTTAATCCTGGGGCTTGTTAAGCAATTTTCTTTTCTCCTTTTTTTTTCTTTCTCTTTTTCCTTCCTTCCTTCCTTCCTTTCTTCCTTCCTTCCTTCCTTCCCTCCTTCTTTCCTTTTGTATTCTTATACAACCTCTCCTTTTCTTTTTTCTTTTGGGACATGTGGATTACATTTTCCTGAATGCTCAGGACCACTTTCCCTTTTTCTCTAGAAATTTCTAGAACCACCTCTAGAAAGAGAAGTATGATTCAACCCAACCAAATAGTCTGCCTCTGGGGTTGAAGTATAATTGTGCAGTGGTGTTTGGGGAGACCAACAGTGAGCTCAGATAACACTCTGCCCGCTCCTGGATATGCTTAGTTCCCTGGCCTCCTGTGGCAAACTTGTCTTCCCCCCATTGGCCTGTTGCCTGGGTGGGAGAAAGGACATGAGATGTCACCATCATGGGTCTCCCAACCTGAAAAATTGGAGTTGGGCATGTTCAGAAACACGTTTTAGATTGGAAAGGAGAATGGAGAGAGCTGATATGTGCATGGCCTCAGGGCTGTGGGATTCCCAGAGATGTCCCTTAGTTCATGAACCATGTACTTGATTTGCTTTCTTTTGTTCAGTGATCTGTCTTCTGGATTTATCTTAATTATGAATTGCCTCCTATGGAGAAATGATTGGCTAGGAATGTGTACTTTATATGAAAGAAGGAGGTACCTGTCTTCTATGGAGAGGAGAGAGGCAAGTAATACAGTATGCCTTTGTGTCTATGGGTTCTTAGCTCTTTACGATTGTGTTAGAGTCATTTTTGCTCCTAACTGCCTGTGTTTTGTGAATCTCATCTCACAGATGAATTACAAGTTGAGGCATGTTGTGCATAATTGGGCTGTCAGGGCCATCATGTTGTGTGAATTCTGAACACATTCCCGTACGTCTACAGAGGCCGGCAACAGATTGTGAGTGTGCCACTGGAATAATATATGCCTTCTTGTCCTGCTTTGGACTTTCTTAAGAGAGTTCAATTTGGGTTTTGTTCTTCTTCCCTCGAGGTGACACTGGAAGAAAACTAAAAGCACCTGAGGACCTGTCAAAGTCAATCATATTTATGCTTAGTAACCAAGTTCACTACAGAGGGCTAACAGTAGTGTCTGGACTCACCAGTGATGAGAACAGTTTGATCTTTGACTCATGAGTCAAGTTATTTTTCCAGTGGAAGATGAAATAATTTGTGATACATGGATTCCTCAATGAGGATGAACTTAGTCCCTTTTTGACTTCTAGAGCATGAGACAATTTAAGGGACAAAGTGCATGTTTACTTCACAGTCCTATCTAAGAAAGGTGAAAGGTGGCCATGTCCTTTCTCAAGGGTCCAAGTGCCTTGAGGTAAGTAGATTAACTGTCTTCCATGTGAATCAGAGACACTATTTCATACAAGCTAACATTGCCCCTGAGCCAAAGGAGCATTGAGACAATTCTCGTTGCTGACCTTTAACAGATAAGGAGAGGGGAGTGATTAGATTGCAGACCTACTTTCCAAAGGTGGCCCAGTCCCATAAGCAGTGGATTGATATTCAGGCCTTCAGTCTCCCAGCTCCCAAGTATCTTCCAGAAGGTATTGTTGATTCTTATCAGTATAATACTCATGTGGACCTGACCACAGGTGCCACAAGACTATGTACCCAAAGCTTATGCCAACTAGGCTTAGGGGGCTTAATTTCAAGCCTGGGTGGGAACAAACAGAATGCAATCTTCTGTCAGGGGCACACTCCACACACTTACAGAGAAAACTACCCTGGGAAGGGGACCCAACTTTTTTATGTGCTCCTGTTGGTTCATATTTTGATTAGGAAAGACCTTTAGTCTTTTCTGCTTGAAACCTTGTGGGTGTGATTACGCATAATTGACTCTATCCTGCTTTTCACACCCTCTTCAATCAGTTACTGCCTCTGCTGATTTATCCTAAGAAATTATGCACATATCACTTCTCCCATTTACTGGCTCTGTGACTGGGTAACTTTCCTGAGCTTTCCTCCTCTGTGAAATGGGATGAATAAGAGCTCTACTTTGGGTGGTCATTAGAACCCAACTGGACATGAACACAAAGCATCTAGGCACTGAGTGCGTGTGTAGATAGGGCTTGACTGGCATCACTGCCCTCCTCTACCCACCTTTCTCACTCACGGGCACAGTGAGGCCCTCATCTCCACGAGCCTGAACTGCTGCTCCAGAATCCTCCACATGTGCCCCCTGCTAGACTGTTTTCTCCTCTAACGCTCTCTGCCTGCTGAGCTCCACACTCAGGTGCTGCTTTGACCTCTCCGGTATTCTCATCAAAAGTCTTAAGTGGCTCCCTTACTTGATGGACAAAGTCCAAACTCATTAGCTTGGCATGTAAGGATTGCTCCAGTCTCTACCCCACAAACTCTGTAAAATAAACACTTCGCTATATTGAATACAAGTGGCAAGAGTGGACATTCTTGTCTTTTTCCTGGTCTTAGAGGAAAAGCTCTCAGTTTTTCACCATGGAATATGATGTTAACTGTGGGTTTCTCATATATGGCCTTTATTATGTTGGAATATGTTCCCTGTTAACCCAGTTTGTTGAGATTTTTATCATGAATGGATGTTGAATTTTGTCAAGTGCTTTTTCTGACTTCTATTGAGATGATCATATGATTTTTATTCTTGATTTTGTTGATGTGGTATATCACATTGATTGATTTGCAAATATTGAACCATCTTTGCATCCCCAGAATAAGTTCCACTTGATTGTGGTGAATGATCCTTTTAATGTATTGTTGAACGTGGTTTGCTAGTGTTTTGTTGGAGGATTTTTTGCGTCTATGTTCATCAGGGATATTGGCCTGTAGTTCTCTTTCTTTGTGGTGTCTTTGTCTGGTTTTGGTATCAGAGTAATGCTGGCCTTCTAGAATATATTTGGAAGCTTTCCTTCCTCTTCTTGTTTTTGGAATAGGTTGAGTACAATAGGTATTAACTCTTCTTTTAAGTGTTTCATAGAATTCACCTGTGAATCTATGTGGTCCTGGACTTTTACTTATTGGTAGGTTTTTGATTACTGATTCAATTTTGTTACTAATAATCAGTCTATTCAGATTTTTTATTTCTTCCTGATTGAATTTTGGAAAATTGTATGCTTCTAGGAATTTATCCATTTCTTCGAGGTTGTCCAATTTGTTGGCATAGAATTTTTCACAGTATTCTCTTATAATCCTTTGTATTTCTGTGGTGTCAGTTTTTACTTTCCAAACACTCTGGTCTAGCCAACTGACAAACTCTGAGTGTGCCCTGCTCTGTTGTGCCTCTGGCCTTTTGCTTAGGCCTTTTGCCTGGAATCTACTTTCTCATCTCTCCAAATCTTACCCACCTTTCCATCTCCAGCTCAAATTTCATGACTTTTTAAAGTTTTTCCTGTCCACCAAAGACACATACTTTTTCTTTTTTTCTGAACTCCTACATGAATTGACTACTCCATTGACTGGCTGATAACCGAACTACCCAGCCTCTTGTTGTGGACGTGAATTGGAATTTAGATCCTCTGTCACTGTTTCTCCTTTCTTCAGCTCATTTCCCACCTCCTCGAGCAGAGGGTGTTAAGTGTCACAAAACTGAAGACTATGTCACATTTATATTTCACATTTCCTATCATGACATTCCTTGCATTGGAGGCTCTCAGTAGTTATTTGAAGCAGGAGAGGTTCATCATGATTAGAATAGATCTTTTCTTTATAGAAGTCTTTGTTTTTAGCACATATAAGCAGTAGATGTGGCAACTCAACGTGCAGCATCTTATTCTCGATTGGGACGTGCCAATTTGAATGACTTATTAACTGTTCAGCATTCTCAAACTAATTTGTCATTGTATCCTCTGGACATTAGAATGCTAATTCTCTCAGACTTCATAATTTCTGCCAAACCTCTGAGCATGGCTCTGGCTGACATCCTCCAGAGACTAAATTGGAGCAGAAGCAACTAAGTAAGCCATTTGGAGTGTTATATAATTTGGACTTAGATTTAGTTTTTTTTTCGGAAGTAAAATAGCAATATGACACCAACTCTGGTCCAGGTGTTTTTCTCCTCTCTTGTGTGTTTTGGTCTTTAAAAAATAAATCTAGAGCAGCTCTCGATGTTTTGGGATTGTTTTTCCAATGGGACTCCTTTTCATTTCACGTCATATCAGGAGTTTTTATTTTTGGTAGAAATTGTGTGACATATAAGGTTGTATACTTTTGGTTCTTTGATGTGTTGTGTTTTGGTTTAATAGGTAAAAGTGAGGGCTTATTGTCTAACCATTTGGGCTCCAATCCTGCGTGCACCATTACTGTGTATCATTAGGAACATGACTAAAACTTTCTAGGCCTTAAACTCCTCGTTTATAAAGTACACATCATAATACAAAATTTAGCTCATAAGATTTTTGTAACTGTTATATGATATAATATATTTAAAGTACTTAGTACAAAGCTGCGATATAATAAATGCTCAACAAATGTTTGTAATTAGAAAAAATGTTATATATTCATTTGCCAGTGTAGTGATAGGGAATAACATAAAACAGAACAAAGAGAAACCCTTTTCAGATTATGATCCTAGATCTACAGGATTTTGTAGAGATTTAAAAGTATCAATGGAAGGCCTGTGCTGATTCTTGATGTCTAATTATTAACAGCAATTTTGACAGGTAAATGGAAATCATTCATCTTTACATCTACTAATCCCTGGCATATTGGTCCTACATTTGTACATTTTTGGCTGTTCCTGTGTGATGAAATGAGCTTGGCTTATTAGAAATGGCCTTGAATCATAACTCTGGATAAGCCAAGGAGGCATGTAAAACCAGCAGAGGACACTGTCATTATGGTTCCCTGAATGTGAAGTCATCTTATTAATGGAATCTGGAACTGACCCATTCACTGAGGTCACACCAGATCTCTCGGTTTCTGTGTTAATTTTCTTCCACTACCTTCTCTTGGTGACCAATCTTTAGAATGCTAGAGAACAACATGATATGTTGAGTGGCATATAGTGTATTTGCTGCTGACTCTCTTACTTAAGGGTGATATTCCCTGTTTTAGGGTTTCTCCATAACATTATCAGGGATCCTGAGTATCAGTGGAGAAAAGGAGAGTACCTTTTGACTGCATTGTTTCTGTCTATATTTTTAGGTATTTACATAGCAAACATGAAATTTAGAGTTGTTTCCACCTGATGCCAAACTCCTGGGTTGGAACAAGAAAAAGGCCCTGACAATCCCCATGGATTTTTGAATGTTCTCAAACATTGACCACTCCCTTGAGTATTATATAGTTTGAGTTTTTACCCCAATATGGGTTACCAGATGGCCTTAGTCTTAGACAGAGCCTAAATTATTTCTTGCAAGAGTGGGCAGGCATGGGAGAGGTTGGATTATGAGTTTTTAAAACTTCACTAAGTTTTTAATTTTAACTCCAGTATAGTTAACTTACAGTGTTATATTAGTTTCAGGTGTACAATACAGTGATTCGATAAGCCTATACATTGCTCAGTGCTCATCGTCATAAGTGTGCTCTTTAATCCCCATCACCTATTTTATACCCCCTCAACCTGGATTATGATTTTTGAGTGGAGTGGCATATTAGTCAGGGTTCTCCAGAGAAACAGAACCATCAGGATATGTAAAGAGATTCATTGTAAGGAATTGACTCCCATGATTATGAAGGCTAACAAGTCCCAAGGTCTGCAGGATGAGTTGGCAAGCTGGGGACCCAGAAGAGCCAATGGTGTAGTTCCAGTCCAAGCAGCAGCAGGCTCACAAGGACCCAGGAAGGGCCGTGTTTTAGTTCAAGTCCAAATGCAGGAAAGAACAATGTCCCCGTTGGAAGGCAGTCAGGAAGAATTCACTCTTACTCAAGGTAGGGTCAGCCTTTTTGCTCTATTCAGACCTTCAGCTGATTGCATAGGCCCACCCACATTAGGGAGAAAAATCTGAATTATTCTGACTATAGATTTAAATGTTAATCTCTTCCAAAAGCACCCTCACAGAAACACCCAGAATAAAGTTTGGCCCAATATCTGGGTACCCTGTGGCCTAGACAAGTTGACCTGTAAAATTAAGCATCACAATTAGAGTACAGATTCTACTTTGACTCAGTTCTCTAGGTCCTCCGAGAGCTACCCTATTAATTTGTTATCCTTTTTCAGATTTCTTGACTGGCATAATACAAAAAGCTATAAAGAGACTTCAGCTCCGTCAGAAGTTATCGAGTTCCCACTGTAGGTGGGTACTGGTCAAGCTCTGGGGGAGGCAAAGCTGGACTAGTTATGATTTCTGCCTCAAGATTAAAATATCCTCCATGCCAGATGCCTGCTGCCGACCTGGTTTTAGAAATTCATTTTCTTTAGTCTAATCGATCCTGACTATGTTAGCACTTAAAAGGATTCTTTCAAAATTGGACTTTCTTGTGGTGAACCAATACCAATGGGTTGTTTCCTCTCTCTTGCTCTGGCTTCTTTTTCATCCTCGCAGAATGAAGGAGCTGCTCTTGATCCTTCTGGTTTTTAATGTTATGTAGAATCTGCTGACAGTCACTATACAGTGAGGTGGAAAATGCCACCCAAGGAAAACCCTCCACTGCCCTAGAAGCCTTTCAAATGAAATCATGCTTCTGACGAGATTTTGAAGCAGTGACCTGATTTTGAACCAAGTATCAAGGTTTCTGCTGGCTCTCCTGTGCAGTGGATTTTGCTGGCTGTGTATCCATTGGCTCTGTTCTGTAGTTTGCATTTTTATCATCTTTGGTCTTCTCTCGGGCAAAGGACACCTGGCTTTATAAGCACCAAGGTCTTATTGCTTTGAATTGCCAATCCCAGGCCAGCATGTTCCAACAACTTCCCTGCTCCTTCCCCGCCCTGCTTCCCCCACCCCCTCAGTGTCTGTATTTGTTGGGAGTGAGGGTGTGGGGCAGCAGGGAGAGAAGGAAAGTAGATGTACAGGTTAGCATTTGCTTCCTGTTCGGTGCGATTAGTGCAGCACTGAGGGTTAGTGCCAGATTGTAAAGCCTCCGGAGAGTTGAGGAAAGGATGTAGTGATGAGAACAACAGCTGGCCTGCTGGTCTGGAAATCACAGAAGTAGTATGTTTGTCACTTTCCTCATCACTGTTGTATGTGCTTTCAGGCTTTATATACTGTGTGTTCCTGTGATATTTGGAAGCATCACTACAAATGAATGTAGGGTGGAAAGGTTTAGTTGTACCCTATGGAGACCCTGGATGAGCTGCATCTGGGAAGGAAGTTTCCTGTGGGAGTCAAAGGTGCTGGCCTCAGACTCCAAAGCTATTCTTCCTAATCCAGTGCATGCTGTCTTTTAATTTAAAAACTTATCATTTGAAGGGAGAAATGCACCCAGATTGAATAATCAGATAAGAGTGTGAAGAATTAGGAGTAGAACAATATTAATCTTAGGGTAGTGGGATGATGGTAGAATTCTGGGTTAAGGTATAAGAGGGACTAACAAGGACTCTCAAATGTATGTGGAAAGATAAAGATTGCTTTTGCTCTTAAAATGTTTCCAAGGGAAAAAGTCCTTCTGGTTCAGTGGTTTTCCTTTAAAGCTACTGGCTGAACCTGCTTTGAGAGCAAGGCAAAGAGAAAGTAAAGTGCTGGGATTTCCATATGCGAGATTAATGCTTAAATTAGTTTTCAGTGACATGATCCTGTTAACAGCTCATTGGAAAATTATTGAGGGGAGACGGCTTTTTATTTATTATTTTTTTCTTAAGCTTTTATGGACTCTCCCGCTGTTTCATAGAATTTTAAGTGGGAAATCAGAGACTTGGTAGCATAATATTTCAGTTCTAGATTATTAGCAGAGGTTTTGTCCTGGTGAGCTGTACCTGAGGTTTTACCTATCTGTGGCTGTGCATCAAATCTTTTTGTTCAAGTTTAATTTGTCCCCCAGTTCCGTTTTTATGAATATGGTTTGGCTGCACAATCAATCAAATGGAATTCACTGTTGATCTAATTGGATTGTAAAGACTTCATTGGTTGGCTGAGGCCTGAATGTTACAATCATTTGGAGGCAGTTGGGTGGTCTGCTGGAAATAAATCTCATCTGGGGATAACAAGGTGGAGTAAATCTGGATTCAAGACTTTGGTTTGGATTTCAGCTGGCATTGGATGATGATAAATAATTCTCTGGTAATCTGTGTGGAGCTCACAGGTTAACACCCCTTTCAGCCCTCTGAAGAGAAAATAATTTAAGGCAAAATTATGGTCTGTGGGAATTTCTGTCAATTCTGAAATGAACCTAAAAGAAAAAAAATCTTGTATTATCTAAATGGTTGCTAAAAAATGGATATGACTATTTTTAAATAGAATTTATAGAAAGGTTTCTATAAATTCTACATTTAAACTCTTGGGAAAGTTCATAAGATTTATAAAATTCTTCCTTTTTAGCAAGTTAAAATTCAAACAATATGCTTTAAAAAATGTATTACACACATTTCATAAATGCTGCAGAAGAATTAGGAAACACAGACAATGTAGAGAATAAAAATAACTCCATCAAGATAACTGTTTTTTATTATTCTGAGGTATACATGTATACATATACACATATATACACTTACTTTACAACAGGCAAATCATATTGTGTATACCACTATAACCTGTTGTTTTCACCTAACAATATATTATTCACATCCTTCCATACCAGTAAATGTTCTTATATACTCAGTTATTTTTGTTTTCATTTATTAATAGTTACATAAAGTTTATTATATGATGTGTATTAGTGTATATAAAGTGTATTATATGACAGGCAAAGTTTTAGTTGCTTTACAAATATTAACTCATTTCATATACATAGAGATATAACAGTTCATGTTACCGTTCTGCCAATGTTGGGCATTAAGGGTTTTTTAATAATGATTTTAAATATCATTGCGATGAACACAACTTGCAGCTAAATAGTTGTGCTTATCTTCATTTCCTTAGGATAAACTTTCAGAAATGAAATTTCTAGTCAAACAGCATACAAATTTCTAGTCAAACAGTACTTTTGATACATATATACATATACATATATGTTTCTCAACTGCCGCCAGAAAGGCTAAGACAAATTTATATTTTAACTAGCAATATGTGAGCAAGAAACCTTCTAACAGTATTTTAATTAAAACAAATGAAAACTTGAAAGAAAAAAAATAAACTCATGAAAAGATAACAAAAATCTAAAAAACTCAAAAACAAAGAAAAAATTTCTTTTTAAAATGATAGGTAAAAATTGATTTCTCATTTTTAATGGTATTTATCTTGGTTTACTGATTTGGGGGAGTTCTTTTGATTTTAAAGATCTTAACCTTTTACAATATGCTGCAGTTTTTCTCATTTGTTTTTGTTATTCTGATTTAGTAGTTTATATCATAGGCAAGTGTTACCTTTTTTAGTAGTCAAATATATCTGTTTTTTTCTTTGTGGTTTATGGGTTTTCCTTTTGTATTTATGCTTATATGGGTTTTAGTTGCCCTTAGATTGCATAAAAACATACATAAATTTTTAAATACTTTTATGGTTTCATTTATTTTATTTTAAATCTTTACTCCATCTGGAATTTATTTTGATCAGCATACTTTTTTTTTTTCTTTTTTTTTTAACCATTTAGAATGCTTTCAGTACACCGGAACAAATGTCTGTGCAGTTTGGTAGCAAGTTGTACAATGAAATATCACCCCTTGAATTGAATAATAGTAACAATTTAAAAAATTAACATTTATTAACTCTTTACCATGTGCCAGGTAGTATGCTAAGGGTTTTGCTTGTATTATTTTATGGACTTTCAACAAGAAGCTCAGTTTAAAGTATCCTGTAGTTACCAAACATGGTCTCGTGGTAACTGGTCATCTTCCCAAAGTGGCCCAGAACACAGCTTGGTGAGGGGCCTAATTACCCAACTGCAATCCAGGGTTCCCCCGTAGGTTCCTCTTTCTTGTCCATACCTCCCTGATGCTGGGATGTAGTCTGGGCAATGTCCCAGTCTCTTCTTCTCCTGCTGGAGTCCTCTAACAGTTTGTCACTACAGCTGTTCCTGTGCATGAGTGTGGGCGCATCTTCTCTCTTACTGACAGCATTTATTGACACAATTGGCATTTTTATTGCCTTTCTGTTTTTAAGGTAGGGGAGATGATGCCTGCAGAAGAAACCTGGGTTTCCATTTTTAGGCAGCTGTCATCACATGGCCATGTGCTTCATCCCTTTCCTCTTATAAGTTCCACCACAAGCAGCAACATCGGCACGTGTTTTTCCAGGATCTCTGGGAGGTCACTTCCATCCCCATGGGCACAAAGCCCCAGGGATTTACCTCTCAGGCTGTGCAGCTGCCTGTTCAGCCAGCCAAGGGCTACACTACTTGACTTTTTGACCCCCGAGTGTGTCCAGCAGTTCCGTTTATGGATTCTCATTGTTCCTTTGACTTTTGCTCCTGAAACCAGATTCAACATGTGAACTGCAGATTTATGAAGTCTTGCTCTTATTAGCACTGAGGTTCTTCTGCAATTTGTTTTTCTTTATTGACCATTAAGAACCCAATTCATGAATTCATTCAAAAGTATTTCCCACGTGCCTCGTAGGTCCCAGGGCTTGGGAATGCCTAAGCAAAAAAAAAAAAAAAAAAGAGGCAGGATCTCTGTCCTCACCGAGTTTACAGTCTAGCAAGGAGAAAGGCATTAAGTGATCACACAGGTAAATGTTATTTCAAACTCTGATAAGTACCAAGTGTGATTTTATTTTATTTTTTTTTTAAAGATTTTATTTATTTATTCGACAGAGAGAGAGACAGCGAGAGAGGGAACACAAGCAGGGGGAGTGGGAGAGGGAGAAGCAGGCCTCCCGCAGAGCAGGGAGCCCGATGCGGGGCTCGATCCCAGGACCCTGGGATCATGACCCGAGCCGAAGGCAGACGCTTAACGACTGAGTCACCCAGGCGCCCCCAAGTGTGATTTTAAAAAAAGTGAAAAGAGTTGTGAGATCCTATAATACAAACCTATGTAGTCTTGGGCCATAGGGAAGGTGTTCCGAGGAAGGGAGCCTTAAACTGCCATCCAAAGAGGAGTGGGCATGAATCAGGTAAGGGCAGTGCAGAAGAACTCCAGTGCAAAGGTCCTGAGGTAGAAAGGAACAAGGCCTATTTTAGGAACTGATAGGAAGCCAGGTATAGGCAGAGGATGGGTCAGTGAGATGAGGCTGGAGAGATGGGTCCAGGCCAGATTGCAGAGGTCTGAGTAATGATTTAGGTCATCATACTGTCATACTAAAAACAGGAAAACAAGGAAATGAGAAAGATTGTCATTCACCATGTTTTTAAAAAATTATCCAATTATCAATTAATCAAATAATTCTTAATTTTGAACCAATCAATGGTTTGATCACTCAGAACTATATTAAGTGCTTACCATGTAAATGGCTTTGTCCTTGGTGCTTCTGGGGTTACAAAGAGGAAGCAGATACAAGTCCTGCCCTCCAGGTGTTTGCATTCCAGCAGGGGACAATACACATATGCACAAATAACTTTAATGCAATGGAACAGTACAGATAAATGAGCACAAATATTTAGAAATAGGATGATTGCCTTAGGAGAAAGGTGACTGATCTCTTGAGAAAATGGCCATGAAATTAGTTCTTTTTTTTTTAAAGAGTTTTATTGAGATAAAATTCATACACATACAATTCATCTATTTAAATGTACAATTCAGTGTTTTTTGTTATATTCACAGATATGTGCAACCATCACTACAGTTGATTTTAAAATATTTTTCTTACCTCAAAAAGAAACCCTTATGCTTTAGTTATCACCCCCTCCCCCCATTGTCTCATCCCACCCTTGGTCCCAGGCAATCTTATATACTTGGGACCATACAATATGTGGTCTTTTGTGACTGGCTGCTTTCACTTAGTAATAAATTTCAAGGTACATCCACGTTGTAATATGTATCAGTATTTCAGTCCTTTTTATGGCCGAATAATATCCCATGGCATGACTACACCACATCTTGTTTACCCTTCATTAGTTGATGGACATTTGGGTTGTTTCCACCTTTAGGCTATTGTATCATATTGTCTTGTACTGAATAGTACTGCTATGAATAGTCATGCACTTGTATTTATTTGATTAACTGTTTTCAGTTCTTTAGAGTGAAATTGCTGGGTTGTATGGTAACTCTATGTTTAGTCATCTGAAGGACCGCCAGACCGTTTTCCACAGTGACTGCCAGTTTGCATTCCCACCAGCAGTCAATTTGGGTTCTGATTTCTCCACACCCTTGCCAACACTTGTCATTATCTCATTTTTTGATGATAGCCAATCTCATGGGTGTGAAGTGGTATCTCATTGTGGTTTGGGTTTGCATTTCCATGACAGTTATTGATGTTCAGTATTGTTTTATGTGATGGAATTAGTTCCTATTTAAAAAAATGAATAACTCATATCATTTTGCGTTGATGAAAATGAGGTAGAATATAAACTCCATGAGGATAGGAACCTTCCTGTCTTATTCCTGGGTATAATCTCATTACTTAGTAGCAGGCAATGGTAGTGTACAGCAAAATACTGGGTGGATGGATGGATGGATGGATGGATGGATGGATGCCTTGTTCCTTCTGGTGACAATAAAGTAAGGATTTCTAAAATGGAATATAGTTTTTTCCATCTGCCTTTTGTCTTGAATTACTCAGTTTATTGACTTGTTCCTGTATTTACAAAGAAAGAAAACTTGTCAGGTATTAGATTTCTATAGCTCATTTTCTTTGTCGCTCTAAATTAGTCACTTTTCATAATTACAGAATTGTGGAAGTTAGGAGAGACTTTTGAAGCCTGACAACAACAGCAAAAATATCCCAGTCCAGCAATCATGCATTAATAAACTTTCAAAATCAATTGGTATTCTCAAGTCATTGTTTTTCCTTAAGGGGTATTGTTATTGTTACATAGACAATAATACTTACTACATGCAGGAGGGGCAGACTCTGAAAATTAATGCATATCTATATCTTCTCAAGCAGAATCTCATTTACCCTTGCGTTTGGGGAATTATCTATGATACAGTAAAATGTCAGAGCTTCAGGTCAAATTGTCTCATTCATCAATGGCAAGGCCACCTGAGAAACTCAGGTAATTCTGGATTTAAAAGTGTGCTCTTTCTACTCATCACAGCCATTTTTATAAGGCCACTGGAGTCAAAAGTACTAAGCTCACATTCTTATCAGGATGTCTCAAGGGTCTCTTGAGTCAGAAGCACTGAACTCAGCTCCTCAGAAAGATATATAAAGAGACCATATCTTGTCCCAGGCCCCTTCAGGGTCAAAAAGGCGTAAGTAATAGGAAACAGGCAAGTAAGCTGTTAGGTTGACAATCACTTTTTTTTTTTTTTTTTTTTGACAGTGAGTCTCTTTAAAGAGAAGCAATGAAATCATTATCTTATTAACCCCAGGACCTTTATGATAACTAGAAGAAGGGCTTTCTAAAGTATTGTTATGATTGCCCTGTTTACTATTATTTTTTAATTTTCACTCTTGCTAGCTGTTATTTAATACCTTGGAAGCTGTGGGTCTCTGAAAAGTCTTTGCACAGCAGGAGCCAAACTTGCTTCAGAAATCATTTTTCACCCAAAACCAGAAGGTTGAGATAGAAGACGTTCTGCCAATTTGGCATCAAAAGTTTTCTGTAAGGCCAGTTAAAAGGACACTCTGCTAATGTAATAAATGCAGGCCATCCTAAGGGGATGAAAAAGCATTTCCAGAACTTTTATTCCTTGTGTTAAAGATTTAAGCATAAACCTCTGAAAATCCCTGAGAACTAAATTTCTACCTTCAGTGCATTTCCTTGTTATGGTTTTCCCACTTTCTCTTTTCTTAAAAAAGCCTTGAATTCACTTACTCCATTTTATTAAAATAAAACAAAATAAAACTTAGAGTTATAAAAGGTAATTTAAAAGAAATTATCCTACTATCTCTGCACAATGCTATTCATATTTGCATCTTCTCTTTTTTTTACAGAGCCTTCCCTGCTCAAAGGGGAGGAACACTTCCAGAGCAGATTCCCTGTGAGTGGGAGGGTGGTAAACGGGAAGATAACAACTAACTGGCATATATTTGTTATTCAATGAAAATTTGCTGGATGGATGGATGAATGTATAATGTTTATCTGAGTGTGATGGTTAGTTTTATGTGTCAATTTGTCTAGGCAATGGTACCCAGATATTTGATTAAACATTCTAGATGTTTCGGTGAAGGCATAGTTTAGATGAGATTAACATTTAAATCAGTAGACTTTGAGTAAAGCAGATGACTCTTTGTAATGTATGTGGGCCTTATCTAATCAGCTGAAGGCCTTAATAGAAAAAGACTGGGGGTGCCTGGGTGGTTCAGTCAGTTGAGCGTCCTACTCTCCATTTCCGCTCAGGTCATGATCTCTCGGTTGTGGGATCTAGCCCCGCGTCGGGCTCCACACCCAGTGCAGAGTCTGCTTGGGAGTCTCCCTCTCCCTCTGCCCCTCCCTTGCCTGCATGCTCTCTCTCTCTCTCTCAAATGAATAAATAAACTCTTTAAAAAAAAGGAAAAGAAAAAGCCTGACCTCCCTCAAAGAAGAGGGAATCATTCCAGCATGACTGCCTTCATGAACTGCAGCATCCCTCTATCTCCAGCTTGCAGCCTAAGCTGCAGATTTTGAATTTGCTAGCCTGCATAATCTTGTGAGCCAATTCTTTACCATAAGTATAATAAATCTCTCTCAATCTTTCTCTCTCGCTCACTCTATTATCTATCTATCTATCTATCTATCTATCTATCTATCTATCTATCTATCATATCTATCTATCCATCCATCCATCCATTGTTAGTTCTGTGTCTCTGAAGAACCCTGACTAATACAGTGAGTATCGGAGAATTTTCTGGATGAGTATACACATCATTGGTTAGGACTGCTGAGAGTTAAAAGCAGCAAGGGACGAGTCAGATGTTCAAATCCCATGTGCCAGGGTACCCACATAGCACCCACAGCAAAGAAGGGCAATGCTGCTTAGAGAAATCAGATGGGCTGAACATCTTTCTGCCAAACACCAAATCATGTCTACATGGTTGCAATGTAGCCATACACATGGAATATATGGAAGTTTGTATTCTGCTCTTCCTCCTAATAGAACATCATGCAACATTTTCTCCTTATGCTACATAGGCTGCAAAACATTTGTAGTGGTTATAAAATATTTCAGTCGTGTTCTCTATTTTTGGACATATGTTTCTAGATCAAAATTATAGATAATGTTTCATGGAGCATCTCCATGTACAAATATTTTCTTATATCTTCATTGTTTCTGTAGAGTAAACAGCCAGTAATGGAATTGCTGGGTAGGACAGTAACAACATTATGTTGTCCTAAAGAGAGGAGAAGGTAGGAAATAGGGAAATAAAGAAGAAAAACCATTATAAATAGGAAACATAAAAACCTGGAAGACAAAAATCCAAACAGATCAGTAATTGGAAAAATTTAAAATTTATAGGCTCTAGGATTAGACTTCTAAAAAGAAGTTATATATGGTATATGTGGTTTTCAAGAAGAATACCTAAATAAATGGCACAGACAGATCGAAAGTAAAGGGACAGAAAAAAATGTATCCTTAACACTAACCAATGAAGGCTACTATAGCAATAATATGAGATAAAATTAAAGGCAAAAAAAGTGAAAGTACAAAGTTAGAAACAGTATGTCAGAAGATGCCACGGTCATGCACATGTGTGATTCCAGTCACACTGACTTCATACATCCATCAAAAATTGTCCAGCTTACAAGTAGAATATGACAAATCTTTAATCATAAGGAGAGATTTGAATACACTAGTCTAAGAAATGGATAGGTCAAGCTGAAAATTGATAAGAATATAGAAATTTGAACAATTGGAATCAAGTGTGATTTAATGGATGTATATAGAATTCTGCATTCAAAAAATGGAGTATATATTTATTATGGCATACATAGAATGTTGTAAAAAGAAGGTGACATTTATTAGACTCCAAAAAGTCTCAACATGTTCCAAGGATTGACATAACATAAATATAATTATTTTTTTTAAGCTTTCAAAAAGATAGCAAAATATAGAGCAAAAAGATAGCAAATACATATACATACACACATACACACTTGGAAGTATTTTTAGTAGTCACCCCAAATTGGAAACCTCTATTGTCTTTGGTTCAGTGAATGTCTTTAAAAAATGAATATTGCACATTAAAGTGAATGATCTAGATGTAGTGGTATCAACATGTGTAATTTTCCAGAACACAATATTGTGTAGAAAAATCAAGTTCAAGAGAGATATACAGTGTGGTACCATTTGTGTAAAATTAAAAATATAAAAGAATACCACCTATTATTCATGGGTACAATTATATATAGTAAAAATATAGAACTATTGTAAAGAAAGGATAATCATTTGCCTTGAGAAGAAAAGTGGAGGAGTGGAATTAGGGATAGAGGGGATCAAAGAATTTCTACTATAATTCTAGTGTTTTCTTCCTTTTAAAAACCTAAAACAAATACAGCAAAATGTTAACATTAGTGAATTCTGAATGCTGGGTACATAGCTCCTTGCTATATTACTCTCTGTTCTTTTCTGTTTGAAATATTTCATTATGAATAAAAGTTTGAGTTACTTGCCCAGGGATACAGAGTTAGTATTTGGTATTTTAGTTTCAATATTTTGGTTTCCTTACTTTTTATTGTACAAAAGTTCTCAATGTTTATAATTTCCAACTGAATTCCTTCCATTTCTCCTAAGTTTATTTATAATTAAAAAGTGACTTGATTTTTGGTCTTCTACTCTTGAAGTTTGTTCTTTGTTTGCATTCTTACTCACTTTTCTCCTTGACTCCCGAGAGTTTGGGTCATGAATATTAAACAAGAAAGAATCATAGACTCAGCTTTCATTAGGAGAACATTTAGTGTAAAGAAGAAATACAGATCTGCCCTTATCGCCGACCAACTCTAAGTTAAGCTTGATTGCTCTTCCTTGAGCATCATACAGGACTTCAGGAGAAAACAAGTTTTCTTCTTTTACTTTTCAATCAAATAACAATCACATTTTACTAAGAATCTATGATAGAATCCAATGCAGTGTGTCAAATCTAGAGTACTGTGGAGGACCAAAGAAATTTGGAACAAGGGCTTTTCCTACACTCAGAGAAGGTGACAGGCTGCTTTTTCTTCTCTATAGAAAGCTAAATGCTGTCTCATAGCAAGGAAACGACAGAATTGGAAGGGGCTAATGAAACCCCGGTTATCAGCATTTTGAAAGAAAAGAAAAATCTTTTCTCCATCAAGGGCCAGCCTCAGAAACTCCATCCCTGACTTCCCAGACCGAGTTTCATCCTCCTCATCAGTGCTCCCTACCTCAGGATTAGGACTCAGAGGAGGTCCATCCTGCAACATTCTTGGTAGCTCTAACCATAGCCCTTAACATGCTAAGTGTCTGATTATTTAGCTGTTCCTGCCCAGCTGGAAGCCCCATAAGGGCTGGGACTAGGTTTGCCTTGCTCAGTGTCCTACCTCTGGCCTCACATATAGGATACATTCAATGCATGTTTATTGAGAGAGGGAGGGAGTCAATGAAGCACACAGTAAACTCCTTGAGGGATACAGCTGCATTTAGCATATAATGAAATCACCATGAAAATATGGGAAAAAAATGAAACTTACCAACAGCAATGATAATATGAGTATTTTAGAGCTAACGTGCATCAAAAGATTTCCATCATTGTGAAGGTTTGCTTTTAAAACTCTGCAGAAATCTTTAGTGGGGATAGGGGTGGGAAAGTGGGGCAGGACCCAAACTTTTTATTAAAAAAAAAAATAGAAATTAAAGTTAGGCTCTCAAAAATAAATTAAGACTGAGATTTCAAACCACTGGATTTATCATTTTGTTCTAAAATTCTAAGGAGTGAAAACATAAGGCCCATCATCAGATGATGAGAAGTTCTCAGGCTGTGGCATGGATGGTGGGTGATGGACCATTCTTTCTGAAGCTGCTATCCCTTCTCTTTCTTTTCCATTTAACTCCTACTCATTCTTTGGTCTCTATCAATTTGTAGAGAGTAAGTGCTCTGGAGGTAGGGGTGGGCAGAGCAAAAACCTGCTCAAGACAACTGCTTCTCAGACCTGGCTGTGCGCAAGAATTACCTGTAGAGATAGTTAAAATGCCAGTTCCTGGGCCCTAGGCCCCACCCCCAGAGCATCTGATTGAGTGGGTCTGGAATGGATCCCAGTAATTTGTATCTCTAACCCAACTCCAGGATGATGCTGAAGCTGCTGTTTGACTGCATTTTCTGTAGCTCTATTCTAAACTAATACTTCTCAAATTTCAATGCACGTTCAGATCCCTCGTGATCTTGTTAAAACACAGTTTGATTTCATAGGTTTTGCTTAGGGCTGACATTCTGCATTTCTAACAGATCCCAGGTGAGGCAGGTCAAGGCTGCTGGTTTGAGTAGAAGGACCCCAGGCACTGAGTTCAACTGGACCCTCAGCCGCTTAGCGAATTTGCCTGCACACGGACACCTGAGAAATGCTTTCATTGGAGAGAAAGTCTTGCTAACAAGAAATCTCAGGCAGCCCTGTTATTTGCCCTTAACTCTTTCCTTCCTTTGAGAATTTTGGTTTTGTAGTGACTTTCAGTTGAAAGACATTGTGAGTACAGAGCTTTGAGAGAGAAGACTACAGTTCTTTTCTTTGGAGTTTCTAATAATGACCCAGAGTGTTCATTTTTTTCTGAGTTTCTGATATGTACACAGGATGATTTTCATCAAAGTTCTGAAATAACATTTGCCTCTGCAATTACCTGATTCTTGTGTAAAGGTTAATGGACAGATATAATGTTCTCAGAGTGCGTGGAAACTCTTCCAATCAGTATTTATTGTGCATTCTTTAATATCATATTCTTTCTTTCTAGAATATTGCATGGAAGGATAAAATTATAAGAGCACAATGCCGACCAGTATTTCTAAAATTAAGTAAAAATTATTTTAGTGAAATTTTAGGGGGAGTAGGATTCTACTTTGACCCCCCGATTTTATTTAAACAACAGAGATGAAAGAAAATCAATAGACTATCATGTGCTTTTAGCACTTTTGAGGTTAGAAAAGCTATTTAGCTTGTAGAAGATTGTAAAACTCTGTATCTTAGTTCCCCTATTTTAAAAAAGTGAGTTTACTGACTGTGATGGAGGATTCCTATGGAGAATTAGGGTCTAATGGGATCTGTGAACCCTTAGTATAGGGCCTTCTTAGCAGTGGCTGATTGCAATACGTGTCTAGACCGTGTACCAAGATCTAGCTAGTGATGACAATCTGATCATCCGCGTCTCCATTAGAGCTGTACAAGGGAGTCACCCAAGGGTTTTCTGGTGCCCTGGCCACACCCAGGCCAATTAAGTCCGAATCTCTGCAGCCCGAAGCCCCTGGTATCACTGTGGCTTAATGCTCCCTGGTAATTCTAAGGTGCAATCAGGTTTGAGAACCAGTGGTCCAGAGGCCTGGATCCTCTTCTACTTCTAAATTTCACTCTGGATTATGATTCTGGCTCCTCTGAGTTTGCTCAGTCTGAGCCAAAGTTACTGATGAGTTTTGCATCTGCCATTCCCTGAAGGTCCATGTTCTTCTCCACTCATTAAACACTTTGAGAGTCTCCTCCAGCTATTCTTTCATTCGAAGGCATAATTTCTTCATAATTTCCAGCTAATAAAGTTCCAGATTGGATTTTTATTTTTGTGTGTACTTCAAGAAATATGTGTAGGCTTTTTGTGGGTTGGACTTATATCTTTTAATGCATTCGCTTTCCTAGGAGGATGCTGAATTAACGTATGTTCTCATTTAATTATCCACAGTTCCAGGTCTCTCATTTAGTGCCTGCCACATAAAAGGTACTCAGCAAATATTTGTTGAATGTACAAGTCATTGTTTCTTCTCTCTTCCTTAACTCTTATGCTCAAATAGTCAATCAGTTTCTGAATCATGCTGATGGAAGCTTTTAAGCATATCTAAAATCCATTTTCCTGGTTGCATTAGCAACCATTGTTGCCTTGGTGTAAACTGTCATTATCTCTTTGTGCTTCCAGTTTCTGTCCCTCCTCCCTCAGATGCATTCCTCTCCCACAATGAACATTAACCCTTCCTCTGAGCTTCCACTGGGCAGCCAAAGAGATTTAAAACAATTTTTTTTTCAAATTTAGTATTTTTATTTTTATCACAGGAATGGTTACATAAGGAGAATTTTTTAATATAAAAATAAAGTCTGCTGTATTATCGCAGGAAATGTCTTTTGTTTATACAAGTACATTTTGTTGTTTGCTTTATAGAGAGTCTGCATTTTCTAAGTCTGTTCTCTCTCACATTGACTGGTTGGTATTGTGAATTGGGTCGTTTTGTAGAGGATAGTTCCTAAGCAGTTATTGCTGGCATTTAGTAAAGCTGTTTTTAGAACTTCTCTTTTTCTGAAGTTTCTTAATTATAGACAATCATATAATTTGCAAGCCAAGTATAATTTTGCTGTTTCTAAAATCTATTATTTGTCTTCATATGTAATTTTAATTTTTAATTTTTTTAAAGATTTTTTTATTTTTAAGTAATCTCTACAACCAACGTGGGGCTCGAACTCACGACCTGGAGATCAAAAGTCACATGCTCTACCTACTGAGCCAGCCAGGTGCTCCATTCTTGTGTAATTTTAGAGGATATAACTTTATAATACTGTTACTTAGTAATAGTAATTAAAGGCAGCCTTTGTTTTTGAATTTACTGACATGTCTCTAATGTTTCATCACTAAGAATAATTCTGACTTCTTACATTGAGATAGATACCATTCATTGTGTTAAAGAAACATCCTTTTGTTTCAGTTTTACCATGTTTGTAAAGTTTTAAAACCCAGAATAAATGTTTAATTTATTATATGTTGTAATGCGTCTGTCAACATGAATGTATAGTTATTTTTATTTCATCTATTAAGATGAAAAATTATATTATTAAATATCTTGATATCAAACCAACCTTGCATTTCTAAAATAAATGCTCCTGGTTTAATATGTTATTCTTTTAACGTACCGTTGGATTCTGTTTAATTATACAGTATTTTTTGCCCTTATTTTTGTAAATAGCTAGTTTTTAGTTATACTGTCTATGCTCTCTTTGTTGTATTTTGATAAGGTGAAGGTCCTTCCTTGCATATATGCAACCACTCATGCCATACAAAATTAATTGTAATTCCCTAAGTAGGTAGGGTCATTTCAGGGCTTAATGGCTTTGTATCTGCTATTCTCCGTGCTATCCTTCTTTCCCCTGTTTGCCTTTCAAACTCATGCAAGACTGAGCTCATTGGCCATTATTGGTCCCCCCCTTCAATGAAATTTCCTCAAACATACTGCCCACATTTTTTTTCTTACGTTTTATTTATTTATTTTAGAGAGAGAGAGAAAGAGAGCATGAGCTGGGGGGAGGGGCTGAGGGAGAGAGAGAGAGAGAGAAGCAGACTCCCTGCTGAGCACAGAGCCTGACTCGGGGTTCGATTCCACAACCATGAGATTGTGACCTGAGCTGAAATCAAGAGTTGGACGCTCAACTGACTGAGCCACCCAGGCGCCCTACTGCCCATATTCTTAACTCCACTGATCATTCCCTCTTCTGCTGTCTCTCTGTACTTTCTTCATCTCTCTGTTATAATACTATATATATGTATACATACACACATATATGTACATACATATATATACTCTATATAATACTATATATAATATTATATACAAATATAATATGTTGGCATCAAAATTCCTATTATATTTCTTTCTCTCACTCTATTTTATGTCTTCGATGATGGAGATTTTGACTTCCCATCTGTATATCAGCACAATGTTCTCAGCACAATGTCTTTGTGTAGTAGATGCTCAGTAAATGCTATTTAGAGGAATGAGTGACTGAAAGGAACTCATACTTATGTTTACCTCACCTTATTGCAAGGCTTCCTGGAAAGTACTGTGGGTTGCTCTCAGTAGGTCATGGAAAAGTCAGCACGTGCAGCCTTGGTTGTGTTTTTTTAAAATGGCCAATCTGTGGTCCTATGCAAGATCCCAAGTCATGTATTTAAATTATTTAAGCTGCTATGTTTCTTTAAGTGGCATTCATGGTGGCAGGACATTATATTTAGACATAATGGAGGATAGGATGGTGGAGACAGGACTAGTCATTCTTTTGTTTTTCTTTCATAAAAATATGTCCAGTTAATGGGAATGGGAGCATTTTTCATTCCACAAATGTTTACCGAGCACCTTCTACGTGCTAGTGACTGTGCTGGTGATTCAGCTGGAAATGAGACGGACAAGGTCCTTCAACAAAGCTGACACCCTCGCTGGGGAACGCAACCAAAACTAAAGCAATACTCAACTAAATAGATTTGAGAGAGGGTGGTGGAGTGGAGGCAGGGGATTGTTGTAGATACTTGTGGTCGGAGAAGGAATGTCTGAGGAGCTAGTAATTGCCCTGAAAGTTAAGAAGGTGCAAGCCACTGCTCTAGGAAACCAGAAGGTTGTTTCAGCCAAAGGCAGCAATGAGCTTGGCATATTTAAGGAATGGCAGGCAGTCTGGTCTGCTTGGAAGGTAGTGAGCTGAAGCTGGTAAACAGTTGAAAATGTAAAGCAGGAAGGGTTTAGACTGTCAGGGGCATGGGGACCATAATTAGGGTTTATGTAGATTATATTTTTAATATGATGAGGCATCTTTGGAGTGACTTGATTTATTTTGTATTTTTAAAAGATCATTTGGCTGCTATGTGAGGAATGAGGAGTTTATGTTCCCCTAAGTATTATTATAAGAAGTGTTTGCACAAAAATACTTGACTCGCTGCTGTGTCCGGAAGAAAGCATATGATGGTATCTGTGCTATCGCTGGAAAGATATGGGTGGGAAATTACCATTTTTCACTGCTGAGTCATAGTAAAATCTTTTTTGACCACTCATTTTTCCTTCTTTCCTCCTGTCTTCTTCCCCGGTGCATGACTTTCAATCACTGTGCTTATATGAGCTATCCACTTTTCTCACCTTCTCATCTTCTTATTCCGATGCCTTACCAACCTCATAGCATTACTGATGGTCCCAATATTAATCAGTCATGTTGCTAGATTTTTATACAACCTGCAAAGAGATAAAGAGTAGTTTATAGGTTTTTTTTAAGCCAAATTGTATCCTCTGATTGACTGAGCAGCATTATTATGAGCCATTATAAAACAGTAGACAGCCCAGAGGTACTTGCAAAGGTGGCAATGAAACAAAGCAACCTTTAAATTGATTTAGCAAAACACTTAGTTTCTATTTCATGGTAGGCAAAACAATAATAAATCTTAAAGGAGGAATCTTCCTAGGACATTATGAAAAATAAGACTAACATAAACTCATTGGTTGCTGTCAGCACTCATTTTTATGGTGTTTACATGAACATTGGTAACAGAGAAGGAGATAATTTATTTGTGACTTTTGGCTGACGTTAGAACACATCAGTAGGGATCCTCAAGTCTGACTGTAGCCATGGTGTTAGTTAACTTTGTCTCACAAAAATGAAATTGCATTTTATTTACTGAAAAATAAGGAATCCTCTTGGCGGAATGTATGTCTCCCCTCTCCAGCGCCTGTTCCACGTTGTTAACTGGGGCCGGTGGTGTGCTGGGGCTGGCTTCCAGGGGCTCTCCAGAGACGGCTGTTAGAATCTCTTCCCAACACCATGCTTCGTGATCTGGGATGTCATGTTGGTAGCCTGCAAGCAGCCACCGTGGGAGAATTTATGCCCTGGAAATTGGCACAAATCTGGGGTTCTATTCTCCCCAACTCCCCAGGAGCCGGTTGCTAAACATTTACCACCCCTTCACTGCCTGGATGTTCCAGCAGAAACTCAGGATGTTGGACTACAAGCTCTTTGTCTCTCTTTCCACTCCTCCTTGCTGTCAGCCTACTTCTGCATTCCTTATTGGTTAACAGACTTTAAACCCGGGCTCAAATCTCCAGAGGCATCTTTGACCCTTGCTTTTCCCTTTTGCCCCGACATGAGATCCTTTTCCAAATCCTACAGATTATCCCTTCTCCTATCTTAATGTGCTTTGTGTCTCCTCTCTGTTTCTACTGGCAACCCCCTACCCCTCCGCCAAACTGATAAATCCCTGGTTGGGTCTTTTTTTTTTTTCCTCTTGTAACCCCTGGTTGGGTCATCCTCAATAGGTGCCTCACCCCTCACCCCCACCCCATTTAATTCTCCATCTCCACCTCCTCCAGCCTTCCTCACACACGATTATCGGCTCACTTTCCTGAGCTACGTGTTCTGTTCTATCCCTTTTCTGCTCAAATCTGTCAATGACTCCTCTGATCTCCAAATAAGGCTCATGCTTCATAGCTTAGCATACAAGGCAGTCCATTATCTGAGCACAACCTACCTTTCTAGTGATTTCCTAAGACTTTTGTTCCTCCTCTTGATGCTCAGGAATTTGCAAATGGTACACGCGGCATTTCAAACAAAAGTATTTCTAAAATATGAGTTTTCTGAAAAGCCCTTCCTTCCTCTTTGTCCAGGTAAACCCAGCTCTTTCTTTTAAGATGTAACTCAAATGAAACCTCCTCCTTGTAATCTTTTCTAACTTCTCACTCCCTCCCCTCCTTGTCAGAATACTCGCCCTCTCTCCTTGCACTCCCCTGGTAATACTGTACTGCTTTTTATAGCACTCATTGATTTCCTCCTTTTATTACAATTTATTTTAGCACATTGTGTAGTTGGAGTAGAAACCCCGTCTTTTTCATCTTTGCCCCTAACTTAGGGGTGAACGCAGTGCCCTGCTCAGCAGAGATTTGTTGAAAGAATAAATAAAAGGGAAAGAAGGTTTATACTTAACTTGAATGCCCTTTAGCTGCTAGGTGTAAAGAAAATAAAAGCACAGGAAGTACAAAATGGTATAATAGCCGTATTTCTGGAAGTTCCCCAAAAGTTAACTTTTAAGTGGAGCATTTTTTACTTTTTGTAATGTATTTGAAGAGGATATCATATGGAGGCTGGAATAGAATAGAATAATTCCACAATGGAACAGAAGATAGAATCTGAGAAAATGGGTGGAAGCTACGGAACACATTTTCTTTTAATATATAAGAAAACTTCCTGAGAGATAGAAGGCTTAATTGTTTATCACAGGAATGATATTCCTAAAAAGCTACTGAGCTGTTGTCACAGACATGATGCAGATGTATGACCATCTGCCAGGGATGTTATAAAAGGAATTCCTGCAGCAAGTAGATGTTCACTAAGGTCTTTTAAGACTCTTGAGTCTGTGATTTGGTGACTGTTTATGAGTCATCTAGCCTATGGGTAGGATTTTTGAGCACTCACTGTCCTAAACCAAGATGGATTGCCACAGTGGTTGCTGTTAAGATTTTTACGATTCAGATGGGAGCCTTAAAATATTTAGGAAGAAAGCATCTAGAAAATCTCCCCACCCCCCCCAAAAAAAGTGGTTTCTAAATTTTGAGTCCTCTGATGGGGAAAATTGTTCCACCATTAATTTTAGATCATAAAATTAAGGTTTAAGAAACCTGCCATATTGTTTTTTTCTCCATAGGAGCTAAGGACCAATTGATTTCTCCAGCACTAAATTTCTGCCCGATTAAAACTTTGGCTTAGTCTTATTTTAGTTCATTTGCTGTGGGTCTCCAAGGTCATGGACTGAGAGAGAGTGGAACTCTTATTCTCCAAAGGTGGGAATCTTGTCTCTCATCTGTAGTGCTTCCTCACCTGGAAACACCATATGCAAATTTCATTTAATTCTACCCCCTTCTTTGCTAGGTATTTGCGTTGGGTCATTGATCCTCATCCAACTGCTGATTTAGAATGTAGCCTTGATTTTTTTACCCCTTGCCCCACTCTGCTGTGTATAAACAAAAGGACGTGTCTGTGTTTTCTTCCAGGAATTTTTTTCAGGGATTTACTAGCAACTGTAAGTGAAGAGAAGGACAATCTTTCTCCTACATTTGTGACTCCATGTTTACCTATTTTTCTTCATGACATTGGTCTCCCAGTTACCTAACCCCTTCATCTCTTTAATTTCAACATCTTCTCTTGGACTTCTTTTTGCTTGGTGCCAAACATGTCCAAGTCTCTTTGATCCTAACACACGTGTGTGCACACACACACACGTACATACATGTGTACACACACACACAAGTGCTCCACCTGGCTTCCCTGCATTCTGTCATTCCATTTCTCTCCTCGTCACTGCCAACCTACTGAAAGAATGGCCTTCACTCAATGTCTCACATATTTCTCACCTTCCATACTTTTGTCCCCACCCCATGAAACTATTCCTACCAGGGCCATCACTGACTCCTGGTTGCCTAACCCAGTGGCCTGTTTCCAGATCTTACTCCTCTTGGCCGTTGGTTGTACTTAAATCCATGGGATGCTCACTCCTCCTTGAAACTTTTCCAGGTCATTGAACCATCTGATTCTCATTGTCATCTTAGAATTCACTTTATCTGGACTTGACTTTTATAACCATCTATAAATGGTTCATTCAGATAAATAGGTTTTGAGCATCTCCTCTTGACCAGAGCTGGCAAAAGATGGTGAACAAAACCTGCCCTCTCTGGAGCGTAGAGAGGTGGATGGAGTGAGGGATCAGTCAGGTAAGAACAGAGTTGCAGGCCGTGACAAGGGCCACTCAGGAACACCGTGAGAATGTCAAGTAGCAACCTCGTCTAGCTTGGGGATCTCAGAAGCTCCCCTGAGAAAGCTGTTGGCCTGCATATTGAAGGAGGGGTAGGTTCTAACCAGGAGAAGGGGGTGGAAGAAACAGCATGTGTCGTATTAGGCACTGTGTTGTAGGGCGGAGAACATGGACCTAGCTTTGTCACTTATTACCTGTGTGATATTAAAAAAAAAACAAAAAACACAAAATCTGCTTGACCTCCTGGGGTCTTAGTTCTTTCTCCTGTTATAAATTTTTTTTTTTAATTTTTTTATTGTTATGTTAATCCCCATACATTACATTCTCCTGTTATCAATTTTGCTTATATATGCAACACACCTGGTGTGCAGCAGGTACTGAGGGAATGTGGCCCAACCCCACTTCTTCCACTTTTGCGGCTCTGAGTGTTCTGGGGCCTTCAAAGCAAAATTCTCAGTTGCTTCTAGAAACAGGCCTCACATTCCATCTCTCTGGGGCTTTTATGAGGATGCTATCATTTGAACAGAGGGTGGGAAGCTACAGGAAGGTGGTTGGCCCGTGGTGTTTATGGTTCGGGTTTGGGGCATGTCTGGTCCCTGCACCTCTTTTCCGTAATTTGAGAATGGCCACGTGCATCGCCCACTGACGGGAGTGGGGTGGGCCCCTCGGGAAGGATGCTTCTCTTAGGTCTAGTGACTGAGTTTTCCCTGGACAGTCAAGCTGTACAAAGTGCAAAAACCCCATCCTAGTGCAGCGATTGGATGTGAATACTGGTTTATTGTGGAGCCAAAGGGACGGCGGATGCTTGATGAAAGGCACCCAGCATCTGAAAAAGTTCACCACAGCACTGCGTCCTCTGGGGGCGGGGCCACCACTGCCGCCCTTTTATTAACACACGTAGTGGAGGATTTGTGGACTTGGCAGCCCTCCACGGCCTAATGTGCAAAAGGCCTCTGGAAGGATCGGCCCCTTTGAAGCAGCTGGGCTGGTGGTGGCTGCCGCGTATGGCCGGGGTGTGGCCTCCAGATGCTGATGCCTTCGCTGTCACGGATTTTCCTCACTGCCCCTCGTGACCATGCACTCCCAGTGCCTGCCTCTCAGCCGGCAGCCGTGGTCTAGACACGCACACCTGTCCTGGCACGCTGGGCCACGAATGGCAAGATTTCACAGGGGACTGCTGGGGCTGGGAGTCCCCGGGGGTGCCACCCTCAAATGAGAGAAAGAACAAAGCGCCACTTATGTACGCTTCTCACGTTGAGCTTCGGCTGGGCAAAGAGAGGAGACCCTGCTCTCTGCCTGGCTTCCACCTCTTAGCTTTCATGGCCCTGTATGGATGAATTTCTCTCTCCTCCTTAACAACTGGGCAGTCTGTTTTCTCACTTACTTTTCATGAGGACCCCATGAGAGATGACACAAGGAAGGAGCCTCCTTAGTTGTGCCGCCTGTGCCCTGCTGCCCTCCCCAGTCTCACCCTGCCCTCCCCATGACACTGTGCAAGTCCCAAGCTGAGGGCAGGCTCTTCTTTCCTTCTGGATTCCCCACTGAGCCCAACCTGTTGTTTTGCACACAGCAGACACTCAATGCATATTTGTCGTGTTGAATGGAACAGTTGCAAAGGTGATGTGTATCTATGTTGGGGGTAGAAATATAATGAGGTGGGCTTGCCACAAAGAAGAGATATTGAAGATTTTCTCAGTAAAGATCCCCCTCTCATTTCTGGAAGGTCTTTCCAAGCGTGAATATCACCTAGTTTTTAGAGCTCGTTGAGCACTGGACAAGTCCATATTTAGACATAGAGTCCTAGATTGCTAGTACAGTAATGATTCTGCCATTTTACTAATTAGGAAGCAGGAACATGACTGGCACCTTTGGCCTCTCATTATGTTACCACCTCAGATATGGTACCTCCTGCTTAGGTGAAGGGTCTGGTAGTCTTTTGTACTTCAGATTCTTTGCAAAAACAAAGTAGGTCAAGCTAGATATAGTGCACAGGTAAAATGAGATCTTTCGAAAACCAAAAAAGCATAGGCTTTTTCCCACTGATGCCCCACCTCGCCTGCCCTCTTGCAGGGGGTGCCTCAGATCACCTACCCTCTGTGGCAGGTGCCCAGCAGGCTTTTAGATTATGCGGGGATATAGTCCACCAACCAGTCTCACAGTTGTTTTACAGTGAACGTGACGGTGAAGAATTGAACATGTTTAAGAGAAAAGTGATTGATTTTCTGACAAGCAGCCGTTTTCATGTTCTGCTTTATCAGCCAGCCTCCCCCCCGACCCCCAAAAGTGGAGTAAGGAGCAAATGCTGGATTAAGAATTGAGGTTACTTGGCACTCTAACTCGCGGCCACTAGAGGGGGGTAGTGACCAGGCTTCCCCTTCCCCTGGCTGGCTTGTGAGACATCTTTGCCCAAACTGAAACAATGAGTTCTCCCTAGGAGAGAGACAACCCAGCAAATGTTTGCTAATCATGGTCAGCTTTTCCCCTCCATGGAGCCAGTGTTTCATACTCAAGCGAAGATATCTCATTTTCCCCAAGAGGAGTATTTTCTAACCATGTTAGGGGTTGCGGAGTCTCTGGATTTGGCCTCCTTGAAGTTGTAGCCCCTGCGCCTGGGACAAATAGCAGGATGGTGCACACACCTTCCCCCACCCTAAGGCACAAGAAAACTTAACTATGAGCCTGGGGATTATAGTCTCCACATATGCTCTTATAGATGACTTTATCAAGGGAGAAAATATTTTAGGTTCCAGAACATGCATGATGGTTGTTTGGTCTCTACTCAGAGCAAGTGCTAAGGATTCCTGTTAAAATTAGCGTCTATGGAAAATCATAAGCATTTCTATCTTTAGAGGAGGTCTCTGTGCCTCCTATGTTATTCCACAAAACAATCTCTAGCTTTAGAAGGGTGTCCAAGGCTGAGGACCATTTCTGGAACTCCTGTGCCACGCTAGCTCCTGCCATGCAGGTAATGCCATTTGGCTCCTGGGGAATTTAACCCTGGAGGGTTAAAGCAATCAGTATTGTTCAGTATCTGGAGAAGGTATGTTAGGTAAAAGTATAGAGTCCCTAGGTTTTAAGTTGGAACTACATACATACAAGTAGGCAAACGTATACATGACAGGAACAGAGTGCAGGCAATCAGAAAAGAGGTTCATTGTGAATAATTCTCAAAATGGTTTGGTAGGCCGTTCCCTGTTACTTTGGTAGTTGGATTTTTATTCCTGTCGGGGCAGAAAGAGAGCAGTTACAGGGGGAAGGACACCAGATGTTAGAAGCTGAAGAACACACGAGGCTGATGGTGGAGCTGGGGAATATCACTGAAGTGTCATCAAGGGCCCGGGCTCGCCGACTGATTCCGTGTCACCCCTGTGAGTTCAGGTTGGAGATGATGAAGATTTGGTTCCCTAGAAGAAAGAAATGTCTTCACAATAGGACCTGCCAGGCTGCTGTGTGAGGAAACAAAGTCTTCGGCAACAGGTTGTGTGACCGTTTGTCAGGGACTCCTTGTTTTGGCCCCCTTTTTTAATATTGGTGGTTGGACCACATGACCATCAAATCTGAGATCTGGTGATTTGGAGACTCAGCACTTCTCCTTTTGCCTGAAATTTCCTTTTCCTCATTATGGAATGAAACAAAATTCCGCACATCCTTCAAGACCCAGCTCTCGTGTCTTTCCCACTGTGTGAAGCCTTCTGGACTTAGTCCTCCGTATCCCACTGGCACTGACTTCCTGCCCATAACAGCCTTTGCTATGTCATTTGGAGTTTGGAGATGTGTCCATCTCTGTTCATGTCTGTGCCTTCCTCTGTGCCACAAACAAAAGGGCTCAATGAATTCATTCTTCGCATGTAGGAGTGGGCTAAAGGTCTAATGTCTATGTGTCTGTGGGGGTGGGGATCAGATGAGGCTGGGTTGCAAGTGAGTGCAGTATCCACAACCAGAGAAACAGCTAGACTCCCAGATTGTCCTGCCCCATTTCCTTAGATCAAGTTTGTGAAATAAACAAGCTCATTCAGAAATACCTGGCCTTGCAGTGCTGTCCTGGGAACCTATGCAACCACAGGGCCAACATTTAAGCCAATATTTGATATCAAATATCCTCACCAATATTTAAGCCACTGTGGTGCCAAACTGTGGCTGGCTCAGGAAGGATCTGGAGGGAGCAGCCTGGACTCCCTACGGGCTGGCTCTGCAGGTTTTCACCCCCCCCCCCATTAACAACTCAATAAAGCAACCTCATGTTTCCCATTATTGAATCTTTTGGCCCTGTTTTTTATGCCAATATGCTGGGCTTTTTTGTGAATTGGTGAGGGTGCCCACGTAGTATTGAGAAGAGCAGAGGTAGCCACTACTGAGTTAGGCATGAAGCTATTTTCTTAGGTATGATGTGACAGGGCTGTGCCGCCTTCTGGCTACTACCTGTAGTTACTTCTGTGCAATTCGGATTAGGGACGTCAGGGCAGAATTTCAAGGATTAAAGTGTAAGCGAATTTCTTAATAATCTCTTAGTAGTTAAACACACTTCTGCCCACCCAGCCAGGATTGTCTCCCGAATCCTCTCCCTTCCCCCTTCCGCACGGGCGCCCAGACACTGAAAAGCCTGAGATGCTTTCACTTGCTTCTGTGAACTTCTAGATACACGGGGCAAGGAAAGCCACCTGAACCCAACGTGGTTTTCTAGTCCTCTTCTGGATTAGCAACATGTTCCTTTTGCTCTCAGGAAAGCTGGCTTCCAAACAGAACAACACAGTCCAGCCAAAGACCCTTCCTGGTGGCGGAGGGGAAAAGCCAAGCTCTGGCTCTGGCCCCTGGATGGGGCAGGCTGCTGTCAGTCCTGGCCTGCCCTTCTTTTCTCCCAGAAGCAGTGTGGAGAGCTCCCGATGGTTAGCATATCTGTCTTTCAAAACTCCGTTTGGGTGGCAAACACATGAACACTTACCTCTCTCACAAGGGTGGCCTGCATGCCAGAAAAAGCAGAGCAAAAACCAATTGGTATGCTGTTGCTAGGAAGCAGAGAGATGTTTGATGTTTTGATTTTAGCAGCCTTTGGAGGCTTGCCTTTTTAATAACGTGAAGAGCTATAGGTTGCTCTTACAATATTGAATATGTGCTTTTCTGAAAAATGTGTTATTAAAGCAGAGTACTCCGATCAGATCCTTTGTTCTGCCATTCATTAAATTAAAAAGAAAATCCCCTAGGATACAGGAGAGGGGTGCAAGAAGTTCAAAATGAAGATGAAAGGTTCCTATGGAAGCAGCATAGTTCAGAGGTTGCTGTGGTGAGCCACCCTGAGGCGGAGGGTGGGGGGCAGGCCGTGGTAGCCACTGGCCGGGGAGGAGGGGCAAGGACAGAATTCACGCTCGTCAGATATCGGGGTCGAACTGTGACTCCATGGAAGCTGGGCAAAAGTCATCAGGTCATTCTCATTCACTCTTTTGATGATTCACCGTATTTACTGAGCTGTGTATTCAAGGCACTGTGCTTGGCTGGATGAACAAGTTCCCCCCTCTCAAAGCGACAAAGAGGTAATTAGGATTCAGAGGGCCTGTGCCAGGATAATGATGTAGAAGGGTTAGGACCCAGTAGGAAGGGGCTGACTTTTCCTGGGCCAGTCAGGTAGCGTTGTGGAGGAGTTTGAACGGAGTCTTTATTAAAGGATAGACATCAGATTCTTCCAGCAGGAAAAGACGAGGAAACACAGTCAAAGCAGGAATGGCAAGGTGGAAGGAAGCCTGGGGTAATGAGCCATTCCCTATGACTGGGTAAGAGAATGTGAGTGGGGAAGAAAAAGGGATGATTTAGACTGCTAGCGACTATGAATTTGAACTTTCTCTGTAAGTGCCCAGTATGAGCCAGAGTGAGCCTGATCTTGATCTCACAACATCTGTAAATCTCTCTGGGGAGAAGAGGAATGGTTTCCTAACACAGATGGAGCCGCACTCTTGGTACCACCATCCAGTAGAAACTTTCTGCAGGGATGGAACTTGTGTAAATCAGCACTGTCCAGTATGGTGGCCCTTAGCCACGGTGGCCATGGAACCCCTGAAATGTGGCTAGTGTGACAAAGGAACCGAATTTAAAATTGTATTTAACTGTAATGAATTTAAATTTCCATTTAAACAGTTCCATGTAGCTAGTGGCTTCTTTCTAGAGCCTTTGCAGGAGGCAGTGGTTGTAACCTAATGGAGGGGAGAAGCTGATGGGGGCTTCCCTGCGGATAAATCGTGATAAGTTGGGTTTCAGAGAGGGAGCTGACCCCAAGTGGGTTCCCATACCAGTACAGTGCTGCATGCAGTTTGGAGAGGCCTTCGAACAGTCTTACTGAGACATGACACCCATACCAGAAATGATTAGAGAAGGGGGCAGCTGGTGTGTGACAAAGGGCTGCCTAGCAGGGCACCAGCCTGGGGGGAGCCTGCGGGAGCTCTTGGCATCCTCTCTCTACATCACTGCGGTGCACGGCTGTGTGAGCCCCAAGGAGCAGGAATCCTGCCTGCACCTCTCTGCTGTCAGGCAAGTTGCCAGGAGCAGGGCGGAGAAATCAGAACATCATTTCTCTATACATTCGTCAGCTCCTGTGACAGAAGGCATGCTTCAAAGGGCTCCATAGGCAGGCGATGATTCTGCTTTACCTGTTGAGCTTTCCTGGGAAAGCTCCATTGTAATGCAGCCTGTGTTTTCCCACTGGAGCAATGGGTGCCTATGTTTCTTGAGCAGGAACTCAACATCGAACAGAACATGACTGTGACAGAATCATGCCATGAAAACAGAGAAACCAAAGCCATAAATCTTACTAACTACTAAAAGTGATTAACATTCTCCTACATATTCTATAAAACGAATATAAATGTGCAGTATCAGTGCATACTGACTAAGGAAAGAACAACACTCTTCCATTACCACATAAAAACTCAACTCTGCTGTCATAAATTAGACTTTTCTCATACTGAACTATTAAGTGTGATAAACACAAATTGAACACTTGAATCACAATAGCTTCACCCCTCCCTGAAATTTGAAGTGCATTTGAGGATGCTTTTACTCTTCTCTTAATAAGTTCCTTTTTCTCAATAAATTCCTTCTAGCAGACTCATGCCCAATTATCCCATTATCCATTCCAACCATTTGGATGTCAAATCCATAGCATCAGTTGACCAATGAGGTGGGAGTCTGAGGATAACACCCAGTGAATAGAATCAAAGCCTGTGTCAGGAGGCCTCTGATACACAGATTGGAAATCTTTAGCTGGAGAAATATTTAATAACTAAGACCTATGAATGGATGTTTTAATTTCCTCTCATTCTTTATGCTTTATTTTTCTCGCTCTAGTCCCTACATTCTGACTGAAATACTAATATGTCTCATGTTACTCTTTTCGTCAATTTAAAAATACACTGATTTTATCTTTTTAGAAAAGTGGTATGTGTTTATTGTAGAAAATACAGATATGGAGAAAATAAGAGCCACAATTCTACCACCTCGCATTGACTGCTGTGAACATTTGGGCCTATCTGTTTTCAGTTATTTTTGTCTTCTTATGTGCGACCACACAGTACTGAAACAGCTTTGCTCTTTTTCAATCAGTCCTGCTGGAATGTTTCCTCATATTTTAAAAAACATGTCTGCAGGATATAAAGGTCACCTAGATGTATTTAACTAGCTCCTGTTACAGGCAATTCAGGTTATCCCCCTGCTCTCTTTTTCATTTTAAATAGCATTATGATGAAAACCCCTATATACAGAGTCTTTGTCCACATGCATTACTATTTTCTTGGGTGTGAAATTTCCCTGCCAAAGGAAGGAGCTTCCTTAGGGCCATTAATTAGTATTGCCAAATTGCTCCCTAAAAAGACCTTCTAATGCAGTTTTTATTAATATGGGGGTTGAGATGAGAAAGACCTGAATCACAGTCCTGGTTTTGCAGTTCCAGATCTGAAGTCAGCCATGGGGCCTTTAGCAAGCTAACACCTCCAAGCTCCGGTTTCCCCAAAAGTGGGCCAGTAATAAGACGTGCCTCAGCCCCCGTCGCTGTGTGGGCTAAATGAGCTAGTCCACATACAAGCCGACGGTAGCAAAATGCCCGACGTAAGAGCTAAGAGTTGTTTGCTCTGCCAGCTGAGTAGGGACCCTCTCTTTCTCCATTCTCTCACAAACCCTGGGTATGATCTGGTGTAAAAAAGCATCAGCTTGACAAGTGGAAAAAAAGGACATCTTGTAGTTTTAACTTCTGTGACAAAACACATCTCCCAAGCCTTTAAATATATGTGAAATATTTCAAGCCAAGGGTGGCTTTGACAAATGTTTTTTCTTCCGGTGTTGTTGTTCCTCATGAGTGCTAAGAAATAGAATTAGCTCAAATCTTCCTTTGTTTTAAAGGGCAGATCCATTGCGGACTGTGTGTGTGCCCTGCGTGGCCTGTTGTGGAGATGGAGGGCGGCTATGCAGTGGTTATTAAATGTGGGCTTCCACATTAAATGTGGGCTTCCACGTTTTCGCTCGACAGTCTCGGTGAATTGGATTTAGCTGTCCCTAGTTTATTTTAAATTGTATAAATAGCTTCCTAAGACAACCAGTAGAAGGAAAGAGAAAAGAAGGAAAACGTTCACTAACAATTCTTTTACCCAAACCAATTAAATTCTGTTCACTGTCTACACAGTTTTACGGAGTCGATGTAGTTGTTCTTTCAGATCAGAGGATGTGTTTCCTCATGCGGAGACCACCTTGTTCCCACACGAGGACCATCATTTCATCGGGCCCACTCGGTCCCACTGCATCCCCGTCGCGTCGATGGGACCCGTGCCCAAGAGACCAGCACCGCACAGGCCAGGGAAGTCCCCAGGGAGTGAAGCTGGGGGCAGGGATGAGAGGTTAGCACTAGCAGCCGAAGCCTCTCTGTGAAGTCTAAGCTGAGCGGGAGTGTGATGGGTGTGGGTTGGTCTGAAACGAAAATGAAAACAGCAAAGGCAGTGGTGTTGAGGAGTGTTGGTCCTCAGATGTTTAGAGGCTGTTTTAAGAACAGGCTTTAGTTGGCTTTTCTCGGAAGCCTGGAGGCTCTGCAAGAATTTAAAGACACAGCACTGTGTCTGGTACGGGAAAGGGTTTGCGAGTGAGCATGATTTCACAAGGTTTCTGTAATGCAAGTGGGAAGAGGTATTAAAAAATACAGTCTTGGGGCACCTGGGTGGCTTAGTCAATTAAGTCAGTTAGACCTTAGTCTTGACTTCGGCTCAGGTCATGATCTCAGGGTCCTGGGATCGAGCCCCACATTGGGCTCCGCATGGAGTCTGCTTGTCCCTCTCCCTCTGTTCCTCCCCATCCCGCTCTCCCTCTCTCTCTCCCTCTATCTCTAAAATAAATAAAATCTTAAAAAAAAGGAAATATAGTCTTTATTATTTCAGAGAGGAGAGAGATCTGTTTTTCTGTCCTATATCAGTCATCAAATAATTTTCTGTCTGAAGTATCAGTCATCAGATAATTTCTCACTTGATGACACGGAAGAGGCTCGTCAAGTTTCAGTACAGTTGCTCTTTTGTCCCTGTTAGTTCATATTTCCAAGGCTGTGTTCTTGAGGGTTGGGCTGTTATAACTTTGCGGGTATACGGTGAGTCTATTGATTCTTTAATATGGTTTCTGCACCTAATTCTTGTTCCAAGTAGGCAGTGCACCAGCCTTTACCCAGAGCTAGCGGGCCACTCTCTGTAATCTGATGTGTACACACGTCCCACACCAAGAGAAAATGCTGGTGTATTCACATTGGATTATCACTTCCTGGTCACTTTTCAAGATCATCTGTGCTGTTTGTAATCTTGAATATTATTATTATTATTTGTTTTTGCTTTCAGCCTGGAATTAGATTCTATAAGGAAGAGTTTTCGCTGAACAAGAGTATGAAAAAAAAAAAAATAAGGGTAGTTTAATGTTCTTAATCTTGAGGGCCTCATGCATAAATGTCAAGTCTAAACTGGGAGGGAACGAACTTATTGGAAGGTGAAGATGAAGATGGTTCTATGGCATGAAAGGAAGAGCCTGAGTGTGGGAGGATGTAATTTAATTCACTCTTTTGCCACTTTTTAATGGGACTTTGGGCCTATCTATTCATTTGTAAAATGGCCTCTTTATTTATAAAATAGGGACTCTGTTTTGTCCTGTGTAGCACTCATTGACAGACACAAGCACTTTGTAAATGGTAATAGGACATACTAATGTAAGTTCATTACTGTGTCCTGGAGGTTAATGTGCTTGAAAATTTGTTAGTTTACATTTGAGTCCGTTTCAGTTCTCCTGATGTCCTGGCCCATCATTTCCATATTTAAACTTAAGCTATGAAGACCTTGGCTCAATCTTCTTTATCTTTCAGTCTAATGAGGAGTTTGAAAGTTTTGCTTTATTTGGAATTTATCACCCCACATTCTAAAGAATGAGGTTCAGTGTTTCTCAAAAAACTTAAGATTCCAAGTGACTGCAAAAGTGAATCTTAATTGTATGTCTTCAGAAAGCCCTGGGATTTTCTTTTATTTACTTATTTATTTATTTATTTATTTATTTATGTTATGTCAGTCACCATACAGTACATCATTAGTTTTTTTTTTTTAATTTTTTTATTGTTATGTTAATCCCCATACATTACATCATTAGTTTTAGATATAGTGTTCCATGATTCATTGTTTGTGCATAACACCCAGTGCTCCACGCATTACATGACCTCCTTAATACCCATCACCGGGCTAACCCATCCCCCCACCCCACTCCCCTCTAAAACCCCCAGATTGTTTCCCAGAGTCCATAGCCTCTCATGGTTCATCCTGGGATTTTCTACTTTCATCAAGTTGGTCACTATTTTGGTTATATTGAAGTAGAAACTATGATTCTTAGAGCTATTCACAAAATGACAGCACTTGGATGGTGACTGTAGCCTAGGAGCTGCCTTTCCAACATGGTAACCTCTAGGCATATTGATTATTTGCATCTAAGTTAATTAAAATTAAATCAAATAAAAAATTTGGTTCCTCACACCCACTAGATGCATTCTAAGTGTTCAATAGCCAGATATGGGTGGTAGAACTGCTTTGGACAGTGGAGATTGTAGAACATTTCCATCATTGCAGAAAGTTCTCTTGGACAGTCCTGCTCTAGAAGAAAAGAAACCTAATATCATGTTGTTCAGAGATACCCAGTAAGGCTTCATGCAGAACTTTTATGCCATTTTTAGATTTCTGACCTAAAATAGCAATCTTTAATGGCCAATCAAGGTTTGACATCCACCCACCCCTTTCTGCAAGTCATATTTAGGGTGTGTGATAATTTGATATTTTTACATGTTCATTTCTTTCTGTTGGGTTCCTTAGGTCCTGCGTGACAGACATGTGTGAATGTCCAGTCCATAAAAACTGTTACTGTGAGTCATTCCTGGCGTATACCCGGGCCTGCCAGAGAGAGGGCATCAGTGTCCACTGGGAGCCTCAGCAGAACTGTGCAGGTGAGAAATTCCTGGTGTATCCATCCATCAGAAGTTCCCTACAGCTCCCAAAATAGCAATGGAAGAGACTTGCTGATGTGGGCCACATCCCCTCTTGGCCAAAGGGAAATTCCATCAGTAGTCCAACTGGATTGCAACTTGATAAAATACAAGGGCTTCCCACTAGGCAGGATAGAAAGCACTTAAGAGAAATGCTTTGTGACAAGCACATTTGAACAATTTAAGGATTTCCACTGTTGCAAAATCCTCCCAACCTCAAGCTACCAGCTGGATGTACTTAGCACGTGGACAATCACAGCTGGGGCTTAGGTTATGTGTGGAGCAAAGAAGATTCATGATGATTACAGTCATTTAAGGTCTTCAGGATAAGTGTGATTTTTTTGAAAGAGAAATATTGTTAAGCCCTAGCAGAATGTTCTTTTGCCTCTGAGAGATAGATTTCTATATTCCTTGTTAGAGCTCTTTGATCTCCGGCAAGTTAATTGGCTTATTTGAGATCTGGAAAATGGACTTCTTTGTTCATTCAAGAACTATTTCTTACCCAGTGGCTAAGTGCTGGGCATTGTGTTGAGCACAGCGGGTACTCTGGTGACTCTAAGAGTAGAAGCCCTTGTCATTGAGGTGCCCGCAGTCCAAAAGGAGAACGAGACAAAAATCGTAACTCTACAACAAATAATTGCTAAGTATGTTAAGTGGGATGAAGGAAGCAAATAAGGCAGAGCAATAGAAAGCAAATGGAGAGGGAGTAGGTGGCTCCTTAGGTGGTGACAAGGGAAAGCTTCTCTGAGGCTGTGACATTTCAGCTGAGTCTTGAAGGATCGAAGGGAGTCAGGGCAAGCATTCTACGCAGAAGAAATGTATTTGATGGCCACAAAGTAGGAATAAGATAGCATGCTCTCAAACTGGAAGGGAGCCAGTGTGGCTCAAGCACGGTGGGCAAGGGCATAAAATGAGGGTGGAGGAGAAGCAGGAGCTGGATCATGCAGGGCTTTTCAGGTCTTGGGAAGGTGGGTAGTCTTTATTCTAAGAGGAGTGGGAGCCACTGGGGGGCTTTAAGCAAGCCCTTTCTGCTTTCCAAAGATCACCCTGTGTCCAGGCTACTGTGGGGGGGAATAGATGGGCTGGGGCAAGATTGAAAGCAGGTGACCAGGCAGGAGGCTGCTACAGTAGTGGTGGTGAGCCATGGTGGCTTGGGTTAAGATGAAGGCAGTGTACAGGGAGAGAAGAAGAGAGATTCCTGCTCTGGTTTGGAATTTTACAATAATATCTATTAAACAGAGTGATAAGCATCCGTGATATATAGATACAGATATATATTCATATATATATTCATTTATATTTATATATATATGAAACATCTGGAAGAGTGTCCAACTCATAGAAGCAGCTGATGCTATTTAGATTTGAAGATGAGATGACTGAATATTTATCACTTACTTCAAGTGTTGGCCGACATTTTTCTGAAAAGGGCCAGATTTGCCTGGAATGAAGAGACTGGAGTTGTTACTAATTCTACACCAATCCTAATAACCTTAGCTCTCATATTAGAAAAGAAGGCAATTCGTGGCACTATTAACTCTAGAATGCCTATATTGGTGGAGGACACGAATGGTCATCTGGTTGGAAGGAGGGTCAAGAAGAATCGCGTTGAAGCTGTGTTTTCAGTGCAAGGCCATCTTGTTTTTTTGTTTTTGTGTGTGTGTGTGTGTGTGTGTGTGTTTTAAGATTTTATTCATTTATTTGACAGAGAGAGAGACACAAGGGAGAGAGGGAACACAGCAGGAGGAGTGGGAGAGGGAAAGCAGGCTCCCCACCGAGCCCGGAGCCTGTTGCGGGGCTCCATCCCAGGACCCTGGGATCATGACCTGAGCCAAAGGCAGACGCTTAACGACTGAGCCACCCAGGCGCCCCCAATCTTGTTTGAGCAGTGGGTCTCAATCTGGCTGGACACTGGAGTCACTAGGGAGTTTAAAAAATAAACCAGAAACCTGTGCCTGGGCCCCATGCCCAAATAGCCTGCTTTAACTGGCCTTCTGTAGCTTCTAAAACTTCTCAGGTGAGGGGCACCTGGGTGGGGCAGTCGGTTAAGTGTCTGACTCTTGGTTTTGGCTCAGGTGGTGATCTCAATGTCCTGGGATTGAGCCCCACATCAGGCTCCATGCTCAGCGTGGAGTCTGCTTGAGATTCTCTTCTCCTTCTACCCCACCCCCCCATGTGCTCTTTCTCTCAAATAAATAAAATCTTAAAACAACATAAATCAAGACAAAACCAAACCAAACCTTCTCAGGTGATTCTGACCTGCAGCCAGAGTTGAAACCACTGAGTTAAATGATGTACTGTAAGGTGGCTAACGTGACAAAATAATAATTAAAAAAAAAAAAAAAGAAACCACTGAGTTAATTTTTATGCCTATTTGGGTGGCTTTGAGGGGGTAGGATGCCAGGTATTTTGGGGTTACTAAAACTTCTCCAAGCTGCCCCTTGACAAAATCACTAGTCTGTGTTCTTGAAAAGCACCAAGCCCTTTTACGTTCTTCTGACTTTTCTTTTGGAATTTGTTCTCTCCTCCACAAACCCAAGTCCGATCTTTGTATCTGAGTTCACTTTCCACAGCAAGAGTGCCTCTCTGTCAAAGGAGTATTGATTGATAAAAATAACTCATAGTAATGCCGGCAGGCTGGACCAGAGGACCCAGAGGGGATCCTGCAGGACCAACAAAGAAGGTCCTTGGCTTCACACAGGATGGAAAGCAAACATGAGCCAGGAGGAAGTGAGAGCAGAGTTTATTGAAGGTATATATAGAGAAGAGACAGACAGAGCATCTGGGAGACTCAGAAAGGGAATGGAGGATGAGTCTCATCTTTGGGTGGGGTCTGGAGTCTTTACTGACAATTGTGGTCTGGTGCACATGTCTTCTCAGGCATATAGGAACTGGTCAGAACAAGGACAGGGTCCAGGTGTCCATCATGAGTCACTTATTCCCTGGAACCAGGGTGTCTTGGCATCCTTGAGATGTCTAGCGCTAGTGGTCTGGAATATGCACATGATGACTTTGCCCCATAATTCCTTAGACATTACCTATTGTGCTGGAAGACTCCAAAGAAATAGTGAACTCCTCGTCCCTTACAAGGAGGACTTACATTAAGACGTGTGTAGCGTGGGAGGTGCAGGTCCTAGCAAGAATAGAAGCAGGAAAGGGAGCAAAAAGTAGATTTTTATGAAATCCTTCAGTTTCCCTATTGCAATAGTAAGGTGTGGCTGAGGCTTCTAAAAAGTAAGAGGAAATGGCTTACCTCTCACCTAATGCATCAGTGTGGGGTGGGTAGGGTAATAAAGGTGATGTTTTTGAGGGACCAGCCCTTTCAGTTCATCTTGACTACACCTGGTTCCCTTTCTCACCTTTGAGTCCTCCTTCCCTCGAATCTACCAGAAAATGAGTAAGATATATGGAGGCAAGCCCGATGCATCCATCCTCTGTCGTTTAGAACTCTGCAGAACCTTATAAACTTTATTAGCTGTGGTGGTGCTGTGGTAAGGCTTATATTAGATACACAGTCTAGGAACACTCTCTTCCTGGCCTGGAGCTCTATGTAGCACCATCTGAGTGCACACACTGCATTTGAGGACTACACATTTCCCCCAGCATCCTGATTTCAGGGACCGAATCTCAGGAGCTAATATTACTTTTCTAATGGACAAGTAATATGGCTCTTGAAAGTTTCCATTTACCACTTAAAAATTAATGGAGCCATCTGAGTGAAGTATAACTCTGTGCAGTTGCAGGGAACCCTTACACACACACACACACACACACACACACACACACACACACACACACTAAGCTTTCACATATTGGCAGCTGGTACATGAAAAATAAATTTACAGAGACATGCAGCATCTTTCAGTAGATCCAGTTCCAATTGATCAGAAATACTGAAGACCATAAGGATACTCTTTCCTTGTTTTTAGCTCCCAGATCTTTTGACTTATGACAGCACTTAAGGCCACTTAATACAGAGAAAAGAAATTTTCCAGAATAAAAAGCTTGGAAGTTGAACAGATAAGAAGCCAGGCAGGCAAGAAACTCTGATTGAGCAAGTGACATTTGCAAGGCTGGACTGGATTTTAGCAGTATCATGACTACCAGCAGGAAGCGTATGTGTGGCTGAAAGGACTGAGGGCACTGAGGTTTAGCATGTGAATTACCGAATACAATACACTTGGCAGTGGGCCATCATGAAGGTCTATAATAAAAGTTTAATAATGACCCTTTATATTAATATTCACCATTTTCTAAGCACTTCTTTGCCCCAAGGACTATACTAGTACTTTTATGACATTTTATCTTGTTAAGTCTGCATTATAATCTATGTGGTAACATTCTATTACCCACATTTTACTGGTAAGGACATTGAGGTTTAGAATATTTAAGTGATTGGCTGCCAGTCACAGAGCTCAAAATGAGTAAGTTGGGAATGAAACCCAGGTCAATTTGCCTTACAACTTCTGTTGTTCATCATTATGAAAACAGACCTGCAAGAGCATTGGAAAAATATATTTGAATATGAATATATATTTATTTGCATATTTACATAAGCATCAATGAATTTATTCAAACATTTGTTATGTAGATCTCTCTAATTTCTATTCGTGTCTTGTCACTGATGGTTGTTACTTGGTAACTTTGCTCTGATCTTGCTCCTGCATCTCACTTTGCCATCCTTAACGGATTTTTGGCCACCTCCCTGTACCTGATGCTAATCATCACTGCACCTTCAGTAATACATCTTATAAGTGGGAAAGGTGCTGGGATATTCAAAGTGGCGTGTATCTTTCTGTAGCACATCATATAGTCTGCTGGGTTCTGTGAGCCTTTTCGTCTGTTTTGTTTTGTTTTTTTTTTTCCTACAAATTCCAGGTGATTCTAGCCCCTTCACTGTAGCAACTGCTTTCATTATACACATTGAGCTTTTCCTTGGCTAGTTACTGGATGCCTCCTATAACAGTTTAGGAGATAAAGTCAGTATGGTGATCTTCAACACCCAGTAGGGAGACATGGAGACAGCTGAGTTCCAGAGGGCACAGAGCCATGCTTATTGAATTTATTAATAAAGCCAACATCTAGCGCTTTTATGGGTTACCACATAAAGTAACACAAAAGACTGCTTGTATGCATTACCCAGTGGCTGCTTATGTGCCCCCTTGAAAATAAATACATGCCAACCCTAATCACTTTGGTAGTTTGCTGGTTTTTTAAAAAATTAATTTAACCAGATGAATCCTTTTTTAAATGTATATGTACATATTGATCACGTTTAGGTTTTAAAAAATTATCTTTTACCTGTTATATATTAGAAATAACTTTGAATTCACAGAAGGGTCAAACAGGGTCTGAGTCAGTATTCACTTTCTAGGATCATATAAAAGTTGATGATCAGTTTGGACCCAGGACCCTAATCATGTCATCCCCCAGCTAAGACCCTTCCAAGATTCCCTTTGCCAAGACTTAGAGCCCCTGCCTACTTGTCTACCTTTGTCTCCCCGTGTCTCCCTCCTCAGATTCTGTGCTCCCACCTACCAAATTGAGACCCTTGTTTCCTGATTGAGCCAGGCAGTTTGTTGCCCACATCCTGCCCTTGCCTTCTCTCTTCCTGGACAACTCTTCCCACCACAGTCTGTCTGACAGTTGCTACTCACCTCTTAAGACCTAAGTGGGCTCTGTTCTCTGAGGTCTTCCTTGACGCTAACCTACTCTCAATGATCAAGTTTTAGAATATAGGTGAGGTTCAGTGGTGTGGGGTCTGGAGCCAAAGAACAAGAAAGAATTCTTAAGACATCTCTGGTGCAAAAAGGTGATTTTATTAAAGCACGGGGACAGGACCTATGGGCAGAAAGAGCCGCTGCACTGTGGTCTTGAGGAGTGGCTGATTATATACTCAGGAGTTGGGGAGGTGAGGACAAAGGGGGTGCTCAGAAGGACTGTCATATTCCAAAGAAGACTCTCAGGATACTGGAGACCTGGTTATTGTCAAGCCAAGGCTGTTTTTTCCTCTAATGAGGCACTAACAGGAAGACAGTTGGGAGTTTCCTGGAGGAATGTTCCATTCCTCCTATCACACGTCCTTGTCAATGGGCTTCAGGTTTAGAAGAAATTCAATTTTATTTACATTTCCTTCTGCCTCAGCTTCCCTCAATTTTATGGAGGGGAGGGTGATGTTAGGGCTTCAGGAAACTGAGTTATGGGTCTCTGGAAGTTAGGCTATTGATAAGAAAGCTTCTTCCTTGTAAATCACTAGGACATTTGTAAACTGAGGGAGACTCCTGTCCTACAGGAATGTGATCTCTATCAGTTAACCATTTGTTTTTCCTTTAGGGCAGCCAGGAGTGTCTGAGGAATGTTACATATATCCCATGGGGTGGGGGGGCGTAGGGTGTCAGCTTCTGCTTTGTCCTCAGCTAGCCTCTGCTCCCTCATCAGCAACATGGAGTTGATGTCTCCTTCTTACTCCTCCATGGTACTTTGCTTTCATGATCTAATATGGTACTTCTTGCATTTAATTAAGAATCTGTTTACATGTCACCTTTACCTGTTTGGTTGTATGCCCAGACTCCTGTAACTGGAGATCAGAGATGGTATCTTATTTACATTTGATTCCCTGGCCTAAGAGAATGCCTACCACATGGCAGATATGTGGGGGAGGTTTATTAATTTGAACTGAAATGCAAGTGGTATTTGTTCAATGAGAAAAGATCCCTCCCTTTTTTTCTAGTAGTTCTTCATTCTCTACGTTCTACTTTCTAGCCATAGATTGTGAAGGAAATAATCGGTGTTCAGTTAGTCAAAGGTGAAATGTCACAGCAGAGCATCAGTAAGTTAAGTGGTAGAGCTAGAAGGAAGAATTGAGAGGTCAGAGAGAGGAGGAGACATGAGAGAGCTCATGTCTATGAGAGCATGTGGGAAAAGGAGAGAATAATGGGTGAGAAAGAGGAAATTCTATTGAGTTTTCATCCTACAAATGATCTTGCAAGATTTAAAGGGAAGCAAATTATCTGGAGGGTAAAGTGAGTTCAAAGAGGCTTTCTGGAAGCAGCTGAGTGGAAAATGAACTCCAGGCCAGCCAAATGTAATCCACACTGGGAAATGAGATGATGGATTGAGCATCATTAAGATTAAATCATCATCCAACAAGCACTAACATTTATTAAGCTGTTCCTCTGTTCTTGGCCCTGTGCCAGAACCTTGGGTCATGGTAGACAAGGACTCTGCCCACAGGATCAGGGCCTCAGCAGTTCACCCTCTTCAACCAGGGGTGCTTGTCATTGGTAACTATGACAGGCACCCCTGGAACTCTTTATTTAAATCTACAGCTACTCGAGCCCCACTGTAGACTCAGAGCACAAATCTTTAGGGGATGGGGCTGGGGAATAACACCTTTTAAAAGATCCTCAGGGGACTCTTGTAAGCATCTCTGATTAAGAACTATAGCTGCACTGGAACTGGGGATTAAAACAAATAACTGTAACATGAAAAGTGCTCTGGGGTACAGAGGGAAGAAGGATATTCTGGGAGAGATCCAGGAAGTTACTTGGAGGAGGTGCCGCTTGAATTAAGACTTGGAAAATGATGAGATTGGGAAGAGAATCAGAACTAGAAATTAGAGACGACACTGTAGTAGCTGATAGAAAGACAGAGAGAGAGAAGACAAGACAATGTAAGGGAAAGAAGAGAGTAGGCAAAGAAGCCCAGGAGAGAAGGTGTTCTCAAGGTGTTAGGAACTGGGGAGTTCAGCATCATAAGATAAAGTGGAAAATAAGGCCAAAAATTTTGTGGAGAGGTTATGGGAGGATGGGGCCAACCAGTGTATCAGTATATATAGTCATTACTGAAAATTTTGGTGGGAACTGCTTCAGTAAAGTGGTAGGTGAGAAAGACAGGTCACTAATGTTGATTAATTGCAGAGGAATTGAATAAAATGACTGTAAACTCTTTTCTGAGATTTAGAGATAAAAGGAAGAAGAAAATAAGTCTGATATGTTAAGGAATCTTTTTTTGTCAAAGATTAGCATTGATCTGAAAATGTTTGTAATATTTAGAAGATGGAGCCAACAGAGAAGAAGATAAATGTGCAATGAGAAGGACAACTAATAGAGCAAGTTCCTGGAGGAGATGGGTCAGAAACCAGAGTGGCAAGTAAAAAGATGGGTGCAGATGCGGTGGAGAGGTGGTAGGGAGATGAGTTAAGGATGCTTGTGTAGATGACCTAAATCCATCAGTAAGGGAGTGTGGGCGGTCTCAGACTGCGGAAGAGCTCCAGTAGAGTTTTAGGTGGAAGATGTTGGGAAGCTCCCAATCTTGGGAGCTTCCACTGTGCACTTACTTCCACTTTGGAAATAGTTGCTTTCTCAATTGCTAAAAAGGCATGAGTCTCTGCAGTGATGGAAGCATAAATGTGAGGGTTGGTGTATAGGATAAGTTCTCAATTCTGACTGCATGGGAAAATTATCTGGGCTAGGGTTTTTTTGCGGGGGGGGGGGGGGGAATGTCAGGCATCAGGAAGCTCCCTGATGATACTAATTTTCAGTTTTGAACACCATTGGTCTGTGGAAACACAACAACACAGGGATATAGTTATTGTATATGAATATGCTGTTCAGCTAGGATGTTTCCAAATTATTAGACATAAACAATATATAGGGTATTCTGTTAGCCACTAAAAGAGAAAAAAAACTTTGATGGGACTGTCAAAAGCCAAAAGATTATCAGAAAAGCAAGCAAGATTTAAAGGAAGAGTTATGTTGTTCTACCCACTCACTCATCCATATACCAATGCATTCAATCACTCAGTAGTCCTCTGACTACCTACTACATGTTAAACAGCACCCTATTGCTGAAAATAGAGAAACAAAATAGCCTTTCCCTCTAGTGGCCTAGATTTAGTTGGAGAGAGAGAGAAGACAAGGAAACCTATGATTATAATTGCATGTTGCAAACGCAGGAATGGAGGGGGGCAGCAGGTGCTCTGAGCATACAGTCAAGGGACAGCTCATCCAGGTAAGAGAGATGAGAGAAAAAGTTGGGAAGTGTCCAGAACAGGGGCAGATGGGGTGGATGGTAGTTAACACTCACCAAGCTAGATTATGGCACTAGATCAAGGCAGAGGGTGGGTCTCAGGCTTGGCTTGCCTGGAGGAGGTTCCGAGTAGCCTAAAGAATAAAATTAAATTATGAAAAGCTGAAACAACTTAATAAAGTTACATGGTAGCAGTAATGTTAGGGAATGTAGCATTAACGAGTAGTAGTAATTTTTTACTTATCTACTGTATCACTTGGGATCCAGCCAGAAAACAAATGGAGCACTCACATTTGCTAATTGAGGTGAGTTTAATAGATGGACTTCTTGAAAAGGAATAAATAGGGTGTAGGAAAATAACAAAGAAAAGCCCAGTGCCCTGGAAATGAACTGTTTTTACTCACAATATTTTGACACCAAATGTGTGTGGGTTTTTCTGATACTAACCAATTCTCCAATGTTCCAGAGACCAACTGGGTGCCCTACAACTCAATTCAATTCTGACACTAACTACACCAAGTTAGCATCAGATTCCACCAGCTTACGGGCTCAGTGTCACAAGACTGCCCTCACTTTAGATGCTAGCTGCAAGTATTAGGTCCCTCGGTTACCCTCACTTCTGTCTGCTTTGGCTGCAAAGTAGGGGGGAGAGAGGTGTTCTTACAATCCTCCTTTTCTTTCAGACTTAACAGCTAGAATGTCTCACAAAACTCTGGAAAACACTTTATTTACTATTACTGGTTTATTGTAAAGGATACAAATGAACAGAAAAAGAGGTACGTACAGCAAGGCACAGAAGGGTCCTGACACAGGAGTTTCGGTCCCAGTGGAGGAAGGACACCACCCTCCCAGTACCTTGATATGTTCCTCAGCTCTGAAGTTTTCTGAACCTTGTTGTTAGTCATTTAAGAGTTTTTATGGAGGTTTCATTATGCAGGCATGATTGATGAAATCATTGGCCACTGGTGGTGAACTCAGTAGCCACCCCCTCTCCCGTTCCTGGAGATCGGGTGGTGGGGCTGAAAGTTGCAACCCTCTAATCATGCGTTGGTCTTTCTGGTGACCAGCCCGCAATCCTGAAGCTATGTAGGGTCCCCTAGCCACCAGTCATGTCATTAGCATACCAAAGACACTGCTCCACAGATTTTAGGAGCTGTGTGCCAGGAACTAGGGACAAAGACTAAATATTTATTTCTTATTATATCATACCCTAACTCATAACAGAGAGGCTGTTATCATTCCTGGGCCTAAACAGTCAAGGGAGGGGTTGGCTATCAGAACTCGGGACAGAGAGAGCTCTTATTAGCTTATTTTAAGTTAGATATGGTCAAACATGAGCGTTCCGTGGTAACTCTAAATATCTAATTTGAAATATTGGGCATAAGGCGCACTTGCTTGAAAATCAGTTCAATTTTTCAGTTTTACAATTATGTAATTCTTTACGAGGTATTAATTTGCAAACTACATAAACTGTAGTAGAGGTGTTTCAATGGATCATCTTCCATTGTTATTAATTTTGTTCGGAGCGATGTCAAATGAAGGTTAGATTGTTAGTAGTGCTCTTGGAAAGTCCCTCTTCTACATTCCTACGTGTCAACATTTCTATTCACGAGAATGAGGGGGGACCTCTTTGACTGTCCCTGGAAATAACTCAGATAGGAAAGTTTGTATGTCATAAAACTTCTAGAAGGTTTGCAGTATTTTTTCTGACAAATCTATTCATGAATTTTCAGGAACTCTCAGAATATTGTCAGAATCATTTTAGCTCTAAGTAAACAAGGATAGCAAATGGGTTGTGATTTGGCTAGATCATCATTTTTATATTCTCTGGCCAACCAGCCATGCACTTCCGTCTCCCCAGGTACACATCTCATTTTTCCTTACTTGGTTTTTATCCCACTCTTGCTCTAATTTGCCTCAAATTGATCACTATGATTAAAATATGTCACGTATCCTTGGCAGGGTTTTTTTGTTTTTTTTCTGTATGTGTAATTCTGTGTATTTGAATATTGATGTAGTTGCATAAAATAAAAGCTCATCACAACTTGAGAGCTTTAAGCACTATTTGGAGCAGAATTTTCACACTGTTCTCACTAACCAAATAACCTCATAGACTTCCTGGTAGCTTCACTAATGGATAGTTTGTCTTCTCTGGGAATAAAAAACTCTCCATTTTATTTTATTTTGAAGTTCGCTAGCCCACCAGTTGGACCTTTGATGTTGTTTTTTCAGGTGCCAGTGATTCCCAAGGTGTCTGAGGAAGGTCGGAGGTTGGTTATTCCTTTGTTAAAATGCGAAAGTGAATCTGTGCTGTGAAAGGGCTGGGGCAGTGGGTGACATGAGCCTGCAGAATTGGCATTGGGCTGAGGTTGAACTGACGCGGCCATGTTGCCATGTCTCACCCGTGTCCCCTTTTTTTTTCCAGCTACCCAGTGTAAGCACGGGGCTGTGTATGATACCTGTGGCCCAGGATGTCCCAAGACCTGTGACAACTGGAACGAGATCGGTCCATGCAATAAGCCGTGCATTGCAGGCTGCCACTGTCCAGCGAACTTGGTCCTTCACAAGGGAAGGTGCATCAAGCCAGTCCTTTGTCCTCAGCGGTGACCTTTGTTCTGCTCCTAAGACTTTGAAACTTGGTGTCCTTGACACTGAAGTGGAAGAGCCAATGAAGGACTGTAGTATTTGTGTGCTGATTCCTCACATACACACACACAGAGTATATATGTGTACATATATAGATATATAGATATATTCAGAAACATTTCATCATTTATATAAACTATAGGTGGATTATTATATGTATATTTTTTGCTATAAGACATGTATTATTTCTAGGATCCTAACCTGTAAGCCATTGGATACATTGTATAAATAAACCAGGTGTTTGTAATTTAATAAGGCAGCATGCAGACATATTGGATGGCTTTAACATCACACACATTTGTCATTTTTAAGAAGTTTTCTAAGAAACCTAAATTGCCTGCCTGCATTAATTTTAGCTTTGAATCAAGACTTGCAGTTGAGTGGAAAATGTGTTTCTCTGAAGAAGGGCAAAGTTATCTAGGGGCATTTCATGCTTCCAAGGAGAGGAATGTGTGCCTGAGAGAGATGGCTGGTGATTGGTGACAGGCCCTAATGGTGCATGGAAAGCAAGGGATAGGTTGTTAGACTTTATTGGGTCGTAGTCCAATATTATTTCTAAAACCGATTGGCTAGTTGCCAAGAAATATATATTTGTCAGTTGAGCATAACCAAAGAATTGAATAGTTTCTTGCCATCTTTGCATATTCCTTGAATCACCTAATTATACATGTGTGTATGATGGATGTGTCCATTTATATGTCACAGTGAGATTAAAGAAGGGTTGGGTGACATGTTGGTTTTATTGAGCATGAGCAGATATTTGGAGAAACTTTTGCACAACATGTGAGAAAGTAGCCATTTCTCTGAATCTTAGAGCAATTTAGGGTGGGCGAATATAATGAGTTGATGTAAGCCATTTACATTGTGTGACTATTCTATGTGTAAAATGAAAATCATTAATTATTTCTAGAGGATTCCTAGCCCAGTGCTATTTGGTGACTGTTAGTATGTCATAATTACTATGCAGGAAAGCCTTTACTGACCAGTTGATTTAACATCAGGCCAAACAAACCTGGTCTCTGTACTTGCTCTAATTTACTGGTAATTTACTACTGGTCATCATGTGAGCTTTCTGACTTTTGTTTTCAGTTGAATAAATGAAAATGTCAACAAGACAAAACCCACTGATGTCTAAAAATACTATGTTCTACAGTGTAGTAAATAAAGGGCTTAATATTTAAAACAAGGCATTTTCTCTTGCAAGATGTGCTGTGTTATACTTCGTAAATAAGCCATATTGACTTTGGGCTCATCAATTTTATAACAGCTTTATTTAGATACATTTTATATAACCTACAATACTTAATGTTTGTAGAGTACTATTAATAGACAAGAGCAAATCCCCCAATTTTTAACAATCAGCATATTGCCATTGCCTATTACAACATTTGTGTTCCCTTTACCTATATTCATCACAGCTTAAGTATTAATTTGGATTCTTTACTGGGATATCTCTAATTGTTTGAGTAAACTGACTAAAGCACAGGGTATAATATTGACTGGCTGGGGCACCAGAGAATGTGGTTGTTATTGTTTCCCGTGGGTCCTAAATATCTTAATATCTGGAACGCGAGGTAGCCTGGTCATTGCTTTAGCGCTGCACTTGGAAAGAGAGCTTTTTAGGGGACTTGGGTTCCAAGTATAGTTGTGACCTTGTCCACATTGTTTAAGCATTTGGAGCCACACTTCTGCTCATCTGTAACACGAAGAGGCTGGGTAGCATATGGGTAAGGTTAAGAATCAGGAAAACTAGACGCCCTGCCTCTGGTGAGGCCCTGCCTCTGGTGAGATTACTTGCACAGAAATCTGGGACACTTGGAGTTTGCAAAACTCTTACATTTATAATCTCATGTATTTCCAAATGAAAGGAGGGTTAGGGCAAATCAGTGGACCTCTCCTGATTGGTTCCTTTTTAGATTATCTTTAATTCTTTTAGATTATTTTTAAATTCCTTTCCAGTTCACTCTGGGTTTTCTCTCTATGAAAGAGGGACGCAGAAAGGAAAATTGTGGATGGTTATTTACTGCTCATGATTCATCCAAGGAGTGAGTGACTCTACCCGGTAATGCTTAATAGCCTCTATCCCAGCATTTTTAATCATGTCTGACCATGGTGAATGAGATGAAGACTCTTCCTCATGGACCAACTCTGGCAATTTGGGTGGCTTGATTACAAGTTTGTGTGATGTCCTTTATCCATGGCTAGTTTAAAGTTTGTACACTTTTTTCATTCCTTATCCTAGAAGAAAGAGAAGGCAGAAAGGGCAGAGGATTACTCAGGCCTACTAATCCAAGCAGGCAGCTCCCTGATGGGGGAGCATGGGGAAATGAGCCAAATGGTCTGTTTGCCATGTTCTGGTTTTGGCCATGGGCTATAGATGAACAATGATTTTATCAAATGATTGATCATAATGGAGATTAACCAAATTCTTTGATGGTAGTGGCCTCATCTTATTTACATGGGATATTTTCAATGGGTTCTCAAGGCCAAACTCCTGCAGAGTTAGAGAACTTGAAATGAGAATGTTATATTTCACTCTTTAATATATATAACCCAGGCTAGCAATTCCTGTTGGCACCATGGTATATATACAATTAAAAGATGGGTTAATATCCCTCTATCTACACATATAGAATCCCTATTTTAACTATGCTATTAGCTATGAATATTGAACTTGACGAGGGATAAATGCCCTTGATGAAAAACAAGCACAATTATGATTCCAGTTGCATGTAGTTGCTGCTCAGTAAAAGTAAGTCCTTTCCCCTCTCCCTGTGAAAATAGGAATGTTTAAAGATTTTTAACGGAAAGTTTTGAACTTGGAAGAAAAATGAATATTGGATGTTGACAACGGCAATCATTTGTGAAAAAGTTGAGAATCATCAACTCTTCAAGTGAAAGTTCTCCCACTGTTAATTTGTTGAGTATTGCCTGAGTGTCTGACCACCAGCTTGGAAAGGGCATCTCCTAATGAAATGAGAAGAGCCCAGTGGTTGACTCTTCCCCAGCTTTTGTTGAGCATGGATAAACCATTTTGACTGGAAAATTTTTTCTTATTATGACATGTTTCAGACATATAAAAAGGTTTAGAGAATAATGTTGTAAACACCCATAAATACCCTAATTATGAAAAATAACCTAGTAGGTAGTCAATAAATTTTTCTTACATAAATAAAATCAAGCCAAGCCTCATGGTTGCAACAGCTCTGTGTGGAGTTTTTCCTTGTTGAGTTTCTGTTCCCTTTCTGCTCTTTGTCACTCACATTCGTATGGATCTGACAAATACTAAAGATGTGAGCTGGAAGGCTCTTGGTGTGGGAGAAGGAAAATGCCTTAGGGGACAGGTGCCAAGATATTTTAATTAGCTATCTCCTCCAAACATAACCCTCAGGAACAAGCAAAAATTGTCTCCAATTCTAAATCCTGAAGTAAAACCCTTTTCAGAAACCAGGATTTTAATTCTGAAAATTGAGAATGTTCAAGTGACTAAGAATGAAGAAAGAAGGAAAAGAAACCAGTGCTGTTGATTATGTTGACCTTGAATTAAGAACCCAGACGTTTAGTCCTTTAAGGGGGCCTTTTTGGCTTTAGAGCCATTTTGCTATTTTGGGCTTCATTAAACCAACTGAACGACAAACCTTGCATGAGATCCATTTTTACTGTGGTTCCCTTTCAGATTAATTTTGAGCAAGCCAGCTTTGAAAAGATTAATGTGGGGGAGAAGCGTGGGAAATCCACGCACAAACATGAGCCTTAGAGGCGAATTCAGAGTGAGCCTGGTTAAGCAAAGCGGGAAGTGTGTTCCAGGTACAGGGAGAACAAAGCACCAAGGCCGCACCAGAAGTGGTGTGGCGTGAAGAGAAAGCGTAAATAAAGCACAGTGAATGGAGGCCCTCCTGTGCATGCCCAGAAGCCTGAGTTTTATTCTTTGTCGCAGTACTTCCCAAAGTGCTTAATGTCATAGTGCATTCAGAAAATAACATTTGTCTGGGTTGGGGTAAAAATACAGGGCTGTTTGCATCTAGCACTTCTGTAACTAGAGCTTTGTCTCAGTGAGTGGAGTGAGGTGGGATTTTCAGTGAAAAGAGCAGGTGGGAGGTCTCTGAGATAGTCCAGGTGATGAGCCCCCAAAACTAGGATAAAAAGGGAAGAACTTTGTAAGAGGTTGAATGATGAATAGGCGAGTTTCGGGCTTGAGTGATGGGAGCTAACAATGGATGCCAGTCTGTCACATAAGGAACATTGGCAGGGGCGCCGGGGCGGGGGGGGGGAGCAGATTTACAGAAATTTCTATTGTAAATCAAAATGTTTTCTTTAGGTTGTGTTTGGTTCAGTTCCATAAACATTCTGAGCATTCAGATGAAGACATGGGCCTTAAGACTGTGACAATCACAGTCTAGGTCTTGTGACTTGTGGTAAACCGGAGGTAAAACTAAGCTAGCCAAGGAGCCTCAGGAAGTTCAATTTGGGGTTTTCTGTTTGGGATTACATCAGTGAAGGTTTGCCAGAGAAAGTGACTCCTCAGATGAGCCTTCTTGGCTAAGTAGGCTCTACTTATTCCTTAACGAGGCTGAACAGACTCTTTGCAAAGAGGTGTGAGCGTGGGGGGGGGGGGGGGGGTGGGTCGGGGCAGGGATGGTGCACTTTAAGGCACAAGTCACTGCATGGATAAGGAGAAAAGCAAGCAAGTAGCCTGGGCGTGCAGAGAACAACAGGTTTTTTGGTATTTGGGGGGTATAACAAATTCACAGAACTTTCCCGAGTTGCGTCAATGTAGCTCACACGCTCTGAGAGATTTTGCAAACTTCCCTTGATTTCTAATGGGGTGAGCACAAGCAGAGTTTGAGGAAATTTGAGCATTTTGTTTTAAGCCCTCTTTGCTTCCTGCACCTAGGAGTGTTCGAGTTTCTTTGATGTGTCTTCTGAGTATCCAGAGAGGGAAGGAAGAGAGAAGAGGCTTCTATGGGACCTTCAGTCTTGAACTGTATAGTGAGGCGGCATCTTTCAGACCCTGTAGGCTCTGGTTGCTTCTACAGAGTGTCCAAGGTAGATACACTTAACCACAGCTTTTCCTGAGTTGGCTGTGGTCTGACGGTGGGGATATGGGAGGCTTAGGGTCCAAACACTGGGCCCACCAGTGTCAGCAGCTCTGGTCACACCAACAGGTAAAAGGCCTGGAGAACGTAGCTTACCCAGAGTTCTGGTTGGAACAGTCTTGTCATGTTTTAGCCACATTATGTCATAATCCAGCTTATGCTTTAAAAGCTGACATAAACTTCTTTGCTTCCTCCAACTGGAATTTGGCTTACTAAGTAATTCTTCTGAGGGGTTCTTTCAGCAGCGAAATTTTGGGCTTTAGGAAATATTTGTGGTGATGAAAAAGTTCCACTTTGGCTCCGAAAGTGTCAATACCATTTGTTATATTGCCATTTTCACCATGTTCTGACATATAATGTAAAGAATTGGATCCTGAACAGCTCCTTCTGGCTCGGGTGCTGAAGCAGGCATGAAAGGGTGAGGAAGGCAGCAGGAAGCCTGGCCAGATCCCTCCCTGCGCTGAGCAGGCTGCTCTGGGAGCCTGCGATGGGAGGTGGTTCTGCTGGATCACCTGCACGCTTCTGGAAGAAGGCGAATCGAAGGATCCTCACTGTGAATTCCCATTGCCCTCCTGAAGACAGAGCCAGACCAGGGGGACCCTGTCTTAGGGAACTCTCTTGTTCACTTAACTCTCTTGTTCGCTTGTTCTCAGAATTGGCTATGATAGGAAATTGAAGTGGGAAGAAAGGGAAGATGAAAGGACAGGTTTATCCACAGCATCTGCCACTCCAATCCACCCTGAAAACTTCAGGGGGGACATAGGACAGGCTGCTTGATCACGCTGAAAACCATTCTCCACTCTGTTTCATGTGATGACATTTGGGGAATATCTGTTTTCATAGACAGAGCAGCTCAGCCTGAGCAATTTCATTTACATGATGGATCCACATAGCTATGTTAATTCTGTGATTCTCTGAGATGCATCAGGGAGAATCCTTCCAATGGTCTGTTAATATGCTAGGCTATCCCATTCAAGGGCCCTGACAGGTGAATTTAGACCAGTTTTGGTTTGCCTATTGAGATCCCCCATAATTCATGTCATGATTGTCTTGCCCTTCTTTGCTTTGCCATTAGATCGGGCCACAGACTGGTTGGGTTGCTTTGGTTAAAGGAGATAAAGATGGCAGCCAGAGTGGCATCCTAGAGGAACTGGTATGTCCAGCTGAGCTGGGGGGTCTTTGCTATGCCCAACCATGCCTGAAGATCAAAGTGGACCCATCAGCTTCACCCTTTTGCTTGGGAATAGAGAGGGCAGTAAGGGAAACCTTATTAATTCTCTCTGAATTTGCTATTTATTTCCTTTGGTTTTACCCTGAGGGGAAATATATGAAGGAGCAGTATGGTATACACATTTTATTTTTTTGTCTTAAAATAACATGGGTAAAATAAAAATTGTTCTCAAATTTGGGAAATTTTGTATTTCCTTGGATTCAAGTTCTACCCAATATAATTTATTGAATGTTAAAGTTTTCATATTTAGCTGACTTTAAGTGCATACATCCTAAGCAAAACTTGTTTTCCTTGAAATTGGTTCCATGATTTATTGTTCATATGACTCGCTCATTTGGACTATCTGTTTCGTGACAGCAAATGTGTGGAAATATCTGTCTAAATAATGTATACGCATATTATTTTTCTCACATTAACGACACTTATTATCTTTTCATCAGTAATGCACGTGACTTCATTTGTTTCTGATTCTCCAAGCATAAGTGCACAATCCTTTCTACTGTGGAGGAAGAGAGGCCCAGGAGGAGACAGGTGAAGCTGTGAGGCAAACAGCAAACCTGCCACAGGTACAACCCCGTGTACCTTTCTGCAGCACAACCCAAGAGGGGCCGCATCACGCAGGAGTCACGCAGATGCAGCTTAATCTGTGTTGCCTTCAGACAGATGGAAGGAAATAAAATCCAGTTTTGAGATTCTCATCCTATGAACTTCATGGCCTGACACACATTGTCGTCAGGCATGTGACGGGGGACACAGGGGAACAGAGTCCCCATGTCTAAAAACCTCCCCTGAACTCCTTCAAAGCTGTGATCTGTCATCCAGATGTCCAGGCGGCTGGGGACAGGAGCCAACTTCCTGATGGACTGGCCTCCTTATGGCCTGAGCTGGCTGGATGTCAGGGATCATGTGGGCCTGGTCCTCCTTGGTGCTTGAATCGTGGGTGTGAGCAGGTTCCCCAGGTAAGCCACCCCAGTGTGGGTACCAGTGTGTACCTGCCTGGGGAGGGGTCCTGCCAGATGCCCCCCGAGCCTGTAGGACGGGCTGGCCTTGCTCTTTCTGTTCATGCTTCTTCCCTAGTGGAGAGAGAGGAAAGGTTTCTCTCACAGACCATGGGATCTCAGCATTTCCAGCCAAAGATCCCAGCAGTTGGGTTAGAGAGTGCAGGGCTAATGGCAATGCTTCCTCTAAGAGAAACAGATCACAATGTAGCTTCCAGAGACCTTTCACCAGGAATTCAAACCAGCTGTCCTGTCCCTCTGACAGAGGCTCCTTCCTCTCACCTCTCAGTTTTGTCCCTTGTTTTTACTTCTCCTCTCCCTAAATGGAGTTTTCCCAGGCTTCTCTCCATTTCTCTGGTCCCCATTCAAACTGGCCTTCCCTCCTGGCACCATCTTACGTTCTAGTTCTTTCCTGACACTTTTAAAAAAATGTAGCTGACCTGGTTCCCACTCCTTCAAGAATCAATTTGTGGAAAATATATTTAAATTGCTCTGAGGTCTATGCATTATCAGTTTTAGGTACCATATTTTCATTTTCTTATTGTGAGTCTTCTGGCATTTAACATCTTTAAGCAGTCGTCTATTTCTAATGTGGGTATTGAAGGCACTGTGTCAGATCGGAAGGGAAGATTGTTAGAGGGCAGGAGGACATTCTGTTGGCTCCAGCAATATAGATGCAATGTAGACCCAACCTCCATAGATGACTGGCTCCGTTTGCCACATGCCCTTTGAAACATTTTTTGAAACCTTTTCTGGTTGTAGAACATTCCTTCTGGGTTTTTTTGTTTTGTTTTGTTTTTTTGTTTTGTTTTTTTTATAGAATGTCTACAATTTCTGATGTCAAACATTCACCGAAGAAAGAATTATTCCATTTTCTCTATTTTTGTGTCTTGATCCACATCCCCCTTCTGATGAACAGTGGCCCCAACTATTTCCCTATAGCCATATGGGTGAATTTTACAGAACTTTTCCTTCTAATGGTCCTGGATAAAATTCCAGGAGTATGACATCAACGTGCAACTCAGTAAAATCAACTTTGTGTCATGTCTTAAAGATAATGTCATTCAATCAATCCAAGGATAATATATAAAATTTATTTGCCATCCCAAGGCTTATCTCTTGAGGGAACGCCAAGTGAATTTGAGTTGTTGTTTGTGTGCTGTATTGGGGACTGTGAAGTCTTTCCCTGACTCTGTTGGAAGAGGGCCATGAGCTAGCAGGGTTTTCACGAGAGGGGGACCAGTTTGATCTGCCCTCCTGGACCTCAGTGATGGGTTGGACTCCATGGCTACCCAAGATCACCCTTTAATCGTCAATAAAGACATTCTAAAGTACACACACACACACACACGACAGAAATTCACTACTCCTTTAGGAGTCTTTTGGAGAGAATTTTATGTTCCATTCGACCTTTTGTTTGAGATACAGAAATTCTTGAACATAAAAACGTAGTAAGGCAGCTCAAGCTGCTTGTCAAATTGCAAAGTGAAAACTTCAGCTTACTACAAATTGGTCTAATTACGCCTTATTAAAATCGGTATCCTGGGGTGAACTTTTATCCCTTGTACAAAGGATGACTTTGCAGATTTCCACATACTATGCAGGCGAGTCTGATGCTTTTATGGGTGAATTTTCCAAATGGGGGTGGCAAAGGTGCCAGGGACAGCATCCCTGAAGCACAAGGGAATGTATAACTGCTCAGTAATTGCAGTCTTCATTTGGGCAACTTAAATGGAAGTGAAAACAAAAGCCGTGTCCTGTCTCTGCAGTGTCTGTGTGAGCCAGGTTCAGGCTGGGGGCTGGGGCCCCGACTGTCACGGGTGCTCCTGGGAACACAGCGGCTCATCCTCTCCACCTCCCCCAACTGCCCCTCATCTCACTTTGTTTTCTCCTTCCCTGAAACCTCAGGGGGGGATCTTACCGGAGGGAAGAGAATCCCATCAGATGCGGTCCCTCTGCAGAGGTGGCCGCGCTGACGTTTTACGACAAGCTTTCATTCAAATGTGATGCTTCTCCGCGGCGAGGACGCGGTATCTGCTGGCGGTAGACTTCAGTGAGGCAGGCACGGAGGGCTGTCATCCCAAGACAGGACATGCTGCTGTCATCTTCTTCAGCTGCCCCTGCAGGGCCAGGAAAAGAGTCACCAGCCATGGGCACAGTGGGAGATGGAGACTCGTCCTATGGGTGAGTCCGTGAACGCGGGGGGCACCTGCCACCCCCGACACAGGGGCCACTGAAGACAAGGAGCCTGGTCCCTTCTGCACTCTGTGCTCTCACTTGCAGACTCAAGCTGTCCAGCTGCCTGCTCGCCATCTCCACGTGGAAGTCTAGACAGCGACTCCCACGACAGCCGAACTCTACGTCCGTTCTCCTCTCGAGGTTCTCCCCTCCGGGTCTCTCACATTTCGGTAAATGGAGGACAGAGGATGCGGCTGGCTGCAGAGCCTCGGGCAAGGCGTGCTTGGAGGAAGTTTATTTTGGGAAGGGAACTCAGGGAACGGTAGTAAAGGGTTGGGAAGAGTCAAATGGAAAGAGGGAAATCCCGTCCGAGGGAGTAGGGCTGGGCTGGTTACTGCCGTGGGCTCCTGGGGGCTCACCTGATTTCAGGGGGTTCTCGCCACAGAGGGTGCGTGTTATCCACCTGTGCCCCACCACCACCGGTCAAAAGTTGCCCCTGTGGTGTGAACTTCCACACAGGTCCCCAAATGCCTGGGGCAGAAAGAGCAGGAGATGCAAAGTGCAGTGAGGTCAGAGGTGCCGGAACAAAAAGGTGGGTGGAGAGGTTATGAAGGGCGCAATAGCTGGGAGCCATCCCGATGCCACACTCTCCGCACCTCGTATTCCACTCATTAGGAATTGTTGTCAACCGTACTTGTAAAATCTATCCCGAATCTGACCTCTCTCACCATCCCACAGCTCCTGCCCTGGTCCAGACTGTCAAGGGTTTGCTGATGGCCTTCCCACTTCTACCGTCACTTGTCTTCTCCCCAGCGCCCCCAGTCCCCACCCCCCACCACCCAATGCACCCCGAAGGTAGGAGCCAGAGTAAACCGTTAAAAGCTCTATCATAGCATGGCCTGCCTCCTTTCAAAATCCAGCAACTACTCATCTCAGCTGGAATAAAATCCCAAATCCTTTCTCGGATCTACAAAAGCCTGTATGTTTTGACTCTTGGCTCCCTTTCTGATCCCACTGATTCCTTCCTGTACTCCTCTCCCCCCACCCCCACTCTGTTCCAGACACTTGGCTCTCCATAGACCTCTCTGCTGTCTCCAGGTGCCAGACTTGTTCCCACTTCCAGGCTTTTGCACTTGCTGTTTCCTCTTCCCAGAATGCTGTTCCCACAGCTATTTGTATGTTTCACTCATGTGACATACAAGTTGCAGAGCCTCATGCAAGGGCTTGGGGTAGAGGTAGGCGGGAATACCAGAAGCCCATTTGCCTTCCCTGGGAGATTGTCCTCCAGGTCTGGTCCCTTCTGTTTTTGTTGTCACTGTTTAGCTGTTCCCATCCTTTTCTGTTTCTAAAACTTTGAAGACTCTTTGTTTTTTGTTTTGTTTTCTTTCTCCTACTCAAAGCACCCCTGTGTATTTCAGTGGCATCAGTGGGGTTCCTGGAGCCAACGCCAAGAGCATCGGATTTGCCGTTAGAGAAAGTTAGCTTTATATTCCAGGTTCCCTATTAACGTGTAGTGTGACCTTGAAAAAGTTGCTTAATCTTTCTGAACCCCTGTTTCATCAACCGTAAAATGAAGACAATCCATCCTCATTAAATTGTCATGAGAATTTTAATGAGATTGTATACTTCCCCCCACCACCCTTTCTCTGCCCTTTATAAAAATAGATCACTTACAAATTAGATGTTTTAAAGTCTGAGGCAGTCTATTGTTATTTTCAAGAAATAAATTCCTAGCAGGGAGGGTGTCTGATTTTTTTTTACTTGAGATTATATATATATATATATATATATATATATATATGCACATATATAGAAGATATGGGGGAGTTTATCACTCACTTCTTTTAGAACAAGTTCCCACAGGTCTGGGGATGTTTAAAACAGAAATGTGTTTAAATGTAGACATAGATCATAGGAGGACAAAATCCTCACATGGGGCCAGATGAAAGTCTATTCAATGAGGGAGCAGATAGCCAGGAATCCCTAGATGCCCTGGGCTGTGCCTGGGAAGGCCTGTGCCAGGAGAATCACAGGGGAGCCAAAGTCCCTATCAGAGTAAACTGAAAATTCTAGATACAGCAATGAATCATTTTTTGTTTGCCAGAGAACCCTTCTTCAATGGCCGTGAACCTAGGACTGTGATCTGGAACCCTCTAACAGGATATTAACATTTTTTGGGCCGTAGTAGGTGCATCATCCATTTGAGGAGCCCTCACTTCTTACAGATGAGCACAATGAGGGTTAGAAAGTTGGAATGACCTGCCCAAATATATGCAGCTAATAAATGGCAGAGCCAGGAATTAAAAAGCCCATTTGAGTCACATGATTTCCCTAGCCACTGTGAAGCCCCAACAGTATGGTCCACAGGAAGTAGATATTCTACTGAGTTCAAGCATCCTGTTTATTACCTGAGGGAGGAGGAAGGTGAGGAGGATTAAGCCATCAGCAGACATTGCCATGGAACCTGAAGACAGTTGGGTTAACCCATCCCCTTACTCAGGGTACCAAAGCACAGGTAGTAAGTTCTAGACCAATGGGACATGGGAACACAGATGTTAGCGAGGCAGGGAGCAGGGAGTCAAAAAGGAGGACATCAGAGACATACTCTGCCTTCCTCTATGCCCTGTCCAGTTAGAGAAGAAAGAGGCTATGCTTTATAATGAAAGCCCTAGTGGGTCATTGTCCAGCTGCAGGACCCAGGGCATGGGGCTTGCAGGGGTATAATGCTTCAGAGAAGATGCTGAGGGGACACTGAAGGGGTCAGCCAGGGAGGTGCGCTGTGCGGAGTCCTTGCTAGGATGGGATTGGAGGGTTGGTTCTCTACCAAAACCATTAATGTGCTCCATGAGAAAGAGCTGGAATTTGGATACTCGCCATGCTTCTACAGCTGGAAGTAAACTACAAATAACACTAGTTATGTAAAGAAGGGCTTCTGTCACTTTTGCTGTAATTCTCCTGCCACTTTCCCAGCCATATCCCAGCTGACCCTGAGTTGCCAGAATCAGAGACAAAGCAAGGGGAAATAGATGTTGGCCTAGAGGGTACAGGGGGTTAGACCTTCAGTGTATGAATGGAGGGGGGACATGATTCAGTCCCTAACAGCTGGCTTCCTCTGACACCTCACTGACAGAGTTCTCTTGTTCCTACCAGTGTGTGTGGGGGTCCATGTTCTTCACTTGGCCCCTACTGACACTCTGGGTGCAGGGGCAGCTCATGGCTACTGATGGCAGGAGTGGAAATCCAGGCTTCCCACTAGCCTTCTGCTGATATCACCAGGCTCAGAGAGGGGACCCCTTGTTGTTGCTCCCCACATGGCCTCCACTGACACCGGGTTGGGGGGTGCTCCTTATTACCATCAGGGGGGTAGGAATGTCCTAGTTCTCTAACACCACCCAACAGGAGAGTGAGGCATCTCATTACAGCCTGGTGAGTATAGAAGTCTATGCTTCCCAACTGGCCTTTGATCAAAAGTGGGATCCCATCAATTTTGCTGTATTCTGTGTATTAGAAGCAAGTCACAAAGGCCTAGCCCACATCTCAGGGAAAAGTATTACAAGAAGGGTCAGGGATCATTGGGAGCCATGTCTGAAACCGCCTACCACAGGGAGTAGAGCATTGGTTAATAGTGCTTGACTAAAGGATTTACTCACTAAGTCAGAGCCAGTAAAAGGGATTTACAGGTACAGGAAGCACATAATCTGGAAACAGCAACTGAGGCTGTTCTTTATCGGCTGCACCGTCTATTAGGGCATCTCTGCATCTCTCGTCTCTTCAGCTCTTCTTAGCCAATTGGCTACTTTTGATTAGTCTTGCACTCAATTTGCCTTCTACGTGCATTCTTATTCTTTCTCATCCTATTTTTTTCTCCAGAAGTCTACACCAAAGGGTTCCCTTTCTATGTGGTTTTAGATTGGGTTTGGCTATTATGTAGGACTGGCCAAAGTCTGGGGAGAATAAACAGAATAAGGTCAGGTACTTACTTCTCAGTTCCTCTCATCTGCCAACTGAAGGTCACATAGCTGTATCCACACAACTCTTTCTAGATTCTAGTGACTTCCCCTCTCTTGCTCCTTCTTACTTTTTGTTGGTGATGGTGTCCACAATGACTAGACCTGAGATACTGCATTATTCCTTATCCCCGCCCACACCTTTAAAAATAGCCCATTTTAAAAACTGTCCTTAAAATAATTGATTTGAATGTGCCATCTGTTTTCCTGCAGAGACCCTAATCAATGTAGCCTTATTTGACCTCCATCTACCTCTTGACATTAGGGAGTCAGTTTCTTCTGACTCAATCTCTCAGCTTCTCTTTCAGATCTCCAAGAGCAGAATCTAATTATTCCAGAAATATTTTTGATTGCTTCTGCCACTGCGGGGTCAAGTCTCATTCCTAGTCTCATTAACCCTTGGCTGAAGATTGGGGATGGGATGGGGGTCCCAGATGCCTTGGGAAATATAGGTTGCTTCAGAAATACAGATATGCTAGAAAGGACATTATTACCATTTCTGTAATGAGGTAAGGGGACTGTAAGATCCCCTATCTATAAATTCTTGCTTTCAGACTCAGGCATCCTGAGTCTCCTCTTTCTGCCTAATGATAACAGCCCTGCGGGTCTTTCATATCCTTTGTTTCTCTGATCCTCATCAAGAATCAAGTAGAAGAGGGGCACCTGGGTGGCTGAGTCCGTTAAGCATCTGACTCTTGATTTCAACTCAGGTCATGACCTCCGGCTCTGCACTGGGCATGGAGTCTGCTTGAGATTCTCTCTCTCCCTCTCCCTCTGCCGCTCCCTGTCCCCCTCCCTGCTCACTTGCACATACGTGCATGCCCTCTCTCTCTCTCTCTAAAAAAAAAAAGAAAAGAAAAAGGAAAAGAAAAGAATAAAGTAGAGGAACTGTGCAGCTGTGTTTCTTTGTCTACAATGAGGAAAACGAGGATGTGATTGGGAATATATCAAACCTAGAACCCTACAACAATTAAATGAAGGATTGGAATTCAAGATCAATTGAACTTACTGTTAGTATTTATCATACCACAGATCTTTCTCATATTCTTCACATGGATTGCCAGTTTCTGGGGGGAAAGGTATCATTTCTTATCTCTCCCAGGGTGTTTATAGGTTAGTGTGGAATAAAATCCAAATGGTGAATAGATGAAACTACCTTGGTATAAATTTAAGGGGAGAGAGGTTCTCCTGGGGCTTTTGATATCTCAACAGATGGGTAAGTTGATGCCTATTACTGGGTCTGCTCTTGCCAGATAAGTAAAGGGAGCACTGTCTCTTCTTGGTGAAGAAAATCTAACACCAACTATCTGAATCCTGAGGATGCTATGGAAGATAAATTCTAAAGCATTCCTTTAAGGAAGGCTTCTCTCATTTCCTGAATTGGACATTGGTGTCATTTTTCCCCTACTCTCAATTGTACCAACAAATTTCTCTAATACAGATTTATCATTCTCCAGTTTAATTAATGAATTAGGAGCTCCACGAGGCCCAGGACTGTGTGTTGCTCATTTCTGTAACACTGAGGTACCAAGTAGTATCCCGCAGATGTGTCTATCCCATGAGATAGGCCTTTAAGGCTGGTCAAATAGAGTGGTTCCAAAAAGCCCAGGCAAGAAAGCTTTTGATTGTGACTTTGCAGTGGTCAAGTCATTGGAAAATTTAACCAGGAGAAATTGGCTTTTCAAATTACTCAATAAAAGGGGCGCCTGGGTGGCTCAGTCAATTAAGCGTCTGCCTTCGGCTCAGATCATGATCCCGGGGTCCTGGGATTGGATCCCTCAGCGGGCTCCCTGCTCAGTGGGGAGCCTGCTTCTCCCTCTCCCTCTGCTGTTCTCCCTGCTTGTGCTCTCTCTCTCAAATAAATAAGAACCTTTAAAAAATAAAAATAAAAATAAAAATAAATTACTCAATGAAAGAAGAAATTGTAGGTGATTTTTCTAAGGTGGTAAAGACATTAGCAAAAGTTGCACAGATTTCAAAAATCAGCTTAAGCAAACCTCATCAATGCCTAGACAATTTCAAAAGTGAGCAGATCACCTTTTGTAAGCCTCCTCCTATATACAGAGGATTATGAAAAACCTGAGTAGAAAGATAGAACGTAAGAATTTAAAAGAATATGTACTCTGGAGCCATAGACTTCATTGAGACTTTAAGAGCTATGTGACTTTGGGCAAGTAGCTTTCCTTTGAGCCTGTTTTTCTTGTGTAGTAGAAATAATGCTCTCTAATCCCACTGGGAAGGTTGGTTTAAAATTTATGTAAGTTGCTTAACATAGTGGCATGTTATTCCTCAAAAATTGGGAGATATTAATGTTATTACTGTTCTAGACATCACCCATCGACTTAATTCAGACAGCCCAAATCTACAGATGTTGAAATGACAGCAAAATGCCTCGTGTCCACCACTGACAAGAAGTGGGCTACTGCCTCTAAAGAAATCTCCATCCCATGATCAAGGAAGGTAATTGTTGGAGGTTTCTCCTATCAGAGATTTTATTCCTGCCACCATAGGAACAGAATGGTTTTTTTTTTTCCTTCTTCACCTTCTTTTTCCAGGTGTCTCATGGGACCGAAGCAGGCTGGTGCAGAGTCCATTCTTACTCTGTCACTCCAGAGCTCATGGTTGTTAGATGGGTCACCTAACTGAAAAGTTTTCCCAATAAATATGCATTTCCCTCTGGTATGACTTCTTACTCCCCTGAACCCACAAGATGCTGCATCTTTGTGTCTGTTGTGCGTGTGTTTATTTTCTCACGGAGCCCTCAGATTCCTACAAACTGTGCTGTCTGTGGGGGAGAAAAAGACATCTAGGAAATACACATTTGGAATGCTCGAGGCATTCAGATAGGTTTCAATGTTAGGAGAAATGAGAAAACAGATGGTTCCAGGAAGGAATAGACGAACCTATCAAGCTCACCTCTCCCCTGCACTATCACCCTGAGAAACCAGTGCAGAGATGATGCTGTTCCCTTATCTGGATTTGCATGTGTTTTGCAGGTATCAGAATTAGACAGACAACTTATTCGCTCCACCATTCGTTGGTTATTTGATCTTGGACAAATGACCTGAGTTCTCCGAATTTCACTTTTTATCTGTAAAATGGATGTAAAGGAAACGTGATATGATCCCTGCAGTTTAAAGATAATTTCTTCACAGCAAACCCTTCTTTCCTTATCAATGCTGCATTATTCTCATACTGTAGCAAAGATTTCAACTTCTAGAAATGGCTGGCACAGGGTAGACAGCTATGGGTGTATAAGGAGAAGGGAGGCTCTAAAATAATGTATCAGATCTTGACCTAAGAATTTGATCTTAACTCCTTAAATTTTTAAAAGAAAACTATAATTTTAAAACTTTAGAGTTTCTTTGTTTGGAGAAAAATTTCCATAGTCTCTATATTTTTATTGTTATGTTAATCACCATACATTACATCATTAGTTTTTGATGTAGTGTTCCGTGATTCATTGTCTGTGTTCCATAGTCTCTACGGATTGTGAACAGTCCTATTCAAAAATGGGCCATATTATCTGCAGGCATGTAGCCTAGTTTCTCATATTATTACTTGGATAATAAATAGATGGATGTTCCTGATATGCTAAATAATTTGGGAAAACTCAGGTGACATGGATACACCAGAAAGAAAAATAAAATGATAATAAAAATAAATGACTGGAATGTTGCTTATATGTAAGATGGAATGGGAGGGGCAAGACCAATTTTTTTGCTAAGGACAAGTAAAAAAATCATGATAAAATATAAGAATAATTAGTTTAAAGGCAGTGGGGATCCGCTAAAGCAATGAGGATTGAAAGGTTGAGGCTGGAGAGGTCAGAACCACCAAGAGGTGAGCTGAAAGTCTGTTGCCGCTTTTGGCCTGTGGCCATTTGCCCGATTCTGGGCAAGAACAAGAGGCTGACCATCCAGCTGGGCTCAAGCAGAGAAAGAGAAAAATGGATGACAGACAAATGACTGGGGCTTTTTGTGGTCTTTGGGGTTGGAGTGAAAAATTAGAGATAAGACAAAAACATCTGAATAGTAGTCTTGTGCAAAGAAAACAGTCAAGTTTAAGAGTCACTGACAAGAACACACTAGACTCAGTTAAAAGCCCTAGAGAACTGGGGGTGCCTGCGTGGCTCAGTGGGTTAAGCGTCTGATTCGATTTCAGCTCAGGTCATAATCTCAGGGTTGCCGGGTAGAGCCCTGCATTGGGCTCTGCGCTGAGCAAGGAACTTGCTTGGAATTCTCCCTCTCCCTCTGCGCAGCATTCCCCCTCTCCCCTGCCTGCTCCTGATCTCGCTCTTTAAAAAAAGAAAAAACCCAAAAAAACCTGGAAGAGCTATATGCTAGAAACAAGGGTGAATAAGAAGTAGACTAAGCCTAACAAAACTTGCAAAGTAGCCCAGATTCATCTCAGTTTATGACTAGATTAAAATGATCAGCATCCCCTCCCCTTTTCCGACAAAAAAAAAAAAGAGAATGAAGTTTCTTTGGAACTCTACATTTAAAATAGAAAAGCTTGGAAGTTTTACCAGAGTAACGAAAATTATTTGAAAAAAATTAAACTGAACATTCTAGAGCTTAAGAAGATGAATATCTAAAATTATGACCTCTAAGGTAGAAGCCGATAGACATGACAGAAAACAGGATTAGTGAACTAGAACCGGTCATTAGAAAATATCCAAATGGATAATAACGTAGGGAAAAGGTGGCCATCTCTTATTAGATGGCCTTTTTATTCAGGAAGACTCCTTAAAGGACCCTGTGGGTGTGAAACGATAAGCCCTTGGGTTGGTTTCAGTGGGAGAGAAATGAGAAAACAAAGATATCATTTATTCCACATAAAAATTTATACAGAAATTCATGAGTGGTGCCCTGGAAGTTAAAGGTAGTCAAAGGAGTCCTTAAAAGAGGGATGGTACCCAGGTGGGATGTGAACAGGAAGATGCTCTGGGGCCGAGTTGGTATTATCTTCACACCTCCATCAGACAGTGGAATACACGAGTGCAGGTGAACCTGGGAGGGAAGTCTGGGCCTGATCCCACAGAGTGACAACAGCGGCGCAGAAGCTGGGACCGTGAAGAGGTGTTGAGAGTTTAAAAGCTAGAGCCAGGGCTCCCAGCAAGCCGACCTGGAGCGAGCCAGAGCCCTCTGGGAAATTCTCTGACATCTCCAGGATCTGACTATGTACATGCTGAGGGATGTCGGGGTCACTGAACTTCCCTTGGAGCCAGGGGGCTTAAGCCTTTTCATTGGGAGACTCAAGTCCCCCACAGCACAGACCTTGGAGGCGGCTCGCTCCGCATGGAAGGTGCTCCTGCCCGCCCCGCCGCAGCCCTCCGTCAGCCCCACCCCTGTCGTCACAGCCATCCACAGAAAATATAGGGGTGCTGATTCAGTTCTTCTTCTGTTCCCCTCTCGCCCTTCCCCAAGCCTCACTTCTCCATCCATAAACTGAATGGGGGATGTCAAGGTAGGGATGGTTATTTGGAATCGAGGCTTAATTATCACAGACAAAAACCACTAATGAGGAAACCACATTATTGTGCACACACAAGGCTGTTTTGATGGAAACTAATTTTTTATGGCAAGTGCTCCAACCCCCAGGCTTCATTATAAAGGGCCTCTGTCCTCACGTGTTTTTCCCTACCCCTCACCCCCCCTCCGCCCTCCCGCAGCCTGCTTCCCTTCTCTGTTGCCTCAGCTCAATCTCACAGGAAATCAGAAACAGGAGATAGTGCTTTCCACACCTTTTATGGGGAAGAAAGTGATGAAGCAGCAGGGTTGGCTCCAGACAAGCAAGCCGAATAGCAATGCTTTCTTTGGGAGTCTCTCACTTTTCTTCTTGGCTGCCTTTCCCTCACATCTTTCTCTTTCTTTTCTGTCTCTCATCCTCTCATTGCCATTTACTAGCTGGCTGGTTGAAGCCTCTCTTTTGGCCCTCACCTAATCAACCTCTTCCACGCTCTTTAGTTCCATGGAAATAAGGATCTGACCTGGGCTGGGCACTGGCGGCTGGGGTTGGGAGAGGGCTTTTCTTGCCTACAGCTGAGGAGAGGACGAGTAGCCTTCAGGAGGTGGGGCCGGGGAGGTAATAAGGTTCAGAAAGCAAAGCCACATGGTGGAAAACCATCCAGGGGGGACTTTTGGGAAGCACCAACCAGTGACCAAGACAGAGAAATGACCGGTAACTAGCCCTCCCCCATCCCTGTTGTCCTATAGCTTTTCTTCTCCAGCAGCTTCCCTGTAGAATCAGCAATGAAACGCATGCCCTGGCCTTTGTAGCCACAGGTGGGCTTGGCCAAGGCACCCGTGTTCCCCGCCATTGCCCCGCTCCCGAGGGCCTCCCCAGGTAAACTGGAGGCTGGTTGTTCCAGAGACGGAGGAGGGGTCGGTGGGGATGCCCAGTCCCTTCCAGATGGGAGGAGGGCATTTTGTCTAGGGCTAGGCAGTGCCTCTCTTCTTCTAGACTGAATCCTCCACAGCAGGGCTGCATCTTTCCATTTTTGTGTGCCCATTCACGGCCTTAACATGCACGACAGGGGCTCAAACCTGGGAGTGCAGCCAAAGAATAAAAGAATAAATTAATGGGGCTATCGTTCTCCTAAAGTGACGTATGCCAATACTGCACCTGGATGTGTCGGTCCTTAATGGCGCTTGGCGCCCAGGGTATGCACAGGCTAGCTCCCTCTGCTCCCCTCTGTGTTGGCAGCTCTCAGAACCAGGGCAACCACTGCATCATGTGTGTCCCTTTTGGAAGCGGGGGGCCTGGCTGGGGGCAGGAGTCCAGGAGGACCGTCGCTAAGCCGGCAGTCTGGGTAGTCTGGAGGCTAGATAATGGAGGGTGAGCTCGAGAGGGCTGGTGGTCTCGGTCAAAGCCCGTTTGGACATGGCCAGTGTCTGGGGCAATGCCATGGATTCTGCCACTGTCAGGCTGCCTGGACTTCAGCCGGCCACTCACTTCTTGCCAGATGAAGCCATAGGGGCAGGAGCAATGCAAAGCTCCTGTAGGGGTGGAGACGGGGAGGGCACGTGTTTCGGGTCACGTGGCACTCCCTTCAGTTGGTAAGGAACCCAACCCTCTGGAGGGCTGGGTTGATTCCCGTAGGTCAGATCCTGGCAGGAAAGGGAACTCTGATCCCTTCACAGAGCCTACCCTTTGAAGTGAGGAGGTGGGGCCCTCAGGCTGTGAGTCTGCTGATTGTGTTAAGCCTTCTGAATGTCCCTTACTGGATTCAGACCACCGGGTCCACTGGCAGGGGCATTCGCAAGTATTTTGGACACCAGACAATGCTGTTCTTAATGCAATGACACATGAGTGGTGAGTAAATCAATTCCACTTTCCCTTCATGGTGGGCAGGGAAGCAAAGAGGTCAAATAGTTATCAGGCTTCCATTTGGAGCTAAGATCATTTTCTTTTCTTTTTTTAAAAATTTTAATTCCAGTGTGGTTAACACACAGTGTTAAATTAGTTTCAGGTGTACAATACAGTGATTCAACAATTCCATACATTACTCAGTGCTCATCATGATAAGTGTGCTCTTAATGTCCTTCACTTATTTCACCCCTCCCCCCGCACCATGCCATCTCCCCTCTGGTAACCATCAGTTTGTTCTCTAGAGTTAAGAGATCATGTTCAAGTATAGGAAGAAAGAGCCCCAGAAGGGTCAATGCTCAGAATTCTCGCAGGCCGGGCTGAGGCCAGGGTGACCCCCAGCCCCTCGGGTAGGACTCATGCTGCTTGGCCAGAGGCTGTTTGCTTACCCAGGCCACCAGTCTGGAGCCAGTTCTCTCCCTGCCCTGCCCGTCCTGCTAACACTAGTTACTCACAGCGCTTGTCATTACTTCCAGATTGCCGAAGAGAAGGCTGGCTTTACCTTTCTCTAGTTCTTGTTTTCTTTTTTCAGTGGCCCAATGAATAGGCTTCCGGAGGAGAACAGTAAAGCGTGGCTCTTGTTGCTGGATGATCACACAGAGGCTCTGTTTTTCCAAACTGATAGCCTGGCTTGCCAAGAATGAATTAAATGTTTCCACAGAATCATTTGCTCCACTCCTAATCAGCTCTGTGAGGTATTTTCCTTCCTCCCACTAGTTTAAGAGGGACACACTGACTCCCGTGGTCAGGCACCTCAGGCAAGGGCTTTTGGGAAAGAGAGAAATAGAAAACTATGAGAGGCCCTTCTAGAAATCTAGGGGGACGGAGAAGTCTGGGCTGAGTACAGGCTTGGCCCCAGAGCAGCAGACAGGACAGAAAACACAGCAGTGCTCCACCAGGGCTGTGGGGACAGAGATGCTGGGAAGCAGGGATTTCCGGGTCCGTGGCCCTGGGGCACAACAAATCACCAATGGTAGTCACAGATACCACTTCATGACTGGCTCCTGCTGGAAGATCCTGAAAGATCTTTCCAAACCTATTTCTCTGCCTCAGGGGAGAGACTTCCTGAGACTGTGATCTTCTACTTTGTGGCCTTCTGACTACCAGTTGCCATGGTGACCATCTCCATCTTGACAGGTCTGGGTACTGGCATTCCTACTACTGTGATGCCTCTTTCCTCTCTGTTCTGGGAGACCCAGATGGTTCTCTTTTCCAGTCCAAAGGCCCCATAGTAAGAGAGTAGGAAGAACTTCTGTCATCCCCAAGAGTGCCATACTCTTAGAACCACAAAGCAGCACTACCTGTGTCTTTTCATGTCCAAGTTCTTCTTTGGCTCTCCTCCCCCTTATAGCCCTCTCTTCCGAGGACTGAGGCAGCCCAGTGAGAACCAGGCTAGAAGCCAGTCGGAGGGTCACGGCTCTGGGCTACAGCCCATTGTCCCTCATGTCTGTCCTGGGGAGCAGACCCTCACTGAGGTTTGCACATGGCTCTCTCCATCAGCTCAGTACCATTCGTCACTGGAACATGACTTCAGGTGGTTGTTCTCCTGCCATGTGGGGGGTCTTTAGGAACGAGGTGGACTGTGACTTTCGAAGTATTAAGGATGCATCTTTCTCCCAAACTTCCTCTTTTTCTCACATGCACAGATCATCACTGGGCTTGTCCCACCAACATTGCATTCCAGATATCCAAGAATAGCAGAGGGCTCATGAGTTGGTTATGACACTTACACTCTGGCACCATTCCGACTTCTAGCACTTATGGTAGACATGGCTAATGGAGCAACTCTTTTCTAGTGAGCTTTAGAATCCTTCTCAACACTGTGCATCAGACTGTTACCACCAGTCTACTGGAGTTGGTTCTTAGACTGATACCTTTCCATCTTCCTTAGCTTAAGCTCCCCATTGAATCTCCCCTCCCTCCAGCCAACACACCTATGAATGGTCCACAGTAACAGATGCTTAATGCCACATTGACCCTAACAGGATGTGTTCTCTGCTTGGGGCAGGGGGAGGTTACAGTTTGCCTCAAAAACATTAATAAGATGTAAGTATGCTTGATTGGGGGTGGGGGAGGTGCTGGAGCACAACTCTATTTAGGATAGAATTTGTCCCTTTTCACAGTTGATGAATGCGCCTCTTCCCACCATTTGTTTGTTTCTGTCTCACTGCCTAGGTGAAGGGACGTTGTATTCTAGAATTTATTGGTCCAGATTAGCTGTAACTGTCCTAGGAAGTAGAGAGGGCAACTTGAGTCTTATCCAACAGCATCTCTCCTATAGTAAACCCTGTCATAACCAGGCCAACTCCTGGCCATAAGAGCAGCTGCTGTAACTGCAGGTCCTGCCATGTGGACATTTTTTTCCTGACACAAAAGAAGAGGGAGGTGATGAATTGCAGCTCGATTATTTTTATGTGTTGTCTTGTATATTGGATCCATTATTAGGTATCAAAAACTGGTAAACAAAACTGGAATTTATTATTTATTTATTTATTTATTTTTAAAGATTTTTATTTATTTATTTGACAGAGAGAGAGAGACACAGCGAGAGAGGGAACACAAGCAGGGGGAGTGGGAGAGGGAGAAGCGAAGCAGGCTTCCCACTGAGCAGGCAGGACCCCGGGATCACGACCTGAGCTGAAGGCAGACACTTAATGACTGAGCCACCCAGGCACCCCCAAAACTGGAATTTAATATGTGAAATAGCTAAGATATTTCTTCATTAATGCATCAAACAAATAACTACAAAAGCAAGCAGGAATCAATAAAATAACATCCTCAATTTTAGCCTGTCTTGAAATCCAAGATTCAATTATGTAGCTCATGGCTAGGAATCCATTCCTTCTGATTTACTCACATGATTTCATCACTACATGGGTTCTCTTACCCGATTATTTGGGACTTTAATATTTGATTGCATTACTTCCCATGCTTTTTCATGCTTGTAGCACTTCTGTTTCCAGTTTGCTGGCTTTGCTTGGGTCCCTGCAGGCCAGTCCCATGCTGTACTCAGAGATCGTAAGAATCCCAAGCTTTGGGTCTGCTGACCTTCCTCTGATACTGGACCTCCCCGAAAACTTGCCTGCTTCCTCCAGCCCAGCCCACAGCGTTGTCCCAGGCCTTGTAACAGAATTCCTACCTTGCTTCTTTTCCTGTCAATCCTGTTGCTCCAGGATTGGGAGTCAAGTAAACTTTCCTTAGGCAGGGGCTGAATCTGGAGTCATTTCTCTTGCAAGTGGTAGATGGATGTGACAGCCACCATATGGCTTTAAATTCAGGAAGATCTTGGTATAGCTCTTGGGTGGACTCCTCCCTAAATGCATGAATCTAGACAAATAGTGTCTTCAGAGACTCAGTTTCCCCATCTGTACAATGGGTTCATGGTAACCATCTCATATATGGATTTAAAGATTAAGTAAAATAACATGTAAAGCATTTGACTTGGGATAGGTCAATGAATTCTCATTTCCTTTTCTTCATCCTTCCCTCATGAAATGCATAAAGCATGCAAACTCTGTTTCCAATTCCTCTCCTTTAAAGGGAAGATGGTCTGTGAGCTACCTCTCAGTATTCTATCTTAAAATGGATGCCTGATTTTGCATTCCTAGCATCTTCTAATGTACCAAAAAGGGCTGAAATTCAATACATTAAGTGAAGTGCTTTTAATGTATTGAAATACAATATGAAATCTCCTTAAAAGGAGATTTAGCTTATAATCCAAATATGCAGGAACATGAGGTGCGTTCAGAGGAAGATGCTGCAAGAGGATAAGAATGAGAAAGAGTCATCCTGTGCTGGGCCGTAATGATGACTAAGAAGATGGCTAATGGTTTTAGGATGAAAGCTTTTAGCTCCAGACCACCGTTGTTTTTTCCATTGGAAACTCCTGTGCCCATTGCGGGCTGCTGGGAGAGACTGGCCGGAGCCAGCTGCCATGCTGTGGAGAGTGTGCTGCTCTCAGACCGAAGTCCCACGCCCTTGAGTCGGTCTCACATACTCGCTCAACTTCAGTTTCCTCACCCGTAAAAGGGGTACAACAATATGTACTGAACAGAGTGTGAAGACCGTGAAATGAGAAACTAAACAACCAGGGCTCCAGCAGAGACCTGGCCGTGTGTGAGTGTCCAGTACAAACTGAAATGGGTTAAGGAGTTAGTTTGGTTTGTCTTCTTTAGGAATTTGACCTGAATCTGGAAAAGCATATGCCCTTATATCTCTTCTTTTAACTGTGACTAGATTTTTCTGTAGGTTTTTTTTTTTTTAAGGATTTATTTATTTATTTGAAAGAGAGAGAGAGTGTGTACACGCATGTGCACAAGTCGGGGGAGGGGCAGAGGGAGAGAATCTTAAGCAGACTCTACACTGAGTGTGAAGCCCAACTTGGGGCTTGATCTCACGACCCATGAGATCATGACCTGAGCTGAAACCGCAAGTCGGATGCTCAACTGATTGAGCCAACTAGACACCCCATTTTTCAGTAGGGTTTGAGGAAAATGGCTTATTTTTAGAGCTTTGGGGCCTAAGTATTTAACACCAACTGATTTCTAGTGAGAAGCTCACGGGCACCCAATTAGCAATCCCTAGGACCCATATCCGGTCTCAAAAAACACTAGTTTAGTGGGACTTTAATAGTTGTTCCTCCAAAAAATGGGATGCATGCTCTAACCTCTTTGGGAATTGCCAAGTAAATAAAATGAAACAGATTTCTTACTGCATGGCTTTCCAGATATTTAAATAAGCCACTACACATCTCCAAGATGGGGCCATGTCACATACATTTTCCCTCAAATGTGTTTGACCACGGTCCCCATATTTTTTGTATGTGGGATATTTTTAGAGTCCAGTGGTCCTTGGCATGCTTTGGCAGGCATTCTTCTAATAATTTTTTATGGATTTGGGAAAAAATGTTTACATTATAATATTAAGTGAGAAAGCAAGCTACTAAATTTCATGTACCATAAAATCATGATTATGTTAAAATGTATTTAAGAGACTGGCAGGAAATATATCAAAATATTAACATATCAACCAAGAGCAGTAATCTCAGGAGGGAAGAATTTCGGGTAGCTTTTATATTTACTTACCTATGTTTTCCAGTTTTTCCACAATGAACACGTATTACCTTTATCACCCAGAAATTTTACTTTTCTTTTCTCTTTTTGGTCAAACAATCTCAGAAGGGATTGTTTCTTTTCCAAGTACAATGTTGGATCCACCTGAATGAAATACGTCTTTCACTGCATCCTGAGATGTGGAAGAAACATAAAAAGCCGTTTAGAAGCCGTTGAGGAATTTTGAGGGCAGTAAAAGCAAAGACTGTAAACCAAAGGAAAACACACACAGTTGTAAGAGCAGTCAGAGAAAAGTGGGGGCAAAGGGTATTGAGTATCTAAAGAGAAAAAAATAAGAAACATAGCCTTTCCTGGAAAGGAAAAGAAAGCTCACGGTAAAAAACAACTGTGGGGTTTTTGTGAGACCCCACCAAGGTAAGGAAGAAGCCAGCCAATAGCCCAGAGCCAGATGGCTGACAGGAGGTTCCTAGCTCACAACCCACCTTCCTGCCCCCAGCAGGACCACCTCTGAGTCATCATGGGATTTGTTTACATAAGGACAATACTTGGGATTAGTTTACATATGGGCCCCTCAAACCTGCCTCAGGATCCTGAATCAATGCAATGAGGTGACAAGGAACACAAGGTGGAAGATCGGTCTATGGCTAGGGCTGGATGAGCGGTAGGGAGGTGTGAACAGTTTTGTAAGCCCCATGGATTCCAAAAGTGGCAGTTTAATATACTCTGGAAGTTGACAGTCTGGATTTAAATCTTGGCTCCACCATTTTACACGTGTGTGGTTTTGGATGCTTTTCTTAACCTCTCTGTGCTTTAGTTTCTCTAAAATGAGGATAATCTTAATAACGATCTCGTTTTGTTGTTTTGAGGCTTCAATGAAATAATGTATGCAACAAAAGACTTGGCAGCGGGCCCTTTATAAGCGGTAGCATTAGTATTTTTTTTTTTTAAGATTTTATTTGTCAGAGAGAGAGAGCGCAAGCGAGCGCATAAGCAGGGGGAGGGGCAGGCAGAGGGAGAAGCAGGCTTCCCGCTGAGCAGGGAGCCCGATGCGGGACTCGATCCCAGGACCCTGGGATCATGACCCGAGTCGAAGGCAGATGCTTAACTGACTGAGCCACCCAGGTGTCCCAGTGGCAGCATTCATATTAATGAAGAAGTGAATAACACCTGTAAATAATTATCCAGGGTTTCCCAGGTTATAGCACATGGGAATGCCATTCTGATTTCTGGACTTCAAATTACTTCTATAATGAGTGGCACTGTCAGGCCATATTCGGGCAAGACTAAGGGAGGGAAGTTTCTTAACTTGCCCGCCCTGCTCTGTGTACTATGAATGTGAGCGCAATTATCAATTGAGTTTAACTTCTTGTGTCAGTCAGATTTTGCCACAATTATGCTATGGACAACCCCAGTCCTCCCTCAGAAGCAATAGCGATTTCTTACTTACAGGTTTATGAGTAAGCCATGACTCTGCGGTGCTTTGCTGGGCTCAGCTGGCTTGGTTTCGGGTTGTAGGTTGGGTTCAGGTCTGCTCCATGGGGGTCTCATTCTGAGACTTAGGCTGGAGGGTACCTGGGTCATGCTCAGGTTCTGGTGAATGAGAAGTACGTGAGGACTGTAGGAAACTCACATGTCTCTTAGAGCCTCAGCCTGGAGCATGTTCTCACTGCCCTGATGGGGAACTTGCAAGTCTCTGCCTACAATTATTTTAGGTTTAGAGCTTTTGTCAGTTGAAGTTCTATTACTCAGTTAATTCTTGTTCTTTTTGGCTATTGCACAAAAATGTACATACATATATATACATGTATATATATAGAGAGAGTGAGAGAGTATATATATACATATAGAGAGAGAGAGAAAAAAAATTTTACTCTTTAAAATATTCAACAAATAGGGGTGCCTGGGTAGCTCAGTCGTTAAGAGTCTGCCTTTGGCTCAGGTCATGATACAAGGGTCCTGGGATCGAGCCCCACATCGGGCTCCCTGCTCCGCGGGAGGCCTGCTTCTCCTTCTCCCGCTCACCCTACTTGTGTTCTCTCTCTGGCTGTCTCTCTCTGCTTGTCAAATAAATAAAAAAATCTTTAAAAAAATATATTCAACAAATAAATGATTAGGGGAATGAATGAATGACCCTCTGCAAAAGTACCCACTGACTGCAGGTGGGAGGCAAATGAAAACTAGCCCGTGCTTTCTAGACTCTCCTCCCATTCTCAAGTCATTCATCTGTGATTATTTCCTGTTTCCTGTATCAGTTTTCACCCCTCTTCCCTGACCATTCTATCTGTCCCAAAGATAGAGTTTAAAGCTGTGGAATCATTTCATTCACCTATGTTTACATTATTATTTAACATCTAAATGAGTACACTGACTCCACTTGGAACATTGGTATTCTCTTTCAAGTTTCCTTAGGCAACAATTCTTTCTCTGGGCAATGTCCTTTGCTAAGTTTTATCCGTATGAGCTGAAAGAGCGCATGCCCCATTCTGGGGGGAGAAGTTCATTCCCTGCCCTTGAAAGCTGTCTTTCCTGGATATTCACTGTGGGTCTATTTTGCCAAAGCACTGTGTGGAGGGCTGGTCTTGCCCGCTTCCCAGTGCGGGGATATCCTCAGGCTACTTCTTTTAGAACCCTCAGATAAGCACTGCATCTCCAGACTAATGAATGCTCCAACCAGCTTGTGAGAGTCACGTCTGTTTTATGCAAGCAGACAAGGTGAATTATTGAGCTAACAGCTTTCTCAGGTATGGGTTCTACAGTGTGATCAATTATGTATAATGTTCACTCGGGCAAAGACGGAAGCGGCTACACGCTGGAGTGCTTCAACGCTACCAGACACATCAGACTTGCCAGAGGCAGTGTTGTTTGGCCCCTCAAGGTCCCTTTGTAAATTTTGTCTGATCTTATGATTTGCCTGATTTGTCTGATTACGTGCATGGCACATAAGAGTAACAATGATAGTAACAACCACCATTTTATTGAGCGTGTTAGGTGCTCTGTGTGCAATTAAATCCTCCTAATGAGTCCATGAAGGAGGTCCTATTATAAGCCCCGTTTTACAGGGGAGGAAATGGAGCCTTGGAGGGTTTGCATAGCTGGGAAGGAGAAAAGTCTAGTCTGCCTGGCCCTGGAGCTTACTTATACACTACATTATACTGCTCTTTGGTCCTTAATACATTTTAATTAATGTTGGTTGAGTGAATAAATGGATGCATGAATAAATGTCAGAGTAAATGGTCTCACAGAGGGAATATGAAGGCAAAAGGCCCTGTCTGAAAATGGAAGGAGGCTTTATATCCTGCTTGATTTCTGGAGACAGAACAGCAGCTGCTGCATAGGCCCTGACCATGTGCTCTTGGAAGTGAAGGAAGAGTAAATGGAAAGTTCAAACCCCAGCGTTGGTACAAGGCTGTCCTATTCACCACACATCCCCTGTTTCCAGCACAATGCTGGTACAAATCAGGAGTTGAAAATATCTGATGAATAGATGAAGGAAGGAAGGAAGGAAGGAAGGAAGGAAGGAAGGAAGGAAGGAAGGAAGGAAGGAAGTTAGTTTAGGAATGTCCCGCATTATAGCCCCATTCAAAAACTATATATAATTTCCAAGTACAGAGTCATATTTAGACCTCTGGGTGATGGCATTTGACAAATATGATGTCCTGCTTTTCAGAAAATCAACTTTAGAAAGATTTCCTTCCTGTTTTACATTGGGGGGAGAGGATAATTGGAGAGCCCTCAAAAGATTTCTTGCATAGCCAATTGCTCTTGAAAAGATTTTTTAAAAATTTTAAGCTAAAGAACAAGACACATATGGAGCCTATTTTCCATCAATTTCACATGGTTTTTTTTTTTTTTTAATGAGTTTATAAGCTTGGCAGAGCATCTTGAGAGTTTGGTTGACCCCAAAATATTCAAAATATGATTTGAGTCATTTGCCCAACCTGTTTTGTCCTAGTCCTGAGTCAATAACTGATACATGATTTTCCTTCCTTCCTTCTTTTTTGGGGGTGGGGTGGGTGGGGAGGTATCATAACTGGCTTTGACCTTGAGAATCCTAGAGCTCTCCAGGTTGGCTTTGAATTTTTTTTTTTTTTTTTGCTGTTATTAATTTTTACTTGGTAGCCAATTGAAAGGAGCATATATATCATTTTACTAAGATTTGGTGCTTTACAGCTCTGTCACTTGAATTATCTGAGCTTTCGTTTCTAGTTTTACAAAATGAGTATCAAGTGCCTACTTCATGGGATTGTTGTATTAGATGAATAGCTAGTGCCAAGTACAGAGCCCGATGGATAGTCTGCGGTCAATAAATAGTCCCCTCATCTCTTCAGCTGTGCAAAGCAGTTAGGCCTGAGCTTATTGCATAGTATCCTCTCAGACGGGACATGACCAGGCTGGGGGTGGAGTTTAAGAGACAGAAGGAAGGTAATGATGTACAAGTGCTCTGTGTGCATGAGGTACTCAATAATGCCTATTAAGCAGCCAAATGAACAGAGTGTTGAGCCAGATTAATGAAAAGACAAAGAAGGGAGAGTCATGCTGTTCATACACTAAAATGTAATCGTGTTCTTCAGTCTCACATCACAGAATTGTTTTATATGAGATGCCCTAATCACAAGGATCTCTTGCAGCAGAGAGGAATGTACTGGAAAGACCTGGGTTTGAATCCTGCTTCTAATATATATACCTGTGAATTCTGGCAAGGGGCTTACCTCTCTGAGTCAGTTTATTCACATGTGAAGTGTGGATAGCAGGGCTCCATGCATTGAGGGAGGATTCAGTAGCTAACTTGGAGTGTACAAGACACTCCCCTCAATGGAAAACCTGTCATAAGTGCTCAATAAACATAGTTACCAACTTCCTTGCCTTCTCTTCTTTCTTTTTCCTCATAAGTAAAATGGGAATAATGGTAGGGCCTTACTTGTAAGAGTTGTTACTAAGATTAAATGTAAAACATTTAAACGAGTGCCTCATCCTTGGTAAATGCTGCATGGATTGATGTTAATTTATTTTCATAGGGTACTTCTGTGATGGAGACAGGGCAGAGAAAGTCTGTGTTAGAAATCTTTTTCTATTTGGATCTAGACAAGAAATACAAATGAGAGGAAATAAATAGCTCATGTATCTTAGCTGTTTTTTTTTTTTTTTCTTTTAGGGCATTTGGGTTTTTGGTTGTCTTTCCATGGCATTTCAAGGTTGGTCAACTTAACTTGGAAATATTTAAATAAACTACGATGGAAAACATTTTCCATCCTGCCCTGGCCAGATTCTCCACTCGGGGGCTGATCCCAGATGCTACTGATATTCTCGGTCCAAACCAGCATTTCGTTTATTGAAATGTGGTGTCTGAAACTCAAATACAAGAAAATGTAAATGAGGAAAAGATGCCCAGTGTCCACAGAGCATGACCTAAATGACTTCCATGCTCAATATGGAAGACCGATCCTTAGCGTGTTCAACTTCCCTGTGTGTTTCACAGCTGCCTGATCATGGCTGGCTTCCCATCGTGGCCATGTGGACTCATTCCTACTTTGGCATGGCTGTAATGGGACTGAGGGATTGATTTGGAGCCCCTGGTTCCATTTCTTTCAGGCTGTGTGATCTCAGATGAGTCGGCTCCTTTCTTGAAAATGTTCTAAAAAAATGTCTACCTCAGGGTCTTCCTGAAGATTAAATGGGGCAAATATAGGAAGGCCCATAACAAGCTGTAAAGTGTTCTATAAACATGGGGCCTTTTGCTCTGTGGACTATATAGATCTGTTCTTTTTTTCTGCTTTGGCTCCTTTATGGCTTCCTCCTTACTTGTATGTTTCTGTAACTGCCCAGAAGTTTCTCTCAGCAGCTCCCTTCTTTCTTCTGCCTCTGTGGCCTGTCTCCTCTGAGGTTCATTGGCTGAGGGACTGGGAAGGGCAAAAGCTGAGGTTGGAGATGGGTGGGAGGCTGGGCTATTTGCTTGCTGCTGCCTCTTTTGGAAGTGAGTTAAACAAAAAATAGTAGCAGATATTTGCAGCGACTTGGGCAGAGCTGAAATGGGGCAGGGGCAGGACCCTAAGAAATGTAGGTTTCCACAGCAGGCCTCAGGTAAGCAGGCAATTGGGAGGGAAACTTCTAGGCCAGTGCTAGTGAAGTCTGAACTTTCCTCTTATTCCCATTCCACTCTCAGTGTTAAGTCCTCCTGTGCTCTAATTCTGTTTCTTCTGCATGGATCATTCTTATTTGGCCTGATACTGGAACTCTTTCACTCAGCAATGACTAGCAGAGTCCTCATGGCATTATGCAATATGATAGAACAACATTTTGAAGATCGGTGTCATTTACGTGAGTGAGGCAGAGGGTCCAATACACATAGAAGTGTTGATTTTAACACTGTAATCCACAAGCCTTTACCCTACATATCATGCCAACCTGGGATACACATGCCAAATGCAGCTTCTCCATTTCCTTAACCACCTCCACCACTCCAGTCCAAGCCACCAGTTTCCCTCACTGCACCAGCCCAGTCGCTTCCCAGCTCCAACTCCAACTTCCATTTCTCTCCTCCTGTAATCCCCCTCTAATCCATTTTTCACAAGCAGCCCACAAAGAGTGACCTTTTAAAAATGTAAATCAGGTAATATTGCTCTCCTGCTCAAATGGTCCAATGGCTTGGAATAAAAATCCAAGGTCTTTATCCTATGTTACAAACTTTTAAATCTGCCTTGTCAAATTCAGAAGTCACTGGCCTCATGTGGCTATTGAGCCCTTGAAATGGGGCTGGTCCACACTGAGATATGCTGTAAATGTAAAATATATACCAGATATTGAAGGCTTTGAATGAAAAAAGGGAATGAAAATAGCTCAGTAATTTTTATATTGCTTATATGTTGAAATAATATTTTAGATATGTTGGGTGAAGTGAAATCTATTATTAAAATTAGTTTCGCCAGTTTTTTAATATATATATGGCCACCAGAGAATTTTAAATTATGTATGGTGGCTTGCATTATGTTTACATCAGACAGCACTGATCTAAATGAATCTAAATCTCAGCCACACTGCTCTTCTTTCTTTTCCACAAACAGGCAGTGCTCAATTCTACTGCAGCGCATTCACTCTCACTGTTAACTCTGCATAGAATGCTTCCCCTGGTCTGGGCATGGATGGCTCTTCATTTAGATTTCAACTAAATGTCACCAGCTTTGAGATGTCTACTCTAAACATCCTATCAAAATAGCGATGCTGTCGCTTTGTATTCCCACCGCATCCTAGTTATTCTCTGTATAATGTTGATCATGGACTGATAACTTCCTTTCCTTACCCCTCTTCTTCCTTCCTCACCTCGCCATCATTATGTCTATAAAAGAAGGCACTTTGTCTCACTCGTTGTTGAATGATGGTGATAAGAATAGATCCTGGCATATAGAAAGCACTAAAACAAAATTTGTTGAATGAATGAACATGTTTTTGAGTCATGGAAGCCATGGAGACAAAATGGCCAAAGAAGCATTTATTGAGCATGTCTTATGTGTCAGACATTGACAAAATGACTATATTGTCAAAACAACAGAATAACTCTGTGCTATCTCATTTGGTTGGCAAACTGTGGTTTTGGGGGTGACTGGATGGATGGATGTGTAGGTGAATGAAACAAAGTGAAGAGTAGGTTCAGTTCACTTGGACGTCTTTAGGCTCTGGGTGGAATGAGCAAGTAGTTGTTTAATGGTTGTTCTAGTTTGCTGTTTTACAGTCTCCTTCAGTCAGTTCTAAAAAGCATGAGATATCATCTGCTTGGTCTTCCATGACAGAACATATTAACCAGTGTTATTTATTTCGTGACACTCAAACTATGAGCTGTCAAAACCAATCTGCCCATTTAATCGATTTTGGCTTATTTCCAAAAACTGAAATTTAGCCTTTTACTGTTGTTAGCCGTTATCCTCTTCCAGCTAATCTGAATTTTCACAGGTCAAGGTAGCTCACAAATGGTGCGATTCCATTGCACTAACATCACAGGCTCTGAGTAATTGAGAGTTGTATCTATGGAGGCTCTTGGCTTGGGGTGGGTTCTAACTTGTGGGTGCTGACATAAGACAAAATCAAGTTACATTCACAGGGGAGAGCGAGCAGGGTGGGAAAGTGTCAGAAATAGCTTCCCTTGTTTAAGGTTTCCTTACTTGATAAATGCAGCATATAAAATGTATATACAGAAACTGCCTGGGCTGCCTGCATTGGCTTGTTTCAATGGGAACACCATTTTTATTTTAGCCTCTGTTAGCTCTGTGTCTGTGCCTCAGTTTGCAGCCTGCACCATGATAGAAAGTCCACCACAGGCTGCCAACTGCAGTGCAAGTGTGTGGTGTGTGGTGTGGTGTGGTGTGTGTGTGTGTGTGTGTGTGTGGTGTGTGGTGGATGGTGTATAGTATGTGGTGTGTGGTTTATGTGTGTGTGTGTTGTGTGTGTATGGTGTGTGTGTGCTGTGTGTGTAGTGTGTATGTGTGGTATGTGTGTATGGTATGTATGGTGTGTGTATGGTGTATGTGTGTGAGGTGTGGGGTGTGTGTATGTGTGTGTGCGGTGTATGTGTGTGTGTGGTACGTATGGTGTGGCGTGTGTGTGGTGTGTGTGGTGTGTATGGTATGTGTATGGTGTAGGTGTGTGTGTGGTGTGTGTATGTGCAGGTGACCTGAAGAGTCAGAGAGCTGATGGGTGGAGCCCGGAAGCGTTGGCAGCCTGACTACGACTCAGCCATGTCTGGTGTCGTGCTTGCTCTGTTATGCTATCCCTACTGCAGAATTAGCTTCTGGAATAACGCCCTGCATGACATCAGCAGAGGGTCCTTATTTATTAGGAAATCCTGGGGGAAAGATACCAAGAGAGCCCCTTCCAGTTCCAGAACTTCTTTAGGAGGCATTATGGTTTCATTCCTCCTTTGGCTGGGGGACGGAGGGGACTGTGGGTAGGCAAAGCAGAGGAAGCAACTTCTCCCTCTGAGCACATAAGCCAAAAAGCCACCTTTCAACAACTTGAGGGAACGCACTGTCATGACTGTTGTCAAGATCACAATGAAAGGAACCGAATAAAGGTGGTGTGGAAACCAGAGGCTCCCAAAGGAGACAGTCAGAGATGGCATCTCCTCCTGAGGCACAGGTCCTGCCCACAGGCTGGTCACCGTCCACCATGTTAGAACCTGACTGTGCCCTACCTTGGTCCCGACCTTCCCTGTGGCAGGTAGAATTGGGTCTGTGTGGGGACAGCTGTTTTCTAACCCATGGGTAGTGTGTCGGCTGCGGCAGCCTTGGCCCTGGAAATGTCACGGTGGAGTTCATTACCATTATTTCCTCTGGGAAAATGTTGACCTTTTAGGGTGATTACTTTTAGAGCGCCCAGCACCTCGGGAGGCGGGGACAAGACCTGGTGAGTCAGCCCACACCTTTCGTGCTGGGCTTAGCTCTGAGCCCATCTGAGGAGGGACCACAGCAAACTAGGGAGGGTGCAAGTAGATGAAAGAAGGCTAAAGGCTGGGGTGTGAGGCTTGGAAAACAACGTCAGAGATAAGACATGTTCTGTTCCGTCTCAGGGAGCAGAAATGGGCCGCAGGAGCAGGAGTTCAAGGGCACCGCAACTCCACTGGTGTATTTGGTCTAGTTTAGAACTGTTCCTTATTTGAGTGGACTTCCTTGGGGATATAAATGTTGCTGTTACTTCAGGCAGAGGCCAAGGTGGGGACGGTAAGAGAGGTAAACGAAGGTCTCAGGGATGATCCAGGGTTTGTGAGGCCCAGAGTTTATACGATTTGGGGATGCCTCTTAAAAACTACAAGAACACAAACATGTAATTAGATATAAAGGTAAATATTTATTTAGAATATGAAAAGAAATCACAACAGATTACTGGGATCTTGGAGATTCATGTCTCTTCCCTTTGAGATCTTACCAGGCAATTTACCAGGGATACTTATCCAGAAAGATTTTTGCTTGTAACTTGTCTTCCCATGTCCCATAGAACATTCTACAACTCTCAGCAGAACTCTCAGCTCTCCAATGGGCCCCTGCAAGGAAGAGCCCTGAAGCTTCAACCTCATGACTTTGGGGTCCATGCTCCTTGGCTGAGCTCGCATATGGGTTTAGAGTTGTGGGCGTGAGCAGTGGCTGGGTGGACCACAGCTTCCTGCAGGGAGGAGAATGGGCAAGTCACAGACAGTGTGGAAGTCTGGGGAGAGAGAACTAGTCTTGCTAGTCCCTACCAGGAGCCTGGCATCGTGCAAGTCAGTCACAGTTTTCTCTCCCTTCCTCAGTTATGGAGGAGGTGAGGCTCTGGGAGGTTAAGAGCCAAACCTGGTTATGTCCCAGTCAATGTTCTTTTTCTCCCCTGGTGCTGCTAAAGCCTTCCCACTGGGAAGGTTTTCCCCTGGTAGAAGGAGAATGATCTCTTCCTAAGGACAGACTGGGCTCAGAGGACAACCTGAGCATCTGTCCAACGTGAACCATAATGCACATGTCAGCGTCTTGCCATCCACGCACATACGTGTTCCCACCTCAAGGAAGATGCTTGTACACCCAGAGGAAGGATTCTTTTTGGGGACCAAATAGCACACTCTGTCGAGGCTCAATATGATACAATGCCCACTGACATTCATGGGGAAATCAACTTTTATTCAAAACAACTGTCTGGGGTCTTGCATTTTTTTTTTTTTCTTTCTCAGAGCTGCCTCTAATTCTTCCTTAAACCCAAGAGAAAATGTCACTGCCTGTCTGGCCTCATTTTCTCCACTTATAACACAGGAGTCCTCAGCCCTCCTGCAGGTTCATTGTGAAGAAGAAAAAGGGCTTAGCCTTTTAGGGACCCATTTGGATACAGATCACAGATAAAAAAGCATTGGTATTCATTTTGTGGTTATTAAGAAAAACAATCGCAAATAATAATAACATTAATTTAGTTACAATAATCCAATCTGCCTTTGATGGAAGTGAAAGAATGTACTATTTTTCTTTTTTGTTATACATATTACATAATTCATTTATGTTCATTATAGAAAACTTAGACAGTACAGATAAATCATAAGGAGAAAACCCCTCACAATCTCACCTCCCAGATATAAAAGCCATCGATTATTAACCTTTGGGTGCAAATTCTTCCTTTGTTTCTTTCCCCCATGTGTATATGTGTGTGTGTGTGTGTGTGTGTGTGTGTGTGTGTAAAACTTTCTAGTTTTTACCATTTTTTGAAAGGATATCATATTATACTCTTTTGTAACCTACTTGTTTGCATAGTAATATATTGTGAACATTTTTTCAGGTCAATAACATGTATGTAATCCCATCTTTATTTTGAGTGGCTGGAGTATATTTAATTGCGTTGGTGTACACAATGTGTTGGTGTGTTGAAATAATTTTTACTGCTGGAACTTAACAAAAAAACCCCAATCATCACGAATAGTGATGTGATGGACATCTTTTATTTGTTATCTGGTTGTTTTCTTGGGAAGCTTTCCTGGAAGTAAAGTTATGGGGCCAAAGTGTATGTGCATTTTATGGTTCCTGATACTTAGGCCAACACGCCTTCCAGAAGGCTGCCCATGTGCTACTCCCACCAGAGTGCCAGGAAAAGCCAGTTTCCCCTTGCCTTTGCCAATAATAGGCATTTTCATTCTTTTTAAACTTTGCCAATTTGAGATGTGAAAAAATTGTATTTTGTATTCATTTACATTTCTTGCTCAGTAGTGAGCTTAAACATTTTTTTCATGTGTTTCTTAGCCACTTGTATTTTGTCTATTTCCTTTGTTCTCTTTTTTTCCTACAATATTTTTCTTTTATCTAATCTTTCTTGATAAAATATACTCAGCAATACTTTCCCTAGCTAATTTTAGGATATCGAGGTTCAGATTCTCTTAAAATGTAATTTCCTCAATGCAATCTCTCCTCACTAAAGAAAGGCAGGCAATCATTTTAAGAAGCAAAACATACCGGCACTGAAATTTCCACAAAGCATATTTGATTTTTTTTTAACTAGCATTTTATCCCTCAATTTTTAAAATATAGAATTGTTCTCTGTGTGTGAGTGTATCACATTGTATTTTTGGTTTGGATTCTAAAATAAATAGGCTAGGGCGCCTGGGTGGCTCAGTTGGCTAAGCGACTGCCTTCGGCTCAGGTCATGATCCTCGAGTCCCTGGATCGAGTCCCGCATCCGGCTCCCTGCTGGGCAGGGAGTCTGCTTCTCCCTCTGACCCTCCCCCCTCTCATGTGCTCTCTCTCATTCTCTCTCAAATAAATAAATAAAATCTTTAAAAAATAAATAAATAAAATAAATAGGCTAACTTTTATGCTCATTTTGAGTCCAAGAATCTTCTATAATAATGTGTCTATCTCTGCATGTGGGTGGGTGGGGCTTGGGTATAAGCCAGAGTGTCCGGAAGGTGTCTGTTTACATCAATACCTGGAGGGCTTCTGCAACCCAAGCATTTATGATAGCAGCACAGGTGATTTGTTGAAATGGACAGAACCTATATTTTGGTACTAGAATAAGAACTATATACATAATTCACTATACAGATAATTTAAGGAAAATTACACATAACACGTTATAAATGACACATAGTACCTTCTGACATAAATTGCTAAGTCTCCACTGAGAACTGCAAAATCCTTTGTTCTGCCTGGTTCTTCTGTTTCCTTGGATCTCATTGGTTTCTATCGTCCCTCTTCTCCCCTGGGTCCTTTCTCCTAGTCATCGTATGGGATCCTCTCCACCCTTGACTCTGTTCCTCTTCGTTCATTCATTCACTCTTGAAATGGAGCATTTGAGGCTACTTGCAGAACACCTGTCCTGGCTGTTGGTAGGCAGGACTGCCTGGTCCTGAAGCATCCTGTCTCTCCGAGGACACTGTCTGCCACCCTGGGCTTCGACAGACAGCATGGCTTCCCTTTCTACCCATGCAGTGGCAGCGGAAACAGTTTTATTAGGTTTAGAGAAAGACTATCTTTAGGCTGGAGCCTGGGTGACCGTTATTTCCCCATTCTCATTATTTAAAGACGTGAACGCAGTGTGTCATTTCAGTGAGACACCCATAAAGAGTCTGACTACTTAAGCATATAACCTTCAAAATTATAAGGGTTATTCATACCACCAAGGGTATTGCGAATCTTGTTTACTTAAAACAAGCCGGAAGGCTCTTTAAAGCCTCTAATGAGCTATATGTAGCTAATAATTTGAAAATATGTATCAGTCCTCTGCCTCCGTCAGAGATTTCCTGTTTCCTTTTGGTAATCCATCAGTTCATACATCTGCAGCTGGGGTAAGAGATAGACTGACTTCACCCAAATATGGACAACCACACATTTAAAATTATTCCCCCAAGCCATTACTAATACAAGGCAGGTTGCATCTAATTGACTTCTATTGAAAATATTTGGGGATATTAGAGAGATTACAATACAGAACAGGAAGCTTCTAGTTGCATTGTTAGGAGTCACTATTCTTAATACATTATGTGCCTTCTCTAACCCACAGAAAACCTTTGCTATGTCTCTCCTTATGGGAGCTGGCTTCCCACCACGGTGCTGACTCCTCTGTCTTCCCCCACGAGAGCTTTCTCCTCTCTCTTCTCTCAGTCCCTGGGCCCTTAATTCCTATTAAATGTCCAAGATTCCCATTTCACTATTAAGCAGAACAAGCAATTTATCTTTGCTTTGCCTTAACCCTCTTTTCTTAGGCTGTGCCAAAGCCTTGTCTTTCATATTCAATAGGGCCATTTGTAAGCGAGCCACTCTCCACGAGATTAAGCTCTCTGAACACAGAATTGATTACAGTCACTAAATATATTAAATGCGCCTTCTACCCCCCCCCCCCATGAACATTAAGCAGAACAGCACAGCAGCACAGGGAGACTGGCTCACCCCAGCTCCCATCTTGCTATCAACGTTCCCACCTACTCCTCTCACATTCTTTCCCTCCACCTTCCGCTCTCCTTTGGTTCCACTTAGACAGCCAACTTTGCAGCCCTTCCCGCTTTGCTGGGATTTTAATCAATAGATCCAGACATCTGACCTCTCTGCTTACTCTTGAATAACAGCCACTGGGCCAAGATGTTTCATGCCATTCTCCTCAACACGTGTTATCAGCCAACATCCACTTCCTCTGTTTCCATCTCCTCTTGCTCATGGGGTTTCTCGAACTGCTGGAGGCAGGCCAAAGGGTACAATCACCAGGTCTTCTCTAGGTTTATTTTTCTCTTTCTTTGGCCTGCACCATTTAGTAAGTGATTGCTTTAGCACGCCACGCGGTCGAAGCTGCCTCATGGAAGTGCTTCACCTCATTCTTGAGAAAATCCAATGTGATGCTTGATGATCGAAGGAGGTCTTCGCCATCGCTGCCAAGTGTTCTTACCCTGTTCTCCTTCAGAAAAGTCATATATCATCTGGCCTGGCCCAGTGCTGTTCAGCCTAATGCTATAATTGCATGTGATTACCTGCACTGGCCCCCCTGCCTGCCTTAGGGAGGCATTTCTCGGGAGTGTGATTCATTTGCCATCAGAGAGGGCTTGCAGGTGATTCATTTCTACTGTCTCCTGTGGCTCCTAAATAAAACATTTTAAGCAAAGAATAGACAAAAGGGGAGGCTGAGAACAGTGATGAATTCCTACATCACTCCTAGCTGACATGTTCCCCTCCCAGACCAGGACTAGTGCATTAGGAGTAAAGAGATCACTCATATCATGATATTTTTGTAATAAATTGCAATGTTCACTGTAGTGTGATTGAGCCTTTTTCAAGAAGGGTGCTATTGAAATGAAAAAGTTCTCCCTCATTTCACTCAAGATTATACTGACCTTTGGAAAGAAAGTCTTACTGGTTAACCTGACAACAAGCATTCAGCCAGGAGAATGCTGCCTCCATCTAAGATGCCCAGACCATAGTACCACATTGATGTGTCTTTGCTTCCCCTACACCTGAAGCCCAGAAATCACCCCAGAAAGTGATGGGTCTACCAAAGATGGGCCTCAGGGCTGTCTCATAGAGGTTTTCCCTTTGCTGGTTACTGTCAGATATGCTCTCTTTTTGTTGTTCAGGAGAATGAAATGCTCACCCTACAAAGGATTCTGGGCAGAAGGTTGGAGGTGGGGACAGTGTGCTCCGGAAAGGGGAATAGACATGACTAGGGATGAGAGGCTGTGAGGAGGCCTCCCAGGCTGTGCTACTCAATGAGTGGCCGATGGGCCAGCAGCATCAACATCACGTGGGAGCTTGTTAAAACTGCAGAGTCCCTTCCAGAACCATAATCTGCATTCTTGATTGGTCTAATCAGTGTTTTGCAAACAGTGATCCTGGGGCCAGAAGCATCTGGATCACCTGGAAAAAAGTAAGCTTCTTCTAAAACTATAGTTTTGGAAAGGCAAATTCTCTGTTTCCACTCCAGCTCTACTGAATCACAAGCTTTAGGGGCCACATCTTCCAGGAGATTCTAGGGCACACCTAAGTGTGAGAAACATTGGTTTTATACCCTTGTCATTGCTGGGAATTAGCTCAGATACCCGGGCCTAACCCAATCAACAGCCATGGGATTGCTACAGGAATGTGTATGGGGCTCCAACACAGGCCAAAAAGATGCCAGTGGAAGGTCATTCAAGTTTTTTGAGAAAATTTTTGTCGCATTTAGACAGAGCCTGAGGAATAAGTGGTTTCTCTCCCTGTAGAGGATGCTATGGACTTGCAGAGGGCAAATATGGCTCCAGCCACCTTGTTGATAACCTGAAGGGGAGCTGGCGCAGGAATGAGGATGGGGGGAGAGGGGGTAACAGGCAAATGGCCTGGGAACCAGCCTTCCTCTAGATCATCACGATGTAAACCATTTCATTTCTTCATGCCAGCCAGCTTCAACTGGCTATTATCTGCAGCTTAAAGCATCTGACAGAGTTTAATGTGGTGAATAAGTTGCATTGGCCTCGTTTGGCTAATGGCCTCAACACTCTTCAAACACAGGAGTGATAGTCAAACTATTTCATAGCTGGTGCAGTCCGGGCACTGACCAATCAGAGGGAGAGACAGCAGGGACATTGGTGCTACTCACCTAGCACGGCTTCCCCAAATCAAGCCTCCTTTCTGATCACTCCTGTAGCAAAGATGACACCTCTTCTACAATATTTCATCAGGGGAGAGCCTGACTTTTCCCTTCCTTAGTGGGCCATTCCCTTCTGAAGTCCTCTGGGCTGGTAGGCAGTCACAGGGACATTTCCTCCTGAGAACTTGCTTATGCTTTCATTTCAGTACTCTTTTTTACTTCCCATTTTTCCTATGAAAATGGAGTAGCTAGTGCTCTTATCTTAACAAATTGTAGGATACTTCCTTCACTCTCTTCCTCCCTTTCTTTCTTCAAGATCCAAATTTTTAAAAATTTTTGTAAAATCAAAGTTAATAAAGCAAAATGTATTTTAAAAGATGTATTAAAATTAAATCAGGACTTTAAAAGTGTGCACAGGAACAATGTGTATACATTTAAGGTATTAACTTTTTTCAGGATTATTTTAGTGCTGAATTGATTTTACTTTAATTCTCCGAAAATTGGTAATGCCCAAGTAGTGTGTCTATACGGTGTTTATTAATGAGGATATTTGATTCACCAGAAAATAATTGCCTATCTCCCAAACCAAATAGTATGGGATTTTAATATATTCTATAAAGAGGTAGAGAGTGGTTAATTTATTAAAATCAGAATCCAGGGCCTTTAACAGAATGATCATGGGTACTGTGGTGCATGAAATGAGACCACATGTTTTAATACAATTTTTGCATTCACAGCTATTGGTAATAGCTAGAGCGTGATAACCTGAAATTGCAATCTGTTCGCTGACTCCTGTTTCTCCTGTCCATCAAAGGTGATCAGTTTCACTTGAGTATAAGATACGAGCAACGAAGACACCAATGACTAACAACTAGACCTGTCTTCTGGAAGCAAATAATACCGAGTATATCATATCTTATTGTTTTCAAAAAGAAATGTCATGGTGGGATTCTACTTTAACTCAGATTTGGATATAACCCTGATGACACAAATAGCTGTATAAACATTTTGTGGTTGGGCAGAGCTGAGTGAATTATGGTGATAACATTTTCACTACTGAACACTTTGCCTTATCTCTCAGTAATCAGTCACATATTCTGGTCCCACTGACGTGACAGTCTTACCAGACAGGTAGCTAAGAGGATCTCCTCTGAGTTTCGATATAAAGTTAAAAAAATAATAACCTGGTTTTTAAAAGAATCCGTATAAAATCAGTCTCCAGTATTCCAGACGGATGAAGCATATCATATCAAGACGTTTCTTTGTGACCTGATAGCCGGGTACCTGGTGATCATGCTATGTCACTAACAGATGATTTTGCAACTAGGTTTCCGGTCTCCTAGGAGGATGAATCTGCTGTAACTTAATCCAGCTCTTTGAGTCTTGTTCTTTGCTCCTAAGCTTATGAAGAACATGACTGGTAGAGGTTGGAATTTATGGTAGAGTTTTCTAGAACCACTTCTTTCTACAGCTTTCAGGCGACTAAGAATGGAGCTTTCAGCACCTGTTGTTTCTTATGCTACTTGAATTATAGAATCTGGAGCAGGAGGGTGACCCCTTTGATCTCAGGGCCTCGGGGTATGTCTTTTTATTTCTTTAATCATTAATTCTCTCTATCGCTTCGATCTTCTCCCTCTAGGTTTCTTCTAGCACATGTATTGGTTTGGCTCTCTTGGATCTATTCTCTATATATTCAATATCCATTTTTCCCCTCAAATTCTGCAAGAGTGAGCCAGATTGACAGGTTTCTCTCCATTAGAAATGTTTTAAGCAGGGGTGCCTGGGTGGCTCAGTCAGTTGGGTGTTTGCCTTCAGCTGGGGTCATGATCTCGGGGTCCTGGGATCAGGATCCTGCTCAGCGGGGAGTCTGCTTCTCACTCTCCCTTTCCTTCTTCCCCTCCCTCTGCTTGTGCTTTCTCTCTCTCTAATGAATAAATAAAATATTTAAAAAAAAGAAATGTTTTAAGCAATTGTATGTATGGTCTGAATGCAGGGTTACTTGGTCTTGGGTTAGCCCTTTTATATTGATGCATGTTCCCTCAAAATGTAATACATTTCTAATGTTTTTTATTTCACGTGTGGGTTAGTTCAGCTTCTCTGCTCAGTACACTCCAAGACAGGAGTAGATATTTTTAAAAAACTAGGGGAAATCCATGTGAAAGATAAAGGAAGCAGGAGAAGGCGGGAAATGGCTTCAACCATGAAGTCTGACACCTGTGCAGGAGGAGAAGGAGAGAGAAGTGGGTTCTTGGATTACAGCGAAGTTGTAAGAAATTTTTGGTGAGGAGGATGGTGAGGTCTTTAGCCAAAGCCAGCCGTTCAAGGAGTCTCTTGTCTTGCAGGAATGGGCCCACGTTAGTGTTGGAGTAGCCCGTGAGAAGAGGTGTCTCGGTGTGAATGCTGTGGTAGATCTGGAGAGGCAGCGCCTGGAACGGTCAGTGGTGTTCATGCAACAGGAGATCATGGCCGCTGCAGCATGGCACTCAGCCTCGACTGGTATGGCATTTCTTTTGATTTAGTAAGTCTCACCATGTTGGAGGATTTCTCTTCCTTTGCTCAACTTTATTATGTGAGGCATCCCTTTTCCAGTCTGGGAGATGAGGGGATTTTACTCAGAATTAGTAGAGGGTCCTTATCAAAGAATACAGGTCCAGACAAAGACCGAAGAGAAACTTTAGCTAGACCTTTAGATAGACTTTGTGTGTAGATGTTCTCTACTTAAAAAGCCTTGTCTCTTGGGGTTAGGAAGAGAACAAGATCCAGAGGCACGCTCAGCAAGAATCCTGCTACCTCAAAGAATTTGTCTTCAAGTCAAAGTTACCTCTGGTGATGGCAATGCCCCTTTTGTACCTGGCATGACCACGGAGGGGCTGTCTTGCTTTATTAACATGCTCTCTGCCCTAGGAATAAGCTGGGAGTGAGTGCTGCAGTCAGGTCTTCCCATACTAGCCTTGGGATGCTTCCCTGGAGACACTATTATCTTTTGCTTCTCACCAACTGTGCAGTAGGCTGCCTTCACCTCTAGCTCCTGCCACTTTGTGGCTGGTCATATTTGGGTGTGTCCTGTAGGAAACACTATTCTACTTCCTTCTCACACACACCATCCTTTGTGAAAGGTACATCTTGGGCTCACCCATTCTTTCCTCAAGCCAATCTTTTCTCCATTAAATCCTACCTGACATCTCTGGTATTCAGATGGCATGATTCTCAGTTTCAGTTCTGATACAGAATTTCCTTTCCTTTTTAATTGCAACAAGGATTGACACAGAGTAAAAGTGGTTTTGAATTTGGCTGGGGTGATCTCCTCTCTCATACCTCTTTGCCCTGATGATTTATATAGGAGGTTGAACAGCAGAATGGCCAGAAAATAAAGTTTGAATTCTGTGTCTGTGCTGCATCCAGGGTGATGGGTGGGGGCACGGGAGAAATGGTAACCGAAGTCAGGTGGCATGGCGTGAGCGCTGTGCTCCTGAGAGAGTGTCCACTCGGCCTGAGGGAGGGTGGCAAGTTGAGCCAATGACAGCACGAGGCTCCCCGAAGGAGGCTGAGAGCTGGGGAGCAGGAAGTGAGCCCCTGGCACCATAGTCCCTCTGGGACAGTGTAACGTAGGACAAGATGGCGCCCTGGACCTGAGCTGAAAGAGCTAGCCCAGTAGATTCCACCACACTTTAGAGTGGGCACCAAACAATACCAGGATAACCTTCCCCCTCTCTGTTCTCAAGAGATTGATGAACCTCCATGACCCCATGAGAACCGAGGCAACCAGGGAAAATCAACAGGGATCATTAATAGAGACAGAAGCCCACACTAGACAGCGGAAGCCATTGGCCCATGTAGATAGTAGAGTGAGTGCCAACATATTTCTGCATACGCAGAAGGCACCTCTTAGGGATTCCCAGAAATTCACTCAGGGTAGGAATAACTTTAAGAGACTGGATTAAAATAGGTATTAAACAGAGACTTGGAGCTATCTGGATTCATGTATAGATATGAATGTGACCTTATTAAATTTGTTATTACAATTATTTGAAACATACAGAAGAATCTTTATAATATTAATATGAATTTGAATCGTGATTTAAATTTTGATGACCCAATACCCATATCAAAAACTAACATTATGGATTACTGTGGCCAAGTCATAATTAGATTGTTAATGATTTGTATAATCCAAAAACATGCTTCTCATTGAATCATTTGATTCAATGATAAAATAGAAAAGAATGGTCTCCATTCTCTACTTTTGGTTTTTATTGGTAATGGTATTACATTTTTAGATCAATAAACTTATTTTTTAAGAAAAAAACCATAGCATTAATAATACCATGGAATATATTGCTTCCCCTGACCCAGTCCCCCTTTCCTCTCCTTAGGTAACAACTACCTTGAATTTTGTATTGATACTATCATTTCCTTGCTTTTTGAAAGTTGTTTCTATGTATCGGTTGCATTCCTGAGCAATGTAATTTTTAGTTGTCTCTGTATTTGAACTTTACAAAAATAGGATCAAATAGTCTTTAGTGTTCTGCAACTTATTCTTTTTATTCAACATTATGTTTCAAAAATTCATCCATTCTGTTTATTTATCCATTCTCCTATCCATCATATTTGGATTGCCCTGGTTCTGTTTTTAAAAATAATTTTGCTATGATCATTCTTCTACATGCATCTTGTTGCACATATGTAAGTATTTATTTAGAGTGGAAATGCTAGGATTTAGGGGATATACACATGTACAGTTTTATAAGAAAATGCTAAACTATCCAATTTGTGCTACCAATTTATTCTCCAGGAGAATGATTAGTTTCTTATGCTCCAAATTGTACCAGGTTTGGTATTGTCAGAATTTAATTTTTGCCAATACTGTAGATATAAAATGGTTTCTTACTGTGACTTGGTGTGCAATTCCATGATTACTAATGAACTTGAGCATATTTTTATATTTATGTTGCTTTTCCCTGATGAATTATCTATAAGCAAAGACAATTCTACAGTGAGACTTTGTTCTCTTCAAGAGACAACACAGACTGGTCTCATACGAATCATGTATTTTGTCCTTACTAAAAGGAATTCCCCCTACTCTGATAAGGAGCATCCGTCTCCTTCTTAAGGATGCTCTTATGACATAGGGTTCTCCTCATATGGGCCACCTGCTCCATCTGAGGAGAGCGATGTCAGTCTCAGACAGATTTTTTTCTGGTAGCAGACCTCTCCCTTTAGTGGTACTTGAAATTGATCTACCCACACCATGTTGCTAAATCTATGGTATGGGAAATGTGAAGCCGGCAGAACTTGGCCTCAGCACCCCTCACCTCCCTTTCCTGGGCCCCTTTCTCTCTTACCACATCCTTTCTCCACAGTGCTCCTGAGCCACCCATTCTTCCCACACATGTTCTTGGGGTTCCTCTGGTCAAAAGAACAGATGATTAAAATGTAGAATAAAGTCAGCTCACTGGGGCTTTTTCATTTCTCAAAGGGAAGCACAAGAATAGATGTTTCAAGGAGCAGTCTTGAAATGATAAAATGATGACATTTCAGACACTGCATCCCTGAGGAACTTTCCTCAATCACACCACCACACCACTCAGTTTGCTGCCCTGTATGTCAATTAGGAAGGCCAGATCTGCTGACAGAAGGGCTCGATCCTAGAATCTGAGCTACCCTGGATCTTGCCAGCAGCCACGGGAAACCTCCTACTTCCTACCTCTTATGTCCAGCCCACTCAACTAAGGAACCTCAGTTCCAACTAACACGTAAGGTGCACCTATTTTACATATTATGTGCTTTCACTCATAACCTCTCATCTTTTCTCACATTTTTTATGTTCAGGAGAGAAGGTGGCTGAACATCTTGATGGTCAGTTGACTTGGGCAAAGCCACACCACTAGTAAGGGCTAAAGCAAGAACTCACCTTAAACTCAGCACTGGCTCTTTCTCTGTATCTTATGGTTTGAGAACTTTACATTTGTCCCTTGGTCTTGAAGGGCTTGCTAATAAAACCTTCTAGGTTCTGAGGTATGCTTTCTTTTGATCAGTTTTTCAAAAAGAGAATTTCTTGAACTTTCCCACCTGCAGCAGTTATGGAATCTTACTTCTAAGCTCATCATTCCAAGCAGGGAAGACCCTAGAACATTCCTGCTACCATTCTGATCTTCAGAAGGGGTCACAGGGTCTCAATACCTTGGCTTCTTCTCTTTTCATATGACCCTTTGAGTCATAAGGAAGCTCTTTTTATACCATATATTCTAGTTGAGTGATTCCTTAACATGATTCCATACACTGATTGAGTAAGAACCACCTGTGGAATTGTTCTTAAAAATACAGATTACCAGGCCCCTTCCTAAAAGTTCTGACTCAGTAGGCCTGAGTGGTTTTAATGCACAGCCATGTCCGGGAGCTCTTGGACTGGTTGAAAAGTCTACTCGCTGTGTTAGAGACTGAAAGTTTGGTTCTCGCATCACTACGACTCCCCAGGGCTCAGTGTGCTCGCTTGTAAACTGGGAACGAATAATCCCTGCCTTTATACACCCTATGAGGCAATGTGTGAGAGCAGATTATGTCATGGGTGTTAACACACGTGGTGGAAATGCTTTACAAATAAGAGCTTATTTCTGTTCCTCTGCGTGACAGGTGTTGCCAGATACATCTCAAGCATGTATCAATTCAATATTTACTATCTGTCCAGTTTTTATCCAAGCAGGTAAAGAGGCTGTGACTCCTTCCTCCTAAGGGGCGGAGAATGGTCTCCTTGAGATCCCCTAGCTGATGGGCTGGTCAATACCTAGTCCGTTGGCCCGCTTCCGACTCTCAAACTTCAGGATTCACTCTTTTCTCTTTAATCTCACTTTTACACCACAAAGGGAAAAGCTTTCTTGGCTTTCAGGGAGATGCCATCTGAGCTCCTTTGTCTGCAGGTCTTTCTCCATAAGCCTCCAGGATCATCATTCCCCTCTCAGTGCTCAGGCTACTCTACCTCTTCTCCAACTTGAACGTGCATGACAAGGGCCTGCAGAATTTGTCGTTAAGTACAGCTTCTCAGGTGCTGCCTCCCACAATTTTGGACCCCAAGGGCTGAGGTGATACCCAGAAAGTTGCATTTAACAAGCACTCTGGGGAATTCTGTGCAGATGATCCAAGGAGCACACGTTAGGAAATACTACACTACCTCTTCTGTGTTCCCATGAAGTTGGTATGCATTCGTTTTGACTCACCAAGGTGGGATTTGTGGCATTTAGATTAGCCAGAGGATGGCCATTTTTTTTCTGTGAAAAGAAGTTGAGCTAAGCACTGTAGAGCCTTGCAGCTCGACTTGCGATCTGCAGACCAATAGCCTCTTCCTACTGGGAAGCTTGTCACCCATGCAGAACCTCAGCCCCCACCCCAGGCCTTCTGAGTCAGAATCTGCATTTTAACAAGCCCCCAGGTGATGTGTGTGCTCATAAAGGTGTCTGCAGCACAGATGTTCTGCCAGAACATAGGTCTGGAATGAAGCTGACTTGGGCTTTGTTCTGCGTGCCATCCTTAATCAGTTCTGTGAACCTGTCTAGTGGCGTCACCTCCCTGACTGCCTTTTTTTCTACTGAGTGAGACGGAGATAATAGAGACAGCAAACATGGTTTGACTTAATCCCCATTACAATCTTGAAGGTGTGTCGCCTCAGAGAAATCCTGACAGAAAATAGTGCTTCATAAATGTCTGTTTCTTAGCCCTTTCTACCTTTCATTAAGTAATAGTGTCTAAAATTTATGTGGTGTACATGGAAATTGGTGAAGAAACCAAATTATTGTTTAAACACTGCAGGTGGACAATTTAGATAGAATTACACAGGGAAGTACTTGAGTGACCCAAAGGACTGTCCGAGAAGAGCAGGCCACAGAGACTTTTTGTGTGACTAAAAGACAGGAAAAATGAGAATATGCAAGAAAAGACACGGGGGATGGGCACCAAAAAGGACTGAGTTTTCCTGCGCCACCGGGATTAGGCAACGTGGAATGGGAGGCTGAGAGGAGGCCAGATAGCCATCCATGACAGCTGGCCCGTGACTTTCCGGCAGGGGGCTGAGAGGTGGCAGTTACGCTGTGAGTGACTCATGAGAGCATTTCTCACCCAATGCCAAGTTGCAGTGTGGGCAGAGTCAGGGTGAAGCCTGAGGAGGTGGTGAGCTTCACAATTTTATGATAATAGTGCTTGTCTTGTAATTTAGACATTTCCAGGAGTGCTCAGAAGGGGGAATTTGTATCCAGTGGTAGTCAATGAAACTAATTGCTGAATTCATGAAAAATTACACCGATAAAGCTGCTTCAGTTCTGTTATCTCTCTGACTTATTAGCAGGGCCTGGTAGAGGGAAAACGTCCATTTCTGTAACTCACACTCCCTGTTGCTGTCATTTCTCACTCTGTTGCTCGGAGAGAGTGGCCCTCGGTGAGGGGGTCCAGGTGCTCCCCTCCACCTCCCCATCAGGTGACTCCACCTGTCTGCAGTCTCTTGCCGTTCCTGCTTTTCAGATCTAGGCCAGGCGGTCTGTGTTCTTGGCTGAAAAAAGACGCGTCACTCGTTTAATTAGATCCCTCTAGAAAACATCTAAGGAGCTGCATCTTTAGCTGCCATCAGAAACTGATTGCAAGTCGATCTGATTGTAGAGAACGATTTTATAAGCCATTCAAAAATGAAGCCAACTAAACAGTGGCCATTTCTACTAGGTGGTTCTAGAATTTAAGATGACATTGTTATCAAATAAAAGACATATATTAAACTTTTGGGGAGAGGATTAATTTTGATACTTCAATTGTACCTTTCAATAGGATGGGTTTTTCACTCTTTGGAGGGCAGTACATGAAATATTCAAAGGGTGTTGATTATCACTCTGGCTGCCATCATGGTCACCATCGTCATCATCATCATCACCTTAACATCATGACAGTGACTCTTTATTGAGCATCAGTCACTCTGCCAGGAATTTTTACGTACAAAATTGAAAGTTTAACATTAAGCATTTACTTCCTGATAAACCCTTCAGGATAAATACTTGTAAAACTGTACTATGGGTATAACTAAATAATTTAATCCGCCATTAGAAAAGTGAATATAAATCTACTGAATCTTGGAGGATGTCTGCCAAACCTAATGATTTTGGCTTAAGGCTATTATCCTAAGCCATTCTTTCTGACCATGATCAGATAATAATGCAAATTATATATGGGGGCCATATATATTTTATCATGATAAAAATAGCAGAGACAGAAAAGAATGTATACATTCTTGGGAACAGAAAAGTATGTATACCTATTCTCAACTACAACTAAAAATAGGATCCAATCATTAAGATATAAGTTAAAAGGAACCAGGGCCAGAGGAAGCTCTGTTTCTTACTGCCAAGAGTTATTGTTAATCTGTCACAACTGTTTCCACCAACCCTGATCATCACTTTGTCATTAAAGAACAAGCTCAGTAAAGACATCAGTAACCTGGGTCAGTGTAGCTTCACCAAGTCAGAGGCTGGGGAAGGATCAACACGGACAGATGGTAGGTTACCGAATCATTTTCTGACAGATTGCTTCTCAAGGTGATAAGGAAGTGTAACAGTGACCAAGCATGTCAGAGTCATACTTAAAGACTTTTTGCTCCTTAAATTAAGTATTAGCTTAAGACCCACCAGACTGTCCTTTGCTCATGAAGCAACTGGCATAAGAGGCTGGAAGGAGAAGGGGGTATCCCATAAACTGCTTGGTTTATGGTTTTGAGGGCAGAGAGGAAATGTTATTTAAAGGGGGAATAATTACACTTGACCTACAGAACTAGGTCTAACAAGTTAGTGAAGGGAGGGCTCAACAGAATGTCAACATTCTGGGGACAGAAAGTCTTCACTAAGCATGGGCTAAAATTTGAACTTCTTGATCACTAATGTTATCTGCAAACCAAACAAGATAAGGGACTTGGATCTATGAAGTTCCTAAGATTATAGATTAAGAAGTTGGGAAAATGGATCTCCTAGATATCAGATGAGATCTGGTTTCTAAGATTTTGTTTATCAGATTCATGGATAGCTCCCCCTAATCTGCCTTTATTCTCAATTTTTAGTAAGCCCAGGTCCTCCCAGAAGTATATCTTATATGTGAGTGTTTTGGAGGGGATAGTGGTTTATAATAAAATTGAAATTTAATATTATTCTCGATTGATTTTACCAAATTCCTTTCTAAATTCTGTTTCATCTGTCACATCACCAAGCTAGCCTGTTTTTATCTGACTTACTGACAATAATTTTCAAACCAATAACTGAAGGAGTGATGATAAAATATTGCCAATAGAAATAGAATGTTCCTCTTTCCAATCCGATTTTTAATCCTCAATACTAACCCTGGTCCAATTATGTATCCACATAAACCTGGGAGCAGCTATGCCAAGATGGCACTGAGGGGAAGATTATCACCGTTAGTCAATTCAAGATGCCAACCCTTGAAAGAACTAGCACGACATTAAGCCAAGTATCCTCTGTCTACCAAAAGTGTTTCCATTCAGCAGAACCAAATTATGGATGACCATCACTTCTTTCTGCAGGGACTCCACGTAAAGGCTTGTAAAGCTGTTCATCAAGGACATCTTCAGCATTGTGAGATATATGGAATATTGATCTGACATCAAGGATCACTTTTTCTGTTGGCAAAGTTGCATCAGAATATTGAAACAAAGCACTTCTACCCTCTCAGAGAACTGAACTAGCACCAGAAGGAAAACACCCCTTTGGCATGAGCTGAGGACCTTACCTTACATTTCCTTGATGCTTACCTTCCTTTAAACTTGCATTTCTTTTAATCTTTAATATGAGGCTTGGCCAGTCTACCTTAACTCCAAAAATGTTTCTCTTTATAGCTCAGGATAAAAAAAAAAAAAGTTGCTTATGTCATAATATTTAAGGAAACAAGTTTTTTGGAGCTTAAGAATTACGATAACAGGTAATGTTAAACTCCATTTTGAAAAACTTAGCACATGATAACTTTTCTTTGGGATTCCATCTAGATCAGTTTCAAGAGAGGTATCATAATCACTGGAAAATACGTGCTCTCGGAAATCAACCAGACATAAAAGAAGATAATCACCGTGCATGTTGAGACACTGAGCTTTAACTAAAATTATAGCTGCTTAGTGGATAATCTGATTTGCAACTCTCTAATCCAATCCATTCAAACCCATAGAGTTTGTCTTTCTATTTCTAACTCAAGTCTCACTGATACCCACAGTTCCAGGGTGTTTCTTGAGGTGCTGTTTCCGGCTGTGCTCTTAGCCTCCGGGATCATACTGTTTCTCTGACTTCTATTTTACTGGATTAAACCTGGATTCTTCTTTCCCTCCCCACCCTATAAGCTTGCTCTGCCATGCAGATAGCGTGTGCCTGACTGGTTCATTTTGCTTCTCTCTGAGAGGTGGCCTCTCTCAGCTCTGTACAGTACAGCCTGTGGTCAGGGGCACCAGAACTCTCCACAGATGCTAGAGCCCAGCCGAGCTCCAGTGTCTCCAGGTTGGGGGTCTAGGAATTGACTTTGTGACGTCGAGTCCTATGTGCCGCGTCGGGGTTGGTCTGGCAGAGGGCAATAGCTCCACTTGGCTAAACAATGCAAAAGGAACCTTGACGAGATCTACTGAGGGACACCTGCACATTTTGGGGGGACTGAACATCACACTGGAGCCCTGATTGTAGGGTGCAGGCAGAAAAACCACGTTGAGAACATACCTTCATGGGAAATAGCATTACTTGGTCAGGAACCTACAAGAACGTTAACATGGTTGGTGTGGAGGGTTTATGTGATGGGAGTGGGTTGGAGCCGAGGAGAAGACAAGGAAAATAGTAGCAGATGGTGAGTGATCTCCTAAGCTGTGCAGGCGGAGGGGAGTTTGACTTGTCTTGTACATGTTGGTATACTAGGGTAACGAGATCAGAATCGAACGTATTTCCTGGTAAAATCTGTGGGGTGTATAAAGAACCTTCTGGAGAGCTCAGTGATTAAAGTGACTTTACAGGAATATAAATGTCACAATTCAAAGCAGTTATGAAGTTAGTACTCTCCAGCTCATCTCCTACCAATAATGGCAAAAATGTCTACATTTGATTTTCACAATACAACCGCTCTACAATCATTGCTTGAATTTCATCTGTATGTACCCTGATGGTCACACCGGTCTCACTTGGGAGTACTTGGAGTCTTCTGTCCGCTTGACTCCTGTTTCTACCCCGGCTCTCCTTTTCATGCTACCTCTCACTGCAGCTTCTCTAAATAGCATTTAAAGCTGTGACCTTTAAAATAAGCACTTAAAAGTCTTGCTGTGATTTACATTCTGAGCATAATCCAGCTGTTTTTACCTAGGCATGCTGTGGGTATGAAAAATTGCCAGAACAATTTAGGATAGAACTTTCTATCTCCAGTCAGTGGCAAAAGACAATGGGTGAATTATACTTTTTATCTCTCAGTGTTTTTCCATTTTTTACAATTCATACTGTGTCAGAAAAAAAAAAAATCAGAATTCACTCCTGCTGCATTTTGATGCACTTCCTGGAAGATTATTAGCCAAACCAGTCATACTCTCAGGGAGGTGATGTGGTCCAACATATTCTCATAACTTAGAGTTTGGATTTGTTTTTCCTTTGCTCTCTTCCAAGCTATTATTTTGCTGGCAGTAAAACAAAAACAAACAAACAAACAAAAACAGAAAAACAAAACAAAACAACAACAAACAACAACAAAAAACCCAGACCCACTGAGCTATCAGATACTACTCTGGGACCTGTGTCATTTAAACATTCATAAAGACTGGCTAGAAACCATCAGCAGGGTTATCAAAGTAGTATTGATAAATGACTAGAAATGACTGAAAGTCCTAACCAAGGAATTCTTGGACTCAACTAGGGTAAGAAATTATGATTTATGGTGTTTGCTTGGCGTTCTCCGGTAAACTGTAACAGTAGAGGTTGGCAGGGCCTTCTCGGATGTCAGCTAGAGTGGTACAGACAGAAACAGGAAGGACAAAAAGGACCATGGGGCATGTTCTAAAGAAAAGATTCACAACAGCTGTGTTTTCAGTTTCGAAGGGGAAAAAACACTTTACTGATATTACGAAGTAAAAACCTTGTGAAAATAGAAAGAAGAAAAGGGAAATCTGCACATAGATGAGGGCAATAGTAAGCAGTAAAGGAGAATAAGACAAAGTTACATCAAACTGGGTACTTACAACATCCAACCTCACTAGCTGGGGAGGCCCTGTGGGGACAGCCAGGCTGGAGTCCTGATGGAGAGGCCTGGGCGGAGCATCCTCCCCTCAGGTGAGACTTCCAACCGACCATCCCCAAAACGGCTGTATTTATAGGGCAAATGATGGGGTATGGAGTTAAACATTTGTTCACCAATGTGCAGTTTGGAGTGAGCTGCATTCCTATGTTATCATGTCTTTACACCTTCAAGGAGCCTGGGCCATATACATATGCCACCTGTCCCGGATCTGTTCTGGGAAGCCAGCCGGCCTGGAGCCAGAGGGGATGCGAGGCAAATTTTATAGCTCTTGGCGTCCAGACCAGAAGGGCCAGTTCTGACCTGGAGGCCAGCTAACATCAACTGACCAGGCTCCCGAGGTCACTTATGCAACACAAGTCTCACACACAGCATTCCTTAACCTGCCTACATACGTGTGGGGCGGGATGGTCGGTTATGCAGGACAAATCCCAGAAACCTCCATCTAGATAATACAGGCACCAACCACACTTAGTTCTACTTCCAGTTTCCTACGTTGAAATTAATTGTGCATCTCTATCTAAAAGTCCATTATCCTTTCTCACTCAAAATGTCCTATTCTTACCACATTAACTCCTTACTGCCTTTCTTAATTCTTATTCATCAGTGAGATATCCTTTCATTCTCCCAACCCCCAAATGTGGAATCATTTTTCATTCTTCCCCTAAAACTCTCCATATCCATAAAACGATATAGTCTTAGATTATTCTGACTATTCTTTTTTTAATATTTCAAGTTTTTATTTAAATTCTAATAAGTCACATATAGGGTAATATTAGTTTCAGATGTAGAATTCAGTGATTCATCCTTACATATAACACCCGGTACTCAATACAAGTGCCCTCCTTAATCCCCATCATCCATCTAGCCCATCCCCCTGCCCACCTCACCTCCAGTAGCCATCTGTGTGTTCTCTATAGTAAAGAGTCTATTTCTTGGTCTGCCTCTCTTTTTCCCCACTATGTTCACTTGTTTTGTTTCTTAAATTTTACATACGAGTGAAATCATATGGTATTTGTCTTTCTCTGACTGACTTATTTCGCTTAGCATAATACACTCTAGCTCCATCCACGTTGTTGCAAATGGCAAGGTTTCATTCATTTTATGGCTGAGTAATATTCCATTGTGTATATATATATACTACATCTTTATTCATTCATCAGTGGATGGACATTTGGGCTCTTTCCATAATTTAGCTATTGTTGATAGTGCTGCTATGAACATTGGGGTGGATGTGCCCCTTGAGATCAGTATTTTATATCCTTTGAGTAAATACCTAGTAGTGCAATTGCTGGGTCATAGCGTATTTTTAACTTTTTGAGGAACCTTCATACTGTTTTCCAGAGTGGCTGTACCAGCTTGCATTCCCACCAACAGTGCAAGAGGGTTCCCCTTTCTCCGCATCCCCGCCAACATCTGTTGTTTCCTGTGTTGTTAATTTTAGCTATTCTGACAGGTGTGAGGTGATATCTCATTGTACTTTCGATTTGGATTTCCCTGATGACGAGTGATGTTGAGCATCTTTTCATGTGTCTATTGGCCATCTGGATGTCTTCTTTGGAAAAGTGTCTATTCATGTCTTCTGCCCATTTCTTAACTGGATTATTTGTTTTTTGGGTGTTGAGTTTGATGAGTTCTTTATAGATTTTTGGATACTAGCCCTTTATCAGGTATGTCATTTGCAAGTATCTTCTCCCATTCCTTAGGCTACCTTTTAGTTTTGTTGATTGTTTCCTTCACTGTGCGGAAGCTTTTTATCTTGATGAAGTCCCAATAGTTCATTTTTGCTTTTGTTTCCTTTGCCTCCTGAGACGGGTCTAATCAGAAGTTGCTCCAGCTGAGGTCAAAGAGGTTTCTGTTTGTGTTCTCCTCTAGGATTTTGATGGTTTCCTGTCTCACAATTATTCTTAAAATGGGTCAATGTCTTGTTCTTTGTTGCTGCTGAACAACGATAATTGGTGCATATGTCATTTCCTCTACCCCATATGTCACTGATGCTTCCACTTATCCCTCAGCGGTTCAGAAATTTAGTATGCTTCCCCAGCACCTGAGCAGTCAAGCCCATTCTCATGTCCCCATCAGGGCTGCTTGGCCCATACTTCCCAAATAGTGAAATCCTCACCTTTCTCAGTAAATACCCTCCACTCTGGCCAAAGTCTATGCAGATCCCATGCATTACTGCATCAACACAATGGCTTAGCTAATTCCTATAACTAGCAAGTCTTCGTCCTCTTCCTAGTGTTAGCCTAGTTATTTTCTACCACCATATAAAGGCTATTTTAATTCTCTCCACGTCACTAAAGTGATCCTTTGTAACTTTTGCTGCCACCAACCTTGAATAGCTCTGAGCTACACATTTTTTTTGGCTCATAGTGGGCATTTAATAAGCATTTGAATTAAATTACATTTTGCCATATTAATCTCAATCTCCTTCATGTGTGAAAGTATTGTCTTTTAAACTATAGTAGAAGGTCTTTGAATTTAATAAATACTTGCCAAATTGAATTGACGGGCTCATAGGTTGGCTCATAATTTTAATTTTTAAATATGTGCTCGGGCATAGACTATCAAAAGTGACCATTTAAACAGAAAGGAAAATTAAGAAAACATTTTTCTTCCACAGTTTATGTGAGAGGAGGATAATTGATGTGATTACTCTTTTTCCCTTTAGGGTACATGCTATTCTCTTAGAAGTCAGAACGAGTTCTGTCATTTTTATCTTTCAACAGTATTATTGAGCAGATACTCTGATGCACAGCACTGTGTGGGAAGACAGTTCAAAGAATGGTCTCTATTTTCTGGACTCCTACATTCTCATTAAGAAAAGAGTAATAGAACGACGCAAGACTTTGCTCCAAAATGGATGTTTTTGTCAGTATGCTAGAGGAATGCACAGGAAGGAATTATCAACGGGTACAAAACAATCAGAGAGAGGCTTGCAGGGAAGAGGGGCACTAGAGATGAGCCTTGACTAAAGGGGGAGTAATGAGCATTGATGCAAGTCAGTTATTTTCTCTGTGTCTCAGGATCCCCTTGTATAAGATGAGGGGCTGGGGAAGATTATTTTCAGGGGCTACTTTTAGGAATCCAAGGTAAGGAAGTGGGGAGAGAGGGGTCATAGTGGAGAAGGGACAGTGATCACAGCAAAATAAGTGGCTGAGCAAGACAGAGCAATGAAGTGGTAAGGGTTAGGAAAAATCTTTGGGTAGCATTAGGTCTTGAAGAGATAGGTAGCAGGTACCAGGGGTTCAGGATATTCCAGGCAAACAGTTAAAAGTAGGTGGGGCTAAGGATACAAAAATAGTGATTCAAAGGGGCACATGCACCCCAATGTTTATAGCAGCAATGTCGACAATAGCCAAACTATGGAAAGAGCCCAGATGTCCATTGACAGATGAATGGATAAAGAAGAGGTATACACACACACACACACACATATATACACAATGGAATATTCGTTGCCAAAAACAATGAAATCTTGCCATTTGCAACAATGTGGCTGGAACTAGAGTATATTATGCTAAGCAAAATGAATCAGTCAGAGAAAGACAAATATCATATGATCTCACTCATATGTGGAATTGAAGAAACAAAACAGATGAACATAGGGGAAGGGAAGGAAAAATAAAATAAGATGAAAATAGGGAGGCAAACCATAAGAGACTCTTAACTCTAGGAAACAAACTGAGGGCTGCTGGAGGGGAAGTGGGGGGGGCAATGGGGTAACTGGGTGATGGACATTAAGGAGGGCACTTGATGTAATGAGCACTCGGTGTTATATGCAACTGCTGGATCACTATATTCTACCCCCTGAAACTAATAATATACTATATGTTAACTAAATTGAATTTAAATACAAATTTAAAAACTAGGTAGGGCTGTATGACTTCTCTCGGTCAGGTATAGCCCATGACACCCAAATCCTGAGGGTCCTGAAGCTTGGAGTTGTAGATAAATGTGTATGCTAAGGGGGAAAAAGAAAATTCTCCTAGTTAGATTGTAAAACTCATTTTGAAGAAAAGAGTAAAGTAAAATCACGCTAGTTACATTTCAAATGCTCAGCAGCCACATGTGGCCAGTGGCTACCATATCGGATAGTGCAAATGTAGAACATTGCCATTATTGCAGAGAATTCTACTGGACAATCTGTGCTCTAGATTTTATAGTGAGTTTGTTCAAAGTTCCAGAGTGAGGTCAGAAAAGAGGAAATACTTTCCTTCCTCAAGCTATCTTTGGTTTTATGATACTTCAAACATTCCCAGGACACCTCAAAAAATGTCACCAAATTAGTTTGAAGTTAATTCATTCCAATTCAAGTCAGTTTAAATAAAAAAAGTCACACTCCATTTTTTTTTTTCCTGTGAAGAGCAAAACTTTTCTTGTTCACATCTTCTCAGAAGAGCTATTTGAGCAGGTCTGAAAATAGAACCTGTTTAGAGCACACAGGCTTGTTTGTTCTACCACTTACATCACCAGCACAGTTTGGAGATGGGTAACGTGCACTTGGCCCTTGGTGTTGCTCAGGTGTTGTTTCATTGTCCAGAACCCCTTTGCCACCTCTCCCTTGGGTCTTCTGCCTTTTCTGTTTAGACTTTCTGGTGCCTTCCAAGCAATGGCATCCAAGATCAGCTAGTGAATAGACAGTAAGGATATCCTTCCACAGGAGACACAGGCATGTGGATGTCAAGTTGGCATGGGGGAAACTTCCCACATGGACTTGGTTCATTATAAAAAGAATAGTAATCATTTTTAGGACCAAAGTTCCTCTCCTTGTCATGTGACAATTTGGGAAAGGAGTTTCAAAACAGAATTAAATAACAATTCTTCGTGTGCAAAAGACTTAAATAGGGCCTTTTTGGGGATGAAACTTACACCCACCAGGGGATGAGGTGCAAGAGTAAATGGGCAAGGGAGCTGAAGATAGCCCTGAGAATCAGAGATGAAAGCAGTAACACGAGGTGTGGCTCACACCCGCCCATCCCCCTCTGGTGGGTGCCATCTCCCTCTCTAGTCCCACCCTCAGCGCATCTGCTGTTACTTCACAATGCAGGGACACCCATCTTTAGCCACAGAAAATAAGACTTTCTGCCGTGTTCCATTTGGCTCATTATGGAACAGAAGAGAGGATGAGTCATGTGGCTTGGTTTTTCTCTTCCCTGCCTCGCCTTAATATAGCCTCTTTGAGCTGTAAGGTACTTCTCTCAATCATGTACTTACACAGCATTAACATTTTATTCAGTGCACCAAGTAAGGCATCAAAGATACTAAGACAAAGAAGATGTGGTCTCTGCCCTTGTGGCATTCAGAGACAATTAGAAGGTTGTAAAATATCTGTCACGAATGTCACCACTTTCACCTCCCTTACCGTAACATTGTTCATGGACCACTCATTCAGATAAATACTAATTGAGTGTCTACTATATACTCAGACTGAGCCAAGCACTAGAGATACCAAAGTGTAAAATTCAGGGAAGGTCCCTGCCCTTAGGAAGTCTGCATTCAACATTCTCCTGGTGAGCTCAAATATGGCCTCAGAATCCTTCTCAACACAGTGCTCTGGCTAGTACCACTGAGTCCTTAGACAAGTAGAGAAGAAACCCAATGTCTAAGCCATAATCTGGCAAGTGAGACAGATTCGTGCATAAAACAATGTATTGCTGAGTGACAAAACACTAGAGCAGAAGTACACATTATTAAGTTGTATGGGAATATAGAAAGTGAGTGACTGAACAGTGCCCAGTGAAGTCAAGAAAATTCCTGAGAGGAAATACAGTTTTCCAGGACTTGAAGGAAGCATAGGAGTCCATAAAGCAGATCAGAAGTGGTTGGTACAGGGGAGGGGAAGACTGCAGCCACAGGAATGAACGAGAGCAGAGCCCAAGGCAGGAAGGACACAGGTGATGTTCAGGGAACACAGGATGAGAATCCCGAGTGTGGCTGTGTGGGTGAGGTGTTGAGGTCAGGAGGCCAGGAGAGGGGACACTGTAGAGGTAGGATTAAGCTCCATTGCCGAAGGTCCTCTGTTCCACGTTGTGAAGTTGGGAATTTATCCTGGTGGCAGCTAGGAGCCCAAGAGGCAAGAGGGGCACTTTAAGTGAAGTGACCTGCTCAAACCTAAAAAGAGAAGCAGTAGAATCTCACACTTAAGAGCATACAGACACTGAGCAAACAGCCTAGGTTTGAATCCACACGTCAGTTAGCTCTTCCGTGCCTCAGTTTTCTCATCTGTAAGACCGACATGATAATGGCATTCACCTCACTGTCAGAATTAAATGAGGTAATATATGGAAACTGCTTAGAACACTGACTGGCACATAGAAGCCCTCCATGTGGGTCATTTCCATGCTTATCATGCTGTTTTGGCAAATTTGGAAGCCAAGGCATAGAAAGAAAAAGTAATTTACTCAGGATAAAATGCTCTTCTGTGGTGGGGACTGGATACCTATCCATCATGCCAAACCACTTCGAACATGAGCATTATCAAACATTCATCTCTCCCTATGGATCCTAGCAGATACATTTTTTTTGTTTGTTCAGATGATGAAGAGGAAATTAATTCTTCTTAAAACTCTTTGTCATTTCTATTTCCCCCTTTTATCTTAAGATGCTCCAGCTGCTTCCCATATTGTGTTCTTCCACTCTGTTGTTCTTTTATTTTAACACGTACTATTTCATTTTCCCAAAACACAGTGCAATTTATCCTAATGTAAAAAAATAAATAAATAAACCTGAGCAGAAACACAAAGCACATTTTTCTCCAGGAAACTTCCCTGTTCTCAAGCACAGGGAGAGAGAACCCGGTGGCACCTTCAGCAAACATATGCATCAATAGGTGCGTTAATCATATCAATGTATGAAACTGGTCCAGCTCTGCTGGAATCCTTCACTTGCAAGTGAGAGAGAAGGCACGTCTTTGAAGATGGGCCAGATCTGTCCAATCACTGCACCAGTCCAAGGCATTCGTGTTTGCAATGGTTCCCACGTTTGCAAAATTAGCACATTGGTTATTAAACTGTTCTCAAGGAGGCATTTTCCTAGGTTTCTATATACAATAAACAAAATCCTTTGCTCCTCAAATGATTGCTATAGTATCCGTGGTCAGAAGTGGAGACTTACCACCACTTGGTGTTAAAATCAGGCTGTGTCTGCCCATTCTCAAAGCAATGTGACTGATTAGGAATGGGGGTCTGTGATCAGGAACGAGAAAAGGAGTCAACTTGGATGGGAGAGAAGAAAGTGATATTTTTAGTTGTGGATCTTTGGGCCAGATAAAGGTTGTAGAGGCTTAGTACATATATAGATCTTAGAACACTAGGTTTTTGCCTTTTGTGGGAGGAAACAGCTGAGGCTTATTTAAGAGAAACTGATGTAATGGGGTATATGTTTGATATAGTCTAGTATTTTCTAGAGGAAGAATTTTATGAGAGGAGTGCAGGCTATAAAACTCCATGGATCAGAGAAAGAGTGGGATTCTGGATCTATGTTTAGATGAGGAGTCTCCATCAGCATCGCTCTGCGCAGTGGTACTCAGTACTCAGAGTGTCCAAAATGCCCTCAGTGGCCAAGGGTGCAGTTAGTCTAGTTGGGAGGCGGCATCTCCCAGACAGTAGGTGGTTTGAAGAATAAGGACATCAGCCAGGTGTCAAGTACAGAAGAGCTCTGTAGCTCTCAAGCCTGGGGCACATCAGAGTCTCTTGAAGATATATATATTTTTTCTTTTTAAATTTAAAATCTAGAAACATAATATATACCTAGTAAAGTAAAGAAATCCTAAGTGCATATCTCCATGAGTATTTAAAAAACCATCTCACCCGTACTTCACCTGGATCAGGGTATAGACCATTGCCAGCACCCCACAAGCCCCCTCGAGCCCCTTCCTAGTTAGTGCCTGCTGGACCCACGAAGGAACTCATCATCAGACCTGCCTCACCAGAGTTGCTTTGCCTGCTTCTGAACTTTATCTAAATAGGGTAATACAGTATATACTCTTTTATGTCTGGATCTTTCGTCAGCATGATGTCTATGAGATTCACTCATGTTGCTGCATATGGAAGAGTTTGCTTTTTCTTTTTTTTTTTTTTTAAAGATTTATTTATTTATTTATTTATTTGAGAGAGAGAATGAGATAGAGCATGAGAGGGTCAGAGGGAGAAGCAGACTCCCCGCTGAGCGGGGAGCCCGATGTGGGACTCAAACCCGGGACTCCAGGATCATGACCTGAGCCGAAGGCAGTCACTTAACCAACTGAGCCACCCAGGCGCCCAAGAGTTTGCTTTTTCCACAGGTGTATAATACGGCTATGTTAATAGCTGCATACAAACTTGTATCTCATTATATCTCCTTGTTGAATTATGTTATTTTGTATCTTGTTGAATTGAAATTTTATTATCATAAATGTCTCCTTCATCTCTAATAATATTTCTTGCCTTAAAATTTGCGTTGTCTGATCTTAGTAAAGCAATGCCAACCTTTTAAAAATATATGTATTAGAGGTTGTATGTGTTTTATCCTATCCTTTTCAACATTTTTGTGTTCTTATGTTTAAGGTATATTCTTATAAGATAAGGTATATTCTCTCTATATTTATATTTATATAGATATGGATGATATATATATGTAAGATATATCTGTATTTTATTTTATTTTTTTTTAATTTGGGTAATTTAGTCTATCTACATTTAATGCCATAACTGACATATTTGGATTTAAATATACCATTTCACCATTAGTTTTCCATTTATCCTATTTTACTCTTGTTCTCTTTTTTTGCCTTCTTTTGTATCAGTCTAGTATTTTTAAATCCATTTTTATTTCCATTAGTTGTACTGTAATGTATTCTTTTATTCTTCTCTTAGTGGCTACCTATAATGCATCCTTGATCTAATAGAATCTACCTATAATTAGTACCTTTACTACTTCTTAGATAATACAAGGACTTGCAACACTTTGATCTATTTATGCCTTTCCCACCTTTTTGCTATTGTTACCAATTCCTTTAATTCTACATTTATTGGAATCTTCATTAGACATTACTATTGTTACTAAAAAGGAATATTCATTTAATTTACCCACATTCCTCCCATTTTAGTACTATTCTTCCTACTTTTAATTGCTTCTATCTAGGATTATTTCTCTTCTGCCTGATAAACTCCCTTTACTATCTATATATGATACACATGTAGGTAGGGTCCTGCTGGAATGAATTTCCTTAGTTTTGCTGGTCAGAACTCTTTATTTTACTTCATTTCTGAAAGATATTTTTGCTAGCTATAGAATTCTAAGTTGACAGCTGTCTTCTTTCCACACTGTAAAAATATCATTTTCTCATTTGGTGGCTTCCATTGTTTCTATTAAACATTCAGGTGTCAGTCTTATTGCTGCTTCCAGAAGGTTGTGTGTCCTTTATCTCTGGCAGCTTTTAGGATTTTCTCTTTGCTATTATGATGTGCCTAGGTGTGCTTTTCTTGTATTTATCCTGCTTAGGTTTATGGAGATTCTTAAATCTGTGGCTTTATATTTTTCATAAATTTCAGATTATCCCTGGACAGTTTTTTCGCACAAATTTCTTCTGCTCCATCTTTCTTTGCATCTTAGATCCCTATTGTACAATGGAGGCATTTTTATTATGTGCCATTTGAGTCTTGCCCTTTTTAATTTTCCACTCTTTATGTTTGCAATCTACATATTTTCTACTGACTACCTTCCAGCTGCTTAATCCTCTTTGCTGGTTTGTCTGCTGTTACACTCATCTACTTAATTCTTAATTTTAGTATTGCCCTATTTATGGTCCTACAATTTTAATTTTCCATATATTTTAGTGCACTGAAGAAATCACCCATCTCTTTATCTATTTCCTGAATGCATTCATGGTAGGTATTTTAAAATCCGTGTCTGATAACTTCAATATTGTGATCACCTATGGTCTCTTTCCCTTCCATGGTTTTGTTCCTCTTGCCTTGTAGTCATTTGGTCCAGTTTCCTGGCATGCCTCTTAATTTGAATGCCAGACATTATCCATGAAAAGTAATATGGAGCTCTGGAAGATTTTATCTTCCTCCAGAGTGGATTTAATATTCTTTTGGCAGGCTGATAGAATAGAGGCAAATCACCTTAATGCAAGCAGCCATTGCCATGACTTTAGGTTTTGGGGAGGCACGTGTACTTTCTGTTTGTCCTTACTTCTAGGGAGTAGCTCTTGGAGCGTGTGGTAGGGAGGGTCCCAGCTAAAATCCTGGTATATTTATAATGGCCTCACCTTCCTAGCAGGCCCACCTCCACTTTTAGTCTCTTCAGTACCACGAGACTACCCAAATTCCTGTTTAGTCTTTTAGCCTCTCAGGTTTCACTTGGTTTCTGGATCTCTACCACTACCCACCCTCCCCACCGTACACTACCTAAGAAGCATATTTTTCATAGTACCTTTTAGAATCATTCATGTAGTCTCTTAATAGTTTTCAAATCTTCTTCATATTGCTGTCTCCCTTCTGTTGCACAAGAAGATATGTTGGAGTCCTAACCCCAGGTACCTGTGAATGTGACCTCACTTGTTAATAGGGTCTTTGCAGATGTCATTAGTTAAGATCACAGTGGATTAGGGAGGGCCATAAATACAATATGACCAGAGTCATTATAAGAAATAGAGAAGGCACAAAGACATAGACACATAGAAAGAAGGCCATGTGATGATAAAGGCAGAGATTGAGGTTGTGCGGCTGTAAGCCGAGGAAAGCCAAGGATTGCCAGCAACCACCAGAACCTGAAGGAAGGATCTAGAGCCTTCAGAGAGAGCATGGCCCTGTTAATACCTTCACTATGGACTTCTAGCCATCACGCCTAAGAGAATAAATTTCTGTTTTCAACCACCTAGCTTGTGGTCATTTGTTATGGCAGCCCTAAGAAACTAATACTAATGTTGATTTATGTCCTATATCTATTCATGATTAGATTTGTTTATTTGATTAAGAATTGGAAAGAAAAGTGTTCATTTTTATTTCTTTTGAACTCATTGATTCATGCTTGTATTATTTTTGTTATTTATTATCATTTTCTTCTTACTGTTCCAGCTTTTTTTCTGACTGTATTCTTATAATTTTTAAAATTGAGTACTTAATGCTGCTAGGACACACAAACTCCAGGGGTTGAACCTGAAAGATATGTCACACGTGGAAAGTCCAGTGAGAATTGGCCAGCCTTCCTCCACCCCGTAGTTCTGCCATCTGACTAGCTGTGGTGGTTACTGGAAGAGCAGAAGAGAGACAGAAAGGGGACATAGTCTCCTAACGGCCTCAGTCCTGGAGAGAAACCTCATCCACTTGCAGTTCATTGGCCAAGAGTAGTTACAAAGCCTCAGTGTAACCACAGGTAGGATACGCAATGGAAGGGAGTATTTGGAAAACTTATTTGGTACTATGTCTGCTGCAATTCAGTTGAACTTAAAGATTGTTCAAGTGAATAAAGCTATGGATTTTCCTGTGCATATAGCTTAGGTACATCTCATGTATTTTAGACTGTCTTCAGCTAGTATCCCTTAGAATATGTATTTGTCTCCAATTACACAAATATATGAGATCATCCACGATTGTCCCATAGATCTCAGATGTTCTTTTCTGTTTTTTTAAATTTTTCCTCTGTACGTAAGTCTGGATAATTTGACCCATCTTTAGGTTCAGTGACCTTTTCTAGTCTCAGTGGAAAGCCTAGGGTGTTGACCAAGGTGTCTCCCTTCCAGTGGGTCAGAACTCCAATGTCTCCTGGCCCCTGTGTAACCTCAGAAATCCCTGTTATCCCCCAGCCACCAGCAGCTGCCCTCTGGTAGGCCCCCTGAGTCTTGCTTAGTGCCTGCACAGTTAAAGATTCTGCCAAGGATGGAAGCCCCTATGACTTCTGGGGCTCCTCAACAGCTGCCTTCTCTCAGCTCCCTCGACCCACAATCCCAGATATTTTAGTGACCCAATCACTGTTCCCTCCCCCAACCAGACCTGGCTCTGCACTGTCTCCACTTCCATTTGGAAAATGCCCCAGGAAGAAACCCAGGATGGTGCTAAACTCCACACTTCTCTCCTCCAGCAATTGCGTCCTGTGCGGGCTGCTACCAGACCCCTGAGAAGAGTCATGGCACCTCCTTCATTCAGTTGCATCGCAGCTTACTGCCAAACCAGCTGCTCTGTCATTGGCAGGGTCGCAAGTCTGTATCACGGATATTTTTTAAATGTGATATTCTCATTTTCACTATCTTCCAAAGACTGTAATTCTACTTTTCATTTCTTATGAAATGAAATGGTTCCTTAGGCTTTTTTTTCTACTTTTTTTTCATTTTTATATTTTATAGTTCTACTCTTGACATCAAATAATATAGCTTATACATTTACAACTTTTTGAAATGGATTGAGACCCATATTTGGTTTGATAGGCCATCAGTTTTAAGATAATTATTTTATAGGTCTATGAAATGATTAACTCATAAAATTTAGTATTAATTCATTTAATCATTTCAATTATATTATTCAAAATTTCTACATCCTTATTTGATTTTGGTATATTTTATCACTCAAACACAAATAATATTGTACTAAGTTTTCTTGCCATTATTGTGTTTTTATAAATTAATTTTGCCTTTTTTGTCTCAGGTTTTGCTGTATATTTTTTATTTGCATGTATTTTATCGGGCAAGCATGAATTGTTTTGTTGAAATAGGTACTTATCAAATGTTGCTGTCATGTTTTAAAGTGAGGAACTGAACTATAAAGAAATAATTCTAGTTTGCATAATGGCACCCTTCATCAAATGACATTAATCATTCACGCTACTGTAACATTATCCTGAATTAATAAGGAAACCACATAGTGGACTTTTATTAAAAAAAGATGGGTCAGTGTAATGTATTTTAATATGATTCATTGGGTTCCTACCATGTGCCTGATTTTTCTTTCCTGAATGAATGATACTTCAGATCACAGGAAATATTTGACTTACTATGGTCAAACAAAATTTACTGAACATACTTCATTATCTTAACCAGTTTTTCCTTTACAAAGGTAGAAATTATATTTTCTTGCTTTCCATATAGCTACATTTAAGTCACATTCACGAAAGCCGACTCATCAACAATTTCACCTTTAAAACAGCAGTTTCTCAACCTGCTCACTGTCCACCACCAATAATAGTTGCAAGGCAGTGGGTGAGGCTGTATTTCAATACTATTTGGGGTGCCAACTAGATATTGCTAAAAATTACTTCTTGGATTCCTTTGCAATAAGAGGCGATTGTGTTGTTCTATATATTTTGATGTTTTGTTATTGGTTGAATAAAAGTTTATGCCTTTCATCTTAATTTTATATTTTTACCCTAAATTATAACTTTTATTAATATAGAACAATCTTCCTTATTCAATTTTAATAATGTTTGCTTTGGTTTCTAGATTGTTTGAAATTAATTTTGCCATTTCAATTTTTTTGTTATTTATGTTTGCCAGATAAATCATTGCCTATAGTTTTCTTTTTAAACTTCAAGTCATTTTGTTTTAGATCTGTTATTTTAGGCAGCGTATAGCTCAATTTTATTTTTTAAAACAATCTGAATGCTTTTGTCTTTTGATAGATGTATTCAGCCATTTAAGTTACTGTCATAACTGGCGTGTTTGATCTGTTATTGTCTTACGACATGCTCTGAGTTCTTGTTTAATGCCTATGTGATGCTGCATAGTCTATTTTTGTTATTAATGTTTATTATTTATTTTCAGTCAGTGATGGGTTTTATTTGCTTTTATTTTCTGTAGTGACATATCCACTTAAAAGTTCTACGGGTGGTTATCTTTAAGTTACAAAAAAACCCACAAAACTTTTTATAGTAGACATTAATGGAGGCGGTAGGATGCTACCTGGTTTACATTTCTTTTTCTACGTACATTTTCTTCATACAGTCACCTAGTGCAGAGACTCTTAACTGGGATAATTTTGCTCCCCTGAAGATAGTTGCCAATGTCTGGAGACATTATGGTTGTCAAAACCTGGGGACAGAGAGTGCTAAGGTCATCCAATGAGTAGAGGCCAGGGATGCTGCTGAACATCCTGCAGTGAAGAGGACACTGCCCCACAACAAAGACTTATCCAGCCCCAAATGTCCATGGTGCAGAAGTTGAGAAACCCCGATCTAGTTAAACCCTTTTATCTTGCATATGAGGAGTTTGAGACTCACAGATGTGCAATGTCCTGTCCAAATTCAGTTAGCTACTTAGGTTCCAGAATGAGGACAATAATCCAATACTCTAGCCTTTTCTGCTACAACACCCTACCTCTTTAACAGATGCTTATCTAATACAAGCCGCTCCCTATGTGTGTTGCAGAAGTGTGTGGAAGATAAAAGATGACAGCAATAGCTTCCTTCATAGCAAATCTGAGACCGTTTCTGCTTATTCAGCTTTTTGGCTGAATAAGATCAAGTAAAACGTGGTTGGTACTACAAAGCTTTAGTGGATTATAGCAGCCATGTGATCAGCGAGCACTTTTGGTTTTTTGCAAAATATGAAATGTAAAATACACAGAATGTGAGAGAAGGAAGTTTACTTTGAGGTCATCCTCTCATCCATCATGGTCCTCTAGACTGACTCTGCTTGGACAATTTCAGCGAGGGGAAGCTCAAGACACTCAGATGCTGGTTATAATGGTGATTACTCTAAATGCAAGGCAGACTAGAAATTACAACTGTGATTACAGTGACCATAAGGTAACAATTGAATTTATGTTCATAAATCAATCAGGAGAGAGTTTGTCAAACAGAACAATGTGGGTGTTGTGAAAAAGATTCTAAGAGGGTGCGGAGCAATGTATGAGGTTGGGAAGTGCTTTAACATGACAGGTGATACAATCACAATTTCCGGGCCCTAGAAGGAGTCTCTGCCTCCAAGGACAAAGGAGCCAACCCACTCTGAGTACCTAAGTTCCTGGATCAGAACGATTACTTCTTCAGGGAAAATTGTAGGGAGAATTTCAAGATTAAGGCATGATGGCTGACTTAACTACCGAGGTACTGACTGGCTGCAAGAGGGAAGAAAATCCAAAAGGTTTCTGGGAAGGAATCATGCAGGTAAGAAGATCTCTAGAATATTGCCTGTCACCTATAGGGCAAAGGAAGAGGAGTAGAAAACACTCTTTACTTGGATCAACATTTTGGATGTGGGCAGAGATAAAGAAATCACCAAATTAAAGTAAAAATGTGAATTCTGGTTTTAAAAACTATTCATTTATAAAAGTGGACTTTGTTCTATAATTAAATTTTGTATTTTATTCCCACCCCAACCTGACCTCCTCCCCACTTCCCCTTAGTCTTCCCCCAACTCAATTAATGGTACTACCATCTACCCAGGTGCCTAAGCCTTAGATGTTAGTCTTGATTCCTTGCTCCTCTACATCCTCCACAATGAATCCAATACCATATTATATGGATTCTATCTCCTAAAATCATCTCAACTCCAGACACCTGAAACATCTTCACTGCCATGATCCAGGTACAGGCTACCACAGTCTCTTATTTGGAAAACTGCCATGATTTGTCTGATTGCCTTGATCTCTTGTCATCTATTCTCTACACAGCAGCAAGAGGTGGTTCTTTTTTTAAATGGAAATCAAATGATGTCACAGTCTTCTTCCTGGATATGGCCAAAGGTTCCATCAAGAACATTACATAATGATGATGATAATAATAATAATTAATAATGCCTTTAATTTAGGTATTATTGTCAGTTGGTCCAAAAAGAATACTGTGATGTAGTTCTCATTCTGTGAATGAGGACATTGATGTTCAACAAGGTGAAGGAACTTGCCGCAGATCACAAAATGAGGGAGTGCCTGAACTGCGAGGCAGGTCTGTTGGATTTCAAGTGGGTTGGCTCCTTTGTCCTTGGAGGCTGCTCTTCCTTCCTCCTGCTCCGCTTTTGGGAAAGGCAAGTCCTCTCTCTTCTTCCGTGCCAGGGAATGCTTTTTATGTGTTTCCATAGCCGACTCTTCCGAATTCTACTTTCTTATGTTTTAATACTGGGAATGTAAACTGGCTGTTGCTAAATTTTCAGGAGTTCTACATTATTATGTAAGAAAATAACAGAAGGAACAAGAAAAATAATTATGGAATTTCTGAAGCTAAGCTTCAATGATTCTTTTCTTACAATGAAACATAATTTTAATTTTTCTGGAACAAATGGGTTTTAACAAAGAACATCAGCCTAATAACGAAAAAGTGAATTTTAAAATGCTTCAGCTTATTTTTCAAGTGAACTTGGGACATTATTATCAAGAAAATTTAGTTTTGAATGGTATTTTGCATTTCGCTTTCAGTTAAATTTAATGCAAGTAGATGGGGAGGACAGGCTTTGGAGAAAAGGAAGCTGATGTTCAATGGTAAACCAGATTTGGTCCAAAAAAACCCATGTTTATCACCTACTGATCTAGGAAAAAATGTAAGTCAACTACTCTCTCTAAATATCAGGTAAACTCACTGAACAGTGGAGGCTAATTCTTATCTCCAAAAGTTATTGTGGCGATTCACTGGGACAACATATTCTAAAGCACCTACCATTGCGCCATGCCCAGGCCATAGAAAGATTTCAAGAGAATGGGTTGTATCTGAAGTGTAACAGATGCACAAGCAATGCATGGTTATAGAGAGTGGAGGAGGTCATAGTAAATGAGTGACATGGGAAAGATTTCATGGAGTAGGTTACATTTAAATTGGCATTTGAAGAATGGTTAAAATTTCAACAGGTGGAGTTTAGTGATAACAAAATTCCAGTACAGTACATGGATTAAAAAAAAGGCCAAAAAGTGTAGTGATCCAGGAATCACAAGTGATGAGGATTGGCTTGGTATAAAAGGTTAGCAGAAAGAGAGAGGAAGAATTAATACTATGATTAGATTGATAGATTCCATTTCAACCAAATCTGAAAACACTATCTACTGTGAGATGTGATATTCTTTCATGCTCCATCCAGAAAGAAGAAAACCCAGCCAACTAAATAGCAACACAATATATTGACTTTATTTTATTGATAAAGCTCTCTTAGAATTGGACATCGTATACTATTCTCGTGCAGAAGTAGGAAAGAAGACAAAAAAGCAGAAGAAGCTGGTTTGAGAATGCCTCAAGCCCTGCCACTCTCAGCATCCCCAGCCATGTGTGCATTTGGTACAATGTTGTCCTCTGTGCCCCCAGGAGCTCTGAGAACGAGGTGTTCTTGAAGGAGTGCTCCGCTGTGGTCTCGGGGGCCTCCTCCACACTGCCGGCACCCTGTCTACAAATTCTGCTGTGTGTTCTCAGGCATCGGTAACCGTATCACTCCCACCACACGGCTGCCTGAGATGTTAAGACACAAACTGATTTCAGAGATGTTAAAATGTGGGGGGGAGGGAGTGTGTTTTTAGAAAATCTTTGCAAGTCTGTGGCTGTGAAAGCCCTGAGAATATATTCTGCTTCAAGTCTGTACTTTAATCTGTAGCCAATTAGGAAGCATGGGATGCTTTTAAATCAGATGGGCTTTGGGTGATTCATTCCAGTAGTGGGGTATGGGGGGTGGGCTGTAAGAGTGGGGAGCTCCCAGGTCTGTGGGTTGGTGAGAGATGAAGATGGTCTCAACCAAATGAACAGCTAAGACCATGGAAAGAAGACAGGAGAACCTTCCATGGGAATGCCACTCTCCTGAGCAAGTTCATACAATTTCCCATTGGGCTTTATGCATAAAATTGAATCTTTTAAGTTAAATTGTGTTTTTCAGCAATCCTATGTCTGGGCCCTGAAATAAGACTGGGGAGATTTATTAAAGAATTCTGAGAAGCTCTAGTTATCCAGACTGACAACAAATGGTTTCCACTTTTTGATTCTTTAGTGTCCACTAGGCCCTGAGCTAGTATAGAGTGTGCAAAGATGGGTCTGACTCAATCCCTGTCCCTGAGGAGCCCACAGTCTAATGGGGAAGCCAGAAGAAGAGTTAGAATACCACTGGGCATATTCGGTGCAGGGGCGGAAGGTGGCCCAGAGGACGGAGCATCAAATGCCTCTAGAGCCTGGGGGGGCAGAAAGGGAGCAACAAACTCTTGTCAATCAAGATACACAAAAGGAGAAACAGGGATAGGACCTGGTGGGTTTTGCTGCTCAGAATTCAAATCTCTTTCTTTTTTTTTTAAGATTCTATTTATTTATTTGACACAGAGAAAGAGATAGAGAGAGAGAAAGCACAAGCAGGCAGGCAGAGGGAGAGGGAGAAACAGGCTCTCTGCTGAGCAAGGAGCCGATGCGGGGCTCGATCCCAGGACCCTGGGATCATGACCTGAGCCGAAGGCAGCCGCTTAACCGACTGAGCCACCCATGCACCCCAGAATTCAAATCTCTTTCAGCGGGTAACTTTATTCCTCAGTTCCTTGAGGGCAGGGTATGCATAGAGTTTCCTAGGTCAGGCAGTCCTCACAGAGACAAGCAAAACCCTCACATCATTTGTATGCCCCGTCTCCCTGTAAGGGCCCAGAAAGTATCAGAAACACAGTGTGGGCTTGGACAGTGCTTCTCCCCACCTCTGAAGTACGAACCTAGTTGGAGACCTCCCCTCACCAGCACCCCACTCTTCTTGGAATGTGCACTCCTTAGGGAGGAAGAACATCCAAGCTGTTCTTTTTACAAGCTGATGTGTCTTTGCCTTGTGGGAAAAAATTTACCTCTTGTGAATTTACTCTGTCTTAGTGAGGAAGTGGATTGAATTTTCTGCTAGATCAACACGTATGACTTGTGCCCAGAAAAATTTCCAGGGAGAGAACGTGGCAATGGATGTAAATTCTGCTGTCTTGAGTCATTATGCCAATGATTGGTGTGGTTCTCTGCAGGGTTTATCTCCCTGAAGAAAACCCCAGACTGGACATAAAGATACTGCTTGAGGCTAATCTGTCAATTACTGAGAATAGCTCTGCAAGTATATATATATATGTATATACATATATATATATATGTATATACATATATATGTGTGTATATATATGTATATACATATATATGTGTATATATATGTATATACACACATATATATGATGCTAAAATAGAGAGTATGAAAATTGAGAATAAAATTTGCCTAAATTCAGCATCCTGCTGATGCCTAGATATTGGTGAAAGAAATAAATCTCTTTGGTGGAGTTATTATCCATATGTTTATGATATTTTAGATTTAATCTTCTATATTTAATGCTGAAGAGATTTTCTAGCTAGGGTAAATCCAACTGTGGTAAAGAAAAAATGGCAAAATACAAAATGACTCAATGCAAAATGACTAGAGAAGTCTATTTCTTACTCACATGGAGTTCAAAATGAGGGTTTGTAATGGGCAAAGGGCAATCAGTGACCCTGGTTCTCTCCTGCTGTTTCAAAATTTACTGTGCTCACTTATAAGAACCTAGCAAGCAGACAAAGGCATCGGGGATGATGCATGGGTGGTTTTCTGGGGGACAAGCTTGAAAGGAACCCACGTCACTTCTGCTCACATCTCATAGGAGAGAACTCAGTCACCTATACACACGTGACTGTGAGGGAGCTTGTGAGGTGTAGACTAGTTGTATGTTTAAGAAGTAGAGGAAATAGGGGGGCGGAGCAAGATGGCGGAGGAGTAGGAGACCTGGATTTCGTCTCCTCTCAGGAATTCAGCTGGATAGGGATCAAACCATTCTGAACACCTACAAACTCAACAGGAGATCGAAGAAAAGAATAACAACAACTCTCTGAACAGAAAAGCGACCACTTTCTGGAAGGTAGGACGTGCGGAGAAGTGAATCCGAGGCGTTATTCGGGAGGATAGACGGCGGGGGAGGGGCCTCCGTCGGCCGCTTCTGGCAAGTGATAGAGCCACGGAGCACAAAATCGGAACTTTTAGAAGTCTGCTCCGCTGAGGGACGTCACTCTGGTGGCGAAGTGGGGGGTGGAACCCTCGCAGGACAGTGTGGTCTCAGGACCCTCGGGGTCACAGAAAGACCGGGGGTGCCTGAGTGCGGCAGAGCTCCCAGGTACCGGAGCAGGGAAGCCGGCTGCAGAGACGGAGCCCAGGCGCGGGCTCTCAGCTCGGGGTTGCTGTAAACCGTGATCCGCGGCACAGTCGGGCCACTGCTCCTCCAGCAGGGACCCAACAAGCGGCAGATCCGGGGAGACTCACCTTCTTCCCCCGGGAGGAGAGGTGCGGGAGCGCACCGCGGGGATCTGCTGGGTTTGGAGACTCCACCCGGGGTCGGGTGCCAGAGATAGAAATGCGCGGTCACAGGCCGGGTGAGCACGGCGTGCGGCCGGAGACCGGGGAGACGGGAGTGACTGACTGCTTCTCTCTGGGGGCTCACTGAGGAGCGGGACCCCGAGTTCTCGGCTCCGCTGGGGCGGAGACTGGGAGGCCGCCATTTTCACTCTCCGCCTCCAAAGCTGTAGGGAAAGCTTGCAGGGAACAAAAGCTCCGGAGAGCAAACCCGAGCAGATTACTTAGCCCGGACCGAGCAAGGGCGGGACAATTCCACCTCCGGCAAAGACATTTGGGAACCACGGCAACAGGCCCCTCCCCCAGAAGATCAGCGAGAACAGCCAGCCAAGACCAAGTTTACCGATCAATGAGAACGGCAGAACTCCAGCGCTAGGGGAATACTGCACATAGAATTCATGGCTTTTTTACCATGATTCTTTAGTCTTTCAAAGTTAATTATTTTTTTTAACTGTCTTTTTTTCTTTTTTCCTTTTTTCTTTTTTTTTGAATTTTTCTTTTTCCCTTTTTCAACCAACATCTTATCAATCCCTTTTTTAAAAAAAAAAAACATTTTTATTTTTCATTTTTAAAGTCATATTCTATCCCTTCATAGTAGTTACCCGTATTTTTGGCATATATATATAAGTTGTTCTCTCTTTAAAATCTTGAGATAGTCTCTTCTAACAGATCAAAATATACTCTAAATCTCTAGTGTATGGTTTTTTTCTACTCCCCTGCCTGATCACATTCTCTCCCTTTTTTCTTTCTTTTTTAATCCTCTTCTTTCTTTTTTCAAACAACTTATCAAATCCTTTTTTAAAATTTTTTATAATTTCCATCTTTACAGTCATATTCCATCCCTCCATCATATCAACCCTTATTTTTGTACATATATAAGTTTTTCTTTCTTTAAAATTTTGGGAGGAACTTTCTTTTAACAGACCAAAATACACCCAAAATCTAGTGTGTGGCACTGATCTATAAGCCAGCCTGATCATATTTGATCACATTCTGTTTTTGTTTTGTTTTGTTTTGTTCTGCTTTTGTTTGTTTTTATCTTTATCTTTTTTCTTTTTTTCTTTCCTTTTCTTTTTTCTCTCTTTCCCTTGCTTTTCCCACTGCTTCAGGTCTTTTCTGATTTGTTTAGAGTATATTTTCTGGGGACGTTGTTACCCTGCTAGCATTTTGTTCTCTCATTAATCTATTCTCCTCTGCACAAAATGACAAGACGGAAAAAATCACCTCAACAAAAAGAACAAGAGGTAGTACCGACTGCCAGGGACCTACTCAATACGGACATTAGTACGATGTCAGATCTAGAGTTCAGAATCATCACTTTAAAGATACTAGCTGGGCTTGAAAAAAACATGGAAGTTATTAGAGAAACCCTTTCTGGAGAAGTAAAAGAACTAAAATCTAACCAAGTAGAAATCAAAAAGGCTATCAATGAGGTGCAATCAAATATGGGGGCGCTAACTGCTAGGATAAATGAGGCAGAAGAAAGAATCAGTGAGATAGAAGACCAAATGATGGAAAATAGAGAAGCTGAGAAAAAGAGAGATAAACAACTACTGGATCACGAGGGCAGAATTCGAGAGATAAACGATACCATAAGACGAAACAACATTAGAATAATTGGGATCCCAGAAGAAGAAGAAAGAGAGAGAGGGGCAGAAGGTATAATGGAGCAAATTATAGCAGAGAACTTCCCTAATTTGGGGAAGGAAACAGGCATCAAAATCCAGGAAGCACAGAGAACCCCTCTCAAAATCAATAAAAATAGGTCAACACCCCGACATCTAATAGTAAAACTTACGAGTCTCAGAGACAAAGAGAAAATCCTGAAAGCAGCTCGGGAGAAGAGATATGTAACCTACAATGGTAGAAACATTAGATTGGCAACAGACTTATCCACAGAGACCTGGCAGGCCAGAAAGGACTGGCAGGACATATTCAGAGCACTAAATGAGAAAAATATGCAGCCAAGAATACTATATCCAGCTAGGCTGTCATTGAAAATTGAAGGAGAGATAAAAAGCTTCCAGGACAAACAAAAACTAAAGGAATATGCAAACACGAAACCAGCCCTACAACAAATATTGAAAGGGGTCCTCTAAGCAAAGAGAGAGCCTAAAAGCAACATAGACAGAAAGGAACACAAACAATATACAGTAACAGTCACTTTACAGGCAATACAATGGCACTGAATTCCTATCTTTCAATAGTTACCCTGAATGTAAATGGGCTAAATGCCCCAATCAAAAGACACAGGCTATCAGATTGGATTAAAAAACAAGACCCATCGATATGCTGTCTGCAAGAGACTCATTTTAGACCCAAAGACACCCCCAGATTGAAAGTGAGGGGGTGGAAAACCATTTACCATGCTAATGGACACCAAAAGAAAGCTGGTGTGGCAATCCTTATATCAGACAAATTAGATTTTAAACCAAAGACTGTAATAAGAGATGAGGAAGGACACTATATCATACTTAAAGGGTCTATCCAACAAGAAGATCTAACAGTTGTAAATATCTATGCCCCTAACATGGGAGCAGCCAATTATATAAGGCAATTAATAACAAAAGCAAAGAAACACATTGACAACAATACAATAATAGTGGGGGACTTTAACACCCCCCTCACTGAAATGGACAGATCGTCTAAGCAAAAGATCAACAAGGAAATAAAGACTTTAAATGACACACTGGACCAAATGGACTTCACAGACATATTCAGAACATTCCATCCCAAAGCAACGGAATACACATTCTTCTCTAGTGCTCATGGAACATTCTCCAGAATAGATCACATCCTAGGTCATAAATCAGGTCTCAACCGGTACCAGAAGATTGGGATCATCCCCTGCCTATTTTCAGACCACAATGCTTTGAAACTAGAACTCAATCACAAGAGGAAAGTCAGAAAGAACTCAAATACATGGAGGCTAAAGAGCATCCTACTGAAGAATGAATGGGTCAACCAGGAAATTAAAGAAGAATTAAAAAAATTCATGGAAACCAATGAAAATGAAAACACAACGATTCAAAATCTTTGGGATACAGCAAAGGCAGTCCTAAGAGGAAAGTATATAGCAATACAAGCCTTTCTCAAGAAACAAGAAAGGTCTCAAGTACACAACCTAACCCTACACCTAAAGGAGCTGGAGAAAGAACAGCAAATAAAGCCTAAACCCAGCAGGAGAAGAGAAATAATAATCAGAGCAGAAATCAATGAAATAGAAACCAAAAGAACGGTAGAACAGATCAACGAAACTAGGAGCTGGTTCTTTGAAAGAATTAACAAGATTGATAAGCCCCTGGCCAGACTTATCAAAAAGAAAAGAGAAATGACCCAAATCAACAAAATCATGAATGAAAGAGGAGAAATCACAACCAACACCAAAGAAATACAAACAATTATAAGAACATATTATGAGCAACTCTATGCCAGCAAATTAGATAACCTGGAAGTAATGGATGCATTCCTAGAGATGTATCAACTACCAAAACTGAACCAGGAAGAAATAGAAAACCTGAACAGACCTATAACCACTAAGGAAGTAGAAGCAGTCATCAAAAATCTCCCAAAACACAAAAGCCCAGGGCCAGATGGCTTCCCAGGGGAATTCTACCAAACATTTCAAGAAGAATTAATACCTATCCTTCTGAAACTGTTCCAAAAAATAGAAATGGAAGGAAAACTTCCAAACTCATTTTATGAGGCCAGCATTACCTTGATCCCAAAACCAGACAAAGACCCCATCAAAAAGGAGAATTACAGACCAATATCCCTGATGAATATGGATGCAAAAATTCTCACCAAAATACTAGCCAATAGGATCCAACAGTACATTAAAAGGATTATTCACCACGACCAAGTCGGATTTATCCCTGGGCTGCAAGGTTGGTTCAACATCCGCAAATCAATCAACGTGATACAATACATTAACAAAAGAAAGAACAAGAATCATATGATCCTCTCAATAGATGCAGAAAAAGCATTTGACAAAGTACAGCATCCTTTCTTGATCAAAACTCTTCAGAGTATAGGGATAGAGGGTACATACCTCAATATCATAAAAGCCATCTATGAAAAACCTACAGCGAATATCATTCTCAATGGGGAAAAACTAAGAGCTTTCCCCCTAAGGTCAGGAACGCGGCAGGGATGTCCACTATCACCACTGCTATTCAACATAGTATTGGAAGTCCTAGCCACAGCAATCAGACAACAAAAAGAAATCAAAGGCATCCAAATTGGCAAAGAAGAAGTCAAACTCTC